>NW_024870784.1:4862500-5462500 GCF_019054845.1 Dipodomys spectabilis | reverse complement strand
TTGGGGCTGGGAAGGTGGCTCAGTGGCAGAGCGCTTGCCTTGCATGCCTGAGGCCCTGGGTTCGATTCCTCAGCACCACATAAGCAAAAAGAAAAAAGCCAGAAGTGGCACTGTGGCTCAAGTGGTAGAGCGCTAGCCTTGAGCTGAAGAGCTGAGGGACAGTGTCCAGGCCCAGAGTTCAGGTCCCACGACCGGACCCTCCCCCAAAAAATTAAAAAACAAAAAACCCCCCTAAATCTTTGTTTTTTGATTTGGGCTTTGTCCTTGAAAAGTTAAAGTATGTTTATGTTGAATATTATATAGAAGAAAGGAATTGCTACTAAATGTAATTAGGCAATGCTTAAATTGAATTGTTCCAGAGTGAGTGAGTGTGAGATAAGATGGGCGTGGTGGGGGTGGTCAGGACATTGGTCTGTGAGACAAGGGCAGGGGCAAGGGTATAGGGTGACAGGATGCTGGTCTGTAAGACAGGGACAGTGCGGGCAGCAGAGGCCTGCAGGATGCTGGTCAGTGAGACAAGGACAGTAGAGAAGATAGGTTGGTTGGGATGCTAGTCTGGCTGGTGTGGAGGAGCCAGATGCTGTGAATGAAGTGACTTGTTTCTGGTTGTTACCTAGGGGCAGATGATGCTATACTGAAATCCAGGGATGCCATTTAGAATTTGGTAGAGGACCGGCTTCTCGGCCATAGTAGAATCCAAAGGATGTTGAGTTTTGGAAAGGTGGATATGTTAGATCTGATTGTTAGTGTCCCATGGAGCTTGGTCTCCTGGGATAAGGGTGGTTGGTGCTTGTTGTGAGCAGATGGGAAAACAAGATCTTTTAAGGAGATAATTAACTAGGATTTGGTGACTAAATCTTTTGAAAAATGAGGAAGATAAAATTTTAAGGGTAATGGAAAATAAGTTTCGAAAACTGGGTAATTGAATCAGAGTGCCATTAGCCCAGCATCTGATGCAATAGGTTAATAGATCTTTCACAAGAAAATGGTAAAACATTTAAAAATTCATGTTAAATTTCATCCAGTGCTCCTTAAGTTTAAACTTATTAAAAAAAAAAAAATCCAATGCCAGTTTCCTTTCACTATGCTTGCCCTAAATAACATTGAGCATCCAAGACTTGAGTATTATCTGATTTGCCATTTTCATATAGCTTCATTTCTAAACTCAGGTATGCTGAGTTATCTTCATTTCTTTGCTTTATCTGTTGTAAGAAATGATAAACTTAGTTGCTTAAGCAATTAAAAAAATGTTCCTACCCTATAGATGTGTGGATCAGAAGCTGATATGGGCCTTGCTGGGCTACAGTCATGGTGTTGGCTTGGCTGGAAGCTTTAGAGGTAGCTCTTGGTATTCTCCAGCTTCTCAAGGTTGCCCCCACCCTTTGGGGCAGGCAACCTTCTTATAGTCAAGCCAGCAGTGTGATGTCTCTGATAGAACTCTCAGTCTCCCTCTTACAAAGATCCTGTTATAGCAGTGGGCCCATGTGGTACAATTTCCATATCTTAAATTCCATCCGCAAAGTACCTTGTCCCTGTGATGATGATCTAAGGATTGTGATATTGATATCTTCAGTGGGGCTGTTACTTTGCCTGTCACATTATGGAATTCAGGCGTTCATAATCTATGAAAACCAATTTTATACGTTAGTGAAGTAGCCATTGAGTGGGCATTGTGTTCTGTTTGGAGTATGCTTTTCATAGATAATCATGTAGCTTTTCTGAAATGGACAGGTTATATTGAATTGTGTTTGAATTACACTTTAAAATTTAATTTTGAAGAAATGTGTTTAGAACAATGTGTGGCGTGACATACATTGTAAAGTAGCCATAATTCTTAATGACACAGAGAACACAGTAAAGATGGTTCAGTTGCATTTTTGCCATAGTGTCTTATGTAGTTTTTTTCCTATAAAACTTTTTAATATTATGAATGTATTTTTAGGTCCATGACTGGAAAAAAAGGAGCAGCAAAGCTACCAACTATATTGAAAGCAGCTGGGAGAAACAGTGTAAGGAGCTAGTGAACTTAATTTTTCAGTGTGAAGATTCTGAGCCATTTAGACAACCTGTTGATTTGGTTGAATATCCAGTAAGTTTCCATTGTTTGAATGTCTGGGAATTTTCTTGTTTTGTGAAGAGCAGATGAGGGCAGAGGTATTTAAATGAAGTCTTAGAGAGTAGAGACTATAACAATGAACAGAGTATAAGAAAGCCTGGTAATTGCTGAAGAGTGTAAAGCAGGAAATTAAAAAAGCTTTCATGTCCTATTATCAGGAGACATTAACAATGAAATATTTCTTTGTACCTTGCTTTTATATCTGGATGTGTTAGGTTTTATGTTAATTTTTTCCACCACTAAATTAGCTGTAGGAGCATAAAGAGTACTTTTTTTATTTGTTAAGCAGTATTTCGTAGCAATGGTTTATAAATGGTTATCTCTTATCAGCATTATGTAGGCTTAGCACTAGGAAAAGCAGAAGAGTGGGACAGTTTCATTCATTTAAAGTAACTGGAACATTTCTTCAATTCCCTATTTTGACTTTCCCCAACAAATAAACAAGAGAAATGATAACACAGATGTACCGTAGGGAGCTTGGGAATCACTGAAGAGTATGAAGCAGGACATTGATATTTGGAAATAATATTCTTTCTACTTCATATTTATATCTGAGTCTGTTTTTAATCATTATTAACTCTTAACATCTCTCTCACTTTTTCTCTTTTATCACTGAATATTTTCAAGGTCTTATGTATTTATGATTTTAAGAGCAAGAAATTCATCTATGAATTATTTTTAAAACCTAGGACTACCGAGATATTATAGACACTCCAATGGATTTTGGCACAGTAAGGGAAACTCTAGAAGCAGGAAATTATGACAACCCTTCGGAGTTTTGTAAAGACGTTCGGTTGGTATTTAGCAATGCAAAGGCATATACACCAAACAAGAGATCAAAGGTAATTAAAAATATATTTATTATATTCAAGTAGTTGTACAGAGTTGGTCATTCAACAAAGCAGCTTTATGAATACTGTGTCTTGATTAATGTTGAAGGTAATTTTTAAAGTGTTTTTTTAGTCAAAGTGTGCACGATCTGGGCTGGGAAGGTGGCTCAGTGGTAGAGTGCTTGCCTTGCATGCATGAGGCCCTGGGTTCGATTCCTCAGCACCACATGAGCAGACAAAGCCAGAAGTGGTGCTGTGGCTCAAGTGGAACAGCGCTAACCTTGGGCTGAAGAGCTGAGGGACAGTGCTCAAGGCCCCATGACCAACAACAACAATAAAGTGTGCATGATCTGTGTATTTCCTACTTTCTGAAAGCTTAAAGAGAGGTGAACCATGAGGATGGCTATGATGGACAGAGTTGCTGCCACCCAGCAGTTTTTGTCTTACAATAATTGACGCTTATCATAATCTACTGAAATTTTCTGCTGAGGTGAAATTTGGTTAGAACGAACAGATTTTTCAGTTACTGGGGATTCATTGTGTCTGATGAGAGATTCAAAGCCAGCTTGGACAGAAAAGTCTGAGAGATTATTATTTTGGAAAAATAACTTGTGGAAAGCTGACTGCAGTTGTGGCTTAAGCGGTAGAACACCAGTTTAGGAAGTGTAAGGCTCTGAGTTCAAACAACACTACCAGCAAAGGGAAAACAACAAATGTGATACACAGAATGAGATATATGAGTCTGGTAGAGTCTGGAAGAACATTAAAAGTAAAAAAAGAGAAAAGAGAATTGAGGATACTGACTACATAACCATGTTTTAGGTCTGAAAATGTGACACAGGAGCTATCATTATACAAGCAGCATAGCTATCATACAACCAGTATGATGGCATAGCCTTTAACCTTGGCTGCTTTGAGTTGTTAAGGTCAAACCAGCCTCAAGAAAATGAGCTCCTCTCCCAAGACTACAGTCCCAATACAAGATCCATGGAAATGGCTTAAGTGGGAGAGTGCTTGCTTAGCCAGTCTATGGCTCTGTCTGGGTTGTTTCCAGTACCATTAAAAAAAAGTTTAGACAGCACATTGCTCCGTTCTTATTAAACATTATTTATATGCGGGATAATTTTTAACATGTGTGGTAAATAACCAAAAGTGCTTGTAGTATATCCTCAGTTTTCATAATCAACACAGCCTTATGGCCAATGTATATGCTACATGATTTAAAAAAAAAAAACAGTCAATGTGAAATATTTATTTGATAGTGTCTTCAGTCACTTCAGTCATCAGTCAGTGACTCTGCTGATGGATAATTTTGCCCTAAGTTCATTTGGCTTCACTATATAATGTCAGACTACTATATTACTAAATCTAGATTTAATTAAGGGCGGAAGTGGCACTGTGGCTCAAGTGGTAGAGCACTAGCCTTGAGCTGAAGAGCTGAGGGACATCGCCCAGGCCCAGAGTTCAGGCCCCATGACCGGACCCCTCTCCCCCCAAAAATTGTCCAAGTAAAAAACATAAAATCACAGACACATAAGCTTATATCAGTTATATGGAGAGGTATTTCACAGTTATATCTCCACACACATTTATACTGTACTCCAATCCATCTTACCTCCTCTGTCATACTGTGGATCTATTGCTGCTTCGTTGAGGAAAGGGTTAGGGAGTGGGATGTATTTTCTTATATTGGTTGTGCTGCATCTCTGTAGTTCACATGTAGAGACTTACTCATATTTGGCAGCATAGTCAAGTTGCAAACACAGATGGTAGAAATGTGCTTTTGTTCCCCAGGCTCAAACAGTTGCTGCTCTTTTGCTGCCAATAACAGCTTTAAAACCAAGTAACTTCCAGAAGAGCTTTAGGAGACATTCATTCTTTGGCTTAGACATGCAGATATGAGAAAGTAGAAAAGAGAGTAAGATCTATTAACATGTAGACTCAAGTCTTGGATTCTAGATCTTATGGAGCTATTTGATTTAAAATGGCTTTCTCTATCATCAGAAAGCTATGTGTTTGAAATGTCCTATTTCTTCACAGATGTCATTGAAGGAGAGGGCTGGAAATAGGAAAATGGTGATAGGATATATTGCAGATCATATCAGTTACTCTAAATAGAGTACTGTGAAAGATTTTTTTCCTTAATTCTTGTTTTATTCCTGTGTCTCTGCAGATCTATAGTATGACCTTGCGATTGTCTGCCTTATTTGAGGAAAAAATGAAGAAGATCTCCTCTGATTTTAAAATCGGTCAAAAATTCAATGAAAAACTTCGACGAAGCCAGAGATTCAAGAAAAGCCAAAATTATAATGGTGTCATACAGGCCAATCAACGTGTCAGGTATATTGCTTATGCCTTGCTTCCTAGACAGTCCTTTTTACTTTAAGGTCATTATACTACTTTGATTATGCTACAAGTTCTTGATGTTTTTAGAACACTATATATTAAAAAGAAAAACCTAGTAGCAGATTCTTTTTTCCTTTTCTTTCTTTTTTTTGATCAGTCCTGGGGCTTGAATTCTGGGCCTGGGCACTATCCCTGAGCTTCTTTTGCTCAAGGCTAGCACTCTCCACCATTTGGGCGACAGCGCCACTTCTGGCCTTTTCTGTTTATGTGGTACTGAGGAATTGAACCCAGGGCTTCATGCATGCTAGGCAAGCCCTCTTACCACTAAGCCACATTCCCAGCCCCATAGTAACAGCTTCTTAAAGTTTGAAAGCAGTTCTGTCAATGTAGAGCAGTTAAATGCTTATTAGACCTTTATGAAATCATAGATTTAATAAAATATTTGTCTTTTGCATAAGAAATGGCTATATGTATATATACACACACATATACATACATACATACATACATACATACGGTCTTCAACTCTGGGCCTGAGTGCTGTCCCTCAACTCTTCACCTCAAGTGGTAGCATGCTAGCTACAGCGCCATTTCCAGTTTTCTGGTGGTTATTGGAGATAAGAGTTTCACGGACTTTCCTGCTCGGGCTGGCTTTGAACTGTGATCCTCAGATCTCAGCCTCCTGAGTTAGCTAAGGTTACAAGTGTGAGCCACTGGCGCCCGGCTTAAAAATAATTTTTTATTGAGCTTGATTACCTAAATTTCACAAATTTTACAGTATTGTGGGATGATAATTAGTTAAAGTCACAAACTTTAACCTTCACAAGACAAATTGTCATTATTATGGTCCACAACGTTTGCAAATTCTATGAGTTTTGACAGTACAACCGAGAAATGGCTTGTTAATATAGAGTAAAACAATTACTCTGTGATCTTTTGAGCATCTAACTCTGGGAGGGCAAGTGTTTATTAGCTATAATGTACCTTATACAAGTGAAGATTAGTCCTAAGAAATTTATCAGTAATTTTGTATTTATATTCTGTTTTCGTTTACTATACAGCTTACGTTAATACCAAATTTTCAGTACTCTGAAGTGTTGGAATGTGGAAGTTGTGTGATTGGAGTTTGTTTCCATGTATGTTATGAATATGAAGTATACCTGAGGTGGGGTTTCCTTGTTCATCTCTGTTCTCAGCACTGTTTCCAGTTAATACTTTTTGTCCCCCAATACATATAGAAACTTTAGCTCCCCTCTTCTGCCTTATTTTACAGTTGTCCTATGGATCACATCTTTTTTTCCTGCCAATTCTTGGGCTTGAACTCAGGGCCTGGTCACTGTCCCCGAGCCTCTTGGTATTCAAGGCTAGTGCTCTACCATTTGAGCCACAGTGCTCCTCTGGCCTTTTCTGAGTAGTTTATTGGAGATAAGAGTCTCATGGACTTTTCTACCCAAGCTGCCTTCAAACTGCCATCCTCAGATCTCAGCCCCTGAGTAGGTAGGATTATGAGTGTGACCTGGCACCCAGCTGGATCCCATCTTTATATGACATGTTTTGTGTAGCTATCTCTTAAGAATAAAAATCCTGTTACTTTTGAGACTTGTACTTGAATTTGCCTTTCTCAGTTATAAAAGTTTTTATTTGAGTGATCCTCTGGTATCCCCTTTTTCTTGCTTAAAGAGTTCTTTTAAAATTGCTTATAAGGAAGACATGCTAGCAGTGAATTCTTTTGTCTTCTTATTGAAGAATCCTTTTGCTGCATATAAAAATTGTACATGTTGGCCGGGTTCTGGTGACTTAAGCCTGTAATCCTAGCTACTCAGGAGACTGAGACCTGAGCATCATGGTTCAAAGCCAGCCTGGGCAGGAAAGTCCGTGAAACTCTATCTCCAATAAACCACCAGAAAACCCGAAGTGGCACTGTGGCTCAGGTGATAGAGCACTTGCCTTGAGCTGAAGAGCTGAGGGACAGCACTCAGGCCCAGAGTTCAAGCCCCATGACTAACAAAAGAAAAAAAAATGGATATGTCACTTTGCCTGCCAGCATTTTTAATGTTTTGTCTTACTGTTTCTGAAGAGAAATTTGCTACTGATCTGAGGTTCCCTCTCTTGTGTATATGAGTTGTTTTTCCCTTGCCTATTTCATGATTTTTATCCTTGTACTGTTTGCTGATCATGGTGGGTATAGGTTTGGAGCTCTGTGTGTGTGTGTGTGTGTGAGTGTGTGCGCGTGCGCATGCATGCATGTGCGTGCACTGAGTATGTGTGGTGTGTATCCTACTTGGAATTTGTCTAGTTTTGTTGATGTCTAACAGTTTTCATGAAATGTGAGAGATTTTTTTCAGCCATTATATCTTTAAATATCACTTTCATATCCCAAGTAGGAATCCTTTAGGGGCTCTTAAAGTGTTTATACATGTTTGGATAATCTTGAAAATCACCAAATCTTCTGCCAGCCAAGATCCACTACTGGATTTAACTGCTTGTTTCATTTATCGCCCTTTTCAACTTTGGAATGACATTTGGGTGGATCTCTGTTTATATTCTCTTTTTGATGAGTCTTTTTTATTTTTATTTTTTTAGTTCTGTAAATGTAGTTTCCTTTAGTTCTTTGAAAATTTTTCTAATAACTGATTTTAATGTCTGCAGTTTTAAAACCAAGTCTGACATCTGGGTTGTCTTAAGAGCTGTCAGTGGTATTTGCTGTTAGTGTACTATTAAACTGCTTCTGATCCCTTTTCCTCAGTGACAGTGCTTCTGCTTTTAGTTCTTTCTTGAGTGCATTGCCTGTCTCTCCTTGCTCTGTTCAACCACTGAAGTTTTTGTTTTACCCTTCCACTCCAACTTGATTTTAGTTCTTATTTTTGAGCTTAGCTTCTTGGATATCTGAGGTCAGAAAACTTTACATGAACTTTTGAGTGAGTCTCACAGCAAACATTTCCGTTTTCCTCATGTCCTAAGTCTGTCTTTTAAATTTTGGCTGAATTCTTGGTGAATTCAGCTTAATGCAGCTGTCCTGGCCTGTGCTGTTGGCCCTGTGGAACTACCTGCAGTCAGCTTTTAAATGAAGATCTCAAACTGCTAATTCTCAAACCTTTTGAGTCCTGGGAATATAAGAGAGAGGGTGGGGGAATGGAGAGATGATGTGTGTATAGCACTGCACTTCCTAGGTTTGAGAACCCCTCCCCTCTCTTTACCCTTTCTTACTTTTTCCTTCCCCCATCTTTCTCTCTGTTTATCTCTATTTATTTTGCAGAACTGGTGGTGATTGAACGTAGGGCCTAGGCAGATAAGGTGTCTACTACTTGAGCAATGTTCTCAGTTCTGTAGTTTTCTGTGTTTTCTTTGGAGGGAAGTTGGAGGTAGTACAGGGAATTGAACTCAAGGCCTCAGATTTGCTAGGCCAGCAGTTTTGAGCCACTTCTCCAGCCCTTGGTTATTTTTGAGATGAAGTTTTGCTATATCCCTGGTTATGATTCTAAAGTGTTCAGCATGTATTTGGTACTTGGGTTATTTATTCATTACTTTAAATTTGAATAGAAATATGCCAAAAGAAGAGAAAGGAAAGATAGTAATCCATATTAGAACGATATTGATAGTATGTCTTAATATCTTCATCATGAAAGTATCCTCAGATTAGTGAAAAAAACACTTATCTACTGACTCTCTGAACCAGTTCATTTGTTTTAATAAATACTATTTTTTTATTCATACCTTACTCAGAAATATCAAGCAGAAGCGGTTAAAATCTCAGACAAAAGTAATTCCTGAGTTGGCAGATTCTCCTCTCCAGTTGACCTCAAGTAGGGCAGCTCATCCTGGAAGCTGTGAGGCAAGTGCTGGATTGTCTTCAGGAGCCATGTCTTCTGGTGACTCTTCCGACTCTGCTGCATCATCAGAAGGAATAAGGAGAAATAGACCTGTTACCCTAAGAAGTGGCTCTGTGCTCTCTGGTAAGCAGCAGAACATTGTTTTTAGCTATTGAAAATACACCGTAGTAGTGCCGTTACGGTGGGGATGGAAACAAAATGAAACACGGCCTTGGCACTACACTGCAAGAGCATAGGGCTTCACAAAGAGACAAAAATAACACAGACCCATTAGAACTATGTTTGATAAGAACGGTGTTTGGCAAATGGTGTAACTACGTTTTATGGAAATTTGCATCCTTCAGCATTTAAAAATATTAATATTTGTTGCAACTTGCATGTCATCTTAAAAAGAGTGTTGATAGTCTTGTTAAGTTTCAGGTTTTGTTGACACAGTTATAGTTTAGTGGGTAACTATAGCTGAAGCTAACTCTGTATCAACCTGTGTAAGTAAGGCTGTGGTGCTTATGTAGATTTGCCTTGCCTGGAGTGGTTTTGGTGACTTGTGATTATTGATTTACTGTTTTAACTTAATGCTTATTGTATGTCTCTCATCCAATATTTCATTACATGGTATTGAAAAATATACCTGCAAATAAAAATTTGGAATGAGAGTGAGTTATAGGAATCTGCTATGGAGATAGTCAGACAAGCTGATAGAACTCTGTGTGTATTTATAGAGTAACATGACCAAACATTTGTGACAGAGTGGTTGAAATGGGGACCTGGATTAGGTAAGCAGGGAGAAAAAGCATGGAACGAAATGATGCTCATGGGAAGACTTCTTTTGGGATACATGAAAAAGAGTGGGTTAACAGATAGAGATTGCACCCACATTTCAGAGCCTTGCCTAACCTTGCTACAGATGGCTACTTAATACTGGGCCCCTTGTCCAGTAACTGTCTCTTTTAGGAAGATAAGCCAATTGAGTAATGATGTGCGAAGAAAGAGTCTGAAGGCAGGTGTGGAGTGGATAGGAGCAATCTCTAAGCGAGAAATACAGTTTGGTGTACAGGTAGGAGAATATTAGAAATAGCTGTCATTTTATTTTTTCCTAGAAAGTGAAACAGAAGATTCCTTAGCTACCTCTTCATCCTCTTCAGCTTCTGATAGTTCCGAGGAAAGCAAAGTGAGTTCAAGAGCTCATGATTCTTTGCGCAGTGGGCTGTCAAGAGGCAGCAGTTTCAGGGTGACCAGAACTAGAGCTGCTCAAAGAAAAACTGGTAAGAGACTCCCATGCCAGTGGGCAGGGCGTGTAACATCTATGTGCGACCAGCTGTGTATTAGACTAAATTTGGAAAGGAACTCGATTTTGTCATTAAAAAGTAAAGAAAATCATAAAAAAAAGAGCATTGAGAAAATGTCTAATGGCTGAGGGGAGGGTTTGTTTGAGTCCATCTTGGCCTGGAGAGAGCTACAGAACATGGTACTTTCTTAAGGGAAAAAAAGTTGAAAGTCTAAGCTAGGTTAAGCTAGGTTCCAGTGGCTCATGCCTGTAATCCTAGCTACTCAGGAGGCTGAGATCTGAGGATTGTGGTTCGAAGCCAGCCCGGGCAGGAAAGTCTGTGAGACTCTTCTCTACAATAAACTACTCAGAAAAAAAATGTCAGAAGTGTGGTGCTGTGGCTCAAGTGGTAGAGCACTAGCCTTGAGTAAAAGAAGTTCAGGGACAGCGTCCAGGCCCAGAGTTTAAGCCCCAGGACTGGCCAAAAAAAGAAGAAAAAAAGAAAACCTGTCTAATTTATTGTTATCTTTTCCCTAGGTTCCATTTCTTTAGAAAATGGATGTGGCAGAAAAGCTGCTCGAAAGAGAGTCTATTCAAGTGATTCTGATAACAATTCACTACAGACTGGTGAAATTCTAAAAGCCAAAGCTGGAAGTAACCGTAAAGTCCTGCGCAAGTGTGCTGCTGTGGCTGCCAGTAAGCTAAAGCTAATGAGTGATGTAGAAGAAAATTCCAGCTCTGACGAGTCCTGCTCTGGACGGAAGCTTCCTCATCGCAATGCTTCTGCAGTAGCTCGGAAGAAGTTGCTATACAATTCTGAAGATGATCAGAGTCTAAAGTCAGAAATTGAAGAAGATCGAAAAGATGAAAACAAGCCATTGCTGGTGTCCAGTTGTCATGCTCCCCACAATACTGTCAGTGAATCTGAAAACGGAGATTCAGAGTCAGAAAGCGATTTACGGGTAGCCCGGAAGAATTGGCAGGCTAATGGCTTTAAGTCCTATACTCAGGCAACTTGTAAAACAAAATTTCCTGAAATAGAGTCTTCTGAGGAAGAGTCTAGAAGTCATGATTCAGACAGTGGACACAACAGAATTGCTCGTCCTTCAACATCTGAGCAGAAAACTCAGACAGAGTGTCTCTCAGAGGAAGCTGAATCTGAGCCAGGAGACAGTGTGTTTCGCAAGAATGTGAATATCTTTAAGAAGGCAAAAATCTTGAGTGATTCAGAAGACTCAGAAGAACAACATAGAGAAGATGCTAGATGTCACAAACTGGAAATGAGCCCAGTTTCAGGGAACTTGAAGTGTGAGTCTGCTGCAGTGCCTCAGTCTTTCTTGGATCATGTATCTGAAACTGATGTAGAATCAGATGACAGCAAAACAAAAGGAAAACCACATAGTTTTAAGAAAGGTAATTAAACATATTTTCCTTGGTTCACTAATTTAATATACTATTCTCTTTCTGCTGCTCATCAATGCTTTTTCCCATGGCAAACATTGCCAGCTGCATGTCTTCTCCATCACTTGTTAGCCGACAGGACAGCAGAAGGTAAGCACCCACCCACACCAGCCACCTGTGGCAGCTTGTTCCCAAGCAAGGTGGACTGGCTAAATGTAAGGAAGGGCATCACAGTAGCTCTTTTTTTTTTCTTTTTTCACTTTCTTTTTGTATGTGTGCAAGTCTTGGGGCTTGAACTCTCGGGGCCTTGGCACTGTCCCTGAGCTTTTTTGCTCAAGGCTAGCACTGTACTACTCAAGCTGCAAGCTCTGCTAATGGTTATTTAGTAATTAGTTGGGGATGAGTCTCATGGACCTGCCTGGGCTGGTTTACAACTGCATTCTTCAGATCTTAGCCTTCTAAGTAGCTAAGATTACATGTGTGAGCTACTATCACCTGGCTGCCAGCAGCTGTTTCTACAGGAAGTGTCTAAGTACTTTGTGGTGTTTATGAGGCTGTCTCTCTCTCTCTCTCTTTTTTTTTTTTTGGGTCTGGTCACGGGGCCTGAACTCTGGGCATGGCACTGTCCCTCAGCTCTTCAGCTCAAGACTAGCGCTCTACCACTTGAGCCACAGCACCACTTTTGGCTTTTTTCTTTTTGCTTATGTGGTGCTAAGGAATTGAACCCAGGGCCTCAGGTATGCAAGGCAAGCGCTCTCCCACTGAGCCACCTTCCCAGCCCCAAGGCTGTCTCTTAACTCCACAGCACAGTGATGAAGTAGTGGTTGAGTTAAGATCATACTACTAGTAATGGGGATTGGCTTCAAAAAGCACGAAAACAGTGAAATGGAAGAACAAAGCATTGTGATTGAACTGTGGTCTTAAAAGTATGGTGGAGGGCGAGGAAGGTGGCTTAGTGGTAGAGTGCCTTCCTAGCTTGCATGTAGCCGGAAGTGGTGGTGTGACTCAAGTGGTAGAGTGCTAGCCTTGAGCAAAAGAAGCTCAGGGACAATTCCCAGGTCCTGAGTTCAAGCCCCAGAAATGGCATCCCCCAACTCCCCCCCCCCCAAAAAAAAAAAAAAGAAAAGTGATGGAGAATTAGGGATTCGTTGGTATTCTTTAGCACAGTCGCAGACATTTTTTCTGGGTTCATGAAAAGCTTTATGAGCGTGGGTGTTGCTGCTGGCAATAGTTTAGAGGTTGGAAAACTCAGAGTGAGTGGTGTGGACTTAATATATTTATTTAAATCATTTCAAAGGTTGAACATTAACTGTTGTTTTAGAAGTAATTACTACCTTACCAAAATTTAAAAGAATACTTATTAATTTTTAGATTTGACACCACAAGATGATGAACAAAGCAGAAAGGTTTCCAGGAAAAGATTCTGCCCCAGGGGCTCAGAGAGCAGTTCAAAGGCAACTAAGAAATCCTCAAAAGCCAAGACAGGTTCTCTAAGGATTACGCGAAGCAGCTCCACTGTGGCTGCCAGCAAGGGGCAACTTGTGAGCAGCACAGACGGTGCTGGTCTAGAAAATGTGTATCCTAGAAGGACAAGGAAAAAGCCCCTACGTTTTGCTTGTACCACAGCTAAGAAGGCACTGAGTGAGGATGAGAATGCTGTGGACTGTGAAGTGCCCAGTGAACAGTCTGCATGTGGTGGTCAGCCCCCAGAGCCTGACTCTGAAGGCAGCACAAAGAGTGTTGGACACACCGTAGATGGAGACTCGGATTCTGAAGGTGTTCCAGATTCAGTGCCTAAAAGCAGGCATGACCGTTCTCACAACACAATTGTACATTGTAAAACAAAAGGTTCTTCTGTTGGGTTTTCAGAAGCAGACTCCAAAAGCCATGCTTCAGGGAGTGAGGGTAGTAGCTTTCCTTCTGAGTCAACAAAAGCTCCTGTAGAGAATAACTTCGAAGAAGAACTGAACTATGGGCTCCGCAGGTGGAATGGCAGAAGACTCAGAACCTATGGAAAGGCTCCTTTCAGAAAGAGGACTGCGGTCCACAATCCACAGACAGCGGCAGTAGGGGAAGTCAAAAGGAAAAGATTGCATTCTGAGTTAGAAGATGTGAACGTGTCTGAACGAACTGGGAGTTCAAAGTGCAGACCCAACACCAGCCCCACGTCATCCGACGCGGATTCCATTGTTGACTCAGAGGTTGATTGCACCGATAACACAAAAACCAAAAGGAGGAAAACAAAAGGAAAAGCAAAAGTAGTTAGAAAAGGTAAAGGTTTTACAAGTAACACATCTAAAACTGTGAGACGGCAGAGACAAAGCAAACGTCCTAGGCTGAGTGTGGATGATGACGACTGGGAGGAGTTGGATTGTGCAAAGTCTAAGAGAGTTCTTCGTCGCTCAAAAATAAAAACGAGAAATCAGGGTAGACGGACCGTGAGGTACCACGATGGGGATGATGACAGAAGCTTAGAGAATGTGCTAGAGCTGAAGGAGTGCACCTCATGACCTTGAGGGAGCCAGGTCACTTAAGAGGAGACGGACTGGAGAGTATGGCGAAAGCTGGCTGATAATAACATTAGTTTGTCTTACAATTCAGGGAATATATTTATATTTTTCTATGAAAAGTTATGAATGTGACTAAATCATGACTGTTATTTTTATTTGCACTTGCTGGTTTTTGTAGCAGCGTTCAGTACAGGTGCCAAAATATGCTTCGTTTTGGGGGCAGATCTACTTTGACAGTATTTGACTACATATAGGAAGAGTTAAACACTAGAGACCAGAGAGCATTACGTCCTGGTAGCAAGTGTCCTGCAGTGTTTTTTTGTTTTTTTTTTCCTGAGTTACTGCAGAGCTGGTAGCTTCTAACCCCCATCCTATACAGTAGGTGAACAATTTCATGTGACCTATGTTTACAAATTCTTCATACATGTGTGTATACTGACGTAATAATCATGGAAGTGCAGCCATGATTAGCAGGCCAGGTACCTACCACTTTTCCCCCTTTCCTTGTCTACTTGAGTAGAATGCATTATACTAGATTTGGTCATTTTCATTGAAGTGGTTTCTAAGTTTCTTTCCAAATGCTGTTGGCTCTTTTTGTTTTATAAGGGACATGTGATCACTTTTATTTTATAAACTTGAATTTATAAATGCTGGTAAATTATTGTAATGTTTTGAGTGCATATTTTAAACTCTAAGGCCAGGGGATAGTCAGCATTTTCTTTTAGATTGTAGACTAACAAAATGTTACATAATTTTTCTTTTGTCAAAGATCTCCTAGTTTTCCATTGTAAGGGGTTTAACCAAAATCTTGCTCTTCCATAATTTTACTCTGAAATAGAGGAGTTTGTGTGCCTTAGGTTTAGAGGAAGTATGTTCTTTAATAGAGTGTACAGGGCTAAAATTATTTAAGTTATATGTAGATTTCTCCCTTTGTATTAAAATTGTAGAGAGGAATTTTGTTAAAGAGTGCAATTGCAAATCTTACCTAGATAGGAGAATAGTTAAATGTCTTTTCTTCATCTCTTTGAGCTTCATTGCTGCCAGGTGCAATTCTAAGCAACCTTTGCTTTAGGTGACAAAATGCGTTTTTATTTATGCTATCTCATCCAAATAAGTAAGACACTCTCATCCATTTGAAGTGAAACTTTATCACATCATCCCATGTACCATAGTACACTTATTTTTGAGCCAAACATTTTCACTTGATGGGCTTTTCAACTCTAAACAGTATAGGTGGCCATTCCTAACATTTGTCCCTGAATGGTTTACATATTTGGTAGATAAGAACATCTATACCTTTAAGTTATTTGTTGGACTTAGTTGTGTTTGGTTTTAAGCAGAATTAACCCTTTCTCCTGTGTTTCCTTGAGGTGGCAGACAAGCAGAATCACTTGACTGTGGTGTCAGTGTTAGAGAGTGTTTTTAAGCATCCTTCATAGTAGTTATCTGTTCCACTTGACATAATAGCAGGGACTTAGTCTTTCTGTGCCAATGCAAGGGAAGTGGGCAGGTATTTGGACATTGCCAACAGAGATAGGCTAAGTACTTGCCTCTCATCTAGTGGTTTAGAGATACTCTGTCCCACCACAAAGTTAAAGCTCTGATGCTTTTCTTCTTTGAGCTCCTGTTAAGTATCTAGTAGACAGACTGATTCAGGACAGTTGTCTTCGTTGACCTAAAAAATACATAGGATGCCTTCTATATCCCTAATTTTAAGAACTAATATAGTTTAGTTATCAGAGCCATTAATTTATTTAAGGTCTTCTTAAGTTCTCTCTGATTATATCTGTTCTCAGGGTTATAACTCCATGTTTACCATCATCTACAAAAAGTACCAAAAACCCATTAGAAAATACAAAGTACACTCATCCGTTAGTATGTAAATTCTTTTATAAAACCTTGGACAATTTGGGCTTTATGGGAGAACTGTTCAGTCTTTGTATGGAGTTAGCTGGTTGGCTGCTCAATCAGTTACTGATTTTTCTTTTTGTCCAAAATGGTTAGACCTTTGTGTATAGAAGCAGCGTTTTGGTTTCATCAGAAAGCAAGAATGGGTCTGGTGACTTTAAAAGTGTGGTTGGCCATGATGGCCTCTCAACTTGAGAAGTAAAGTTAAATGCGTATGGAGAAAAGCATTTTATGTTTTTTGTGTTGTTTTGTTATGGTGCTATTCCTGAAGTTTGAAGATGTGACACACTCCTAAATACCATTAAGGACAATTAATAAATACTAGTTGAAATGTTTACATTGAGCACTAGCACATGTTTGACTTCTTTCTACTGACTTGAGTTAAGCAGGGACTTCGTGCACAAATGCACTTTAATGTTTAGGATCAGTGTGGGCTCTTCTTGAGAAAAAGACAAAGGGTTAACAAAGTGAATGTGAGCTGGTCCAGAAATAAGTGCTATTGCTTTCTGTTGCACTTGAAGTCATTTAATGGTGTTTATGAAAAATGACTTTATTTTCCATTCTGGCTGTATGTCCAAAATCTATGATTTTATTCAGTTATGTCTTTCTTTAAAAAAAAGGTTTTGAAGTATTCAGATGTGATGTTTACTTCCTTTGAAAGATTAATTTTACCAAGCGTATTAAGAAAAAGAGATTTTGAACATTTAAAAGATGAGGTTTGAAAAGTATCTTTTACCCCACCTCCTATTTATTTAACAGAGTGTTCTAACAATGTGTAGTGACTTCTGTATGAATAAAAGGAACATTTGTCCCATTTTCAGATAATTCCTAGGGTTGTCATTCTGTTTCTTAAAGTGGAAAAAATCTCAGGTCACATAATTTCTCATGTAATACTTGAAGTTGTTAGGCTCATCTTCTAAGTTTTCATAATGTAGAGCTTTCTTCTGCATAGTATAGTTGTGCCTGAAGAGGTAATTGATTTTCAATAAGAAAATTGAAGAAGGTGCTTTGAGAAAAGGCATTTCAAAACCTAGAGGTGCAAGTGGAAATAGGAAGCTATTCAACAAACCCATAAGAATATTGAGGGTATCACTGTCCAAAAGTTAAGATATACATGTGTTCTTTGTATGAATAGCTAACCCTAAGTAAAAATTCTTCATGAGGAAATTGGGTACACACTGCATTCATTGCTAGTACCTCTTATTAAACTCTTCCTTTCCCCCTACAGAGCAATCAACACAGAACTTATCTTTATTATATAATATTACAAGATTAAATTGGTCTGGTTATCCTCGGCTCACGCTTATAATCCTAGGATCTCAGGAGGTTGAGATATGAGGGTCTTGGTTCGAAGCCAGCATGGGTAGGAAAGTCAGTGAGACTCTAGTCTCTGATTAACCAGCAAAAATAGCTGCAAGTGTAATTGTGGTGCAAGTGGTAGAGAGTTTAAACTTGAGTGAAAAAGCTCAGGGACAGTGCTCAGGCCCTGAGTTCAAGCCCTAGGACTGGCCAAAAAAAAAAAAAAAAGATTTGAATCTTATCAGTACAAGTTGATTGATTATGTCAGCTGAAGGAAATGAGAGAAACGTTTGTGTCAGCAGATTGCAAAAGCATTGGTGATGGGGCATGCAGTGGTGTTTGTTTTCCACTCTCAAGTTGGTTCTTAAATATTTTGAATTGCTAGACACTGGTTTTGTGTTTTGTCTTTTTATAGCTGAAATAACCAGCTCCAATCTTGTCATTAGTAGAAAGTCATTATGTGTACTTTATCAGGTGCCTCACAGGTGTCCCATTGGAGAGAAATTGTAGTTCATTATTCCTGCAGAGCATTGTGAAGTGCTTTGCACCTAGTATTGCTGTTTAAGTTATTGCCCCTCCCCCAACTCTTGCTGTTAGGTACCAGAACATGATAAAGTAGAAACCCTATGAAGTTGTGGTTTGATACCATATGCTGGTATTTGGAACCATAAAGACAAAACCAAATAAAACTAGTCAAAACAAGGAAGAAAATGGGACAGTGTGGAGAAAACTAGAATGCAAATGTTAATCTCACTTGTACAGCCAAATGATGAATTTCATGGAGAGGATAGGGGAGTAAAGACTGGAACGCTGGGGATTGTGTTGCCTTTTCTTACATTTTAAGTAAGTTTTAGAAGCTCTTAAAATAGAAGGTTGTTAAGTATACCTGGGGAGTTTCAAATTTGGGATTTTTTTTAACCAAGTCTTTTGTGTAATCTGCAAAAGTTGTTCTCTAATAGATTAATTTAGTGGGAAAATACCAAATTTGAGTTGGGGTCCCCTCACCCTTTTCTGGATTTGATGTCAGGTGGGGGGCCGGTGGGTTCACAGTATTGGACCCTAGAAATCTTCAGTCATCGTCTCTGGCTAAAGGTAAATGACTGCAGGCTATCTTTCCCAACTATGGCAAGATGATAGATTCGTTGGATTTAATTACCAGTGCTTCAGTATACTTCCTGGTTATAATTTAAAGTTTAAATCAACTTTAAGGTAAGTGTGTTCTATCTATTAATAATGAGAATTTGGGCTGCTAATGAGAAGGTAATTTACTGACTAACAGAAACAAGATCAGCTCCAGGCTATATGGACTCTAGCAGCTTCCCCGTTACTTCTTTTGATTAAAATGTGGTTGAAAGTTGAAGGAATCTTTAATTTTTAATACATGGGCCAGACCTTGGGCTGTAGCAGCACATTTAGTTCACCTGCAGGATCCTAACAGTATCTTACAGGGTCCCATCACAAAGGCAAAATTACTCATTTTCCACTTCAACGTAAGTTGTCCCCCCCCCCCCTTTTTTTTTGGTGGTACATCAACAGAGCTTCCAGCTTATTAGGCAAAGTGCTCTACCAGTTCTCTCTCCCTCCCTCTCTCCCTCCCTCCCTCCCTCTCTCCCTCTCCCTCTCTCTCTCTCTCTCTTTCCCTCTCCTCTCTCTCTCGGTCTCCTCTGTCTCTCTGTCTGTCTCTCCCTCCCCCTACTCTTCCCTCTCTTCTCTCTCTGTGGTGGCCCTTAGACTGTGGTCATGTTATTATCCACAGCCTTCTGTGTAGTTGGATCACAGGCATATGCCACCATGCCCTGCTTATTGGTTGAGATAGGGGCCTCTGTAACTTTTGGCCTGGGGCTGGTCTAGAGTCACAGTCCTCTGGATCTCTGCCTCCCAACTTAGAGGTGTGAACTACTGTAGCTGGCCCCTGTGTAGGATTGTTTAAAAATGTGTGTGAGGTTTTGCAGAGCTGTGGGTGGAACCCAGAGCCCCCAGGATGCCAGGGGATGGAGGTGTCTAATGTTCTCACTCATTCATGAACCAGTTTGCAGCCAGTTACAATAAAGGCAGCTGTCATCTTAAGCCAAAGACTTAAAAAAAAAAAACCCAACTCTGAGATAAGAGGGTGTGTGGGGTGTAGTTACACTTCTTGTCACTTGTCTCTGTCTCTGCTCCTTTGCTCTTGTTTTGGTGGTGAGTTCTCCCTGCAGGCAGACTACATGTCTGTAAGGCGTGAAAAGGGCATTTTGTGAATTGTCAGCCAATAGTGAAGTAACAAGGAGACTGAAAACCCAGGGTTTACTGCTGATACTTTATCCTGCCTACATTTTGTAATGTGGAGATGTTTTTTGCTAGTCCTGGGGCCTGGGTGCTGTCCCTGAGCTTCCTTTGCTGAAGGCTTAGCACTACCACTTGAGTCATAGCCCCAAGTCCAGCCTTTTCTGTGATTAATTGAAGATGAGTCTCATGGATTTACCTGCCTGAGCTGGTTTTGAACAGCTATCCTCAGATCTCAGCCTCCTGAGTAGGTAGGATTATAGGCATGAGCCTCCGGAGCCCAGCTGAGATGTTCCTTTTAAAAAAGCTAATTAGAAGAATATAAAGTCGGGGCTGGGAAGGTGGCTCAGTGGTAGAGTGCTTGCCTTGCATGCCTGAGGCCCTGGGTTCGATTCCCCAGCACCACATAAGCAAAAAGAAAAAAGCCGGAAGTGGCGCTATGGCTCAAGTGGTAAGAGCGCTAGCCTTGAGCTGAAGAGCTGAGGGACAGCGCCCAGGCCCAGAGTTCAGGCCCCATGACCGGACCCAAAAAAAAAAAAAAAAGATATAAAGTCTCTCAACACATACTTTTATGAAACAGAGTCATCATTACAACTCTTGAGACCTATAAGAATGGCTTTTTAACCAATTTAACATGAATTGCTTTCAAAGAAAGAAAAATGCATTGTGATGAGCTAGGTTGATTGGACTTTTCTCAGCCCCTCCCCCAAAGTTGGAAGTTGGGTGTGACTAAGATGGTGAAGGGCAATCCAGGTTCACTGAACTTCCCGTGTTTGGACCAGGTGAGCCTGCAGTGTTGACACCTCCGCACTACACAGCAAAGGTTCCACCAGTTTCTCCAGAGCCTCTTCCACCTGTGGGACCCTAGCTTAGAAAGGGTGAGATCACTGGTAGATAACACACAGCTTGCTTTGTGAGTGCTGCATGACAGCGGGCAAAGTCCCACCTCTAGCCACTTTGAAAAAAGGTTTGAGGGAGGAAGGGTTGACTCACCATGGATTTTACACCAGCCATACCACCAGTCATGTCAGTACGCAAAAACCGGTCACAAAATAGTCATTTTAAGGTAGACATTCTTTTTTCTTAAATATTCTAAATGTTTCCATGAAAAGATGTTGACTAGGTTGAATTTTTATAATGTTATGATGTGTTACTTTGGCCTGAGGTTTTGTTGAATACATTTAAGTCCTTAAAATGTGGAAACTAGACAGGTGGGTTTTAAATTAGAATTGTCATGTCCATGCTGAACTTGGTTCATAGACCATTGAGAGCACACACAGGGCTGAGTTACAATTTAATGTCACCCAGGGAAAGCATGGCTTACTACCGCAGCACAAACCTACACTGCTGGTATATCTTGGTTCACATAGGGGACTAGTTTCAAGAAAGTATCAGGGCCTCTACTCCTCCAAAAGATGGGACTCCAGGACAGGTCTGATAGACCATTCAGGAACTGTAGGACTTGTGGAGTCACACTGAAGCATTGGTGTTAAAATGACACTGTCACACGTATTCCTAGAGCAGCAGCCTCCAGTGCCCTTAACACTGAGCACACGTTCAGCTTCTCGCTTATCTGTATGTCTTCTTAAAAACAGCTCCTTTCTCAAGGATAATAAAGCACGTTATAATTGATCAGGTTCTCTAACAGTTAACAAAAGTATGCATTTAAAAACACATTGCCTCACCAGGCGCTGGTGGCTCATGCCTATAATTCTAGCTTTCCAGGATGCTGAGATGGGAAGATTGTGTTTTAAAGCGAGCCTAGGGCAGAAGAGTCCATGAGCCTCAACTGGAGGTGGAAGTATGTATGGCTCAACTGGTAGTGTGCTAGCCTTAAGTTAACAAGCAAGACTGAGGCCCTGGGTTCAAGCTCCAGTACTGGCTCGAGAAATAAATATATATCAATAAAAACAAATCCCCACATGGTCTCATCTTTCGGTTGGCTTTTAACTGAAATTCCTTCTGTGAGATTCTCAGTGTATCTTCTCAGAACTTAGTGTCAACAGTTTTTTGTTTTGTTTTTTTAATCAAGTTGGAGTTGGTTGCACACAAAATAGTTCTCAAATTCTTCCTCTGGATAGTTCTTTATTTCAAGTTTAGGTTTCCTTAAACTTTTTTTTAAAAACCTACCTTCATTTTTTTCTTACGTTGTCAGTCTAGTCATCACACCTCAGTCATCACTCATGTAAAGACCTGCCGTTACTTGCCATCTTGTAACAATAGCTTTCACAATACTGCACTATCCAACTGACCCAACACCCTGCAGTGTGTGTCTGCAGCTGTCAGCCAGCTACAGTCCTCTCCAAGCATGGAAGGGCCACGATGCCCTTGTAACTGCATTCTAAATTTGCTATATAATTTTAAAACTTCACTCTTGGGTCCTATTGATAATAGTTATCCAAGATCAGAATAACGTGTACATTTTGGACATAGGGTTGTCTCAACATAGCAGTTCACAATTATTTTAAGAGGTAAAATGCTGCATCCAAAGCCCTTGTCCTCTCTCAAAGAAGCAAGAACTTGCTCCACAGAGCAGCACTGTGACACTTGGTGTGCCCACTACCAGGATCCTTAAATATCACCAAAACGGCACGGGAGCCACACAGGTTCAGCAGAGTTGATTGGAGGGAAATGTCCCACACAATTTTGGGAAAAGTATTTTAGGGGGAAATTCAACTTACTAACTAAATCCTATGGTCACATTTCCATCCCAACTATTATGTACCTTATTAATAGTTTTAGATAGTTGGACTCTTCATGGCTACAAAATTGGCTTAACAAATAATTCCTAAATTTAGGGGCTAATGAATATTAGATAAGTGCCAAATATAAGATATAATTGCCAATATAAGTGCCAATATTTTAGCTTGAGACTTGTTTTGAAGAATTTTGCTTTGAGACAGTGTTCCAGTGCTTGAAAAAAAAAATCTATAATGCATGGAGTGCCAATCAGTTGCCAACTTTTTGAATGAAGGAAATGCTGGTCTTCTGTGTGATGCCTGAGGATCTCTAGGTCAGAGCAGGTATGCTGTCATGCTTTTTTTTTTTTTTTTCCAGTCGTGGGGCCTGAATTCTGGGCCTGGGCACTGTCCCTCAGCTCTTCAGCTAAAGGCTAACATTCTACCACTTAAGCCACAGTGCCACTTCTGGCTTTTTCTGGTTATGTGGCACTGAGGAATCGAACCCAGTGCTTCATGCATGCAAGACAGGCAGTCTACCACTGAGCCACCTTCCCAGCCCCTGTCATGCTTCTAGATTTCCTTCTAGAAAGATCACAGCTTGCTAAGTGTTTCAAAGTAGACTAGAAATTACACCAAAAGTTTAAAACATACATGGTCTTGTTTTTAAAATGGGTTTTTCAAATACTTTTAGGGGAGAGTTTCTGATGCAAAGTCTGTTACTGTGTTAAGTATCAGCAAATCTCAGGCAACAGGTGAAGGAAATCTGAGGCTCAGTCAGTCAGTGTCAAAACAGCATTAGCATTTGTTTTTAGGTTGGACTGTAAAGTGTTGTTGAGGAAAATCTTGTGTTACAAGATTTTTGCATTTACGTGACCTTTCACTCGTTTTTCAGAATCTGTTCCTAGAGACAGAGAACCCCATACAAACATGAGAACATGTACGCATCACCTGACGGATGTAGTGCAAAAGCCTAGTGAGACCCTGAAAGCAAATGTGGTACCTGAGAAAGTTCCCCGCAGATGTGCTACTGTTGCTGCAAATAAGATAAGGATAATGAGTAACCTAAGAGAGACGATTTCAGGAGCAGAGAATGTCTGGATTAGGAAGAGTAGCAGAAAATTGCCCCACCGAAATGCTTCTGCTGCTGCTAAGAGAAAATTACTGAATGTTTATAAAGAGGAGGATACACCCATAAATTCTGAGAATGAAAAAGAGATAGAAGACATTAGTAGCAAAATGCTTTATTTTAGACGGTTCAGATCCTGGAAAGAAAAAGCACAATAGTGACTATGGAGAATTCAGAAACGGCTTCAGTGATCTGGAGCCTCAAGCCAGCAGAGCTCACCTGGCAGCTCTAGGTCCGTCCCCCAGGGGGTCTTCTGAGGAATTTTCGAACATCCATTCTCTTGGGGGGGTCATGGCTCTTGGGCAGACCAGAAGTACAGGGAGTTCTGAGGAAAGTGGAACTATGGGGGGAAAAGAAGGCCCAGGGCCTGTCCATCACAGGATTGCTTTTCTTTGACAGAAGGTCAGGCTTGGAGGAAATCTCTCCATGCTTTCTTCAGAGGGAGGAAATCTGAAATGTACAGAATATGCAGGAAGGACAAATTTCCAAGGTTGGAAAAGAAAAAGGTCAAAATCTCAGTCTGATGTTAATTTTAAGGGCTCTTCATTAGTGTATACAAATTCTGCCCATCATGACTGGTGATGTCACTGCTGAAATTAAAGGAACGAAATTAGGCACATTTCCAAGGGGTCCCATGAGGCATCTGGTGCTGCTGGGTGGTAATTCATATCCCAGAGGTCCACAGCAAGTGAAAAGGACCATGGAGTGCTGCTTCGTGGTGTGACTTAGTTCTACAGTAGGTGGAGACTGATCAAACCACGCAATGGCTTATTTTGGTCCTAACATCGAGATTCACGTTGAATGTCTACTTGGTATGTGTAATTCAGGGAATATATATTTTTTTTCTATGAGAGCTATGAATGTGATTATTCCATTTTTCCTCCTTTCATGTAGCAGCAAAAATTAAGAGGCAGGCTTAATTAGTCTTAATGAAAACAAAAATACAACAAGATCCAAACAGTCCTATTTTTAGATGATAGACTGTCCTCCTGTTACGTGTATCCACAGCACCTTAAAAATTAGAATTCTGAGCAAATTCACCATGGTCTCATCACAACGAACTTTAACGGCAGCATGTCTAGCCTCTTTCATTGTGGCCTTTGATAGGATTAGGAAATCTGGTCATAGTACTACACATGATTTTGTTGCAATGGGGTTTAATTTGTTGTTAATAGCCTTTTGTTAAAATTAAGATCACACACTGTGATCTGTGAATGTACCATCAAATCTTTTTTAACGTAAGATGTTACTGGAAAAAATTGTCTCAAGCAAGTTGTTTTCACATTTAAAAATATCTGTGAGTATTAATATATTATTTGCACGTGTAAAATCAGAACCAGTAAAATACAGAAACCTGGAAGTTTCTTTTTTTTCTTTCACTAAGAGTAATGCATATTTTTTGTTATACAAATGGACCAAAATGTCTAGCTTACTTGAGAAATTCATTTGTGCTTGCATGTCTGTTTAAAAGGACTTTTGCTTTTAAGGAAAAACCAGAATATTCTAACCTACAGTGTATCTTCTTTGCTCTTTTGAAGTATACTTTAATTTGAAGAACTGTTGTCCAGTATCTTGTTATTTATTAGTAAAGGTGAGAAAAGGAATTCCTAATAAACTGCTATTATTTTTAGGTGCTTGGGGCTGAATTTTTGAACTTTAATGGAATGCTTGAATTTATTTCCAGTCTCAGATTTCATGGAAATTCCTTATTTGGTCATATTACGTTTGAGGATACTCAAATACCATAAAATGAAAATATTTCAGTTTCAGTGAAGGCTTACAGTTTTAGTGTGATGAATTTAAGCTTTGAATTTATCATTTGTAGTGGCAGGGCTAATTTTTGCCACAATCTGAGATTGTATTGTTGGCCTTTTATACTGGAAATCCCTTTTATGGTTTAGTGTTTAATTTGAACATGTGTTTGCTTTCTAAAAATGTTTGGCCTAAATGTGTTGTAACTGCACGAAACAAGCATTTGTTTAAAACTTAACATTCTTGTTAACTGTTCTCTGAAATGTCTGTGGCATGTACATCATAGCCAAATGCATCACCGTTACAGTCATTTTAGTCACTTTCAGAAAAGATGTTTCATAGCACAACTGAGAAAATCAAATTGAATATCTTAACTGGTAAAAAGATCATTTTACAAAAGGACAGAGACCAAGCAATGCCCCAAAATCTTTTCTGCGTTTCCTCTTAGACCAATGAACCTGGAATCCCCATGCTTTAAAATACCATAGTGAAGATCACTCTCATGAATACAAGACCACCAAGTTTTTTCTGGCTTCCCAGCTGTTGAATACTTTGGCTAACGAAGAGGGAAGACCAGTTTGACCAGGATACCTTAAGACGCGATGCTTTTTAGCGAGTGTAGTTTAAGGCTCCATCTGACCCCAGAGCAGTGCGTAGAGCGGAGGCGCGGCGCAGGACGCGGCCTCTCCCTGCCGCTCCGGGCAGCTGGTCTCGGGTGCGCGGCGCCACGGCGGCCCTCCTCTTCCCCAGGCTGCGGTAGTGTCCGCTGGAAGCCGGCCGCACGGTCAACGTGGAGGGTCATTCGGGGCAAGTTTGGCGCTGCAAGTGGCCGAGCTAAAACGCTCCTTCTGCATTCTCATAGAAATGATTCTAGCTCAGCTCGACAGTCCCCAGCGTTTGACATGCGCACTCCTGTGCTCCAGCAAAGTCACTTCACAGCTCCGGGCCGCGCTGTGCTGCTTCCCGCTCTCGGCCGTGTCCCGGCAGGACTGCGGCGGGTGCGTGCGCACCGACCCCAACCCCGGTCCCTGCCAGGAGGGAAAGGCCTGGGGAGCGGGCGGCCTGGAGGCCGCTCGGGTCCTCGTCCTCCACGGCGTCCGCTGCAGGGTCGGCTGGGGACGCTGGGAACGCGGAAGGAGCTCGGGGAGCAGCGTGCGCTGCAACGCGTCGTGCTCGGGGAACAAAGCAAGCGTGGCAGGGGGCGTGGCCAGCCGACGGGGGCGGAGAGGAGGCGCGTCCTGCAGGGGCGTGGTCGAGCGGAGTGGCGCACGCGCAGTGCCGCGAGCCAAGTTTCCGGCGGGTCATGGCGGCCACGTTCTTCGGTGAGGTGGTGAGGGCTCCATGCCGAGCCGGGACGGAGGACGAAGAGGAGGAGGAGGAAGCAAGAGAGACTTCGGAGGACACGGAGGTCCGGCGGCAGCTGGCGCAGAAGAGGTCGGGCTGCGGACGCGGGAAGCCCTCGTACCTGGCGGCCCCGCGCCCACCCGAGAGAGCTCGCTGTGGGGCGACCGCGAGGAGCTGCGGCGGGCCGGGGGCGGGGCGGGGGCCGGACCGGGCCGGGGGCGGGGCCTGGAGGGGCGGGGCCGGGCCGGGGGCGGGGCCTGGAGGGGCGGGGGCGGGGCAGGCCGGGGGCGGGGCCGGGCCGGGGGGCGGGGCCTGGCGGGGCGGGGCCGGGGCAGGCCGGGGGCGGGGCCTGGCGGGGCGGGGCCGGGGCGGGGCCGGGGCGGGGCCGGGCCTGGCCCTGGGCCTGGCCCTGGGACTGGAGGGCGTCGGCCCCGCGCTGCCCCCGGCACCCCGGGCAGGACCGCGTGGGGCTCGCCGGCGCCCCTGCGGTGGCCGCCGCCCTCCCGCCCGCGGCGTTTCCCGCGGTGCTGCCTGGAGCCCCGCGTCCTCTGGAGGCCGCACCGGCTCCTTACCCCGGTGCGCTCTCTTCCTCGCTCAGGTGACCTTATGTGGCGGTAGCCGGCAGATGAACTCAGGACCTGGGCGCTGCCTCTTAGCTTTACCGCCTGAGTCACGTCTCCGCTTCCAGCTTTTTCGTGGTTTACTGGAGATAAGAGTCTCATGGAGTTTCCTGCCCAGGCAGGCTTCGAACTTGACTCCTAGATCTCAGCTTCCTGAGTAGCTAGGATGACAGGCGTGAGCCACTGGCGCCCAGCTGTAGTTATATTCTTCCTATATAGTTACACGGTTGAGGCGTGCGCATGGATAAGGGCCTCAGCACCATTTCCTTTTGGATAATAGGTGCATCTAAATCCTGGTTTCTTCTTTCTTGAATAGGGAGGTGCAGCTTCTTAGAAGACAGACAGAAACAACTCTGGACGGTTCTCTGCTAGAAAATCATCCTTGCTCAAAGTTTATAATTGCTATAGGAAATAATGCAGTAGGTAAGTTAAAATGCAGAAGACCAGACATTTAGACATTTAGTTGAAAGAAGTAACTTTTATTTTCCACTAGAGATTTTTAAAAGTCATGGTACAGAGCTGGGTGCCAGTAGCTCACACCTGCAATTCTAGCTACTCAGGATGAGATCTGAGGATCATGGTTCAAAGCCAGCCCGGGCAGGAAAGTCCATGAGACTCTTATCTCCAATGAACCACCAGAAAACCAGAAGTAGTGCTGTGGCTCAATTGGTAGAGCGCTAGCCTTGAGCTGAAGAACTGAGGCCCAGAGTTCAGGCTCCACAACCGACTAAAAAAAAAAAAAAATAGTCATGGTACAGTAACTTTTTAAGTAGGATACATTGCCTTCTCATGTTCACCACCATGTTTCTTAAGGCTTATGGAGTTTGAACTCATACTTGGGCCATGTCCTGTGCATTCTTGCTTTCTCTCTCTCTCTCTCTCTCTCTCTCTCTCTCTCTCTCTCTCTCTCCTACTCTCCCACTCTCTTGCTGTCTCTCACTCTCTGTCAGTCCTGGGGCTTGAACTCAGGGCCTGGTCACTGTCCCTGAGCTTTTGCTCAAGATTAGCACTCCTCCACTTGAGCCACAGCACCACGTCTGGCCTTTTCTGTTTAGTACTGAGGAATCGAACCCAGGGCTTCATGCATGCTAGGCAAGCACTCTACTACTAAGCCACCTTCCCAGCCATGTCCTGCTCTTTTAACTCTCTTTTTGTGCTGGTGCTAGGGCTTGAACTCGCACTTTTTTTCTTTTTCTCTCTCAAGGCTGGTGCTCTACTTGTAGTTATTTTTTTTTGCTGCTAGGGTAGACCAAGCCTGATGGAAGGAAAGAAGAAGATAGAGCCCTCAACAGAGCAGATCAGGATGTATCCATCACCGCACAGGGGCTCCAAGTATGGCCAGGCAGAGTCGGAGAAACAGGAGCAGGGAATGTGGGGGTTTTAGGATTTGAATATAGTTGAGTGTAAGAGTTTTTTGGAATGTCTTTGTGGTTGTAGCAGACCATCCTGTTTTGGATTTGTGATGTCCTGGCACCTGTAGCAGATGGTGCACTTTCAGATAAGGCTGGGGTGGGGTTTTGCTGAGAATAGTTCAAGGATAGGGATTCTGATAATCTCCTTCAGGGAGGAGATTTTTGGGGGTGGGGTCCCCTGGGAGGGTGGTCTGTGGGCCATAGAAACGACATTAACTTATGAGAAGCAAGCAGATTCCCCTCATTTGCTGGTTAATGGATGATAAGAGTGCCATGTACTTTTCTTCCTGTTGTTGCTTTGAATTGGAAACATACCATCTCTCTCCCGAAGCTAGGAGTACAAGTGTGAACCACTGGCACTGGCAGGGGCCCTTCCCCACTGACTTAAATACAAGATAAAAATAAGATTTATCCTGTCATGGCTGGCTCACGTCTGTAATCCTAGCTAATCAGGAGACTGAGATCTGAGGATCATGATTCAAAACCAGCCCAGGTAGAAAAGTCTGTGAGACTCTAGCTCCAATAAAAAAAAAAAAAAGCCAGAAAAAGCCAGAAGTGGTGTTGTGGCTAGCCTTATCCCAGAGAGGCTCAGGGACAGAGCCCAAGCCGAGTTCAAGCCCCAGGACTGGCAAAACAACAAAAAAGAGTTAGAGAAAATAGTTTTGGCTTTAGGAAATGACAGTTCAAGGAATGATTTCTAGTGTGCAGAGGTTTACTTAAGTGTTACTGCAAACATAGTGAGAACTCCACTCCTTTTCTCTTGGTGTGAATAGTCTTGGTTGGTGGGTTGAGCTAGAAGACTCTAGAGGTTAGAGCATTATCCAGGATGCATATGCCCATGGATCTTTATCACTTTAGAGGGTTCATAGGCTCTGAGGAGAGCACTGAGGCACCCAACTTGAGATCCCTTGCCATATAAGGGACCCCAAGTACTTGCACAATATAGTGTGTGGTAGGTAACTTTTCCCTAACTTACATGAACTTCTGCTGGCCTAACATTGATCCAAAGAGTAGGAGGTGTGTGGATCCCCGCTGGCGGGTTGTCTTCCGTGTGCAGTGGCCTTTCTTCCTTGCACTATGGCCTGTCACTTCTTATGGGCCTCTGTTTCTTGTCCTGCAAAGTGGCCTTAGGTGGTCCCCAGTGGCTGTTTTAGCTCTGAAATTCTAGAGTACCCGGAACTTTTTTTTTTTTTGTCGGTTGTGGGGCTTGAACTCTGGGCCTGAGTGCTGTCCCTCAGCTCTTCAGCTCAAGGCGAGCGCTCTACCACTTGAGCTACAGTGCCACTTCCAGTTTTCTGGTGGTTTATTGGAGATAGGAGTCTCACGGTCTTTCCTGCCCGGGCTGGCTTTGAACTGTGATCCTCAGATCTTAGCTTCCTGAGTAGCTAGGATTACAGGCGTGAGCCACCAGCGCCCGGCTACCCGGAACTTCTTTACTGGCTTGGAGCTAAGCACTCACTCACCTGAATTTTTTCTTCACAGCATTTTTGTCATCATTCGTTATGAACTCAGGAGGCTGGGAAGAAGTTGGTTGTACTAAACTCTGGAATGAGTGGTGCAGGGCAGCAGACAGTCTACATCTGTGCCCCACAGACGCTCTCTGTGTGTTCTATCAACTGAAGTCCGATCCCTCGGTACGTGGGGCTTCAGGACTTGCTTGGGCTCTGGGTCTCTCGGTGGCTCTCTTAGTGTGTTCTTCATTCTGATGGTCATTTCCAGTAAGAGATTAATTTAGATTTCAAAGAAGGATCTATATGCCAGTAGCAGAGTTGAGAAAATGAGTGTTGTTCAAGTGTGCGTTAGTCATCTTTCTGCCACTGTAACAAATAGGCGAGGTTCTGGATCCATGGTTGGGCCTCCCTCTTGCTGTCAGGCTTTTGGTAGGATCCTCATGTTTCATCAGGAGTGTGTGGCTAGTAGCAAAGGCACTCACCTCATGGCCAGGAAGCAAAGTGAGGATGAGGAAGTGGTAGGGGGAGCCCATGACCTCTTAAAGGACACACCCCAAGGACCTCAAGGCGCTTAGCACCATTTGGGGGTTGGGGATGGACACTTGGGGAACACCGGGGCCTTTGGGGGGCATTCCAGATCCAGACTAGCGGTGCTCATTACTATTCACATGGTATCTATGTGGTGGTAATTTGAGGTGTACGCACAATGTATTGTACTTACAAAAATGCTGGACTTTGACTTCTCAGATCCTCATCTGCCAGTGTAGTTGCTATGTTGCTGAAGATCAACAGTATCAGTGGCTGGAAAAGGTAAGAGAAATAGAGCCATGTTGCTTAGACTGCAGGGAGTCGCTGCTTCTCCAGGGTCAGTATCTTTTCACTGTAACCTGTGTAGGCAGCAAGTACAGGGATTACTTACAGACTGTAGGAAATAAAAGAGACATAGAAGGGTGTCACTGAACTGACCAGGGGTGGGGGGTGGCACAGGCAGTGGGCATGGGGAGGAGAGATGTGGAAAGCTGACCATTTGCTGCCACCCACTCCAGACCCAAAGTGCTACATCTGGTTTTCTTCACATTAGGCCTGAATATTGAGTCTTCATTCAAGGAAGATAAAATTGCTCTAACACTTGAGCTCCGTGGCATGAGTCAGGGGAAGCCAATGGTTGAGTCAAGAACTGAATTCCAACAGGATGTTTAGTGGGGAAACACAGTCGGCCAGCTGTGTATGTTAGTTTGAGTTTTTGTTCTCTGAAATGCCAGACTGCTTTAGATTTCATCCCCCCCCCCCCCCCCCCCCCCTGGTCATGGGGCCTGGTTGCTGTCCCTGAGCTCTTCAGCTCAAGGCGAGCACTCTACCTCTTGAGCCACAGCGCCACTTCCGGCTTTTTCTGCTTATGTGGTGCTGAGGCATCAAACCCAGGGCCTCATGCATGCAAGGCAAAGCACTCTACCATTGAGCCACCTTCCCAGCCCTGAGATTTCAAGTTTTTTAAAATTAGTTTTTGAATACGTATATGTATGTAATGACATTTTTAGGAACTAAATTTAAACACAAATTCATTTGTCTCATATACAGCTTGTTAAATACCTTAAAGGAATTTCCCCCTTTGGGATGTGGGAACATTTCAGATTTTGATTTGTAGTTTACAGATTTTGAGGTTACATGTATGTCTGTGTGTGACTATGTGTAGTATGCACACATGCATATATAAGATGCAAATATATAAGTAATATAGTTTGATTTGTAATAGAGACAAAATTGTCTGCTTATGGGTACAGTGTGATTGCTCAGTCCACATGTGCAATGTGTGATGGTCAAATCAGGTACCTGACAAAATCTTCACTGGACACATTTATCATGTTTGTGTTCAACTGTGTTTGTTAATGATACAGGCCTGAAGGCCTCATATGCTCCCTGAGCACACTTCAGCTTAAGTTATAGTATTTTAACACTGATATTAAATTTAAACTCATTAGAAATTTGACGTATACATTTTTTGAAATAGTTAGCTTTTCAACACTCATCAAAAATTAGCAAATGCAATTCTTTTTTTTTTGGGGGGGGGGGGGGTGTCAGTCATGGGGCTTAAACTCTGGGCCTGAGTGCTGTCCCTGAGCTCTTCAGCTCTAGGCTAGCGCTCTACCAATTGAGCTACAGTGCCACTTCCGGTTTTCTAGTGGTTTATTGGAGATAAGAGTTTCACGGACTTTCCTGCCCGGCTGGCTTTGAACCCCGATCCTCAGATCTCAGCCTCCTGAGTAGCTAGGATTATAGGCATGAGCCACCGGCGCCCAGCAAATACAATTCTTCTAATGAAGTGTTGTAAATATATGTGTGATTTTATAGTTAAAGTAGGTATGTGTATTTTTCTGGGGAAGATCAGAATGTGGTAGGAAATAGCTATCTTTCTTTGCACTGTAAAATTAAACAGGGTAAGTCGGATGTCAGTGGCTCACGCCTGTAATCCTAGCTACTCAGGAGGCTGAGAATGGAGGATTTTGGTTTAAAGCCAGCTAGGGCAGGAAAGTCCATGAGTCTTTTAACTCCAATGAACTATTCAAAAAAAGCCAAAAGTGGTGCTCTGGTTCAAGTGGTAGAGTGCTGGCCTTGAGCAGAAAAGCTCAGGGACAGTGCCTAAGACCTGAGTTCAAGCCTTACAACCAGCAAAAAAAGAGAGAAGGATTTTTGTATATCTATCAGGTTCACACGCTTCAAGTGATAGAGGGAACACTGAGGTCTAGTGATTGAAACGTGCCTACAGTGTTGTAATTCAGAAATGACCTTTTGCAAGAATCATTTGTCAGGTACCATTTGTGGTGGGGAAGAAATGGGCGTGGCTGTGTGCTGCCTGAGACTCCTTTGCTGTGGATGGCGGTCCTGCGGCATGCTCAGCATCTGACTGTGGACTCATCACAGCTGCACTTAATGTATCTGTCGATCTAAGTAGCACTGCCCTTAGGTCCGAGACAAGGAAGTGACTTAGAAAGCAGGGTCCACGCTGCCTCCAGATCAGGGCAGCAAAGCCTGCAGCTTCCAGTGCACGTTGCACCCCTCTAGATGAGAGGTGTGACTGACTGTTGTGGGAGCTGAGAGCCAGAGCAGTGTTTTCATTCTGTAACAGGATTATGGGTTGGTTTTGTTGTTCTTGTTCCTTTCTGTATTTTAACAGTACTGGGGTTTGAACTCAGGACCTTGGGTGTTGCTCTACCACAGAAGCCACACCCACAGCCCTCCCCCTCCCCTTTTCACTCTCCGAGTTGCCAGGGGCTGGCCTTGAAATTTAATCCCCCCATGTAGCTGATTATAGATATGGGCTACCATGCTTGATTTTTATTTTTATTGTGTGTGTGGGTTCCCTCCCACCCCATATTGAGGTGTGAAGTCAAGGGGCTTTTTGCTTGCTAGGCAGGTACTCTATTGCTCGAGCCACATCTCTAAGCCCTTAAAATATTTTTTTTAGTGGTACTGTGGTTTGAATGCCAGGCTTTTGTTAATTAGGTGGGTATTCCACTACTTGAGCCATACCAAATCCCTCTCCCCACTTTAGCTATTTTTCAGATACATTCTTCCATTCCTGCCTTGCCAGCAACTGGCTTCAGACTTTATTCCTCCTATTTATGTCCTTCCACATAGCAGAGGTTACACCGGTGTACCACCATGTACCTGTGTATTGGTTGTGATGGGGTCATGCTCACCTGCCTGGCCTGGCTGAAAACCTCCTCTTCTCCTTCTCTGCATGCCAAGTAGCTGGAATTATAAGTGTGAACCACTGAGTCCAGCCCAGCTTGTTTTTGAGTCAGGATCTTGCTAACTTTTTTTTGTCTGGGTTGGCCTTAGACATCGATCCTCTCATTTCTGCCTCCTAAGTTGGGATTGCGGGCATTGACCACTATGCCATCCCTCCAAATTATGTTTGTATAATTTGAAATCAATTTTGTGTTAGGTTTTTGGCTCTTCTCCAAGGAAGAACTTGCAGATAACTATTCTCACATGTCGACATGTCACCGACTATAAAACCTCAGAATCTACTGGCAGCCTTCCTACTCCTTTCTTGAGAGCCCTAAAAACACAGCATTTCAAAGACTCTGCTTGTTGCTCACTTCTGGAACAACCAAATATTGCACACGGTCTTCCTGCAGCAGGTGGTATTTAGTTTTGTACTTTACATTGTGGGTCAGTGCCTGTTGACAGCTATCACTGTCACTGCTAGAGCTCTTCTGGAAGTTGCTTGTTCAGAATATTGGCATTGACACCAGTATATTGCTCTTAATCCTCAGTGTCTGTTGTACAAGATAATTTGATTTGGATTTTTAAATTTTCTGGAATAAGGTATCTGACAAGAGCAGCTCAGAGCTCCTGACTAATTCAGCCTTGCTGTTTCCTTTTGGTCTGTGGTAACTCAGTGCAAGCCAGTGATAGGTATAAAATTACTGGTGTATGAAAGTTAATTTATCAAAACAGTTTTGGGAGCTGAAACTTGGTAGTTGCTTTAATTTTTTTTTAAGGAGTTGAGTATTTTCTATTGTGTCACTAATGATATAATGCCATCATGTCAGCAATAGATAACCAGTTATTTTCAGTAGTTTAGATTTTACAATATACAGTTATTTGTTATATGTATTATTTTTAGGTAGAAAGCTTTTGTTTTTTTTGAGACAGATTATTATTTGTTGTTGAGATGTACTGTGTAGCCCAGACTGCCCTTGAACTCGAGATCCTCTTGTCTTAGCTTCATGAGTGCTGAGATCAGAGGTATGCTTCACATGCCTAGCACCACAATGGTGGTTTTTTTCTTTTTTTTTTTCCCCTTTTCATCTTAAGTTTATTGGAACAAATGACTAAATAGCTTGTAGCATGCACTCTATGTTATTTGTGTGTAGCTTACATCATTTATTGTAGTTAGTAAGATTTTGCTCCTCGATTTTCTTAGAATTGTCAATATGTTCAGGAAATGCAAAATAAGTATTTGCAAAAGCTTATTAGGAAAGTTTTTTGTTTTGGAAGAAGATATTCATTATAATTAGTTTAACATGGCAGTAAATGCCTTCATCAAAAGAGGCCACGGACATGCCTTTTTAAAGTAGTCTATACTACGTAAAGTGTTTAGTTTAAAAGTCATGGACTAGACAACTGGTGACCTTTTCCTTGTGTGTTTCTAGTGCTGAGTTACTGTCAGGTGTGGAAAATCCCCGCGGTTCTGTACTTGTGTTACACGGATGTGACGAAACCAGACATCGTTACCATTGAAGCTTTCAAGCCCATACTGTCTTCCATGAGCTTCAAAGACCTGGTCACGGTACGGTTTTAGTTCATTGGAATTAACAGTCAAATTGTTAGGGGTTGCTAAGTGGCTGCGGGACAGCTTAACCCCTAAGCTGCACATGAGAATCCTCACTGCTCAAGGCCCAGTTTCCAGTCTTGCAGCTTCTGGTGTGGCTGTTTCCCACAAGGTAGCTTCCCGCATGGCAGCTTCTGGTGCAGCAGCTTCTGGTGTGGCAGCTGGCATCAGACTGACCCTTCTCTTCTGGATGCACTTGTTTATCTTTTTTGTTGTTGTTGCCAGTCCTAGAGCTCAAACTTTGGGCTTGGGCTGTCTCTCAGCTCCATTTTGCTCAAGGCTAACACTACTACTTGAACCACAGTGCCACTTCCAGCTTTTTCTGTGATTAATTGGAGATAAAGAGTCTAATGGATTTTTCTGCCCAGGCTGGCTTTGAACCACAATCCTCAGATTGCAGCCTCCTGAGTAGTTAGGATCACAGGTGTGAGCCACCAGCGCCCAGCTTACTTGCGTGTCTTGATGAATGTTTTCTTCTTCTGTAGAGACTGCATGCTTTGAAGGTAGTGGTTTGTGGCAGGAGAGATGGTTGTTCTGCAGCATGCTGGGTTTTGTTGTTTGCCTCTTTTTATAAGCGTACATTTGTTAAATGGAGGCAAGTTTATTGCTCTGTCTCCACACATTTGTAAAATGATCCAGTCTTCTTGCCCCGCTCCCCTTCTCAGTCAATTTCAACAGGCTTTATTATTGTACTTCCATAGTTGCAAATCCATGTCAACCATGTTCAGCCTCCATCCTCCTTGTTAGCCCAAACTCCCTTGCAGTCTATTTTTTATTCTTTTTAGGACCGAGTTTCATTATGTGGCCTCACCCAGGCTGGCCTTAAACTCATTAGGTAGCTCAGGCTTGCCTCCAACTTTTGATGCTTCTGTCTGTCTTGTGGGAGGTAGGATGACAGGTGCACTACCTAGCCTGGCTAAGTACTGTTTTCTTGGTGACCAGATGCAGTCAGCCTGACTTAGACCATGGTTTCTGTCTGATGAAAGTGGGGTTTTAGAACAGTTGCTATCAAGTTGTTGTTTTGAGCCCGTGCTGTGGTCACCCAAGGGGTTCCTTAGAGCTGAGGTGGTTCCTCAGTCAGGAGGGGTGCTGGTGAGACACTGAGTACCCCAGGAAAGGCAAAATGTGGGGTCCTGGGAGAGAGCAGTCCTGCAGTAGATGACGGATTTAGTGTGGGTTGGGGCTGCAGTGAGGAGCTAGGGAGCAAAGCATGCCAGGCAGGAGGCAGTGGGGGGAGATGTGGGGAGACCACTGGGGTCACTGCGTTTGGGTGCCCTTCTCCTTCTCCCCTTTCCCTTGAATGAGGGGAAGAAAGGCAGTCTTTGTTGGCTTGATACCATGTTTCTTAATCTGCAGCATGGTGAGAGAACACATACTGCCTCCAACCAAAATCTTCACATCTTTGTCTCTCCTTCCAGGCTGTGCCCCGATGCTCAGAGATTCTGAAGAAATTGACCTCAAGTGAGACTCAGAGTAACATTTACACGTGACCCTGGAGTGCTGCCCACTCTGTCCAGTGCTTTAAGGGCAGCAGCTGGAACTGTTTTGTGTCTTATGGGGGGGGATGACTATTTTGAGGGTGATAAAGCAAAATAAAAAGTGTAATTGTGATCCCTTCTTTATGGTGATGCTCACTGCTGTAGTAAGACACGCTTATTCCTCCTCCATCCACTAGGTGGGAGTATTGCCTTGAGTTTTTAAGCTAATACAATTCTGAGAAGCTTTGGGCTGCCACAGGTTGTTTTAAATGGCCCAGTATAGTTAGACACAAGAAGTGCCTAGAGATGTCTGAAGTTGGGGATGCTCTCCCACCTGAGTTATGCTTCAAGCTCTGTGGATTTTTAGTTGTGTTTTCAGATAGGATCATGCTGACTTTTTGCCTAGGTTGGCTTTGAACTGCTATCTCTCAATCTTCATCTCCTAAGTGGATAACAGGTGTGAGCTACCACACCTGGCTTAAATGTTGGTGATTTGTTGTTGTTGTTTCCTTGGTAGTACTGATGTTTGAATTCAAAGCTGCAGGCGGCTTGCTAGGCCGGTGCTCCACTGTTGGGCCATGCCTCCAGCCTTAGTAGGTGATTAGAAAGATTGCATAGTTTGAGATCTATATTGTTTTTGTTGATTTGTTTTGCAGCTGAAAATCTGTAAGGTAACAGAATTACATACATATTCAAAATGAAGCAAAAAAAAAAAAAGGCGTACCTGCCTGACAGCTTGCCTCCACCTGCCCGCCCTCTCCCAGGCTCTCCATGAGGTGCTGTGTGAGTGCCAGCTCTGCATTCTGTGACACCACTGGGAAGGGGAATTGTTCTGGGGAACTATCATACCTGACTGAGTTGTGAAGGTTAAATTGAAAACGATAGAGGTGAAAAAATGCTTCTGGTCACCTGTTTTCCACCCTTTTTCATTATGGAACCCTCCATCTGATTGCTGTAGGCCGTTTTCTAGGTTCAGTTGGTTGACTGACCTTGGCGTTGGTTGGAGGGGGCTAGAATGTACTGTTTTCTAACTTCTTGAATAACCTTGGTTTCCTCGGCATATCAGGTTTTAGAGATCTTGTGCATGGTGCATTTGTGCACATACCCTGATGGTACAAAGGGAAGCATTTCCTCCATTGCCGAACAGTTTTCATCCATTCAGAAGCGTGTGTGTGGAGCCGTGGAGTAACCTGAGTCCTGGAACCCAGGAACCGGTGCCTTGTCTGTGTCGTTAGTAATGGTGTGTTAGCTCACTTTCATTGTAACAAACACCTGAGTTAATTACCTGTGAAAACAAAAGGTTTATTTTGGCTCATGGTTTTTTTCTTTTTTTTTTTTGGGGGGTCCAGTCGTGGGGCCTGAACTCGGCCTGGGTGCTGTCCCTCAGCAGCTCAAGGCTAGCGCTCTACCACTTGAGCCACAGCATCACTTCTGGCTTTTTTCTTTTTGCTTATGTGGTGCTGAGGAATCGAACCCAGGGCCTCAGGCATGCAAGGCAAGCGCTCTACCACTGAGCTACCTTCCCTTGGCTCATGGTTTTTGACATTCCTGTCCAGCTCAGTTGACAGCGTTGTTTTGGGCAGCACTTGATATGGGAGGTGTGTGGTTGAGCAAAGCCATGCTCCTCAGGGCTTGAAGCAGAAGAGGAGATGATGACGAGCCAGGTCCCATGGTCCACTTTGAGGATGACCTCAAGTTTCATGTGAAGTTCCATCCCCTAGCACACCATGGACCAAACCTTTAACACACCGGCCTTTCTGGGACATATTAGATCCAGATTATAACTGTACATCTTTAATCCTAACTGCTCAGGAGGCTGAGATCCACAGAATCATGCTTTGAAGCCAGACAATCATAAAAGTCCACAGGACTGGCCAGGTGCCATTGAAGCCAGACAGTCATAAAAGTCCACAGGACTGGCCAGACGCCACTGGCTCACGCCTGTAATCCTAGATTCTCAGGACACTGAGATCTGAGGATCACAGTTTGAAGCCAGCCAGTGTAAAACCGAATTCGGAAATCCTTACCCAAAAGACCATCAGAGACCGTCACCAATATAAAAACAAAGGAGTCTTTATTTTTTTTTTTTTTTTTTTTTTTTTTTTTTTGGTCAGTCATGGGGCTTGAACTCTGGGCTTGGGTGCCCCTGAGCTCTTCAGCTTAAGGCTGTATTCTACCACTTTGTTTTTTTTCGTCGTTGTTGTTGTGTTTTTTTTTTTTTTTTTTGGTCCGGTCGTGGGGCCTGAACTCTGGGCCTGAGCACTGTCCCTCAGCTCTTCAGCTCAAGGCTAGTGCTCTACCACTTGAGCCACAGCGCCACTTCTGGCTTTTATTCTTTTTGCTTATGTGGTGCTGAGGAATCGAACCCAGGGCCTCAGGCATGCAAGGCAAGTGCTCTACCACTGAGCCAACTTCCCAGCCCAAAGGAGTCTTTATTGCAAGCTGGAGCTCTGTCCTCTGTGCACTCGTTAACCGGTGACGCTAAGATGCCCGGAGCCCAGGGTTATAGTACTTTTTATACGCTTTTTAGGGAAGGCAGGGACTTTGTATACATCATAGCATCTTACAACAAATTATTACACATCATGGGAAAATCATAATACAATTCTATAGTATGATTGGCGCACTACAAAGCAGGAAAGGACCAGAAACAGGTTGTTGGTTGGATCAGAGGCTGACATACTTTAAACTGGTTGGCTTGCACCACAGGGAGTCTCAAGGAGATACCAGCTAAACTGCAGGGTTCCTTTGTCAAACAAACACCGCCTGTGGCCTGACTGCAACTGCAGGGGGGGGGGGGGTGTCACCATGCCCTCCAGCACCTGCCTGCCTGCGATTTTCCCAAGGATTGTTTCTGTTCCTAGTGCCTGAGAATTACTTCTTCTGTTCATTCCCAGGCCAGGCTCATGGTCAGCTGCATAACTCATACCTCAGAAGATGACTGCTAGCTCAAGATGGAGTCACCCAGGCCTCAGGCTTCTCAGCCAGGGCTGAAAAGTTCCTCTTATCTCCAATTAACCACTCAAAAACTGAAGTGGAGCTGCTGCTCAAAGTGGTAGAGTGCTAGCCTTGAGCAAAAGAGCTCAGGGACAGCACCCAGGCACTGAGTTCAAGGCTTCCCCCCTCCCCTCCCCCCTCCCCCCCCAGCCATGTCCACAAGACTAGTCCATCTCTAATGAGCAGAAAACTGGCTAGAAGCCAGACAAGTGGTAGAGTGCCAACCAGCAAGTAGAGCACGCTGAAGAAGCAGCGAGGGCCTGTTCAAACCCCAGTACTGAAAACACAACCAGTAAACATGTCATGTATGAAAGAGTTATGGAGGAGGAGAGAGCCATTCACACCTCAGGTCAGCCGCGACCCCCCCAGCCCCCCACCCCGGCCCAGGTATGTCTGCCACTGCCTGCACACTCCTGAGCTTCCATTTGCTCACTTGAAACAGAATCTCAGTACTGCCACAAACCAAACCAAATGCCAGGATGAGCTCTTCTAGCATCGTGGAGGCTGCGGAGTCTTCTGGAAACAGAATGTCTGCATCGAAGTCTGGAAGGCTAAGGACTGAGGCAGTTTTTACTGCATAAATGTGGGGACCCCGGACAGAAGAGCACACTTTGGTGCTCCAAGGCAAACCAACCCTTTTTGGTGCGTTTAAAATTAAAGGTGTCTCATGTCAGAGGTGATCCGCATTCTCCTCGGGCAAGAGATGCGCTTGTGTGGACAGAGCAGCAAGGAACACACACTTGGTGACGAATGGAACAAACCAGAAGCCACAGGGACGTCTGCTCGGGCCGTGGAAGCAGCCTTCCTGCTGAGGCCGGGACACACACACTCCCGTGATACTCTGCTAATCAAAAGTCTATAAAAGCTGCTGGTGGCTCACACCTGTAATCCTGGCTACTCAGGAGGCTGGCCAGCCCGGGGCAGGAAAGTCTGTGAAACTCTTATCTCTGGTAAAATGTTCTTGGGATGGCTGGTCATCCATAGCTGATGATAAGATAGACCACATGGGGTGCTTCCACAGAAATAGACCACACGGGGCGCTTCCACAGAAATAGACCACACGGAGCGCTTTCACGGAGGAAGGGGCTGCGTCCTGTCCTTTCTGGAATAGACACTTGAGGTGGCACTGTGGCTCAAGTGGTCAAGTGCTAGCTTAGGGCAAAAACCGCCCAGGGACAGTGCCCTGGCCATGAGTTCAAGCCCCAGGATTAAACAAATTAAAAAAAAAAGAATGGGAACACCAAGAGAATCGGAAGGTGTCGGCCAGTCACCGCCACGTCTGCTGTGGGCAGCATTCTGGTGTCTCCTGGCTTTGATCTGTCACTGCAGTCAGCTCCAACTTCTCTTTGTCTGGCAGCTTGGTGAGCTGAGGCGCCTCTGTAGTGAGGCGGGAAGGAGCCGCTCGCTGGAGCTTGTGTCTCCTCCTGGTGGGTGCTCCCTCCACACCTAAGCCTTGAGGCCAGCAGAGCGTGACGTGGTGGCACAGAACTCAGTGTGACACTAGGTCAGTAGGGGGTGGTACTGTTGCACGGACCCCTTGGTGACAGCCTGGAGAAGCTGCCCAGTCCTGCACTGGTGGGAGCCGGAACTGCCTGCTTGTGTCGCCGGGAGGAAGGGGGCGGTTTTGCAGGGTCCGTGGCTTCTGCAAACCTGGGTTGCTGCACTTGGCTGGCAGTGTGGTCAGAAGTGAAGACACATGGTATGCCCTGACGGTGAGCGGGCACATTGTAAGCCCACACGGGGGTCGTGGTGGTGAATAGGTACACTGTAAGTCCACACGGGAGTTGTGATGGTGAGCAGGCACACTAAGTCTACAGAAGGAGTTTTGGTAGAAGCATGGCATGCAAATCTATATCCAGAGTAAGTGTCTATTCCAGAAAGGCCAGGACGTGCCCTCTTCCTTGTTGGAAGTGGTCCTGTGTTATCCACTTCATGCTGGGTTGAGGGCTCTGTGTAGATCTCTCTGGCTGGCATGTTGGCACTCACTGCAGTGGCCGTGACCCAGCCAGCCTGGGTGAGGGCACAACCTCCCGCCCTGCAGCAGGGACCATTTGTTCAGGAGCCACTGGGCTGGTGACCTGAGGCCCCAAGAGGCTACCTGGTCTCCTGGCATCCACAGGCTGCTTTGTCCTCCACGTGATACAAGCGGCCGCGGATGGGACCCACGCAGCTTCATTTCCTTTGCTGGCTCTTAGAGCTCCAGCCCTGCACTTCCTCCTCAGTGCTTGGTTGCTGGTGATGCAGCTGCTAGCTGTAGCCCATGAATTGGCATACAGGAGCTTGTCTAGCCATGTCTCCTACCATGCAGAATGTACCGCCAGGATCAGTGCCCACTAATCTTCCCACCTGGACAGTGCCCTTCATACTGTCCTTCAGGGGTGTCCCAGAGCCATCTGTTGGCAGGCCCTAGGATTGTCTCCTGCTACCTAATGGTAGAGAACTCCCCGTGAGGCTGCAGGCATGGACTGAGAGGTGGTGAATAGCCAGGACAGGAGGCCTGTGGTGACAAGCTACTCCACTAAACTGACATGTCCAAAGGACCTGCCCTGGCTGATCCTGTCCATGTCCAGGACCTGCCCTGGCCAAATGCATATGTCCCTCATCCAGGACCTGCTTTGGCTGATCACATACATCCCTTCATCCATGGGATGGGTTGCTGCTGAGTGCTCCAGCTTTACTACCTTGTGGATCAGATAACATCCAGTTCATGATGGACAGCTACACTGGGGCCAAGCACTGGTTTTCACAAGGAGAGTTCTCTGAAGATGGTGGCAGGGCCTTGCTCTGAAATCTTGTCTGGACTGGATAGGGGCCTGTCAGATCACAGCTTTCCTGTCTACCACCGATACCTCAGATCCCATTGCATCTGCTGACCCACGAGGCCCAACTGGAAGAGCAGTCTGCGCAGCCCACCTGGGGCAGAACTTCCTAGTCCCTGGGTGGGTTGTTAGTGGCGGAAGTCATGCATCTAACGCATAGGTAACAGTTTCCTGGAGATGGGACCAGACCAGAAGCAGTAGTTGATGACAGATTAGATTCTTCCTTATTGAAGAAAGACTTGGTCTGTGAGCTTAACCTTCATTGTGAGAATGAAAGACATAACAGGCCAGATGCTCTGAATTATAAAGCCAAAGGGATCATTGTACAAGTATCCAGGAGATAACATGATGACCTGTCTTATCCATTAGTGACGAGACTCAGCGGCTGGAAGCAGCTGCTGTTCACTTCTCCAGTGTGAGTTAGATGTGCTGCTGCTTCTCTGGGCTGTGTGAAAGGTGGGTGCTGCACCTCTCTTCCGTGTGCCACCCGCGTTCCCTCGCAGTTGCTCCTGGTTTATCCTCAGACCTGCCAGGCATTTCCTGCGACCACTGCCGAGAAGGGACAGAAACACGTGTGACCTTACAAATCTCTGTATGGAGTTTTCCTCTAACCCAATGGCAGACAAGGAGGAAGCTTCCAGAAGGTATGTGCATGGGAGACCTACTACACTGGGCATTCATCAATGCTATCACTCTGCCGTTGTTGTCTAACTGTAATTACCCAGCCTCTCCACGTGCAGAAAGTGTTCACCCGATGTCAGGCTTGAAGTCCAGGTCCTTGCGTACACAAGCAGCTTCTGTCAATCTGAAAACTGGCATACTTAGAGGACAAGTTGAGAGTTTTCTACATCCTGCTGCATCATCTGTAGTGAACTAGTCCACTGAGAAGGGACAAGTAGAACTGGATAGCAGGCCTGGGTCTGACAATATTGAAAGTCCAAGGAGCAAATGCTGCCCGCCCCTACACTCCTGGGTTGAGAATGTTTTCTGATGGATGAGGCCTGGTTTCTCTTCTCCAACATTGCTCTCCAGTCTTTGTCTCTGCTCTTTTCTAAGACATCCTTTTCTTTACAAGTCTTTCCCACATGCAAGGAAATGGCCTTTTGTACTCGCTGAGTAGTTTTCTTGTCCACAGGAAGGTATCTGCAATACAGCAATCTTAAAAATTCTATGGGTTTTCTCTGCTTCTAAGTACGACATGACTCCCTGTTCCAAAAGTCACTCTGTCCAGAAGTAAAGGGCCTGGGGTTTAACCTGCTCCAATGTAAATGGCGATGAATATGGATCTTGGTATGCAACAGCAGGAAAAGCTGTAACAGAAAGCCTGAGACAAGGTAATTCATAATGAAGAGAGATACTGAGCATAGCTCTGATGGCTGAGTTCAGGATTAAGGCATCATCAGGTTTGGCCTCAGGTTCGAGGCCAGCCTCCACTTCCGCAGTGGCACTGTGACCACTAGGCCCTCCAGAGAAAGAGAAGAAAGGGGACTGTGAAGGAGTGCAGGCTGGAATTCTGGTGTGTTGGGAAGAGGGATGGATTCTGAACTGAGAATCTTCCGATAAACCAGGCTTCAAGTGAAGCTCAGGTAAGACTGTATCAGGAGTCCACCAGCATGGCAGGAACGCGTTTACCTGAGAGCCATTAGTTCTGGGTAACATCTCAAAGTTACCAGCTAACATTAGAACGCTTGTGCTGGTCACTGGTGTGGGGTACACTCCATCCCACCACACACTTCCAGATAGGGGAGATGCCACCGCCCTTCAATGGTGACCCTCCGGCACTGCTTAAATCATCATTACAACCACAAACAGAAGCCTTGGCTCAGCTGTTTGTACAAATTGTATTTTATTTTCAGTGAAATTTCAGGGTTGGCACCCTGAAGAAGGAAAGGAGAAATGCAAACTGTATAGTTTTGATTGATGTTAATACTAAGTCTTATAAAAACAGGCAAATCAGTGACTGTGAAGGTAGCTCAGTGGTAGAGTGCTTACCTTGCATACATGAGGCCCTGGGTTTGATTCCTCAGCACCACATAAGCAGAAAAAGCCAGAAGTAGTGCTGTGGCTCATGTGGTAAAGCCTAGCCTTGAGCTGAAGAGCTGAGGGACAGCGCCCAGGCCCAGAGTTAAGACAAAAAACCAAAACAAACAAAAAAACAGGCAAGTCATCTGCACTTTAATCTCCCTGGTTTTTTTTTTTTTTTCCTAACAGGCCAGGAGAGTGGAAGTACAAGGACATTAATGTAGTGGAAGAAATGAGAACTCAAAAGGCCAAGTATGTCACTTAGCTTTTTTGAAAAATTTCAGAGACAAAAATCATAAGCAGCACCTGCCCCTTCCTCCCCCATCTCTTCACCATTTGTGGATGTGTTTGGTCCCTGTGCCTGTGTCAGGGTGAGCCAGAGAGAACTACAGACCCTTGTTAAATGCTTACGGGGAACGAGGCATTGTGTCCAGAAAGTTTAAATTTGTCATCTTGGGTTGCGAGGGAGGTGAAACCTAGCCTCTATCCTCATGGGATCTCTGCAGTTTTCCTGTCCTGACACAAGAAGGGTCAGCACTAGGAAGTAGAGATTTTTCTTCTTCAATAGGAACTTTGAAGTTTCCGCCTTGTGCTTATACACTAGGCAGAACAGAGAGGCAGTGGTTGGCAGAGTTACAGAAAACAGAGGAAGGGCTATAGGTGTACAGGTGGCCCCAGAGGCACTGTTGGAAGATGGTAGACCTTTGGGGGTGGGGTCCCTTGGGAGGAAGTCAGGGTGTGGCTTTGGAGAGGATGCTGGGGCCCCGCCCCTTCCTGTTTCTTCTTTCTTCCTGGTGACTATGAAGCCAGTGGCTTTCTTCTCTTGTGTGTTCCCATCTGTTGTACCTCGCCACAGGCCCAGAAATAACAGGCCATATGACCGTGAAGCCCTTGAGCAATTAACCTTTCCTCCTTTTAAGTTGATTTTATCTCAGTTGTTGGTTACAGTAAGAGAAAGCCCATCAACACACTCTACATGAAAGTGAGGGTTATTTTAACAGGATCTAGAACTCTGTAGTTCCCTTGGTCTTGGCATCTCATCTCTTGTGATAAGAGACTTTTTTCCCCTCCTGGGGAAAGAGAGAGAAACTTCCACAGTGCAGTCTTTCTCCTGCTTTTAGAAAGAGGAGTGGATAAGATAGGAAAAGGAATGTCTGTACATGATATGTGTGTGTGTGTGTGTGTGTGTGTGTGTGTGTGTGTGTGTGTGTGTTGTGTGTGCACTCCTCTGTATGTATGTTTTCTTTTGTTTTTTGTTGGCCATGGGCCTTTACCTCAGGACCTGGGTGCTGTTCCTGAGCTCTTTTTGCCCAAGCCTAGTGCTCTACCACTTGAGTCACAGCTCCACTTCTGGTTTTCGGGTGGTTAATTCGAGATGAGTCTCATAGATTTGCCTGCCTGGGCTGGCTTTGAACTGCAATCCTCAGATCTCAGCCTCCTGAGTGGCTAGGATTACAGGCATGAGCCATCAGCTCTCAGCCTATGTCTATATTTTAAGTGTCAAAATAATCCTGATGCCAAAGCAGCCAGCTGTGGATTATATAATTCCTTCAGCGTCATTCTTGGGACCGTTCTGGAAACAAGGCTGGCTTTTACAGCAAGGCTCATGGATGTTCTGAACAGCACTGTCACTCTGCCAGCAAGGAGCTCAAGGGCTGGTGAGTGGACTGGACTTGCCTAGATCCTTCCTCATGTCAGTTTGGGGGTCACCTGTAAACACAGAGTCTGTCCTGGCCCCCATGTCCAGGGAGGACTAGGGATCTGGGGTTCTCAAAGCTGGACACCATGGAGACTTGGCATAGTCTCATAGGGAGGGAAACAGCCTCAAAGTGCAAGTCCCCTGCCTCTGCACAGAGTGGGCCAGGCTTGGCCCACTGACCTTGGATGACTGACCTTGAGCCCTGACCAGAGGTTCTGCAGGCTCCTTGGTCTTGGCTCCATCTGTGGCTCGCTGGACACACACATTCCCCTTGTCTGGATTCAGAAGTCTTTGTCTAGAATCTGCTCCTTTGGTACCAACTTCCACCTCTGGGCAGGAAGCTCAGCGGAGCAAGGCTTGAGGCTAGGAAAGGGAATTTGAGGCCCCTGGGCTGTGGCTCAGCTGCAGGTTAGACTCAGGCTGTTGGCAGATGTTTCCTGAAAAGCAGAGTCAGACAGCTGGTGGTAAAGCCAGGCGTTAGGCAGCCCGTCTCCAGGGAGATGACTCCACAGAGGCCCAGCTCGAAGTTTCTGGCGAGCCAGGGTGTGGCCGTGTGGTGCGCCGTGTCCACCTGCCACACCGTGTTTGTTACACTCCAGTGGCTTCACCTGCCGGGCCGGGCTGCTAAGCCTGCTGGGCAACAGCATGTGCCAGTCTCCGAGCCAAGCAGTTCCCTGCCTGAGGCCAGCCTGCCCCTCAGGTTGCTTTCTGGGCTCACCCAGAGAGTGGGGGTGCAGAATGCCTCCAGCTCAGGAAACCGGGGGTCTGGACAGGGGCCCCACAAAGAGCAGACAGCCTGGTCTGCCCCGTCTGCAGCCTCAGCCCGGCTCCCCTGCCAGAGCTGGTCGTGGCCAGACACGGGCCCGGTGAGCACAGGGTACCCCAGGGTTTCTCAGGCCATATCGGGTCAGGGTTGGGTTTGGAGTTTCTGTGGTCAGCTAGCGTCTCCATGAGGTCAAATGTGGGGTGTGGGTGTTACAGCAAGCCACCTGCTACCTGCTTCTCGGGTTGCCACGCACTATCAGATGGCTGCCCGTGGCTGTGCACGTCTGTGGGCTCCAGGAGTCTTCTTCAATGATGACGTGCAGCACTGAAGTCCCGTTAGTAACTCAGCCGTCTGCCCAATTTCTTAATATTGAAATGCAAGATTATTCAGATATTTATGCCGAAAGATTGTGGAACTGGTGTTAAACACCACCCATGCCAGAGTAGCCCCAGGTGGACTTGTTTCAAAGGAAACACAGCCATTTACGTCTGAATGCTCAGAACTTGAAACGGAGTCCTGGAAAAGGTGTGTGTATGGGGGAGGAGGGAGTGTAATCTTCAACTGCAATTTCACCATAGTATTTGAATTTGTAAGAGATGAGTCATTTTAAGGTAAAATTAAAAAAAATATTATTTATAAACCCAACAACATTTCTTCATGTGAGTATGTGCACGCACACCAGTCCTGGACCTTGAACTCAGGGCCTGAGCCATCCCCGAGCTTTTTATGCTCAAGGCTAGCACTCTATCTCATGAGCCACAGCCCCACTTCTGGCTTTGTTGGTAGTTAGTTGGAGCTGAGAGTCTCACATGCCTTCCTACCTAGAATGGCTTTGAACTTTGATGCTCAGGTCTCAACCTTCTCAGTAGCTAGGCTTGTAGGCATGAACCACTGGCTCCTGACCATTTCTTCTTTTTGATTTTGATCTGACAAGAAAGGTACCTGCAGTTTCTGTCTGTACCCTGCCAGATGAGAGGGGTCCCCCCAAGAGGAGTCCCACTGAGAGGAGTCCCCCTGACAGGATTCCCACCAAGAGGGGTCCCACTGAGAGGTCCCCCTGAAAGGAATCCCACCGAGAGGGGTCCCACCGAGAGGGGTCCCCCCGAGAGGATTCCCCCCGAGAGGGGTCCCCCTGAGAGGAGTCCCCCCGAGAGGAGTCCCACCGAGAGGGGTCCCACTGAGAAGAGTCCCACCGAGAGGGGTCCCACCGAGAGGGGTCCCCTCAAGAGGGGCAGGTGGTTGTCCAAAGCCTTGCCCTTGTCTGCTGTGGTAGAATGGATCGCAGCCTTCCCAAATTCCTGTGCCCGAGCTCTCACCTAGTGGCTGGGGTTGAAACAGCCCGCCAGGGGTGGTGAAGGTCCAACAAGCCCTCAGTCCAGACACACACGGCAAGCACAACCATGAGAGGACAGGGAGTTGGCGCCACCTGCAAGAGGCCTCTCCAGAAATGAACCTTACACTCCCAGCCTCCAGACAGTCCCTTTTGGAGCTTTAAGCCTCCCAGGGTGGGGCGCTCTGGTGTGGCTGCTGTCAGGTGCCCCCCGACCTGGCCTTCCCAAGGGCAGCGCAGTCCCCCCTCTGCCTGGGCCCAGGCGTACCGAGGCCCAGGGTGTGGATGGACCAGTGTGAAACAATGGGAGGCAGTTGATGAATTGAAGTCCTTGTCCACTCCAGAATAAGGATATTGAGAAGCTCCAGGCTTTTGTTCCATGGCTGAGGAAAGAGAAGATTCTCATCCTTAGATGCAGGAGAGAAAGCCCAGAGCCCTGGACCTCATGCCAGGCCTAGAGGCCAGAAGACAAGGACCCCAGTTACAACAGGTGCCAAGTACCTCAGAGCTGCGGCTTTGAAGACAGGCATGGCTACCAAGCCTCACGGAACTCCCCAACAGTCTCGAGGCAGATGGCTTTCATTGTTTCCCGTCTCTGCCCCCCAGAGCATCCTCACGGAAACTGCCTTCTGCCGGCCCATTTCCCACCTGGCGGGCAGAGTCCCGCTATGTCACAGCGCCGTCCTCCAGTGGCGTCCTGTCCTACCCAGGGTAGGCCTGAGCTCACCACTCCTGGCATTGAGGGCGAAGAATACAGGAGGTGTTTCCCCGCTGCAGAGAATGAGCACACACTTAAGGCCAGGCCTCTCACGCTGCTGGAAAAAGGACCAACAACAAGGCAGCAAGTGGAGAGGAACTTACTCATGGAAACGGCTGCTGCCTTGGCTAAACAGCCTTCTTTCCTGGAGGCCTCTCAAGACACTTGACTCAAGAAGATGCACATCTCTGATCTTCATCCTGGTCCTGCTGCAGAGCGCCCGCCTCTCCTGATGCTCCTGTGTCTTGGTTCTGATGAGGGGATTCTTGGTTAGGCCCCTGGATCCCTCAGATGGGGGGTGGGGGCCAGAAAGTCGACGGGCTTTGAACCTCAGGCCTACCGCTGTTCTTTGTTCTTGGGGAGGAGAGAGAGAGAGAGATGGAGGTTGAGTAAATCATCAATCATGCCTGAGTGAAGATCCATAAAAATGCCTAGAATGTTGGAGTGGAGGACTGGGTGGGTGAACACATGGAGGGGCTAGAGATAGGTGTACCCCAAAAGGACTTGGAGGTCTGCTCACTACTCTCCCCCCAAACCTGGCCCTGCCCTTCACGCTTCCTGAGTTGTCTTCTCCCCCCCACCCACTGTTCCCTCCTTTCCCCCCCTCTCCCTTTATTCTGACTTGAAGCCATTCCATAGTTTCATTCTGTCCCTCGGCCTCAGGTCCCCAAGCTCATCACACAGCACTGCAGTCTCATGTCACTGTCACAGAAGAAAGATTTGCTATTCTGCTTTGCTCCCACACCCATGGTTTAGTCTTACCTGTCTGCTACCTTATCTGTGGCAGGGTTCCTGCTCAGGACGGAAGCTTCCCAGCACACCGTGAGCTGCAGGCAGTCTGTGCGCCGATCACGTGGGGATGTGTGTCCAGCCGCACAGCCTGAGATCAGCTGCTCTCTGATGAACAGACGTCCTTGGCCTGACACCTAGAAAGGTGAGGGCCACATACCACTACCATTTGGAAACCAAAAAGCTCAAGCACTGGTCTTTTGGCAGTACTGGGCTTAGCACTCAGGCTTCATCTCTGCCCCAAGCCCTTTTGCTTTTGCTTTGCTATTTAGATAGGGCCTCAAGCTAATGCCAGGACTCGTCTTGAGCTGAGATCCTCCTGTCTCTGCCTCTTGAGTATCTGGGATTACAGGTGTGAGCCACCTGGAGGAATGGTTTTAAAGGTCACTTCCACGCAGTAGACGTGGCTCTTCTGTCTTTTCTCAGGACTAGCTCCTGGCTGTGGCTGTGCAGGTCTGTCTGCATGTATTCCACTGACCTCAGCCTACCAGAGCCTAGCAGATCCCAGCCAGCTTTGGGTCCAAGCTGACAAGTAACCTCCTCAAGATGATGTCCATGTCTGTCCCTCGGAGGGCGTGCGTGGGCTTCCAGGGAGCCATGATCATGGACCAAAACATCGTCATCACATTATCAGAGTCATGGAAACTCAACTGAGAAAGGCTCAGCAGTGTCTGCCTTTTCATCTCTCCACGGCAGCGATCTCTAAGCCTCGGTGGCCATTAGAATCGCCCTGCCGCGTACGGTTTCAGTTTTGGATGCAGTGTTGTCTTGGAGCCAGCGTGTTGGCAAGTTTGGGAGCCAGAGGGAACTTGTTTGCCCTGTGCATTCTTGGGCCTCACCCTGGGACTGAGATGGTCCCAGTGCCCCAGCAGCGTGTGTCAGTCAGCCCGCTGTCCTGGTGAGCCGCGGCCACTGCCGACCACCTCAGGTGCTCCACATGGGGATCTTGGTAATGCACATCCCCGCTCCCCCCCACTCCTCTCCCTCCCCCCTCCCGGGACTGAACTCATGGCTTCATGCGCTCTACAGTGTCTCAGCCCCTTTTCATTGGTTGTTGGCCTGGGCTCCAGTTGTCCTGCTTGTGCTTTCCTATGTTGTTAAGGGTGACAGGCATGTGCTACTGAGTCCAGCCGTGGTGCTTCTCTTGTAGCTGGGATAACAGTTGAGTGACACCACGCCCAGCCATTGAGGGAGGTGGAATCTCTTAAGCTTTTCTGTGCAGGCAGGTTTCTAACCACGATCCTCCAAACTTTTGTCTCCAAAGTACCTAGGATTATATGTTTGAGCCACTGTGCTCCTGGGCTCCCAAGTGTGGCCGCCTGTAGAGGACCAGGCCTGCAGTCTCTAGCCTGACACTTGGCACACAGTGGCAGTGGGTTGGGTATATTCAGTGTCTGTGAAGATTGAGGCCTGTGAGGATCAGCAGGGTGGAAGCAAGCCACAGGAGTTTCTGTAAAGACCATCGTTAGAGTCACTGGAGGCGATCTGAGCACCAGCCTCCTGTAATTGTAAAAACCCAGCAGGTGCGCTGTGTGGCTGGAGGGAATTTCCTCAAATTCCCTGATTTGTGGGGTCTGGTGTAAAATGGGGATCAATTGAAGCTGTCTTCACTTCCAGGGCCCATGTCTTCTCAAGTGTTAAGTGTAAGCTCCTTGACCACAGTGTCTTAAATCAAACCTCTCCTCACTTAGAAGTGGTTGGTGTTTCATACGCACCTTCCCTTCAGGCATAGGAGTGTTAAAGGGGTGCAAACCAGACAAGTCGTATATTACCTTGGAATGGCTGGCCACAAGGGGGCAGTACAACTCATCCAAGTGTGTGGTGTCTGCCTGTCCGCTGAGCACTTCTGAATGAGTAATGCCCTTGGTTCTTTTTTTTTTTTTTTTTGCTGGTCCTGGAACTTGAATTCAGGGCCTGGGCACTGACCTTGAGCTTCTCTGTGTTCAAGGCTAGTGTTCTACCACGTGAGCCACAGTGCCACTTCCAGCTTTTTCTGTTTATGTGGTACTGAGGAATCCAACCCAGGGCTTCATGCATGCTAGGCAGGGACTCTACCACTCAGCCACATTCCCAGCCCCTCCTTGGTTCTTTTTTCTGGTAAGACCTGTAAGCAATTAAAAAACATACCAGAGAAATCTGTATGCAAATCTGTGTGTGTTAGAGCTTTTGAAATGTCTGTTGGTTGTTGTTTTTTTTAATGCAATTTTATTGTTATTATGGTGTCGTACAGAGAGGTTACCACTTCCTAAGTCAGGCAGTGAGTACATTTCTGTTTTTTTGGACAATGTCACCTCTTCTTTTGCTTTCCTCCACTTTGCCCCATGCCCCCAGCCTTGTCCCCAAGTCATTTCCCACATGGTGTCTACTGAATAGCATGATTGTCTAAAATGGCTGTTGGCTGTTTTTTGTTTTTGCTTTTTTTTTCTTGTCAGTCATGGGGCTTGAACTCTGGGCCTGGGCGCTGTCCTTCAGCTATTCAGCTCAAGGCTAGCGCTCTACCACTTGAGCCACAGCGCCACTTCTGGTTTTCTGGTGGTTTATTTGAGATAAGAGTCTCACAGCCTTTCCTGCCCAGGCTGGCTTTGAACTGTGATCCTCAGATCTCAGCCTCCTGAGTAACTAGGATTACAGGCGTGAGCCACTGGTGCCCGGCCCCTTTAGGCTGTTTTAAAAAATACATTTTTAAGGCCTCTTCTTTCCGTGTGATCTGAACAGTACAGGAATAGAATAATATTATCGCAGGTGGGGAACCAAAATGTGGGTGGCCTTGTCTGTCCTGGCTCCATCTCCAGAGTATTGCTTGCTGCAGTGACCTTCTTTGGAGAGTGCCATGCCCAGACAGCGGAGCACTGCATGCTTGCGTTCCTGTTCCCAGTGATTGATTCTTGCGAGGGGTGACCGTGGATGGATGGGTCTTTTTAGTCCAGTCATGGCTTCCTGTTTGGAAGAAAACAGAGGGTTAGCATCTGGGTGACCTCTTGACGGTGAACACTGGAGACCACAAAGAAAAGAACTCAAGAAAGCCACGGGATTGGAATGAGGTGTATCATGGACTGCCTGCACATTCGGCTGGATTTGTCGCCAGATCAGCTTTCCATGAAATGTTATTGTTTACCTTCCAGCCATGCTGAGAACTGCATATTCAAGGTGAAAGCAATGTGCTGAAGTCTCACTTCTTCCCCCAAAGTCACTGATTAGCAAAATTGTGAACAGATAGCTTTTCAGCCAGCCAGCAGCAAAGTAGTTTATATAACAAATCACCCTGGTGGTTGGAGGGTTGGAAGATGCAGGAGGCGTGGCCCAGATGGTAGGAGTTACCTTGTATTACAGGAAGGAGGGAGGTCTCGCACGCAGTGCTGAAAATCAAGAACTGGAAAGGGACCTATTGATACGTTTGACTTTACACAAATTGAAGCTTCTGTATGTTAAGAACAACATAAACAAATTTAAAACATCAACCACAAAATAACCATCTAATTAAAATATGAAGCCAGTCTTCAACCTAGCAATTTTCTCCTGCTAAGAAAAATATTTGCAACATATTGTGGTGGAAGCTGACAGCTCGCTGTCCTCTAGAATTAACTTTCTTTAACTGCAGTACACCGTCCTTTTCTCTTCCCATTAGTGTGGGCAGGACATGTGACTCATGTCCAGCCAATGGAGTTTGGCCACAGCAGCAGGCTCTCCTTGACTCTGTGCACATCTCACGCGTGTGCACACGTGCACGCACACACACACACACACTTCACACATGCGCATACACCTCTGATTGTGGCTTTACTGTATTGTAGCTCACAGATGCTTTAGAAATGGAAAAGGTGATGGCGATCTTGCATCGAGGTGGTCTTCCCTAAGACTCTAGCTCCCACCCTATTTCTGTGTCCTGCATTGGTGAATTTCACAGCAGTTTAAACTTTTTCATTACCATTCTGCAGCTGCACAATGAGTTTGTATAGAGAGAGGGCAGTGGGATCGACTGGGTTTGCTGTTGCTTTGTCAGTCCTGTGGTTTGAACTTGGGGCCTCAAGCTCCAGGTGTTCCACCATCTGAGGCGTACTTCTAGCCCTTTTGTTTTTGTAATTGAGATTTTATATTGTCATACATTGTTGTGACATTTGCATACATACTACAGTGTACCTATCATTCTGACAGAGGTGAGAAGAAATCTTAAAGTTACTTTTATTTTAAAAATGTGATTTTAAAAATTAGCATATATTAATTATACAGGGAGATGTAGTTTCATCTCTACACATTTACACTGCATTTTAACCACTCTCCCTACGCTAATGCACTTCCTCTCCCCCTCGCCCCTTAATGTAGTTTAGATTTTCATTTCCTTCCTGGCTAAGGATGTTGACGTTTTCTTCATGTATTGATTAGCTACTTGCTTTTCTTCTTTTGAGAACTGGCTGTTCAATTCACTTGCTAATTACTAGTGGGTTATTTGTCCTTTTACTTTTTAATTTTTGAGCATTTTGTATGTTCTGGGTATGAATCCATTGTGTGAATAGCTGCTGCAGAATTGTTCCTCCCATTGCATGGGCTGTCTCTTACTCTTTTGCTATGCAGAAACTTTTTAATTTGATGTAGTCCAATTTATCAATTCTTGCTCCTATTTTCTGGGCAATTGGAGTTTTATTCAGGAAGTAATTACCTTTCCTGTATCTTCCAGAGTTTCCCCTGTGTTTTTCTGTAGTTTCAGAGCTCTGTATATTACATTTAGATCTTGGATCCACTTGTAGCTGATTTTTTCTTTTTTTGGTACAGGGTAAGAGAAAGGGCTTAATTTCAGGATCCTGCATATAGATATCTAGTTTTGCCAGCATTGTTTGTTAAAGAGGCTGTTTGTTGAGATGGCTGTAGCAGTGTGCTTTTATTCCTAGATCTCCTATTCAGTTTCATTGGTTTTTGTGTTTCTTTTTGTGCCAGTACCATACTGTTTTTGTTACTGTGACTGTGTAGTATAATTTGAAGTTTGGTATTGTGATACTTCCCACATTGTTCTGTTTACAATGTGGGGTCTTTTTTGCCATTTAGGGTCTTGTATTCCATATGAATTTTGGATTAGACTTCTCTGTGAAGAATGATACTGGAACTTCGATGGGTACTGCATTAAACCTGTAGGCTGCTTTTGACAGTAAGGCCATCTTTATAGCAATTGATTCTGTATTCCATGAGCATTGGATGCTTTTCCATCTTCTAGTGTCTTCTATTTTTTTTCCTTTCATATCCTTGGTTAAATTTATACCCAGGTATTTTATTTTTTAAGACCATTGTGAATAGAACTGTTTTCCTGACATATTTCTCAGTATGTTTATTATTGGTATATAGAAAAATAATTGATTTTGAAGTGCTGGTTTTATATTCTGCTGTCTTTCTGAAAATGTTTATCATATGTAGGAGGGTACATTTTGTGTGTGTGTGTGTGTGTGTGTGTGTGTGTATGTGTGTGTGTGTGTGTGTGTGTGTGTGTTTCTTGTCGGTCATGGGGCCTGAGCTCTGAGCCTGGTTGCTGTCCCTCAGCTCTTCAGCTCAAGGCTAGTGCTGTACCACTTGAGCCACAGTGCCACTTTTGGCTTTTTTCTTTTGGCTTATGTGGTGCTGAGGAATCGAACCCAGGGCCTCATGCATGCAAGGCAAGTGCTCTACCACTGCCTGAGGATACTTTTTTATGCTTAAATCTTGAAGGTCTTTTAGGTATAGGATCATGTTTTGACTTCTTCCTTCCCTTTTATTTTTTTCTTGCTCTATTTCTCTGTACTATGTTGAATAAGAATGTTCCTGATTTTAGAGGAGATGATCCTAGTTATTTTCCACTTAGGAGGATGTTCAGCCTTTCTTCCTAACAGGTTATGCCACTGCCCCAGCCTTTATTATTGAGATTGGGGTCTCATGAACTTTTTGCCCAGTCTGGCTTTGAACCAAGATCCTCCTAATCTCAACCCCCTAGTAACTGAGATTAGAGGTATGACTCACCATGCCCAGCTCACAGTGCTACTGTTCATTGACAATGCATCTGGCCGCCCAGGAGCTCAGAGAGAGATATTTGTTGAAGTTGGTATTGTTTTCATGCTGTGAACACAGCATTCATTCTGCAGCCTGAGGGTCTTGTTTAGGGAACGCAAGTCCTAGGTCATATCTGCCCTTCCTTCCCGCCTACCCCTTCCCCCCATTGGTCTGCGCCAAGTCAGTCACATACCTCCAGGAACCCATCCTCCATTCCAGATGCCAAATGAGCACCTGTGATTCCCAGCAGGAGGTGAAAGGTCAACCCAGCCTCCCTGGATGCCTTCGAGGGATCACTGCCATCACTTGGGAAAGAGCAGGAGTGAGAATTAACATCCCTACCTGCAGACGAGACTGGAGCCCTGGCTACACCTCCATCACAACTCGCAAAGAGGAAGTTACGCCGTCCCAAACTCGGGGCTCCTAAGTGTGGGATTAGAAATGGTTTCTTTATCACCAAGTTAATGTCGTGTTGTTAAGAGTAGACAACTATCACCTAGCTGGAGTACCTTGTAGCTCAGCCTTCCTGTCAGCTGGATGCAGTCACTTGACTCCATGCTAATCCTAGATGATGGACACAGAGATATGGGTCATTCTGGGTGAGGAAACTTCAAGAGTCGGGGTGATGGGCCCCTCCATGTCCTTCACCATAGCGGGAGCATGGAGCTGTGAGTAACCCAGCATCAAACCTGCAGAAGGATGGCTTAGGACAAGGAGAAGAAATAAGATAGACAGGACGTGGCACTGTGCAGGTTTATTTACTGTGACTATAAGTATTCTAGACTGGGTGATTTATGAAGAATGAAGCTTCTGTAGGCTGTGAGTCCACAGGCATCTGGGGAGACCCACAGGTAACATCTGAACCCGTGGGCACCACATGGCGAGATGGAGCAAGCTCGCCAGAGTCTGCCGCTCCCACAACAGAGCCACCCATACAGCCCGCGGCCCCTTACCCCATTCATGAAGGCAGAACTCTGATTGCCTGGTCCCCTCCTGTCCTGGCTCAGTACAGCTGCGTTGCGGACTGAGTTCCCAGCACAAGAACTTCGGGGGATGTACCTGAGGCCCAGCCTGGCTGGGCTCTGAGCTGACCATGTGTGTGACCAGGTGCACCTGCTACACCCGTGGGCTGTGGGAGCCGAGAAAACAAGCAGTCCTACCATTCAAGACACTGAGTTATTGTTGAGCCTTCTTGTTATAGCAGTTAGCTTAGCTGATTTCTGTAAGTAGTAAAACACGTAATTCAGGAAGGAAATAAAGACCTATTACAAAAAAAGGCCAGGCCAGGCGCTGGTACTGCACACCAGGCATCCTAGCTACTCAGGAGGCTGAGATCTGAGGATCACAGTGTGAAACCAGCCCAGGGAAGAAATAAGAGATTCTTTTTTTTTTTTTTTTTGTCGGTCGTGGGGCTTGAACTCTGGGCCTGGATGCTGTCCCTCAGCTCTTCAGCTCAAGGCGAGCGCTCTACCACTTGAGCTACAGCGCCACTTCCGGTTTTCTGGTGGTTTATTGGAGATAAGAGTCTCACGGTCTCTCCTGCCCGGGCTGGCTTTGAACCGCGATCCTCAGATCTCAGCCTCCTGAGTAGCTAGGATTACAGGCGTGAGCCACCAGCGCCCGGCTTAGAAATAAGAGATTCTTATTTCCAGTTAATCACCAGAAAACCAGAAGTGGAGCTGTGGCCCAAAGTTGTAAGTAGAGTGCTAGCCTTGAGCTAAAAAGTTCAGGGACGGCACCCAGGCCCTGAGTTCAAGTCCTGTGACTGACAAGAAAAAAAAAAGGCAGAAGACAAGTAACAGCCTTTCACAAGAAAATAATATGGTTACTTAGAAGATGAACAGGTGCCACCACCGCCTCCTCCTCCTCCTCCTCCTCCTCTTCTTCCCCTTTTTTTCCATCTCTTCCCACTTTTCTTCACCCTCCCCTTCCTTTTTCTTCCTCCTCCCTCCTTCTTTTGTGTTTTTGAAGTACTGGAGTTTGAATTTGGGGCTTGTGTTTGTCAGTCAAGTGCTCTACCATTTGAATCCTGCCTCTATTTACACTTCCTGAATAGCTAGGATGACAGGGATGTCATGACCATAACAGCCAGTTACTCTGTGTGTGTGTGTGCGCGCGTGTGTGTGTGCACGCATGCACAAGCACGCGCATGCACGCATGTGCATCCTGGGGCTGGAACTCTGCCCCTGAGCTTCATTTTGCTCAAGGCTAGCGCTCTACCACTTTAGCCACAGCACCATGTCCGGCTTTTCTGAGTTGTTTGTAAGAGTCTTGTAGACTTTTCTGCCCCAGCTGCCTTCAAATTGTCATCTGCAACTCTCAGCCTCCAGAGTGGTTAGGATTACAGGTGTGAGCCATGGGCTCCCAGCCAGGAGTGGTGCTATGTGAAGATAGTAGATTTGGGGGCTGGAATGTAGCTCTGTGGCAGAGTGCCTGCCTGGCGGGCATGAGCCCTGGGTTTCACCTCGTGCAGTGCGAGGGCCCTGGGGTCTGGGGCCTCTCCTATGCCTGAGGAGCTGCTGAGGGCCTGGGCAGTGTTCACCCTGGCTGGGGAGGGGGTGACCACGGGGTCTGAGGCCTCTTCCTCATCCTCCGCACAGGACGATGCCTTTACATGATCGCACGGCCCCGCTTCATAAACTGGCTTATTTCAAAGCTTTGTCAGTCATGGGGCTTAAACTCTGGGCCTGGGCGCTGTCCCTGCGCTCTTCAGCTCAAGGCGAGCACTCTACCTCTTGAGCCATAGCACCACTTCCGGTTTTCTAATGGTTTATTGGAGATAAGAGTCTCACGGACTTTCCTGCCTGGGCTGGCTTTGAACCTCAGCCTCCTGAGTAGCTAGGATTACAGGTGTGAGCCACTGGCGCCCGGCTATTCCAAATCTTTAGTGAGGTGCCCACTCATTTGAAGGAAGTAGTCATTCACACCACGGGTCCATCATAACTGGAGGCAGAGTTTCCCGCTTCACGGCCCTGGCATTCGAGGCCGGGCTTTCCTCACACCCCAGCACAGCCCACACTTTTTTTTCCCTTTTAGTTTATTTTACAGATTGGGTCTCATGAACACTTTTTTTGGACTGGCCCCCAGTCACGATCCTCCTACCTCTGCCTCTTACATAGCTGGGACTACAGGCCTGAACCACCACACCTGGAAATGTTGCATTTTTGATGACTAATGAAGCTTAGCATCTTTTCAAATGCTTTCCTAGAAGAAAATTAGAAAAAAAGTTAGAAGAAAATTAAGCATGTATGTATGTGTAAGGGAGGAGTTATAAGTATATAAAAAATAGAATAGCAAAGTTGCACTGGGGACAGCCAGGCTTCTCGGGACCCAGCCAGTACCCGATGGGCAGCTCTCCAACCTCCTAAGTCCTCAGGGGATTGCTGCACCTTGCTGGTGTGTCCCGGGCCGGCCCTGGGCACCCTCTCCTGTGGCCACCACACAAGCTGTAGTGCCACAGAAGGCCTGTAGGTGGCGCTGTGCCCTGAGGTGGGAGGCCTGAAGGCCAGCGCTGACCCTTGTGAGACGTCTGCCTCTAGCCAACCTAGGCCAGCGCTGACCCTTGCGTGGCGCCGGTACCGAGCCCGCAGCCGTGCCCGCCCCGGCTGCATTTCCTTCTCATTTCCGCGCTGCCTTCTTCCTGGTCGTTCTCTGGCGGCCGGCGGCCGGGCGGGGGGCCTGCAGGACGGCGGCGCCACGGCACGGGGCCGGGGTGGTCAGCGCGGGGTGACCACGCTGGGGGCCGGGGTGGTCAGCGCGGGGTGACCACGGCGCGGGGCCGGGGTGGTCAGCGCGGGGTGACCACGCTGGGGGCCGGGGTGGTCAGCGCGGGGTGACCACGCTGGGGGCCGGGGTGGTCAGCGCGGGGTGACCACGGCGCGGGGCCGGGGTGGTCAGCGCGGGGTGACCACGGCGCGGGGCCGGGGTGGTCAGCGCGGGGTGACCACGGCGCGGGGCCGGGGTGGTCAGCCAGAGTGACCACGGCGCGGGGCCGGGGTGGTCAGCCAGGATGACCACGGCGCGGGGCCGGGGTGGTCAGCCAGGGTGACCACGGCGCGGGGCCGGGGTGGTCAGCGCGGGGTGACCACGGCGCGGGGCCGGGGCGGTCAGCGCGGGGTGACCACGGCGCGGGGCCGGGGTGGTCAGCCAGGGTGACCACGGCGCGGGGCCGGGGTGGTCAGCGCGGGGTGACCACGCTGGGGGCCGGGGTGGTCAGCGCGGGGTGACCACGCTGGGGGCCGGGGTGGTCAGCGCGGGGTGACCACGCTGGGGACCGGGGTGGTCAGCGCGGGGTGACCACGCTGGGGGCCGGGGTGGTCAGCGCGGGGTGACCACGGCGCGGGGCCGGGGTGGTCAGCGCGGGGTGACCACGGCGCGGGGCCGGGGTGGTCAGCCAGAGTGACCACGGCGCGGGGCCGGGGTGGTCAGCCAGGATGACCACGGCGCGGGGCCGGGGTGGTCAGCCAGGGTGACCACGGCGCGGGGCCGGGGTGGTCAGCCAGGGTGACCACGGCGCGGGGCCGGGGTGGTCAGCGCGGGGTGACCACGCTGGGGGCCGGGGTGGTCAGCGCGGGGTGACCACGCTGGGGGCCGGGGTGGTCAGCGCGGGGTGACCACGCTGGGGACCGGGGTGGTCAGCGCGGGGTGACCACGCTGGGGGCCGGGGTGGTCAGCGCGGGGTGACCACGGCGCGGGGCCGGGGTGGTCAGCGCGGGGGTGACCACGGCGCGGGGCCGGGGTGGTCAGCCAGAGTGACCACGGCGCGGGGCCGGGGTGGTCAGCCAGGATGACCACGGCGCGGGGCCGGGGTGGTCAGCCAGGGTGACCACGGCGCGGGGCCGGGGTGGTCAGCCAGGGTGACCACGGCGCGGGGCCGGGGTGGTCAGCGCGGGGTGACCACGCTGGGGCCGGGGTGGTCAGCGCAGGGTGGGTGAGGTCATAAGACCCTGCAGGTCCCGCTCCATCGTTGGGGTCGAGTTGTTCCTAGCTGTCACGGTGAGGAGTGGTCTCTCACACGCACGCACACGCACGCACACACGAGCAGACCAGAGGTCTGTGGAGCAGGTTTAGCTGTCACAAGGGAGCAGCACGCAGGCCCGGGTGCTCGGCCGCCCGCGACCGCTTCCCTGACCCGAACACGCCGCGTGACGTCCCCACGCCGCGTCACGTCCCCACGCCGCGTGACGTCCCCACGCCGCGTGACGTCCCCACGCCGCGTGACGCCCCCACGCCGCGTCACGTCCCCACGCCGCGTCACGTCCCCACGCCGCGCGCCGGCGCACGTCACATGCCGTGGCACGTTGCACGCCGGCCTTCGTGTGCGGGACGCAGCGGGGTGCGTGGGGCGGGAGGTGCGGGCCGCGGGCTCGCCGCTCATCTCCCGGGTGCCGGCCGGGCGCTGCCCAGCTCTGGTTTGCTCTGCCCCGGCCTGAGCCGCGCGTGGCCCTCTGGTGGCCAGCGGGAAGCGTCGTGCTTGGGCTGGCTTGGAACCACCGCCCCGCTCTCAGCTGCCCGATCCCCCGCCTCAGCCGGGCCGGCTTCAGCGGCTGAGACACAGGCCCGGGGTGATGAGCCCCCACCGCCCCGTGAGGGAGTCCCCTGGAGATGGAGAACCCCCTCCTCCGTGATGGAGGCCCCTCTGGTGATGGAGGCCCCAGGTGATGGAGGCCCCCCCCGATGGTGGCCCCCCTGGTGATGGAGGCCCCCCGGAAGGGAGGCCCCCCATAGTGGACCCCTGGTGATGGAAACCTCCCCGTGATGGAGGCCCCCCCTCTGGTGATAGAAGCCTCCCCGTGATGGAGGCCCCCCTGTGATGGAGGCCCCCCCTGTGATGGAGGCCCCCCCCCCCCCCCGTGATGGAAACCTCCCCGCGATGGAGGCCCCCCCTGTGATGGAGGCCCCCCCTGTGATGGAGGCCCCCCCCCCCGTGATGGAGGCCCCCCCCTGGTGATGGAAGCCTCCCCGTGATGGAGGTCCCCAGTGATGGAGGCCCCTGGTGATGGAGGCCCCCCCTGTGATGGAGGCCCCCCTCTGGTGATAGAAGCCTCCCCGTGATGGAGGCCCCCCTGTGATGGAGGCCCCCCCTGTGATGGAGGCCCCCCCCCCCCCGTGATGGAAACCTCCCCGCGATGGAGGCCCCCCCTGTGATGGAGGCCCCCCCTGTGATGGAGGCCCCCCCCCCCGTGATGGAGGCCCCCCCCTGGTGATGGAAGCCTCCCCGTGATGGAGGTCCCCAGTGATGGAGGCCCCTGGTGATGGAGGCCCCCCCTGTGATGGAGGCCCCCCTCTGGTGATAGAAGCCTCCCAGTGAGGGAGGCCCCGGTGATGGAGGCCAAGTGTGGGGAGTGTGTCCACTGCACCCGCTGCGGTGCCCAGCTACCCATCCTGGTATGACAGACAGACAGCCCCGGGTGGTGGACACTGCAGGGAATCTGTTTTTCTTCTGGAAGATGAGAAGTTCACCTTCATTGTTTCTTCTTAACCAGGAGCAGACAGGAGTTTGAATCTCTCCCGCTCAGTGTTCTCTGACTCCTGTCAGTGTGAAGATTTATAAATGTATCTGTGAGTCTAAAACAACTGCGGGGGGGGGGGGGGGGGGGGGGGGGGGGCGGGGGCATGTAGTCATGGCTTCCTTCCCAGTGAGTTCCTCCCCCTCAGCTGTAGGCTGTGAGCCAGCTGTGTCAGAAACATAGATAGACCTGTGTCTGCCAAGGTAAATTCACAAGTGAGATCAAACTGTCCCCATCTGTTTTCCAAATGCTACTGAGTTCACTTGATATCCCAGAGCCACTGGCAACACCGAAGTAATTACTAATATTAACTCAGATTATGCTATACTTCACACAATTATGTGTATGTGTATTACAGAATGGCTAGGAAAGGGTTAGAGACCGCAGGGTTCAAAGGAATGGTAATACATAGGCAGAGAACACACACACCACATCACCCATACACACCACACACCGCACCACATACACACCCCCCCCCCCCCCACACACACCCAGAGAAAGGACAGGGACCAGATTAGTAGATGCTACATCTGAAAGATAAATATATATGTAAAATACCTCATCCACACGGCAGGTTTCTAATCAGGACTGTTTATGGAGGTTAGGGAGGGGGAGGAAGAGAATATTAGAAGTGAGCAGTACCAAAAATACACCGCAATACACCGCACCTGTGAATGAAGATGGCAGAACCAAGCTCACTGGAAGCAGTTGAGTGGCGGTGGGTGGGGTGGGGAAAGGAGGAGCAAGTGAAGGGTGCATTGGAAGAGTTCCGTGTAAATGCACACAGGCAGCGTCACGCCTGGAACACCACGCGTGACATGCCACAGGAGCCCCTGCAAACAGTTACACCTGGCAAAATGAGGGTCATGAGCGCCGACCAGGTCCTGTCCAGGGCACGGGCCCCAGCGAGAGAGGGTGGAGGAGGCCAGAGACGCTGGAATCTTTGATTTGCCTGTGTGAAAATGGACCGTGAAGCTCGCTGAGGTCTCCTGGCAGGGAGGCTGAGGAGCACGCCGGACGGCAGCCTCATCCAGGCTGCTACACATATGTGGACGTGGCAGAGTGAAACCCGGCAGATGGCCATGGGAAGTGTGGGGAACGCTTCCCGGGAGAGCAGCTGCAGAGGGACCAATGCGGTTCCAGCATCACTGGGCGCGGGCTGTGTGCCCCAGGCAGGAGAGACGGTGGGCACAGGGCAGAGGCAGAGCCCCGCTGTGCCGTGGCAGGTCCCCTGGACGAGGCCCATGCCGGGTGACCGCGTCGGCGCGCATGTCTTGGGGTTAGAGTCCCCAGTGAGGGCCGGCTTTGGGTGTGGTGGAGAGTTCTGCGTCTGGGATTTCTGCAGTGCAGCTGCGCTTCCGTGTCTCGAGGATGTGTCCGGAGTGGACGGGCCGCTTTCAGCAGTTCGTGAGGATGACGCTGATGATTGTATCGTCCTTTCTGGTACTGCAACGTACGTGATTTATCGGCAGATATAATTGTTTATTGGCACGAATCAACGACTTAGCAGTTTGGGTCTCGTGGAGTGCTGGCAGGGGTTGCTCACCTGTGGAAACACGACTGACAGTCATTTTCCCTTGGCACGTGGGTTGAGAAGGGCAGAGCTGTTCCTTTCTACCATGGCTTTAGGCAGGACGAGACTCCGCCCGGCACCTGCTGTTGGTGCCACATGACCAGGGCGGGCGTCCTGGTTCTCTCCCCCTCTGCCTCTCCCTGACACCTAGCTTTCTGCCCATTCTCTCCCTTCCTCTCCCCCCCCCCCCCCCACTCCCCGGTGCACCCTTAGCGACCAGTCTTGACATGGCTGCATCCCTCATGCTATCTGTCAGCCATTCTCGCTCTACCTCCGCCCACCCGTGCTCCTGCTTCCAGCCTGTCTCCCTCCAGGGCTCCCACTCGGCTGCGGCGCGGGCTGTGAAGGATCCACTGGTGCCATTTCACCCAGTTTCTCTGGAGATGTCTGTTTCCATGGCTCCCACCTCTGTTAGTGCTTCCCTGGGGCCACAGTGGTTCTTCTGTGGGGACAGCCAGCGGGGCTGCTGGAATCATTCCGCTGGAGCTGATTTTGGGGGATGCTTCAGGTTAATTTCAGGACATAGCTGTGGAAGACAGGTCAGTGCGCAGGCGCGCCCCACAGCACGGGCAGGCCCCTGTGTGGTTTGAGTGACACCTCCCTGGCTGGGGGCTGTGCTTCTGAGCATGTGCGGACGGTATGTGGGAAATGACCGCATGGCAGAGCTGGCCCGCTGGGGGTCAGGTCAGCGAAGAGGGACATCTGACATCTGCGTGACCTTCAGCAGTTGTTGTTACTATTATTGTATCTTTCTCTGTGAGAAACAGTTTCATAAACCTTTTCCTTAAGTGGAACAGAATTCGGTTTCCTGGGCCCTGTGGACTTTACCCCTGGAGGAAGAAGAAGTCTTCTGATGGCGACCCTCATGCCCTTGAGGCGTTTTTCCCTCCCCACTGTCCCATGCTATGCACAGGGCTCTTTGTCACCCTTCCAGTACCACAGCTGTCCAACACCTGGCACGTCTTCCTCCTGCATCCAGGCCTGCTTAAAAGCTCTCGGCAGAGAATATTCTAGACTGACGTCACATCTAGAGTTCTGAGCAGCCAGGTTCCAGAGGCCATCACCAGTGGTTCCCGTCTTTTCTGTTGAAATGGTGTCAGCACCCCTTCTGGTTACATCCACCACGTGTGGTGGCCTTGGTGAAGGTCTCCAGGCAGTGATGGGCGGAGACCGGCCCCATGGCTTCTGGAAATGCTTGTTGACTAGGAATTTTCCCATCTGGTTATCCAAGTATCAATAGCTTGAAATTGGCCATGGTGGAATATTTATGCCCTAGAAACCGGCAAATGGCACAAGTCAAGAAGATTCGTGCTCCAGGCGGGCTGTTTTCCCAGACTGCACCAGCTTTAGACAAACAAGCCTTCTTGTCATTTATTCCTGCAGAAAAATGAGGCCGCCATGCTGGTTTCTCTCCCCGGCTCAGCTATGACTTTGTGGCTCCTGGGTGGGGGTGGGAGGGGTAGGGGGAAATATATGTATATATATATAATTTTTTTGAAAAAATGAAAACCCACTCTGTATTAAGATGGCCCAAACACTTCCAGACACACGCACAGTGGGATAGACGGGACGGGGACGTGGGCTGAGGAGTTAGAAGTCTTTGTAGACATCCTTATGCAGACATAGGCGTTTCAGGCACTATTTTTGACACTCATTTGCCTTAAAGCATATGAAACTTGGGACTGAGTTTTGAAAGAACTTACCAGTTAGGGAGATGATAAAAATCTTTCATCTCAGAGACTTGGCTGAATTTCCTAGTAGAGTTTTTACTTTGCCAAGCCCAAGATTAAGCTCAGGGTTTCTCAAGGAGTAATTCATTTTTGGAGGGGTCCCTGGGTCCTGGAATTTCGGCATGGCCGGGCTAGGACAATTCTCCCTTCAGTCTCTGAGGCGAGTGTGGCTGAGATTGACGGATAGGCAAAACATCGAAAGTCTAGATCTTTTTTTTTTCCCTCTTTGAAATACATTTAACTTGTGTAAACCTTCAGCCCAGCCCCTCACAGATGGCAGACAGCTTAATTGCTGTGGTAAACTCGTCTGACGTTTCTTGGAAGGCGTTGGGTGCTATACTAATCCAGCAAACCCAGAGAAAATAGATTTCAGCCCACACGTCGACATGCACATGGCTTAGCAGTTGACGTTGGCCGCAGGGTCCTGGCCAGTCCTCCCCTTCCATGCGCAGGCTCCTGTGCGTCCAGGGTGGACGGGTGGATGGGAACTCGAGAGGCCCAGGATGCAGTGAGCCAGAGTCACTGCGTCTTCCCAGGACGTTTGTCTGGCAACTCTGCCGTGTGTGTGTGTGTGTGTGTGTGTGTGTGTGTGTGTGTGTGTGTGTGTGTGTGTGTGTGTGTGTGTGTGTGTGTGTGTGTGTGTGTGTGTGTGTGTGTGTGTGTGTGTAGCAGCAGCCGGGGTTTCAGTCCTCACCTTTACTAGGGGTTCTGGGCCTCGGGTGGAACTTACATTCTGCATCCTCTGGGGGGCGCTGGCGCACACCGCATCTGCTGTCTCCTGTGTGCAGCTTTCCAAGGATGCGATGCGGAGCTCAGAGTCCTTAGGCCATACTTTCCCCCCTTCTGTTTTTAGTTAAATTTTTTTCCCCGGATAATCTCTCTTCCCCCTCCATTAGCCTTGAACCTCTGTCATTCCAATCTCCACTTCCCAAGCAGCTGGGGTTACAGCTGTGAGCCAGCACACCTGGCCTGATTTCTATGAGTTTCATATACAATGTCTGTCACCCACTCAAAATAACAGTATATGAGGAGAAAAGACTGGGGGGGGGAGAGGGAGAAGCGTGTCAACAGGGAATCTAAATAATAGATTTTAAACACTATGCTGAACATAAGCAAAAAGATAAGTAGAAGTTGAGAATCTTGCCAGAGAACTAGAAAGCAAAGAAAACAAATTAGAAGTTAAAAGTACCTCAGAGTCAGGCCTGGTGGGATCAGCCTGTGATCCTATTGGGAGGAGCAGGGTGAGTTTGAGCCCTGCTGGTGTAGTCAGCAGGACCCTAAGAAACCAAACCAAACCAAACGGCTGGGGGTGTGGCTCTGGAGGCAGAGTGCTTGCCACCACATGAGGCCCGGAGTCCTATCCCATGCATTACCACCCCTTCCCATTGAACTCGGACCAAGACACGGCTCAGGAGCTAAAGTCTTGGAGAGAAGAGAGAACACGAGACAACAGTTTTATTCAAAGAAGTGATGGCCAAATAATTTCCAAAACAGATGACAGACCTCCAGTTGTGTTCAGAAGACTCTGAGCCCCATCCAAGATAAATATAAACATAAATACACCACCAAAGGCAAGATGAAAACAAAAAATCAGACCCTGATTCCCAATAATTACTGACAAAGACTCACTGGCTCTGCTCTACCACTCTATCTGCCCCCTTCCCTGCCTTCTCTCTTGAGACAAGGGCTCCCAGTAGCCCAGGCTGGCCTTGAATGGTGATCTTTCAGCCTTAGTCTCTGGAGTACTGGGATCACAGGTGGGAGGCACCCCACAGGCCGCTGTGGCCTGGCTAGGATGTGTCTCGAATACAGCAGATTTGCTTTCGAGGCAGGACTACAATTCCCTTTTGTAAAATAGTCTTCTTAGCCGTTCGGGCCCCTGCTTAGTGGTCACCCCACAGAGTTTCTCTCTGACCACTTTAAGAACCCTTGGTCTCCCACCCCGTTCTCTCTGCCTTTTCGATGCCACGATTCTCCTCTGCTCCCTGGCCTGATGTCACGTGTGCATTTGTGGGTTCCTTGGTCTCTGTGGCTGAGACGTGGGGGCTGGGCTTTGTCCAGCAGCACCGACCATGCCACAGTGAGCCCACAGTCCTGGGCTTCCCACAGGGAGGGAGGAGAGCGCGGTCATCTAAGCATTGACTCTTAGTTCTGCTGAATGTGTCTGGAGGCCAGGGTGCCTGGAAGGAGTTGCGGTGGCAAACTCCAAGAGCCGGGGCGGGGGAGCAGACGCGAAGGACCCACCCCCTTCACTCTGCTGGGGTTTGGGGCTTTAAAACTTCCAGTCTAATCTAGAAACCTCCATGTCAGCCAGTGAGTCTGTCGTAAAAGACCGGATCAATGCAGTGGAGGCCTTTCTCCCTAAGATAACTGGGATAAAGCGCAAAAGAGAGTTACCATTTAAAACAAAGAATTATTTATTGGCCAGCTGGAGGTGGAGCTAGCTGTCTCCGTAATGACAATCTTTTGGGGGAGAGTTGTAAAGATGTCAGCAACGGGAACCATGCTTGTAAAATGCCCACAGAGACCCGGGGAAGACGGCCTGCTGGCTTTCTCTCCAGGAACCCAGAGTAAGTGGCTCCCCGTGCCTGCTGGTGTTGTTGATAAGGAGCAGAGGTTAAGCAGCCTGCTGGGTTCACAGAGCGACTGGCCGACTTATTAGATGTGAACTTCCTGGAGACAGGGCTGGGAGGCCCAGGGGCTGAGGCCAGATGTCCTCTAGGGACGACCCTTGACCTTTCCTTCTCCTAGGGTGATCCACATACTTTGTGCCCCTCTAGTGCTGCTCTGCCAACACCAGGAGAAGCCATGAGGGCTGGGTTGCTGGGTGCCCAGCTGGGGCACACATGCATCTAGGCGGGGTGCGGCAGGCACAGGTGTCTGAGATCTGAGTTACAGAGTGAGTGTAAGGACATTTTAACCTGGATCAGGAGTGTGGCTTTGTGGAGACACCACCATGGTGAGAAGGCCAGGCTGGGTCAGTGCAGGCTCCTGCCCACCCTGCTGGAAGAGCCTCAGCCCCTCTGCGGTCCCCTTTGATCTCCCTGCACGTTTTCCCACAGATGCAGACGCGATTCAGTCATTATCACTTTGCAAATCAGCAAGCAGGAGCCCGGATGGACAGGACTGACAGACGTGTCAGAGACACGAGAGGCCCCGGCCCTGGCTCAGGTGACATGGAAGAGCGCCAGACGCCAGCAGTGGCTGTGAGAGTTCACCCAGTGACAGGTCCCGAACACCCTAATTAGGGGGAGAGGTTTCCGGGTGTCCCCAAGGGCTGTGTGCCCAGCACAATGACCAGCTGGCCACTGTGGGAGGGGCCGCACTTCCGCCTCTGATGAAAAACAGATGCAAATGAGACAGTGACAGCCAGAACCTGGTGCCCAGAGCCTCACGGGCGGGCAAGAGCAGGCCTGGCTGGTTAGGCTTTTATTTTTCTAATGGGTAGATGGCATTGAAGGTTTTTCCAGAGCACAACAAGGTACATAGGCCTCGTGGGTGGCTAAGTGTAGCTCATTAACTCGTATTTTTGTGAGGAGGGCATTTGAAAGCCACTGTGGAGACGTTTCAAGAATCCGATACGCCGTCTGCAGCTCGTTGCTTTGCTGTGCGCGTGACTTCCTCCTGTTGGCCTGTAATGACCTGTCTTCTGGCTAGCCTCCCTGCCCCTGCTGACCTGTCTGCCAGCCTTCCATGAGGCCAGACCCTCTCGGTTTCACGGGGAGCGAGCCCAGGCAGAATTGTGTCACGGCAAAGTCAGCCTATGGAATAGGAGAAAATAGTTGTCTGAGCTTATATCTACAAAAATAGGTGCACAACTCAATTGCAAAACCCTAAATAAAACAACAGAGGAAAATAAAAAATAACCCGGGTTTGCTTTTTATTTATGTTTTCCTTACATTTTCTTTTAATTTATTTTTATTGTCTTTAAAGAGTTATATAATGGGATTACAATTTCCTAAGTCAGGTTATGAGTGCAATACCTCTTGTGCAATGCCACCCTTCCCTTCTCTTTCCCTCATCTCTCCCTCCCATCTCTACCCACAAGTTATATAATTCACTTGTACATAGTGGATATTGAACACAATGACTGCATTTTTTTTTTTTTACTTTTCCTCCATTCCTGTGCCCCCTGCCCACCCCAAAAAGGAAAACAAAACAAAAAAACCCATGTTTCCATTTCTTGGAGTTTATTTTGATAAATAGTACATGTTCAGAGGAGTTATGACTTTGAATTATTCCCCTCTTCTAGTCAGTTTGTTTGTGTGCAGATGCATAGAGCCCCGTCTAATTTATCGTGTTTAGCTCTATTTTAGATCTAGCTTCCACATGTGGAAGAGAAGACACACCGTTGGTCTCTCTGAGGTTGGCTTTCCTCCCATGATTTGTTCTAGGTCCATCCATTTCCCTGCAAATAACATAATATTATTCGTTCTCCTTGTGTATATAGGTACCACAAGTTACAGACACCGCTGTGTATCCTTCTCTCTCCCTTCCCTCCAGTCCCACCGAGGCCCAGGGGAAGGAACCAAGTCTTTCTTGGCACAGGTAATCTTCAGGACAAGCATCTTGGGCTCTAGAGACCATGGGATGCCGGGTCTGGATGGAGGAATTCTCAGATCCTGTGAACTTTGGAGCCGAGAGCCCCAGGCTGGGAAGCACCAGAGAGGCCTTAGGAACTGAGGCCTGTGTACCCACAGGGAGTACCGGCTTCTCCCAGGGTGGGAAGGAGAGCAGGAGGCAGGCTCAGGGGAGGAAGTGGGGAGGGGCGGGCAGGCCCACAGGGTCAGAAAGACCTTGTCTCCATGATAACATGATGGTGATTGGCCACACACGCAGGGTCTGCTTCCATGGACACCCCCCAGCCAGGTGAGCCGAGATGACAGTCATCCTCGTTCTGCTTGGAGTGTCCAAATCTTACCCTGGCTTTTAGGACATTCCTTTTTGCAGCCCAGTCTCCACAGGGAAGTGGACGTACAACAGCGTCAGGGGTTTCCGGGCTCCCTTCCACTTGGTGCAAGCCCCATGGCTTGCTCTCCGCCATGGCCTGCCCTCTGTCTGCTGTCCTCCCTGTCCACTCCCTTCACCCATGGTTTCCAGCTAGTTCTGCTGGTCGTCTCTGGACATAGCCGTCTGTAGGGCTGTGGTCAGTACCTGTGTGGTCCTCCCCCCTTCAGTGCACCTGCTGGGAACAGCCTGCTGAGGAGCTTAGTTCTTTAGCCCCCATATCATGCTCTCCCTCCCCACCAAAGGCTCTGACCAGCCAGCCTGGCTCTGCCTTGTGCCGGTGGCCTGGTCCCACCTGGTGTCCAGGGGTCAGCAGGGCCCTTCCCTTCCTTGTATGTCTTTGTTCCTGGTGCTGGCCAGTTAGACAACAGGTGTTTGGCACCAGTGGGAATGAATGAGTTCTACGGCAAGAATCTCTCAAGTGTTTTTGCGAGGTACAGTACTGGGCTTTGAACTTGGGGCCTCATGCTTGCTTTTGATTGCTTGTGTGGTTGCTTCTCTACCAGCACCAGCCTCTAAACCTGCTTTTTAATTTCCTTTTGGAGATGGAATCTTGTAGATTTTATGTTGCCTGGGGCTGGCTTTGAACTATGATCCTACCTCAATCTCCTGAGTAGCTAGACTTACAGACATGAGCCTCTGGCACCAGTTTTCTCTTGTAGATTTTCAGGGACCTCCCACTCCTATGTCACTTTTAAAACAGTAGGTGAAGACGGTGACAAAAAGGGATTGTGCGTTCCTTCCACCACATCTGAGCGTTCAGGTGGCCTCCAACCTGGCTGGGTCTCAAGGAGGCCGGGGCACTATCTCCCCTAGCTGCAGCGGGGAGGCTTCACTGAGCAGCCCACAGACTTCACGCCAGCCACCTGCCCGCCTGCGGGTTGTGTTGAGAACTTCAGCCCCCAAACTTCTTTCCTTGGGAGAAATGATTAACAGGGCTGCTGGAGCATTCTGTGACCTTTCCGCCTGCCTCTGGAGAGACTCAGACTCTCCTTGGCTGCTATTGGTTCTTGGTATTTATCTGGGCTTTGAATCCTTGGCAGGTTAATATTCGACATCACCATTCCGGGGTTGGGGGGGGTGCAGCTTTGCCATGTGTCTCTTGGATCTCTCTTTTTATCCCCTGTTATTCACGGCTGGCGATCCTGTGTATGGAGTTGCCTCTCTGGGGTTCACGCTGTAATTTGAGGGGACACATTTTGCTTGGCTGCTTGTCTGTACACAGCAAGATACTGAAGGATCTGGTCGTGCTTGGAAGGGAGATTTCGTATGTGGTTGGAAAAGGCAGGGCTTCGCTGCCAGCCAGGGCTCTGGCTGCTTTGCATTCTGTTAGCTCTCACGGTGCTCACACCAGGCCATGGGAGTGCTCTTCCCAAACAGCAGGACTCTGCCAAGGGTTGGCCCCGCCTCTAGAGCACGTTTCTGCCTCCTTTTCAGCCACTCCGCCTAGGGAAGCACCTGCTTTTGGATGGGGCCTGGGCCTGGCAAGTTCACACCCCAGCGCTGGGGGCACCCAGCAGTTACCAAGCCCCACGAGGCTCAGAAGAACATCAGGGTTTCATTGGCTTATCGACTTGTGTCTCAGCCCCCCTGGGAAGGCCCACGTCATCCAGGAGGGGGTGGAGCCGGGCCGTGGGCTGGTGTGCCGGGTAGGAGCCTCACCTGCCTGTGCTTGCATGGCACAGGGGGCTCCCCTTCCCCCACTGTGGGTGAGTCTGAGATGAAGGTCAAGGGTGACTGAAAGCCTCCGGTCGGAGCAACAGGTTTCTGAACCAGCCTTTGAGTTGGAACGAAGCTGCGGACTTGGGAACTGTGGATAGGCAGAGGGACGAGGGAGGCCTGGGAAAACTGCAAAAGAAGCCAGATTCCAAAACAGGCACGTGAAGTCCCAAGGACTGGAGGGGGGGGGATCAGAGTGTGGTGCAGGAGGCCATTGTGTGGTTCTGGGGGGCTGTGAGTCTGCTCCCTCGTGAGGCATGCTGTGGGCCGTGGGTGGGCCGCCCCTTCTTGCCGCTTTCCCAGTGGGTTGTGTGTAGGCCTCCACTGTTCTGGCTGCATCTCTGAGGCTGGGGAAGAATCTGCATCATCCTTTGCTTCTAATCACAGTGATTTTGTTTTATTTCCTGCTAAATCTACTGCCAACCTGTTGGGAGAGCACTGCGCTGTGAGCCCTGGCTTGGTTGCTCCCACGCGCCGCCACTCTGTAGAGCTTTGGGTGTTGTTCTCCCACGGAGAGAGACTGTTCCCCGTATTTTCTTGTCCCGAGCACGAGCCCAGTGCGGTGCTTTAGGAAACAGTGCAGCCCAGGAACCATCGGAACGTCTTACATGGTAGCTCAGGCTCACCCGAGCCGGCGGCCTCTGACCCCACCGCTACTGTCGAACACTCGGACCGACACACTGCCAGGAAACGGGGAGGAAGGCTTGTTCCCTGGTATCCCCGAAGAGGAAACGAAACAGACGAGCAAAACAATTCCATTCCTGCGAAAAGCAGAAGTGCAGAGAGCCCAGGACCTGAGTCTGGCTCACGCAGCCTTCTGAAGGAGCACACAGGACCCTGCAGGAGACTTTGAAGAATGAAGGGCAGCCCCTGGCTCAGGGGAGGGCGCGGTGCCCTCCCTGCTCCGAGACACACCCACCTTCCACCTCAGAGTTATGAAACATGGTTGGAAAATGGCCGACAGACCCGAGCAAGACACGGAGGGCTTCCTGCGCGGATGGCGGCCTGGCTGCCTGGGCAACGGCACTTAGCGATGAGAGGGGAGGAAGGAGCGGCCCTCTTCCTTCTCCACTTCTTCCTCCCTTGGTGTGTGCCCCCGCTCCCCCGGGGTCTGCCCCACCTTCTCTAGAACCAGCCTGGGGTGTTCATGGTGGGAATCTATGAAAGACAGAGGGACAGGGCATCTGGCCATCAAAGCTAGACAGGACATGAGCAGCCGAGTGTGTGTGTGTGTGTGTGCATATGTGTGCGTGCGCGTGTGCAGGCACGATGTGTGCATCCAGCCAGCCCCCCAGGGAGCAAGGGGTGGGAAGGGCAGTGGGCAGACAGGCACTGGTGATGAGGAAGGCCTCTGGCGGGCTTCACAGCGCGGGCTTAAGAGTCCTCAGGGTGAACTCCAGCTCTCTTCTCACTCTGTGGACGCAGACTCCCTCGTTTAGCCTCTAGGTGAGGCAGTTAGGTCACAAGGACTCTTCCCTCAGAAAGGATTAAGGCTGTTACTGGGGGCTCATGTGAGAATGGATTAGGCTCTTTGGGGGCACGCGTTGTTGCCCGCTCCAGTGGGGGTTGGCATCACAGTGAGTTTGAATCCCTGGGCTCTTTGTTCTTCTGCTCCCCTGTGGCCTTGCGTCTTGTTGTCCGCTTTTTGTCATTGTGACACAAGTACCCGAGGCCACGGACTCATGGGGGCTCAGGTATTCCTTGCACAGCTGCCTGGTGTGTTGCTGTGGAGACACACCCAGCACGGTGTACGCATGCAGCAAGGCCTGGTTGCCTCATGCCTGCTGGGAGGGAGGGGGGGGGCGGGATAGGCCGGGGTCCCCACTGCGTTCAAGGCAGATCCCGATGCGCTCCCTTCCACCAGTCCCCCCCTTCCAGGTGCCTTCCCGCTGGGGCGGTGGGTGGATGCTCAGTCACCAGGCTCTGCACGCAGTCTCTCCACGCGCTACCCATCGGGACACCACAGACCTCACCCTGTCCCAGAACCACACCCCGCACTGCCTGCCTTCTGAGCAGGAGCCAGGGCAATGCTCGCTGCTTATAGAGTACCGGGTTTCTGGCCTTCTGCAACCACAGCTGCAAACGGTCTCAGTCCTGGGTTTACTCTGTCTTCCAGACAGTCTCCTGAGGAGGGATCCACTGGGTACCACGTGGCCTCCGAAGTAGAAGGTCTTCCCCTTCCCCTCAGCTTCCACGTGCCTTAGGGGCTGCTTAGTGTAAGGGGGCATTGGTGTAAGGGGGGGGCACTTGCAGTCGGGGATAATGGCATCTCGCACCTCTAGATGCAAAGTGTCAGGGGCTCTGGCAGTGTGGGGCAAAGTGCCCTGTCATGGGTTGGAATGGAAAACACGGGCTGTTCTGTGTTTTGTGACTCAAGGCTGAACTTCAAAGACAGAGCCCTCCCTGGGCTGGTGTTTTGATTAGCATTAGGTTTTTAATTCTCTTTCACGGGCGCATTCCAGAGAACCATGGGGTAAGTTAAGTGGAAGATTTTTTTTCTTTTAAAGTTTATTTAAAGAAAGTAATTTTGTTATGAAAGCAGTAATGTTTGTCTATCAGAGGGAAAAAAATACAGGTTAATTGAAAGCAGAAACATCCACGCTGCTCCCTGAACTGAATACCCTGTGTGGCACTGAGGTGGGTCTTTGCTCATCCAGGGCCAACAGCCGTCAGTCAATGTATTTTTTATGCTGGACATCTTCCCATGCCCTACTGCGACTTTAACATGATAGGCTTGTCCAAGGAATGGATGCCGTCTTAAAAGCCACCTTAACTATTTAATATGAAGAGAAATCACCTCTTATTATAGAAAAGGACTTGCAATTAAAGAACGGTTCATTCCATCCCTGGGTGCTCCCGGCCCCAGGGTTACCATTTCCCCTGGGGAATTTCCGGCCATTTCCCCTGGCAGTGCTGCAGTATGGTATGGAGGCATGCTGGGTAACATAGAGGGAAACAAAGGCACACAATGTCTTCTCACTTGGAAAGCAAACAGGGTGGGATGGTGCCTCAGAAAACAAAACAGAACCCAAACCCACAGTCTGTTTGTAATTATTCGTCACCCCTGAGGGACAGAAGCCTCCGTCTTCTGCTTGTACTGAGAAGTGTTGACACAAAAGCAGTGTGAGGAATGTGTGCTGAGAGCACCCCAGAATTTAGCCCAAGATTGTTCTCACTGGAGTGACATGCCCAAGGCCACTCTGTGGGCTGGTCTACTAATTTCCTTCGAGTCTTGTGAGTCCCATGATTGTGATCTCTTCTCCAGGGTCCTTGACACCTACACAGAAGGGGGGTGTGTCCCTTCTGTCTGCAGGTTCCTGTGGCGTCTGACTTCCTGCGAATGGTGTGACCTACCTCGATACCAAATGGCCTCAGAAGCCAGCTGGAGGGAGAGGGGAAGGCCGAGCTCCAGCTCCCTGTCTCCACCCTGGTGGTTGATCTCAGATTTCGTGGACGCCATCTTTATCCGCCATGTCTGCTCAGGCTCCTGCTTGCTGCTGGTGCCTGGAGCTCAGCTGTTGTGGTTGAAGCCTCTTCTGGGTTGGGAGGCAGTATTTGGCCCTGGAGAAGGCTGATTTATTTGAGTTGTAATCTATAAAGGAGGCTTTTGTTTCTTCCTGGCAATGCTAACCCCGTCCTAAGAAGTAAAAGTCAAAATTTGACTTTCAAAGGGAGTAGCTGGAGTAGCTGCCCATTTATGAAATAATTCAGCCCACACTTACCAACCCCATCTGAGGCCCGTGGACCAGCCAGAAGTGGTTCATGAGTCAACTTCCTCAGAAAAGTGGGGTACTGTGCCCAGTACAGAAAGTTCTAGAATGCAGGGCCCAGAGTGCTGGCTCCGTTTCTCCTTAGTCCTGAGAACTTGGGATAACATTAGCATCCTTGGGCTTTAACCGACATCTACATTGTGGCTTTGGGTTGAGGACTTCATTTTGTGTCCCGCAGCCAGGGCTGGGGAGGTGTCCCCTGTTTTTGTCAGGTGACAAGTGATGTGGACCGTGGCGCGTTCTCTGAGCTGGAGGTTGTTAATACAGGGAATGGTGAATCACCCCCTTCATCACTGTGCCTGGTCGGCTCCATTTGGTAATGGTAAAAAGTGCCTAACAGTTGCTTCTGTGTAATGAAAGGTGAGGCTGCCGATATGAAATGAAGATAAAACCTAGCCTCCCACCTTTTTTGTTGCTCATGGGACCTGAACTCTGGGCCTGGCGCTGTCCCTCAGCTCTTCAGCTCAAGGCGAGCGCTCTACCACTTGAGCCACAGCATCTTTTCCGGCTTTTTCTGCTGATGTGGTGCTGAGGAATCAAATCCAGGGCCTCAGGCATGCAAGGCAAGCACTCTACCACTGAGCCACCTTCCCAGCCCCTGATCCCTTTTGAAAGTGAACGTGTCCTGCTTTGGTTTTGTGTTGTGTAGGTGGTGCTGGTCTGTGAACCGGGGCCTCACAGGTGCGTCTGCTAACGTTGGGTCCTCATCATTGCTGTCATCATCATCGTCATCTTCTTCCTCATCTTCATCTTTGTCTTCGTCTTCTTTGATCTGCTTCTCTCCTTCTCCAAGGCTTGAACTCGAGGCCTGGGTGCTGTCCCTGAGCCTCCTCTGCATGAGGCTGTCGATCTAGCACTTGAGCCACTGCTGAGAAGCTCAGTCCTGCCTCAGTGGTACTTGTGGTGGCTCGAGGCCAATGCCCTGGCTTGTCTGGTGCTCCTGGGTGGGTTGAGGACTTTTTCTTTTTTAGTAAATGAAGGCTGTAAGGTGCAGGTTTGGCCCCCAGTGCCTGGCTCAGCCCCAGTGTGCTATTTCTGTCTTTTCCACACCTGGACAGCCGTGGCCTCGGCAGCCGTGCTTGTAACTTGAGTGTCTGGTGTGGGGTGGAGGTTTGGAACAAAGCAGTGCCTCTCAGTCCCCAGTGGATTAGAGGTTTTCTCATAAGGAGCTGGGAGGCTGGGCTCCAACAGAGAGCTCGGTCCACAAAAGGCTTATTCAGCTCTCCCTCCGTCTTAATTAATTACAGACCCTCTTGACGGCAGGCCAGGGCCTGGGGAGACCCAGACTGGCTTCCATTCCACCACCGGCTGTGCCCTTGTGGTGCATTCTCGTTGGCGGTAGACCACTGGGGACTGCCCTTCCTGCTCACGGGACTCAGACCCTGCTGCTCGTCCTGGGGCGGAATCTCAGGGAACTCCGGCTTCTCACCCCAGGGCTCACTTGGGCTGGGTTCCGAAGGCCGCCATTCTGGATCGGGTTGGATTTTGAGGAAGGGTTGGAAGCCTGGCCGAAGTCCTGTGCCTTGGGCTAGCAGGTGCCACACAGCTTGAAGACAGGACCAGGCCCTGCTAGGAGAGTGGGTTCAAGTCTAAGCCTTGCCCTGGCCAGCCATGGGGCCTGGCACATGTCTTCACATGCCTCTACCTGACTTTTCCCATTTGTGAGGGAATTTGATGGTGGTGCCTAGTTCAGGGCTGGTTGTTGTGAGGGTTAGGGTGGCTGTGAGAGTTAGGGTGGTAGTGTCTGTGTCAGGACTGGTTGTTGTGAGAGTTAGGGTGGTGATGTCTGTGTCAGGGCTGGTTGTTGTGAGAGTTAGGGTGGTCTTATCTGTGTCAGGGCTGGTTGTTGTGAGAGTTAGGGTGGTGGTATCTCTGTCAGGGCTGGTTGTTGTGAAGGAATTAAGGTGGCGGTGTCTGTGTCATGGCTGGTTGTTGTGAAGGAGTTAGGGTGGTAATGTCTGTGTCAGGACTGGTTGTTGTAATGTATTTAGGGTAGTCTTATCTGTGTCAGGACTGGTTGTTGTGAGAGTTAGGGTGGTGATGTCTGTGTCAGGGCTGGTTGTTGTGAGAGTTAGGGTGGCGGTGTCAGGTCTGTGTCAGGGCTGGTTGTGTGCACAGCATCCTTGAAGAGTATTGGGACTCTCAATAGTTTCAAGCTGGGTTTCTACTGAGGATGTTTCTACTGCTAATGTGGTAAGGAATATGGAAAGATCCAGTTTAAGCATCCTGAGTCGGCTGGGCTGGCTTGTCTCCGGGAAGGCACAGGTGCACCGGCTCTGCTCTGGCCGGTCACAGGCCCAGGGCTGGGGACCTGACCCTGTTCCCCCAGGAAGCCTGCACCAGAGGCAGAGCCTGTTCTCAGCAGCCTCTTACACTCAGGTGTCCGTGGCCCTGTGCTCTGTGCCCTGAGGCTGGAGAGCTGCGGTGAGCCTGTGGACAGGGGGCGCTCCTGGGAGCCAGGGAGAGCCCTGGGCCTGCTCTGGGCAGGCACCATGCTTAGAGCAGTGTGAGCCCAGGCTGAGGGATGGCCAGGGCAGGGCCTGACTGTCACCTGAAGGGTGGGCGCCACCCCCCAGAGTTCCTGACTCAGCAGAGTCAGGTGGCTTGAGAACATGCGGATCTAATGAGCACTGGGACCAATCTTTTTCCTTTTTTGGTCTCACGTTGTATTACTAGCATCTATTAGTGGTGCAGGGCGTGACCGTTCCTATGTATAACGCTCCCTGATCAGATTCGGCCTGGCCGTCCCTTTCCCTCACCCCTTCAGCAGGTTTCAGTGTTGTGTTTTCATAGGTTTATAAAGTACCTTCACCCACTTGCTCCCAGTACTACTCCCCTGCCTCCAGAGGTTGTTTGACATTCTAGACATTCTTTCTTTCCCCTGCCTGGGGCTTGAACTCAGGGCCTCACTGTCTCTGAGCTTTTTTGCTCAAGTCTAGCACTCTACCACTTGAGCCACAGCACCACTTCTGGGTTGTTGTTTTTTTTTCTTCTGTTTATTTGGAGATAATAGTCTCACAGACTTCTATTCAGGCTGGCTTCCGACTACAATCCTCAGATCTCAGCCTTCTGAGTAGTTAGGATGACAAGTGTGAGCCACTGACACCCAGCTTTCCTTCCTTCCTTCCTTCCTTCCTTCCTTCCTTCCTTCCTTCCTTCCTTCCTTCCTTCCTTCCTTCCTTCCTTCCTTTCTCTCTCTCTCTCTCTCTCTCTCTCTCTCTCTCTCTCTCTCTCTTTCTTTCTTTCGCTTTAAAAAAATGTTGATTATTTGAAGAAGTTTCACAGTGATTTTCAGGTTTGATCTATTACAAGACAGATCTTTGAGGGCTGGGAAGGTGGGTCAGTGGTAGAGTGCTTGCCTTGCATGCCTGAGGCCCTGGGTTTGATTCCTCAGCACCACATAAGTAAAAAGAAAAAAGCTGGAAGTGGCGCTGTGGCTCAAGTGGTAGAGCGCTAGCCTTGAGCTGAAGAGATGAGGGGCAGCGCCCAGGCCCAGAGTTCAGGCCCCATGACCGGACCCCCCCCCCAAAAAAAATAGATCTTTAAGAAAGAAGTCAGTCAAGATAGAGCTCAAACCGGATGTCTGGGATTGCTGCGGCTGTTCTGGGAGGTTTTCAGTGAGTGTCCAGATGGGAGCTGTGTGTATCTGGACAGGGGCTCCTGTGAGCTGGGGTGCGTCTCAGTACTTGAGAGCCGTGCATGGCTCTGGAGGCCGTTTGCTGCTCTCTGCATTGGTGCCCTGGTGCCAGGCCAGGGTTCTGAGCTGAGTTCTCACACCATCCTTGGTAACGGGTAGGCTGGGCAGGCTAGAGACCTGGGCCAGACGGTAGGAGGGTAGATGCTCCTGTCTACCTTCGCCAGCCTCTGGATGCCTCCCACCTCCCACGCTGGGCCTGGTCCCAGCAGCTCAACGGCCACATGCGTGGGCCCCCTAAGCACATGGCTGATCAGTGCGTTGTGTTCAGCACAGCAAGCCATCCTCACTAGCTTGTATTTCCAACTGTTAAACACCCAGCACTGAGCAGGAAGTTTTCATTTTATTTTACGGTTAGAGACTGGGACTGGAACTTGGTACCCAACGCTTTCGCTCACTGGCTAGCATTCTATCCACTGAGCCATCCATGCCTCCAACCCCAGGACATTTTGATTTTGCTCAGGCTCAGTGGGGCTGGGTCCTAGACTTCACAGTGTCTCTTGTACTCCAGATTTTGCTGCTGTTGATTCTTGCCTTGCTAGGACACTCTGCCAGGAAAGCGGAGATGTTGCCCAATGCCTGCGACACGCAGATACATATTCAAATCCGTGCTCTCCATTTTCACTCCTCTCACCTGAGCCAGGCTTATGCAACCGGCCTGGGCTGAGTCATGCCACCCCCTCCCTCCGCACCCCCACAATGAGGAGATGGGCTGGTGTGAAACAGAGGAGCTTGCAGAACCGAATGCAGTTTAAGCAGAAAGGTCTCGGCTCCACCCTTCATATCTATGACTAGAGCGGTTCCCAGAAACAGGAAGGGCAGAGTACAAGGTCAGAGGGCGCAGGAAGAGGGGAAGGGCCTTTGGGGTCAGTCGTGCCTGAAGAACATAGAGGAAGAGTCATCCAGACCCGGCCAAGAAGCACTTTCCATCCTGCCCGGGAGGGAGGGAGCTGTGGGGGGGACCAGCCCTGAGCTGCTTGCCCCCCCCCTCCCAGGGGAGGGAGGGGTGTGAAGTGGTTTCTGTTGGGGAAGCATCTGTCTCCTTGGCTGGGCTGGGAGCACACAGCACGTGGGCAGAGCATCTTGCATCATGGTCAGGAAAGCGGCGTGGCCGAAGCACCCTCTCCTGTGGCTGGTGGGTGTGGCTGCCCCTGGCCCGGCAGGGAAGGGACAATGGCCTCTGGGTCACAGGACTCTATGTCCTGGGATGACCAGTACTCGCTGGGACCCCAGTCTGTGTCCATGGGGTCCCCTTCTCTGCCCCGTTCCCCTCCGTGCAGGAGCTTCCTTTCGGTGACTGTGCTGTCTGCGTCTCCCTGGCTGCCCAGCTCTCTCTCCTCTCACTTGCCACCTTTGGGCCGGCTGTACTGAGGATATGACGTTGCTGCACCAGGGAGAACTCTGGGGCCATCTGGCTGTGCGACATGTTTGGGCTCCGTGGGTCCGTGGGGCGCCCAGGGTTTGCTGCCCCGGCCCTCTGTGGTGGTAAGGCCTGGGGCCTGCGCACTCGAGACTTCTTCCATCTCCTGGAGCCTAGGGACTGGTGCGTGTGCATTCTTTTCTTTGTATGAAGCGCTGGGAGAATCTGTTGTGTTCTCCTTGGTGCCTTAGTTTGCCCTGAGACCTTCCCAGCAGAGTCCCACGTGTCTTTCTCCACATGGGCACAGTGGCGCCCGCCTGGCTGCTTTCGGGGTGGCTCTGCCTGCGGTGAGGCCTGGTGGCCCCGGAGTTATGTTGAGAACCAATACAGGTTTGCTCTCAGGGGCTCAGAGGGAAGCCAGCGGTGAGGGAAGGAGGCCATCTCTCTGGGAAGACTCCAAAGATGGCTGGCACACGCCCTCCCTCCAGACGAGGCCGTCACAGCGGAGCTGGGCAGGAACCTGGGATTCCAGACGCTTTTAAAGGAAGAAGAAAGAACCTGTATTTTCATGCCAAATCTCCAGAGTTTAAAATCCGGGCAATAAATGCAAAATGTGAAAGGAGTTGTCTTTTTTTGCTTGGTTTTGGTGTTGGTCTGGGGCTTGAACTCAGGGCCTGGGCACTGTTGCTGAAGGCTACTGCTCTACCACTTGGGTCACAGCCCCGTTTCTAGCTTTGTGTATGTGTGTGAGGGGGGGCGGTTAATTGGAGATGAAAGTCTCATGAACTTTCTTCCTAGGCTAGCTTCAAATTGTGATCCTCAGGTCTCAGCCTCCTGAGTAGCTAGGATTACAGGCATGTGCCACAGGTACCTGGACTTATTTACTTATTTATCATATAATTATTATTTTATGTTCCAGTGTATGTTTTGGGGCTGTGAATCCTCTGTCTTTGAATTAGCCAACAGGAAGGTTAGTGTCAGGTTCGAACCCATGTGATACCAAGTACGACAGGTTTTTAGGAGGGGAAAACACTTGGTAAGTAGAAGCCTCCTCTGATGGCGGTGGACGAGGTACTGGTGGGCAGCATCTATGGGCCATTCATGCTTTGCTTCAGTCTTGAGAGGAACCTCATATTTTCTATGAACATATGTTGCATTTTTTCTTACTAAAGTATAAGATCCTTGAGGTGGTCCTAATTCAGAATCTATATTAGTTCTAATACATAATGGGTGCTAGTTTCCAATGGCACTAGGTATAACTGCACACATTTGCCCAACTGCGTAAGGCAAGACAAACTTGAGTAACGGTCAGAAATCTGAGGTGGGTCTCACTGGCTGGAGGCAGACATCACCGGGGCTGGGTTCCCTTGCAGTCCCGGGGGCCACCCACATCTCTGTCTCGCCACCTGCATTCCGCAGCCTGGGGGCCCATCACGTGGACCTGTGCGTATGTGGTCACGTTTTGGAGGTGCTGTGCTAGCGTGTGGGTGCTGGCAGGGACAGGGGACAGTGAGCACAGGGACCGGAGCCCGGGGTCAGAATTCTAGACCCACCACCACAAGGTGCCATCATGTGTGTGTGTTTCGGGTCTGCGTGTAAGAGGGGCGGTTCTGTAGCAGGGCCCACTCGGTGGGGTGTGAGGGCCAAAGGGATGGACGCAGCCAAAGCGCTTAGGTTGACTCCCGGTAGTACTTAGGGGTTCCTAGGTTTCCTGTGGGGGACCGAGGGGCTCCCCAGGCCTGGCTTTCATTGAGAGAACCACACAGATTGAGCTGAGTCTGTCTCCTGACTAAGAGCTCCGCAAGCATTACTTCATGTCGTGGTTGTGTTAGCTTTCCGTGACTGAAGATCATCAGCTGCAAAGAGGAAGGGTCACTGTTGGCTCACAGTTCTGGAAGGTTCTGTGCATGGTCAGTTGACTCACTGCTTTTGGGCCTGTGGTGAGGCAGCCCATCATGGCAAGAGCATGTGGTGGAGGAGGCCGCGCGCCTCCCAGCAGCAGCAAACGGAGGAAGATGCCAGACCCCACGTTCCCCGTCAAGGTTGCTCCCCCGTGACCTAGACTCCCAGTGGGCTCCACCTCCAACAGTGCAGGCCCAGGGCCAGCCTCTAGCACACAGGCCTTCAGGTGACATCGCAGAGCCAAATCACAGCGGCTCACTTGGATTTGAGACATCTGCGTTGGCAAAGTGTGAGGAAGAGAAGAGAGGAGAGGATTTGTACTGGGCATGAGCAGAGAGGAGCGCGACCTTCATTGGCATAGGTTCCCTGTGGGATTTTGATTTTCTTAACAATTAACTAAAAAGAGACTCACCCGATGTGATCCAGGGAAAAATCGAGTGTCTCAAAAAAAAAAAAAGAATAAGTGAACATGGCTCCCGGTGTGTTGCACGGCTGCCAATGGAGGGTGGCCAGCGCCACCCTCTCAGGACCCGGCTTTGCAGAGGGCTTGCGGAGCACACAGCCTCTGCTGCCACACACTCCTTCCGTCCTTTTGCTGAAGTAACAGGCCATTTGCTGAGCACATTTTTTTTTTTTTTTTTTTTTGCGTCCGGTCGTGGCGCCTGAGCTCTGGGCCTGGGCGCTGCCCCTCAGCTCTTCAGCTCAAGGCTAGCGCTCTACCACTTGAGCCACAGTGCCACTTCCGGCTTTTTGCTTATGTGGTGCTGAGGAATCGAACCCAGGGCCTCAAGCATGCAAGGCAAGTGCTCTACCACTGAGCCACCTTCCCAGCCCCTGAGCACATTTTTTTTAAGACCCAAAATGTTTGTGGACCCTGCAGTGTATGAGCCTCCTCGGTGCTGTTCACTGTGCTTAGTGCAAAGACTCAGTACTCTAATCTTTGCTTCCATATCACGAGACTGCCGGCTTCAGGAACAGGCAAGCTTTCTAGTCACCCCCCACCCCACCCCAGGAAGAGGTTATGGGTGTTGGGAGGCACTGGTTGTACTGTCAGTGATCCCTTTCCACACATTTAACTTGGTTTAATGGGGCTTTAGAGTTAATTTTATCCCTTCCCCTTTTCAGGAAATGAGTGAACATCTCCCAGCTCTCCATATGAAAAGTATTTGGTGATTGATTCTACCTTCTGCTTCTCCAGCTCTGTGTATCTCCGCCCGGCACCACAGTGGGCCACAGACAGAACCTCCTTCAAGGAGAGCTCAGAAGTCTTCCTCCCGAGGATGCTTCTAGCAGAGTCTGTGAGTCCTTCCTGTCCTCCCTACCAGAGACACATCTCTTGCTTGTGTGTGCATCCAAGTCTGCAGAACCGAAAACAGCTTGGTAAGATGAATATCTCATACTGTGTGCATCTGTGTATGTACGCACACATTGCCCAATGGTCTGAATGTCCCCTGAATGTCCACACATGGGAGGCTGTCAACTGTTAGGGGGCAGTGGAGCTGTGAGGAGGGGGCGAGTGAGGTCATACAGGGCATGATCCTGAAGGAGGAATTTGGAGCTCATTCTCTTCTTTCTTCACTCCCTCTCCTGCCTACCTCCGCTTCCGGATTGTCATGAACGGGTCTCTCTACCATGTACCCCTTGCCTCCTCCACCATGCCCCCCCGCCCCGTCTCCCCACCATGCGCCCCTGCCTCCTACCACACGCCCCCCACGCCTCCTCCCCCCCACGCATCCCTGCCTCCGCACCTGCCATGATGGTCTGTACTGTTTTGGGCTCAGAGCCAACTAACCTCAGACTAAAGCCAGTAAACTGTGAGCAGACTAAAATCCTTCTTTACAGGATCATCTAGGATTTTGTTACAGTAATAGAAGCTGTGAAGACACATTCTATCTATCTATCTATCTATCTATCTATCTATCTACTATCTTTGGAGAGGTTTTTCCAAACAATATTTTACCATTCAGTAGGAATATGACATTTCAATTCTAGTCTGTGTTAATTATGCCTATATCCATATATGTCTATCTATAGATTTATACATGCATATATCTCCATATCTGTGTGTATATATCTATATGGATATACATATACATATATATATTCACGAAATGCTTGGGACCAGAAGTGCTTTGCATTTCAGATTACTTTTGGATTTGAGACTATCTGCCTCTGCACAATGAGGAATCTTGGGGAGTTAGTACCCAAGTCTGAACATGAAATTCATTACTGCTTCATATACAGCTTAGACAAATAGCCTGAAGGTGACATCACTCCATATTTCTAATAATTTTGGCCCCAGCACAGCTTTATGATGTGAAATTTTCTACCCTCTGCATTGAGTCAGTGCTCAAAAAGTTTTGGATGTTTGAACGTTTCAAATCCTGGATATTTGGATAATGAGGGACGCTGACCTGTCTAACCCGTGTGCACACACATGTATCCCGAAAATGACCACGATGTCAGCTATGGGTATTCTCCACTCCCATGACTTTGTTCTGTTCTAGCTTCATTTCGATCCATTGCTGGCTGTGACGTTCTAAGGGGGTGTGTAACGTGCTAGTAGGCTGCGACGCCAGCAGGCTGCTGGGAGAATTGGTTTACCAGACTGATTAGCTTGACTTTTATTTTTATTAGGTGCCAGCATAATGTGAATATTTTCAATGCTCAAATTATGATGAAATATGTTTTTCTTTGTATTTAATCATCTGAAGCCTCTCTCTCTCTCTCTCTCTCTCTCTCTCTGTTGGTCTTGGGGATTGATCGAACTCAGGGACTGGGCACTGTCCCTGATCCCTTTTTGCTCAAGGCTAGCGCTCTACCACTTGAGCCACAACTCCAATTCCAGTTATTTGGAGATAAGAGTCTCCTGTACTTTTCTGTCTGAGCTGGCTTCCAACCATGATCCTCAGATCTCAGTCTCTCAGAGTAGCTAGGAATACAGGTGTGAACCACCCATGCCCAGCTGATGCCATTTTTAAAAAGAGACATTAACAAGCAGCAAAATGAATGTGAATTTCAACCTCTTGGGGAAAGACATGAGCCTGAGCTGGGCCAGCAACAGGCCTTGTAGACTAACAGAAGGGCCAGAGAGGGAAAGGACAGAGAGAGCCATATTCTACAAGCCATGGATGTCTAGAGGCAGAGCCCTGGAGAAGGGCGAACACTGTGTGTGAGGTGGGAGGTAAAAAGTAGAGACTGGAAAACAGGGCTGTTGGTAAAGCGAGGTCAGTGCACACAAACACAGCTGTTGGTGGAAACAGAGAGGCCCCAAATCCGCTGCTTCACGGGGGGCTCAGGAAAAGTCTCCAGCCGCCTCCAAGTCTATGATCAAACCCCAGGCCTCGTGGAGGCCATCAGCAAATTCTTCCCTGAGTGTTCTCGAGGCCGAGTTGGGAGAAGCTGTGGACCCCAGATCCTGTAACACACCTGGAATCCAACACAATCTTCCAAAGCAGCCAGACCCAAATGAAATCAAAGCAGGGCCGGAAATGGTAGCCCGTGGCAGGGAAGAGGTCCCAGGCCTCCAGTTCCTTAAGGAAAGTTCTGCACAGAAGAGAGCTCGGGCTCTGCCAGTGTCTTTGGGGCGGGCATTCTGCACAGGGCTGTTAGTGATCCTAGTGTGGCGCATTGCTTGTGGCCCCCGTGCCGAATACCAATGCAGAGCCTCTTGCTCACACCTGACTGAGGGCGTCCCTGTGGTGACAGTGGAGACTGGCCTCAGCCTTGGGCCCTCCGGAGGCTCTGGGCGGCTGCTCCTTCCCTCCCCATGGCCCTGTCGGTGCAGAATAGTCTGAGAAGACTGCACTTCCTCCAGGAGGGTGGAGGGCACAGGCCCTGGGTACACACAGCAACAGAAATGCTTCTCCATTTAGGAAATGGTGCAATCCAGCTCTCTACCAGCTGACCAATTCCGGCTCCTCACTGTAGTGTGGTGCGATGCCAAAGGTGAGTCCTGTCCTGCCTTTTGGCACCAACATGCACCTGTTTTTTTCTGGCTGGATAGCATCGACAGCATAGAAGATGCCCAGTTAAAGTCCAACTTCAGACAGATAAATTTCTTGTAGGAGTATGTCCCATGCAATATTTGGGACATAGTTACACTAAAAATAAAAGACTTATTGTGTATCTGGAACTCAAAATAGTACTGCGTGTCTTCTTGTTGTATTTCTTTTTTTGTTTTTGCCCTATCTTTTTAAAGTTTAAAAATTTTTTAACAACCTTCAATCTAGTTTTATCTGTGAATGCTGGCAACTGGGTTTTGAACACATCCTTTAGATATCAGGAAGGTGTGCATAAAGACTCTGAAGTTAGAAGACTGGTTGAGCTGAGGGAACCAGTCTGTCAGTGTTCAGGGAACTTTGTTGCTTTGCTGGAACAGAGTTTTGTAAACTGGGAGGTTCATCCTCCCATTGTGGAGGGTGAAGATCTGAATTCAAAGTGCAGCAGGGCGGGTCCTCTGAAGGATGCTGGGGAAGGACGTGGACCAGGCCTCTCCCCGATTCTGGTGCCCAGACACTGGTGGATCGTGGCAGCCTGGGGTTCCCACAGCCATCCCCCCCTTTCCCGAGGACGTAAGTCCCAGGAGGTGAGGCCTACCCTGATGACTTCAAAAACTATCGCCAAATGAGGCCACAGTGTGAGCTATTTTGGGTTAGGCCCTCAATGCGTCCTTTGCGAGGAGAAAACCCCATAAACACATTCCTAGGACGTCCAGGACTACTTCTGTTGTTGGTTTGTGGAATTCCCCCGCAGTAGAGAGCTGACCTTGGTGAGATGGGCCGGTCGGGGGGTCACAGGGCTGATGTCAGAGTGTGGAGAGGGGTCAGGCCATGCCAGGCAGCCCTTGGCCGGGGCGGGTGTGCTCCAGGGCCCACCGCTGCTCCGGGGCCGCTTTTGGAGGGGGGGAGTGTTGTGTGTCTGCCTGTGTCCCCGGCTGTTAGACGGATGTGTGGAAATCGTCACCAAGAGCGGTGTAGATGTGCACTTAGTTCTGCAGAGTAAGTATTCCTGGAAGTGCTTGCTTCATGGGACAGCCCACACGTTACATGTTGCACATACCGGCCTGGGCTTTGGAAATCATGAGTGGAAGTTCCTTGCAAAACATTTGCCTTCTAGCAAATGTTTGTCCTACAAATAGCCTTTCTATTTATAAGCGGGGGGGGGGGGGGGTGGCGGGGGATTGAGAATGAGGAAGATGCTTCTAGAGAAAAGGGGTAGAAGACGGTGACTGGCTTGTGTTGATCAAGCAGCTTATCAGCTTGAGATCAACGATGCCGGATACTTTTAGCAGATTTCGTGGCCAGGCTCATGGTCCCGGGCTCAGGAGGCTGAGGCAGGAAGCTACGAGTGTGAAGGAAAGCCCAGGCACGCATTGAGCTCTAGGCCCACAGGACTGCGTGGAGAGAGCCTTCCCCGAACAAAGCAAAACAAGCAGGCTGGGTGTGAGCAGGGTTCTGGACAATCTTTTGGGGAGGGGAGTTAGTGGTAATTTTAATAAGGATGAGCACTGGGCACCTAGAACTGGCCACGTTAAACCACAAGTCACCACGATGGCCATCAAAGGAAGCCTTAGCCCCGTGTGGAACAATTTGTGCCAAGATAAACATCTGGTTTTACATAAATATGTACAAATGGTAGGCTGATCAGAGAAACAAATTATGAAAAATATCTAGCTTCCCTCAGCTTTTTTCTTCTTTCTTCTCTAGTGAGAAGCAGTGGGTGGATGAGAATTTTCTGGAAGGCTGATGACTGATGTTTTCCAGGAGCAGGCAAACAAATGGTAACCCAAGAATTAGAGCTGTCCCCTCGGGGAGGCCTGGGGTCAGTGCTGCCCAGCAGATGGAGCGTTCCTTAGCGTAGCATGTTCTCAGAGCCAGTGAACGGGACCTGCGCTGACTATAGTGATTTTGGGATCGAACCCCAACCATCTCATCTCAGTGCACGTGACGGGTGCTTTGCGTTCTCTGTTTCACGCAGGTCCCGGCGTCTGGTGTGGATTTCACTCATCCCACCCTCTGATTCTCAGGTGCCACAGGCTGGGTGGCAGCAAGCAGCGCGTGGCTGGCTCAGCCCGGGGTGCGCGGGGCGTGGTCTGCGGCCCCGCTGAGTGGCGTCCACGTTGGGACCACGAGCTGTCGGTGCTGTCGGAGCAGCTCTGAGCTGCCCTTCAGACCTGCTGTGTGTGTCTGGGCACAGGCAGGGGACTTGCAGGCCAGCGTTCTCTCTGACTTTCCCCAAGAGGGCTGTCTGGCCTCCCTGTCATCTCAAAGTTCCTTCTCTCCTACATGGAGGTGAGTTTAGATTCCTATATCTGAGACCCTTATAAATAACAGTGTTGTGAATTTGGCCCACCCCATCCCTAATGCCAGGGGAGATGTGGGAAGAGGAGGAGGAGGAGGGGAAAAGGAGGGGAAGAGGAGAAGGAGGAGGATGAAAAGGAGGAGGAAGAAGAGAGGAGAGTGGAGAGGAAGAAGAAGGGAAGAAGGAGGAAGAAGATCAAGTGGAAGAGGAATAGGAAAAGAAGAGAGGAGGAGGAAAAGGAAGACAGAGACAAAAAGGAAGAAGAGGAGGAAGAGGGGGAAGAGGAAGACAAAACGGAGGAAGAGGAAGAAAGAGGAAGAGGTGGGCCTGGGTGCTTCTGGCTATGGAGTCAGTCCTGGCCAGAGCTGGATACAGGCAGGGAGAGTCCAGCAACTCGGGAAGTGCTTTGGGGGTCTCTCTCTGCCCATGGTGGGCTGGAGCTTGTAGCCTCGGTGGGTGGTTTGCTGAGCTTGGTAGAGATGTGTGAGAGCCATTCCTTCCACTGGAGGGGAAAGAATGAAGTACAGACTGGCGGGAAGGGCACCTGTGAGCACGGGATACATGGAGATGAAAATCCCTACATGCCACAGGGTGTATGTGGGGTGAAGATCTTCATATACCATGGGGTATGTGGGTGAAAATGGCCAAGCAGGAAATCCAAGCAATTCCCAAGTTAAGATTTTTACTAGAAAGGTCAAGTCATCCTCCGGCAGTAAAGCTAAAAGAGCTAAATAAATAAAACAAACCCATGAAGAATCTAAGAGGCTATGGAAAAAGCAAAGTTTCATCCAGCTCCTCTCCGCATGTGAATAATTGCATAAGAGGAGCATAAGGATGGATGATAGCTGTGTCAACATTTCGAATCCTTCTGGAACTTTCCAGACTGGTGGATAACAGAAGACTTGACCACATTTTTTCTACACATTCCTTTGTGTGTGGGGAGGGGGGTCACAGGGCAGGGAGGGTTTTAAAGTTTCCCAAGAAAGCAGTGGCAGAGAGATTCCTGCACGTAAACAGTTTAGGAAAACCAAACCTCTGCTTGCAGGTGGCATTGGGACTGTGGTCTGAAGGATTTGTTTGGGAGAGCATCACCACCACCGCTACCCCGCCCCCACCACATCCGTCACCAAAACAACAGAGAGGAAAGATCCAGGCAGCCTGGGCCCAGTTTCTAGAAGTGCAGGTACCTAATAACAAGCCTTTACCAGGTCTGCTCCTTTGGAGACATCCGGAGAATTGTCTATGTGTCATCATTATTGGCTCTTTGCATTCCTCTGGTAGTACGGAGAAGAACTCTGGGAGATGAACGAGTCTTTCACTGCCTGGCTGGGGACGCAAATTAAAGATGGAGGGATACAGAGGCCAGGCTGGCTGGCTGGCAATGTAGTGTCACCATGGCCTCTTGACCGGTGTCATCTCCACACGCCATCCAAGACGCATGAGTATCATTTCAAATGACACAGAGTCGTCTGCCCTCAAATTAGCATATAGGCCGTTCTGGCTAGTTATAGTCCCATTATCCTTCCCCAGTGGAGACAGGGAATCAGAGTATAGAGTAAGGAATGACATTTATCCATTCTCCCCGCCCCTTCCCCCCCCCCTCCAGCCTCCATGAACATTGTGGCATGGAGTATACTGTTTTATCCGGGTTGGACTTTACTGTATTAATATTGACATTGATATTTTTCCTATCCCCCACCCATTACTAAACCGTAAACTTTTTTTTTTGTTGTTGGTTGTGGGTCTTGAACTCTGGGCCTGGGCGCTGTCCCTCAGCTCTTCAGCTCAAGGCTAGCGCTCTACCACTTGAACCACAGCGCCACTTCTGGCTTTTTCTGCTTATGTGGTGTTGAGGAATCGAATCCAGGGCCTCATGCATGTGAGGCAAGCAGTCTACCACGGAGCCACCTTCCCAGTCCCCGTAAACATTTTTTAAGCATGACTTTAAACACTTTTCATTATGGAAATTGAAAAAAAGAAACACACATACCATACCAGCAAGCAGCGCATCGGACACCCGGTGCTCACCTCCCAGCCTCAATGTATGTAGCTGGTCAGCTCCTCCTGTCCTGTGCCAGCCTCTCATCCAGGAATAATACAATCTCCTCCCTCAGTATTTCCGTGTGTGGCATCTGAACGATAAGGAAGAAAAGACTAGGAACTTCAAAACAAACAAGCACAACATCATTTTCTTGTGTAAACTTATTTTTAAATGATTGCCAAGTATTTAGTCAGTGTTCCTACTTCCCCAGCTGACTCCTCGACTCCTCGATTTTATCTTGTGACAGTCTGTTTGCGCTGAGACGCAAGCAAGGTTGGCTCATGTAGTTTAGTCTACATTTCTGTCCCTTGTTGTGTTGTAATTTATTTATAGAGGACGCCAGGCTTCTGCCTGTGGTGTGGGAGACATACGTGTGAGGTTGCTCTTTGGTATTTGGATCTAGCGGGCTGCTCAGAGTCAAGCTGTACACTTGTGGGGGTATTTAGAGAATCGTGTAGATGTTGCTGGGCCATTCTGTCGGGAAGGCTGAAGGTAGAGGGTCTCTGTGCTTTCTTTTTCTAGTTACCACTGCTTCAGTTTGTTAGTCCATTAGGAGTTCCGAACTATGACACAGGATCATTTCTTCTTTGTTTTTTTACTCGGGATCCTCTTATTCAGTTCTTCTCTTAACCTTTTGTTGGTATTGTGAAAGGCAGAGCACAGGTAATGGCCTGATTCTTTTCTTCATCAAAGTGGTTCATTTTAAATATTACCAACCTATGGATTTCATCTATTATAGCTGGTTGGGCCTTTTGGTGATGCTGGGCTTGAACTCCGGGCTTCCCCTTGTGAGGCAGGGATTCTACTCCTCCAGTTTGCGTCTGCCCAGCAGGCAGCAGCCCTCCGGACCTCATAGCCCCGCTGAGAGCGGACAGGAAGGGCAAAGGAGAAGCCGCCTGAAGAGCAGGTGCGCAGAGCTCGGGGTCCCTGGTGCGTGTGATCAGCAGCAGAGCTCGGGGTCCCTGGTGCTTGTGATCAGCAGCAGAGCTCGGGGGTCCCTGGTGCGTGTGGTCAGCAGCAGAGCCTCAGGGGCCCCTGGTGCGTGTGATCAGCAGCAGAGCTCGGGGGCCCCTGGTGCGTGTGATCAGCAGCAGAGCTCGGGGTCCCTGGTGCGTGTGATCAGCAGCAGAGCTCGGGGGCCCCTGGTGCGTGTGATCAGCAGCAGAGCTCGGGGTCCCTGGTGCATGTGATCAGCAGCAGAGCTCGGGGTCCCTGGTGCTTGTGATCAGCAGCAGAGCTCGGGGGTCCCTGGTGCGTGTGATCAGCAGCAGAGCCTCAGGGGCCCCTGGTGCGTGTGATCAGCAGCAGAGCTCGGGGGCCCCTGGTGCGTGTGATCAGCAGCAGAGCCTCAGGGGTCCCTGGTGCATGTGTTGAACAGTACTCACTGCGTTCTGCTTTCGTGTGCCTGTCTTAGGGCTGGAACTCTGGGCCTGGGCTCTGTCCCTGAACTCTTTTTGCTCAAAGCTAGTATTCAACCACTTGAGCCACAGCTCCACTTCTGGCTTTTTTTTCCCCTGTGAATTGGAAATAAGAGTCTCATGGACTTCCCTGCCCAGGCCTGCTGTGAACTGCGATCCTCAGATCTCAGCCTCCTGAGTCGCTAGGATGACAAGCGTGAGCCACCCACACCTGGCCCATAGATTTTAGAAAGGATTTTGGTCAGAAAGGAGGAACGGGACTGGACTGAAGCCTTTCATGGGTCAATGGGGTCTTGAGTTACAGAACTTGGAACTGGTTTAACTAGAAAACTGCTCTCATCTCCCTGGGGCTGGAGGCAGGCTGAGGCCTGGGTAGCGGGGTGCTCACCGGGGCGTAGGGGACATTCAGGTGTCAGGTGCATGCTTGGGGCTCTCTGCTGCACAGTCCCCAACACCTGACCCCCAGGACCCTCGGGGAGTGGGCATTTCTCTTCTCGAGGGTCTCTGAGCCTCCTCCCTGGCAACAGTTTATGGTTTTTTTTTTTTCTGTAAGGAAGAATGGTTACTATATAATTTATAAAGCACTGCAGTTTTCATAGCTAAACACAACAGCTGTGGAGACACGGGTCTGGGAGGTTCCCCGGGGTCCTCCAGGAGGTGAAGCAGGTAGAGGGGCCCAGTCCTGTGTGTGAGTGTGTGTGTGGGTGTGTCCAGGCGTGTGTGTTTGTGTGAGGGAGTGTGTGTGAGAAGAGAGATCTGTGCAGAGTCCTGCGTGTCCCTGGTTTTACTTGTTTCATGGTTTCTGTTACCTGAACTTAACAGTGCTCCAAAACATGTTACATGGAAGACTCTAGAAATGAGCATGTGGTAAGTGTTAAACTGTTCTGTTCAGAATAGTGGGCACTTGTGCCATCCAGTCCAGTGCTGCCCAGGTCATGAGCTGGGCCCCGGCCTGCTGTGTCCACATGGCCTGTGCCCCCGACCCGCACCCCCTGCCCCACAGCCCCTGCCTGTGGTCCCACAGAAGCCCCTCAGTGCCCCCCCCCCAGTTCAGGTAGATGGCAGGGTCTCACGGGTGGACGGAAGTGCAGAAGGTGGCTGACTTATGAAGGAAAGAAGAAACATCAGAGCATGTTGAGGTTGCTAAGATCTACAGTTGAATGGGAAATTGTGATGGAAGGAAAGAGCGAGGAGGTGGGGTGAAGAGAGGGGAGAGAGAAAGGGGCTTTGGTCTGATTATCCCTTCCACGCCCCCAGGCCCGCCTCCTCATGGCTCCCCTTTCCCAGTAGTGCCGGCCTTGGGGGCGCTCTGAAGATCTCAGCTCCCACACAGTGGTGGCATCCTCTAGGACCTTGGCATCCCTTCTATTCAGTTGGCAGCGTGGGCAGAGGGTGCGTGGTGCTCAGAGAACAGGCAGGGGAGGGTGGGATGGGATGTAGAGGGAAGTTTTTGAAGCCACAGCGCCACTTCCAGGTTTCTGGTGGTTCATTGGAGATAAGAGTCTCACGGACTTTCCTGCCGGAGCTCTGAACCTTGATCCTCGGATCTCTCTCTCTCTCTCTCTCTCTCTCTCTCTCTCTCTCTCTCTCTCTCTGTCAGTTGTGGGGCTTGAACTCAGGGCCTGGGCGCTGTCCCTGAGTCTCTTTGAGCTTAAGACAAGTGCTCTGTTGCTTGAGCCCCAGTGCTGTTTTAGAGCACATGGCTTTTTGGAATCAGGCCCATTCCCCAACTCTCAGAATTGTCATTTTGTGAAGTCAGATGGTAAAGCTTGGAGCACAGGTCACAGCTCTTTCCAGAGCGTGACACCCTAGGTCCTGTTGGTCCCTGTTCCTCTGTTTCTCCTCTGTGTCCCCACCCCAACTCCATAGGTATAGATCCTGGAGCCCCATGGCGGACAGGGCTGGAGTTGATGGCCTTACACCGGACCTGCGGGAGAACTGTGTGGAGTCTGTAACGGCCCACACTCCAGTGCCTGTTGCTGATTCAGTAGTCACTTTTGGAACTGTTCCTCAGTCACGCATGCCCCGGCATGGCTCAGCAGAATGTGAGCTGACAAGGCTCCCGAGCCTCCCTTGCAGGCATGCACTCTGGTGTCGAACTGCCTCGTCCACGGGCGCTTCCGCTGGCTGGTGTCGAACTGCCTCGTCCACGGGCGCTCCCGCTGGCTGGTGTCGAACTGCCTCGTCCACGGGCGCTCCCGCTGGCTGGTGTCGAACTGCCTCGTCCACGGGCGCTTCCGCTGGCTGGTGTCGAACTGCCTCGTCCACGGGCGCTTCCGCTGGCTGGTGTCGAACTGCCTCGTCCACGGGCGCTCCTGTGGGTAGCTGCTCGTCGGTCCCGTACAGCTGTGTTCATCAGGCCTCATGACTCTGAATGCTCTGCATTTGCTGTCACATAAAATCTTAGCCAGTAACACAAGCCAGCAATCTGCAGGTGACAGCACACGGTGCGCTCCTGGGGGTGCCGAAGGAAGACGTGAATTTACAGGTCACGTCACCATACTTTGTGATCTGTAAAGGCTCTTGCTGTTTCTCTCACAAAGACCTCGTGTGTGTGTGTGAGTGTGTGTGTGTGTGTGTGTGCTTGTGGCATGTGTGTGTGAGAGAGAACATTAGCCTTGAAAGTAATTTTTTCCCAAAAGGTTTCTGTCATGCCAGCTCTCCATGACAACTGTTGAAACCACACTGAGATGTTTCCTAAAAAAAAAAAAAGGTCAGCCCAAACCACAGTACTGAAGTTACTGGAAATCAGGGAGGGGCGCTGGACAGCAGTGACAGAGTGTCAGCGGCACATCTGTCATTTCTGCAGCCGGCAGCTACATTGTCTTGAATCCCGTGACAAGAAGCCTCTCTGCTTCTTAGGAACTCCCTTGGCACACGCTCTGCAGAAGTGTCATTTCCCGTGTCCCTGTGGGGAGGAGGAGATGGAGTCATTCTACTCTGCTCTTGAGAGCAGGTGGCTCTTTCTTTCTTTCTTTCTTTCTTTCTTTCTTTCTTTCTTTCTTTCTTTCTTTCTTTCTTTCTTTCTTTCTTTCTTTCTTTCTTTCTTTCTTTCTTGCCAGTCTCTCAGAGTGAGGTGTTGGAGCATGTGACATCACTTTGATCAATGGCCACGTGACTGTCAATAATTTGAGATTCTGGGAAAATTCTCCTGGGCTGGGTAGAAGATGTGTGGCTGCAACATTTCCCAAGGAAATGACACTTGAACACGAATGAGATTCTGCTGGTGCAGCGGGACTCGCGCCCGGGTCCTGGTGAGGGCATGGCAGTGTGCACAGCATGCCAGCTCTCTGCCCTGCCCTCTGTGATTCTGCTCAGTCCACACCAGGGCTTCAGAATCTGCCCGTTCAGGCCCGCCGTCATCCGCAGGAAGATGTCCCCTGGACCCGCGGCGTTGATGGGCCAGGGCCAGGCCAGCGACTGGCCGGGAGAGCAGAGGTGCTGTTGGGTGCCACTCGGTGTGGCATTTGACCCATGCATCTCCTCACTCTGCAAGCACCCATGGAGCCCGGCACCAGGATTACTAGCGTCTGAAGGAGCAATTCTCCTTCCTGGAGACTCTTCTGGAAATTTCTCATAGCCACAACTCCACAGGGACGGAGCCAGCACTTAGCACATGCGCAGCGATGTGTGGACTGGAAGGGAAGGGGATGCTGGCCACCCTGCGACCCCGCTGCACTACTGCACAAGTGCTTGCTGCTTCTCAGGCAGCCGCCTCTGCCGGCACCCCAGCCTCCTTCCCTCGGGACTCCACGAGCAGGTGCCCTGCTGATCTCAAGAGGTGGAGGCCAAGCCTTTACTGGGGAGGCCTGGCTGGGCTCACGGTCTCTCCCTGTACAGAGCTAGGTAGCCGGTAACCTCCACTTGGACAACTGCCTGACTCAGCCATGACAGCCCCAGAGCAGCTACAGACAACGTAGGAATGAGTGGGCCTGGCTGTGTACCAATAAAACTTTACTCACAGACATAGGTAGTAGGCTGGATTAGGCCCTGCTTCCTTTCAGGTTGACAGCTTGTGGCCCATGAGAACACCTTCCCCACACGAAATGAATCCTAAGCTATGAATTATGAGTTGGAGGATCTCGCTTGTTGAAATCAGAGGGCGATTATGTCACTCTGGGGTGAGCAGAAGGGACAGAAGACTGCGGACTATTTGAGTGGAGAGGGAAGGAGGAAGAGCTAAGTCTAGCCCTAGGAGGCTGGTTGAGTGAGAAGACTGGAGAGTGGAGAATATTGGGGGTACTCAAGATGGGTTTTGAGGATGAAGTAGAATTTCCAGAGGGTGTTTAGGAAAAGCTGAAGCCAATGCCCAGTGTGCAGCCGGGAGACTGGAGCCGCTCCAGCCGTGGGGAGTAGTGAGCAAGTGGAACACTGGGATGGGTCTGAGCAGAGGAGGTCAGAGGTAGATGACGTTAGGGAGCCCGTGTACGGCCCTGGGCTGTGGTCTCTGCAAGTCCTGTCAGCTGCTCCTGCGTGCCTCGGTCTCTCCCCCTGGTGAGTGGCAGGAGCTGCGCTCATCAGCAGATGACAGCCGAGCGTGGGTGGCCACACACCAGCTTTGAGTCAGACACGGGAGTGGAGATGTGTAGATGCAGGGTGTACCCACAGCCAGTTGGCCTTAAGTAAAGATTATCCTCACCGGCCAGAGTGGGCTTCATCCATCATTTGAAAGGCCTCAGAGGGCTGGGTGAGCTGCCTACTCCTGTAATCCCAGCTACTGGGAGGTGGAGGTAGGAGAATGAAAGTCTGAGGATGGCCCAGGAAAAAAGTAAAGATCCATTCACTAAACAAAGAAGACCTGGAGGCACGACTCAAGTGGTAGAGCACCTGCCCAGCAAACTCCCGGTCCTGAGTGCAAACCCAGTCACGCAGCAACAACCTCACAGCCTCAAGAGCCAAACATTTCCCCTGGGAAGGAGAAAGTCTTCCGTTTGACCATGGAGCTCTTTGTGCCTGCCTGCAGGCTTCAGACTGGCTGGGAGTTCACATGAGTCCTGAACCCTCTCTCTGCATGCCATCTTAATCCCTAGTCAGAAAATGGCTGTACTAAACATCTCACATACGCTGAGTGTATTTTGTAAACACTGGCTTTATATGTTATGTTATTGTGGAGTGACTTGCTTCTCTTGAGTCCTGACAGTCACTGATTAACATCCTCCCCCACTCCAACCCCCCTCCCACCTCCCCTCCCCCACCCCATTCCTCCAAATCCCAGATTGTTTCTTGCCCTGGTGAACACCATAATCCAAATGCTGGAATCCAGAAAGATCTACCATAATTCTTGAAAAATGATTGGGGGGGGAACAGGAAGGACTGTGTGGTGAAGAGGATTGAAGAATGCTTCATAGGTGTATGCAGACAGTATAAGGAAACCCACCAAGCAGACTGTTTGAAAAGGGGGTGTGCACAGCGTGAACGTGTTCCAACCACACCGCACGCATCCACGGAATTTCCACAGTGAAGCCTCTTGTACTGCAGGTGTGGGCCAATGAAAGGGGAAAAGTAACCATGTACTGTTCAAAAAGGAACTTTATTTGGGAAACACACACACACACACACACACACGACTGCACTTCGTTGTCCCTCACAGTGATGACACACAGGGCCGGCACCAACGCCCCGCGGTGGCCTCGGGGCGACAGTGAGGAGCAGATGAGCCAGAGCCGAAAGACGCAGGTCCGAGAGCGGCCTGCGCCTCTGCTCTAGGTACTGGTGTACCCGCCCGCGACACGTGCCACCCAACCACCACGCCCGCCGCTCACCACGCCCCTGTCCAAACAAACTGCCTTTTACCAATGTGGACATACAAAGATGCCATCTCTCGTGGGGGAGTCTCAGCGTCTTGGCACACTCGCTTAGCATTTCATTTTTCATCCTTTCTAACACGGAGCATGGGTCGTGTGGAGGGTTTTGGAGGGGTCTAGCACATTGGGGGGGAAGGGTTTTGGTTGCGGGTTACCTCTGCGAAGGCCCATTATGATCACGACATAGTTCCTGTGTAAGCCCCATGCTGCGTGTGTTCGGGTACACCCGTGGGTCTCTCTCGGACAGAAGGAATGGTCTTCGCTGCCCCTGCGGTCTCGGGAGTAGACTCTGATGGAACAGTTCTAGGGTGGGACCTTGAGGCCGGAATCTCAGGATCATGATGGGCATGGGAAGGGCCTGCATGGATTTGGGGGCATACCCAGACCTGGAGGTGGGGAGAATGCGTTTGTTACAGGCCCAGTGGTGGGTGTTGAGCTTGGGAACTTTGAAAGTGTCTCCCTTGACCTCAAGAGCCACCATTGGCTCAGCAAAGGCTGCACTCAGAAGATGTGGCAGATCTTTCTGGAAGGAGATCCTGGAAGGACATGGGCCATTGACATGTTGGGAGGCTTCCACAACCGTTAAAGACACAAGTGGTTTATTTTCAGATTTTGTTCGGGATGTTAGAGGCCTCGACTGAAATGGCGGGAAGCGGGACTGCGGCCAAGGGCTGTCAGCGCGGGCTCCATGCAGATGCCGCGTGGCTTCCAGGCAAGGGCTTTCTTGGAGGCAGTACAGAGGGGGCCTCTGGGGCTCCCGGCTGCCCTGCCTCCCCGCCGCCAGTGCGGGCACTCAGTCTTCCAGTCCCTCTGTCCCCCCCTCCCCCCAGCGCTTGGGACTAAGCACAGCTGATGAAGATGAACCCTCACCAAGACCCAGAGCAGCTGTGTGCGTGGATTCCTGCAAGCCAACCACGCTCACCTGGACTTTCCCACAATGCAAAGGGGGACGCAAGTGGAGGCTCCACTCCGGTCCGATGGTGAGCACCTGGGCCACAAACCTCGGGAGCCTGCTGCCCAGAGCGGCCGCCTGTGTCCAGAGGGGCTGCCCAGGCTCCGGCGCACACCCTGGCAGTGGCTGGAGCATCTGAGACATGGATCCAAAGGTGAGCAGGGCACGGGGCTCTCTTTTTTGGGGTGTGGTGGGCAGATTTGGTTGGCGGGGGCAGACACTGTCACACTGCCATCCAAGAGCTCGGCTGGGTTTTGGTGTCCCTGCAGGGCAGGAGGTGGTGATGGTGGGAAGTCTGGAACCTTCCAGGGCAGCTCTGTGCAGAACAGGATGTGAGGTCTGGGCAGGCTGACAGCTCCACCACAGGGCTGGAGGTCACCGGCGGTGACCTTTGATGTTGGCACCAGTGTCCCCTGTGCAGGGGGGGGAAGGGGTGCTCGCTCAGCACACGTCTGCCCATCCCCTTCAGAGACCTTCTGACTCTTGAGGCACTGTGTGGCGCTGAGCCGAGGCCACAGCTGCTCACCCCCTTCCAGGTGGGCTCTGACTCTGGACTCGGCCCGTGCCGTCTGCAGACATAGCGTAGGTCTCTCGGGTCTCCCCGGGCGAGTCTGGCCTGCGGGCGTCTGCAGCTAGACCCAGTCCCCGAGCGGGAGGAGAGGTGACTGTGGCCAGGGCCGAAGCTGACATTCTCCCTGCAGCGTCAGCCTGATTGGAACAGGGAAGCGTAAAGGCCTGAAAAAACACACTTCGCTGTTTTTCTTCTCATGAAAGATTGGGTATTAACTGACAGAGAAGTATAAGAAAAAACTATACAAGTCCCCTGGAATTCCACCAGCCGAAGACGACCCTGTTATCTGTGGCGTCCGGTCTGGACACAGGGGGGCACCCACAGGCGTGGGAACTGCACCCAAGCTTCACGTGTTCACTAACGTCCCTCGTGGTTTCATTGAAGGCCACATTGTAAGCTTTCTCCGTGTCTTTGAAAAGAATTTTAGCAGCTCCGTGCCTCGCCTTGCTCTGGGTTAAACCATCTCTGCACCAAGCATCAGTGCAGAAGCTGTGTAAAATGTGATGTAGACAAACTGCGATGCTCATGCCTGCCCGCAAAACGTACTGCTCTGTCCCTTAACCCCCGCCCCCCATCTGCAAGACGGCAGCAGCCTGCGCTGCCCAGGTGGCCCGTGTGGCCTTCAGTTCATATCTAGGCAACTCACCTGTGCAGGATTGCTATCTCAGTCAAAGGTTTTGTGTAACCGCCTGTAATTATTATAATTTTCCCATTGGGGCAATCAGCAGGCTGCAGGACAACAGCAGAATTAGTTTGGGAGTTGAGTGCGTGGCCATCCCCGGCCAGCACACGCCTGCGGGCTGGGAAGGCCCAGAGAGACAAGGATCCAGGCTGACGTCCAGCCGGCGGTGGGCCGTGGGCCGCAGTAATTGCTGATGCTGGTGATAAACCACGTGGACAGGGAGGGGCCTTCTCTGTGGCAGTGCCAGCTCTCCATTTTGCTCTGTTTTCCAGATTTTAATCTTCTGGAATAAACGGGCAGCTTATCAGGCTTGGCCCCGAGGCACAGTGGAGGTCAGTGGAGTGCTGATTAGGGCGGTGTTTCCACAGGGCTCCTGGTGGCCTGTGTTGGGTCTGATGGTTTTCACGTGTGACTGACTGGGATTCTGAACTCTCTCGGATGGGATGCAGAGGCAGCCCGGAGGCATGGGCCACACATTGGCCATACCCTCACCACGACCAAAGAGGTGCTGCTCGCTGTTGGTCTGGGGGGGAGGGCTCCAGTCGTGGGGCCTGAACACTGGGCCTGGGCGCTGTCCCTCAGCTCTTCAGCTCAAGGCTAGCGCTCTACCACTTGAGCCACAGCGCCACTTCCAGCTTTTTTTTCTTTTTGCTTATGTGGTGCTGAGGAATGAACCCAGGGCCTCAGGCATGCAAGGCAAGTGCTCTACCACTGAGCCACCTTCCCAGCCCTCGCTGTTGGTCTATAGAAGGAGCGCAATCTGTCTTCCATCCTTCCCCTGGGTCAGGGCACCTGTCTTCCTGGTCTGTGGGAAGGGTGGTACAGACGGTTCAGGGACAGATCAGGGCAGCAGGCCCTGTCTGGGGTGCAGGCACATGCTTACCTCAGGTGGGATTCATGTCTTCTGCTCTGGCCTGTAGTGGAAAGACTACTCTTCTGCTTTCTGGAACATTTGGTATCTTGAAGGCTGCTGGGTGGCAGCTCTACATGCACCTTTAAGGGGCGTAATGGTTTGACAGGCCGTGCGTGCGTGCGTGCGTGCGTGTGTGTGTGCGTGTGTGCGTGTGTGTGTGTGTGTGTGAGGGGGGGGCAGGCGTAGTCCATTTATGAGTCGGCCATAGTTCGGAGCGTGCCTGTGGGACTGTGGATGGCTCTGGGCTCTGGGGGTTAGGATGTTGACTGATCCAGTCAAGGATCTGGGTGGAGGAAGAGACGGAGCTGCAGAGACGGTTTCCACGGTGTCTGGAAACGGGTTGTTCTGAGGTGTGAACCCTGGCTTATTGACAGACTTTTGGAAGGGAGCTGGGATCATTTCAGTTCCTTCAGAGTGAAATACACAGAGGTGCACGGAGGACACATACCCCTCCACATCAGATAAAGCTCGGCCCTCAGGCCTCGTAGCCTGGTTTAACTGGTCCTGAGCAAGCACAGCGCTACTTCAGATTCTGAGCTGAGCGATCCCAGTTCAGCCCTGCTTAGTGTTGACCACGTCAACCTTCCCCAGACCCATCCTCCCCCTCCAAATGTACTGAAGGTCACTGAAGGTCACTGAGGCACCTACTCTGCCATGTGCTCTTCCTGAAGAACTGCTGTCACTGGCTATAGTCTTGTGTGATCAGCCCACCTCTCTAGGCGTGCGACAGACAAAAAGACAAGGCCTTATCACAAATGGGAGGACCAGCGGGGCGCCTGTAATCCTAGCTATTTAGGAGGGCGAGATTTGAGGATCACAGTTCAAAGCTAGCACAGGGAGGAAAGCTGTGAGAGTTGTATCTCTAATAAGCTACTCAGAAAAAGCCAGAAGTGGTGCTGTGGCTCAAGTGGTAGAACATTAATGTTGAGCAAAAGAAGTTCAGGGACAGCACCCAGGCCCAGAGTTCAAGCCTCAGGACTAGCTAGGCAGAGTAGTGTAAGCCTGTAAGCCTACTTTGGAGAAGACCAGGGGATCTTGGTTTGAGGCTAGACCAGGCTTTTTTTTTTTTTTTTTTTTTTTAAGACAAAACATTCATGGGATTGAACTCTGTCTCCAGCAGTGGCTGGACCTAGTCTTGTGTGTGTGTGTATATATATATATATATCATGCCCATAATTCTACCTGCTTACCAGGCTGAGATCTGTAGACCATGGTTCAAGGTTAGCCTGAGCAGATAAATCCGACAGACTCATTTCCTATTAGCAAAAATCTGGAAGTGGCTCAAGTAGTAGAACACCAGTCTTGAGTAAAGAAGTGAAGCAAGAACACAAGGCTTTGAGTTGAAGCTCCAGCACTGGCACAGGAGAGAAAACAGGAGGATCGCTTACAATAACCTGGCACAAAGCCAGGCCCTATTCTACAATAACCCTGTCTGAAGTCGGTTGGCAGAGTAGCTTGAATGGTCCAGTTCCTTCCTAACTAGTGTGAAGACAAGCCCAGGCCCACCAAAATAATAAAGGAAGAATAAAGCGAGAGATCCTGTCTGCAGAGCCCAGGAGGCTCCCCGCAGGAGGGGGGCTCCAGCCAGGACCGTCACTACACCCCAAGTGGAACCTGCTCATGGGGCTAGTTTACGCCGCTGCTCTCCTGCTTTGCGTACGAAGGTTTCCTCTCCAGGAGCCTGGCTATCTCCCTTAGGATGAGTGTCCGGGCTTCTGTCAAGGGTGAAATGTTCATCCTACTCAGCAGGATTTTCTTTCTTTCTTCTATGTATGTCCAAAACCACTCATGTGGGGCACATGCGATGTATACAACTGGTTCCTCTCCCAGGATGGGACCCTGCAAACCCCAGAGAGACAGAAGTCCCGGCGCAGGAAGCAGCTCCTTCCAGGTGTGGCTGGGAGGAGCCGCTGGGTTCTGATTGTAACTCCCTGTGGACAGCCGGCTGGATGACACATTGGGGACCTCGGGGTCCTGAGTGAGAAGGACCTGGTTCCAACCTGGCCTCTGGCCCTCACCAGTGCAGACACATGCCATGGTCCGGAGGAGGCGTGGCTTATGGATGTTCACAGATGACCAATGGTCATAGATGGAGCAGCAACACGCACCCGCTGGGCGGGGCCGCTTCCCCTGGACTTGCAGATTGGTGGCTGCTCATCGCCTCCCTGCAGGGCTGGCACTGCCACTCTCAGGTGCCCAAGAAACCGACGCCCCTGAGTGTCGGCAGTGAGGTTAGAAAACATGCCTGGCGACCCGTGTGGGGCCCAGACACCTGCACCTCTGGACATGGCTTCCCAGGGAGTGTCACGGATACAGCCAGATGTGTGCAGTCCCGCAGGGCCCATCCAGGCTGCGGACATGGGGTACCGATGCCAATAGCATTTGAGAATGTCAAAGACCACTGCCCAGCACTTTTGCTTTATGAAAGTTTCCTTTCAAAAACGTGAAGTGGTAACATTACAGAAATAAATTTAAAGCTCCCAACCCACCCCTCCAATATGATAATTGTTATTGCTGAATATTAACAGATGCAGGTTTTAATAACTCTCACTCATGGCTCACACCTAGTTGTTTCTGCATGTGGACTATCACAGAATGAGTGAAATAAGCAGCCATTCCTGTAGTAGAAGCAGAAGTGCTCCTCTGGCCCCCCGCCTCCACACCAGACATGGGGACCCCCCATCAGGACTGTGTAAGCTAAAAGACTTCCAGGCCATGGGAATGGCTAAGCATCCCCACCCCTTGCTTGTGCAAATACAAGTCTCCCTTAGCCCTCTAGGCAATTCAGCCTCCTTTCCAAACCTCCCTTCTCCAAGCACAAGGGAGGTTCCTCTGCTTCCCCTGTGGGGCGAGGGCTGGGGACAGAGGGGGCCCTGGGCTGGGGACAGAAGGGAGCCTGGGCCCTAGGCTGGACACACCCTGCCTCCCCCACGGGCTATCCTTGCAGCAGCAGGACCTGGCCTGGCTGTGGAGATGGGGTCCATCTCGAGGGCTCCAGCCAGCGCTCCCCAGCAAAGGCCTTTTTTTTTTTTTTTGGTAGGGGGGTCCGGTCGTGGGGTCTGAACTCTGGGCCTGGGCGCTGTCCCTCAGCTCTTCAGCTCAAGGCTAGCGCTCTACCACTTGAGCCACAGCGCCACTTCTGGCTTTTTTCTTTTTGCTTATGTGGTACTGGGGAATTGAACCCAGGGCCTCAGGCATGCAAGGCAAGCGCTCTACCACGGAGCCATCTTCCCAGCCCTTCCAGCAAAGGCTTTTGTATTTAAAGACCTGGGCGTGACAGACACACCTCTCACCTCCCCAGACCCCTCCCTTAGGGGCTGCTACCCCTCTTCCAATGCTTGTCCTACCCACTGCCCTCACAGCGCCGGGCCTTGCCGACGCCTCCCCGCAGGGACACCTCCCCATGGGAACACCAGGCTATGCGGACACCTCCCCGCGGGGACACCTCCCCGTGCGGACACCTCCCCGCGCCGGACACCTCCCCATGGGAACACCTGGCTATGCGGACACCTCCCCGCGGGGACACCTCCCCGTGCGGACACCTCCCCGTGCGGACACCTCCCCGTGCGGACACCTCCCCGCGGGGACACCTCCCGGCGGGGACACCTCCCCGTGCGGACACCTCCCCGCGGGGACACCTCCCCGTGCGGACACCTCCCCGCGGGGACACCTCCCCGTGCGGACACCTCCCCGTGCCGGACACCTCCCCGTGCGGACACCTCCCCGCGGGGACACCTCCCCGTGCGGACACCTCCCCGTGCGGACACCTTCCCGTGCGGACACCTCCCCGCGGGGACACCTGCCCGTGCGGACACCTCCCCGCGGGGACACCTCCCCGTGCGGACACCTCCCCGCGGGGACACCTCCCCGTGCGGACACCTCCCCGCGGGGACACCTCCCCGTGCGGACACCTCCCCGCGGGGACACCTCCCCGTGCGGACACCTCCCCGCGCCGGACACCTCCCCATGGGAACACCTGGCTATGCGGACACCTCCCCGCGGGGACACCTCCCCGTGCGGACACCTCCCCGTGCGGACACCTCCCCGCGGGGACACCTCCCGGCGGGGACACCTCCCCGTGCGGACACCTCCCCGCGGGGACACCTCCCCGTGCGGACACCTCCCCGCGGGGACACCTCCCCGTGCGGACACCTCCCCGCGGGGACACCTCCCCGTGCGGACACCTCCCCGTGCGGACACCTCCCCGCGGGGACACCTCCCCGCGGGGACACCTCCCCGTGCGGACACCTCCCCGTGCGGACACCTGCCCGTGCGGACACCTCCCCGTGCGGACACCTGCCCGTGCGGACACCTCCCCGCGCGGACACCTCCCCGCGGGGACACCTCCCCGTGCGGACACCTCCCCGTGCGGACACCTGCCCGTGCGGACACCTCCCCGTGCGGACACCTGCCCGTGCGGACACCTCCCCGCGCGGACACCTCCCCGCGGGGACACCTCCCCGCGGGGACACCTCCCCGCGCGGACACCGTGCCTGCCACGCCGGACACCGAGAGCCCTTCGCTGCGCGCGCCGAGGGCACTCTGGGGCGGCGGTGATCCCCTCCTCCACGCAGGCGGTGGGGCTCCAGGTCAGAACAGCGCGGGTGCCGGGCGGCAGCGGGGACCCCGGTGGGGCTGGGCCGGCCAGCCGGTCACGGGCCGGGCCCACGAGCAGAGCCCTGGCGGCTGCAGGCCGGGGCGTGTGGCAGGCCTTCCGGGGGACGGGGAGGAAGAGCGGCCTGCCGCTGGGGAGGGGGGTCACGTGGCCCACGGGGTGTGTGTGTGTGTGTGTGTGTGTGTGTGGGGGGGGGGGTGATGCACCCAGTCCCGCGCGTCAAGTGGCCCACCGTGGTGGTGACGTGGCTCTGCCCAGCCCTAAGTGTCACGTGGCCCATGGTGGGGGGGGGGGGGTGTGTGTGGCTCTGCCCAAGCCTGCGTGTCACGTGGCCTACGGTGGGGGGGGGTGTGGCTCTGCCTAGGTCTGCGTGTCACGTGGTCCACGGTAGGGGCGTGGCTCTGCCCAGCCCTGCGTGTTAGGTGGCCCACGGTGGGGGCGTGGCTCTGCCCAGGCCTGCGCGTCACGTGGCCCACGGTGGGGGCGTGGCCCATCTGACATCAGCCGCAGGTGGTCACTGTCAAAGTCCGGGCAGAACAAGGCCTTTGGTTCACACGTGCTCTCCCAGGAGAGGGCGGGTCATGAGCCGTGCGTGCAGGGAGGGGTGGAGCTCAACCGCTTTAGAAGATTCTAGAAAAAGAAAAGACAGGCAAGCAGACATACAGGAGTGTGTGTGTAAGAGATAAGGGGCCTACCCTACCACTGGTCACGGGTGAAAGACCAGCACACCGCTCTCGGCGGAACAGAGTCTCCCTGGATGGCACGCGGGCAGCACCGCGCTTAGCCGGGCTCCGGAGGGACCTCTAATTAAGACCTTGTGTACGCACGGCCTCTGATTAATATTCTATCAGTGCACTGCGGGGGTGGACGTGCAGCTTATAAGCAAGCATATCACTACCACCTGCCACGCAGGCTGCCCGCAGCAAAGCGCCCTCCCGTGGGAGGGACTGTCCGCCCCTCCCTCTGCCTCAGCTTGTCCGTCCCGCGCTGGGATCCCACTTTACACCCTCCCTCCTCGCACTTCGGCAAGCCCTGCTTCTCTCATTACTTGTGTGTGTGTTCGATCAACTCTTTGTGAGAGATGCCAAGAACCCGGATGACCACTGCCGGACACCTGGTCCTGCCAAGTCACTGACAGCCTGACCTTAGGCCCAAGGGAGACAGGATATGTCTGGCTTGATGTGGAGCAGGCCGGAGGGTGAGGCTGGCTGCTTCCTGCACACCTCCTCTGGGAAGGACCGAGTTGGCAACTGGGGGCCCCTGCCCCAGGCCCCTTAGGCTGGAAAGCCTTTGAAATAGAACAAAGTGTGTGCGTCTCTCACTAAAGCGATTCCTTTTCTCCCAGCGCCTGCAGCTTTCTCCAGTGAGATCAGGGACTCAAGTTGGCAGCCTCCTACCCCTAGGGCCTTAGGGGTCTTAGCTGTGAGGCCCAGGGATGGCCAGGGGCCCCCTGAAGTTTAGAGGCCAATGCTGTCCTAGCAAACAGCCCAGGAAGGGGTCTTCCTGCAGGGTGGCGAGGAGGTGCACGCCACAGGGGGAGCTCCAGCGCCGATTCTGTCCCTGCCAGCTGTGTCCATCCTCTCCTCTATGGAATGAGGTTCATAGTGGAGCGTTGTTGGTTGGTTATTTTAAAGCTCAGAGGAGGTGGGGAGGGTGGACCATGTCCTGTGTGTTCAGTAAGTGCTCTGTGAGTGCCTCCCTGGCTGGCGGTGGAAAGGGGGGCGGGCATTGTTTCTAGTGTAATTACAGATGCAGGGGACAGGACTGAGTTCCAGGTTAGGGAAGCGCCTGACTGTTCAGAGCCTGTGTGGAACATTTGTCAAGACTGGAGGTGCCGGCTGGTCCTCAGGGTCTGCTGGTCCCCCAGCCACCAGTTCCCCACACTGGAGTTGGGCGAGGCCCAAGCTTGCAGCCCAGGACAGTTGTGCGGGTGGTGGGATGGATGGTGTATCCCGCAGATGACAGGTTAGAGTCCAGCACAGTCTGTCTCCCTCCAGAGCTGAGCAGTGCTTAGATCAAATTTACGGTGTGTGTGTGTGTGTGTGTGTGTGTGTGTGTGTGTGTGTGTGTGTGTGTGTGTGTGTGTGTGTGTGTGTGTGTGTGTGTGTGTGTGTGTGTGTGTGGAGGAGGGAGGGCAGAACCCCCCCCCCAGCTTCCTTCTCACTTCTTAAACATCACATTCCTCTAACTGTGAAACCATCCTCCAGCTGTGAATGTATGAAAACACAATAGTTTTTACAGTTATATTGTTTCTGAAATGAAAATAGAAAGTTAAATCTTTCTTCCTGAAATTATACCCCCCAGGAAACATACCACAAGAAATATTTTTCTAAGAGTTTTTGTTTTTTTTTTTTTGCGGTGGGGGACGCAACTGGGATTTGAACTCAGGACTTTGCATGACTACTTGAACCATGTCCTCATTCCAGATTTTGCTATAGCTGTTTTTGTGGTGAAATCTCATGTTTTTGCCTGGGGTGGGCTCTGACCTTCTATCTGGCTTCCCTAATGTACTCCTACTCTAGCTTTCTGAGTAGGTGGGTTTATAGGCATGTGCCACCATGCTTAGCCAGCCATTTTGAATCTTTAAATTCAGCAGCATTAAGAGTGGTAGAGAAGTCATTGATCTTCCTCCAGCACTGTTCTTTCTGTTGAAGATCGTTTTTGCTATTCAGGGTCTTTTATTGTTCCTTATGAATTTTGGATTGCCTCTTCTATTTCCTTGAAGAATGAGGTTGGAATATTGATAGGTATCACATTGAATTTGTAGGTAGCCTTTGGAAGTATTGCCATTTTCACAATGTTGATCCTTCCAATCCAGGAGCATGGGAGGTTTTTCTACTTCCTAAGTTCTGCTTTTAATTTCCTTTTTCAGGTTTTTAAAGTTTTCATCGTAGATGTCCTTCACTTCTTTAGTTAACACCTAGGTATTTTATTTTTTGTGGGGTTATTACAAAAGGAGTTGCTTTCCTGATTTCAGCCCGCTCTTCTCATTGTTAGCATACAGAAAAGCCATTGAGGGGCTGGGAAGGTGGCTCAGTGGTAGAGTGCTTCCCTTGCATGCCTGAGGCCCTAGGTTCGATTCCTCAGCACCATGTAAGCAGAAAAAGCTGGAAGTGGCGCTGTGGCTCAAGTGTTAGAGCACTAGCCTTGAGCTGAAGAGCTGAGGGACAGTGCCCAGGCCCAGAGTTCAGGCCCCATGACCGACAAAAAAGAAAACAACAAAAAAGAAAAGCCATTGATTTTTGAGGGTTAATTTTATACCTTGCTACTTTGCCAAAGTTTCGAATCAGCTCGAGTAATTTGGGAGTGGAGTCCGTGGGATTCTATAAATACAAGATCATGTCGTCTGCAAAGAGGGAGAATTTTACTTAATCTTTCCCTATTTAAATCTCTTTATGTTTGCATCTTGTCTTAGTGCTGTAGCTAGACATTCTAATACTAAATTGAAGAGAAGTGGAGAGAGTGGACATCCTTGTCTTGTTCCTGAGTTTAGAGGAAATGGCTTTAGTTTTTTGCCATTAAGTAGAATGCTGGCTGTAGGTTTGTCATATACAGCCTTTATTGTATTGGGAATGTTCCATGGATGTGGGACGAGGTGTGATCAGTCTGGTGCGTGGTGGTGTGCAATGCGGGGTGCGGGGGGGCGGGGGGAGGCTGCGTCTTAACCATGTCCTGCTGGGAGCAGAGGTGGCGGCGGCTGGGGTGTGGGTGACAGAGTTCTGGCTGGCCGAGGAAGGAGGGAACAGGCGGATGGTGTGGGAGGCTCTGGGGTGAGCTTTCCGGTTACTCTGCTGGCGAACTCCTAAATTGAGTGTGGGATAAGAATAGCAATGTTTGCGGCTGGGGAGGTGGAGTTGCTCACCCTGAGTGTGGGGTTCTGCTTTGCCATCAGGTGTCGTGGCCGAGGTCCCAGGAGAGTGGGGGTGCTGGCAAGGCCGCAGGCTAGGGGCCCGGGGTGGTCTCCCCACTGTGGGGGGAAGAGCAGGGGTGCCGGGAGGAGGGAGAGCTGGACTAGACCAGATGGAGACGCCGGCCGGCTTCCACCCTGCGCACAGCTCTGCGGATCTAACCCCGGGCCTCGGCTGCCCTGCGGCTGCCCGCCCCTTCTGTTGGCCCCGGGAGGCCCAGCGTCCTGCATTCCTGTACAGCGCTCTCAGCAGGCCTTCCCTTCAGAATGGCTGCCATGGCGTGTTGGGACAGCTCCCACCCCACCACCTTCCGCCTGCCCCACAATGTCGCCTCTCATGGCCGTCCACACTCCCAGGGGAAACCCGAGCTGAGGCCCTGGTGTCTGACGCTGGCCAGGCCCTGCCAGGACAGAGTCATGTGACCCAGGCAGCGCAGAGGGTGGGATGGGTCTCAGGGAATTTCAAGCATGGCGCATCCTGGCCAGCCCTGGCCCGGGGACCGCCATGCATCCCACTGGTGACTTGTTTGAATGCTCAGAGAAGCTTTAGATCCTACCACAGCCAACCATGCCAGGTCTGTGGCTGTTGAGGAAGTCAGGGCTCAGGGCCAGGAAGGGGGTGGGCACGGGCCCCGTGTCTGGGGAGAGGGAGAGGTTTGCTTGGAGGCACGGGCAGGGTGGGCTGCGGGCTGGGTCCCGCTTCCCTGGCTCCCCACGAGGGGTCAGCTGGAGCCATCTCAGAGTCCCCGCTGCACTCCCCATCCCCACCCCGGCAGAGTGGGTGGCTGGTCCACATGGCTAAATGGACGGGGTGGTGCCCCCCCGACTCCTCCCCCCACGGCCTCTGCACAGGCTTCCGTTGGGAGGAGGGCCTTCGCAGGAGTGACCAGGCAAGATGACACCATATCGAGCGATATCGAGCGAGGGTGGCTCCTACCCTGAGGCCAGGCGCACAGGGAAGAGAGACGCGCGTGTGGGGGAGATAATGCATGTGTGTGTGTGTGGGGGGAAGTCATACCACAGGGAGGCAGAGAGTGGGGTGAAGCACTGGTGATCTGGGGGTCTCCAGCGATGGTCCCAAACCCCTGGCAAGGCCAGACGCACCCTCCCCCTTCACCTCAGAGGGGGCCTGGCCGCGGCGCCCCGATGCTGCTGTCTGTGGGCTGGTGTGTGTCCGTCAGGGTAGATTTGCAGGCCTCCCTCTAGGCCGGGAGTTATTTGTGAGGTGTGGAAGGCGGGGAAGTGTCCGCTCAGGCCCTGCCGCCCGCTTCAGCTGCAGGACGGGCCCCGGCAGCTGCGGCCCGGCCTCCGTGGGATTCAAGAGGAGGCCTGGTGTCAGCCCACGTTCCAAGCCCGATACCGATCTGGTTGTCTTGCCGGCCTGCTTCTCCACAGACCCAGCTCCTGAGGAAGGGCCAGGAGGAAGGGGAGGGGCCTGGCCTCCCACGGAAGCCACGGCCAAGGCCTGGAGACGCAGCCTCCCAGGGCTTTGCACAGGGGCTGCAGTCAGACCTGCGCCGCCACCCTCAGCCCCCATGCGTGCTCTGACTCACTCAGCAGTGCCCAGCTGCCTCGGTTTCCTCAGCTGGAAAAGGAGCCCAAGTAGAGACAAATGTGTGTTCCTTGGTAAGGTGGCAGGAGGAGAGAGAAGAGGGGGGGCGAGACACCTCTTCCCAGAGCACACCTCCAGTAACCTATTTCTTTCAGCCAGACCCTAATCTTGTAAAGTTTCTAGTGCCTTCCAAAATAGGGCCGCCATCTGGGGACTGAGGCTGCGACCATGGCCCAGGGAAGTAACAGAGGGTGTGCAGGCCGCCGGGTCCCCACACCGTGAACCACACCCATGTGCCTGGCCTTCCCTGTGGGGAGAGGACCAAGGTGACCGTCCCCGCTCTGTAGCCAGGCCGTTAGGAAGCTTCCAGAGACTTCCTGGGCCTAGAGCTTCCAGAAAATGTTTTTTTTGTAAAGTTCTGAGCCACACGACGAGGACTCCAGTGTGTTCACAGTATCGACCCTTAGCATGATGGAGAAGCAGCCTGGTGGCCAGAACAAGAGAGCCGTGCCCGCCCTGTCCATCTTCCCAGGGGCACACGGTCTTAGCAGCTGGGCATCACTAACTGCTCAGTGGGTTAAGTGGAGAATGTCTGGGCTGCTCAGGAGGACAGCTCCTCGCCATGTTGAGACCAGTAGAAGGTAAACAGAGCTGGCCAGTGAGCTGGGAGAGGTGACTTCATTCCCCAGAGAAATGGAAGCCAGCCCCTGACACAGTGTGGAGAGAGCTCAGGGGTCCTGGGGTGAGAGGCGAACGGCCAGATCCTGGTCTCACCACACGGTGTACAAGGGCTCAGACTTCCCCCAATCCTCAGCGCCTCTGGTTACTTCCTGCTCTGTGATGTTCCATTGGATTATTACTCTCCTAGTGAAATAAAAGCAGCATCTGATGGTGATTTTGATTGTGACACTGAAGGTCTTCCCCAGGGCTCACGGGCGGTCTGTGTCATTTTCTTTTTGATGGACACAGCTGATCGCCTGGTTTTGGAGCTGAACACTGATCTCAGCACCAGTTGGAAGGTGGGCAGGCGGGCGGTCACATCTCCAGCTCCTTTAAACGTGTGTGACACTTGTCCTTGATCGAAGCTATGTGGGTGCTGCAGCCGGCCGGCTGGTGCGCTGTGCGGAGGCGTGAGTGAACCGTGTGAGTGAACAGTGTCTACCTTAGCTCTGTTTCCATGGCGACAAGGCCCTTGGCTCCCTGTGCTTTGCCTTCCAGCCACACCCCCGGGGAGCATGCTCTGCCGGAGCCAGCACTCCCTCTTGGAAGTGGAAGCAAAAGACATTTCTTTCAGGCCTGGAAGCCAGAGGCACACACTGCTGGGGTCCTCAGCCCAGGCCAGGACTCTTCCGCAGACTCTACTGTAGCCATGGGGGAAGGAAGCCTTGGGTCTCAGTTCCCATGCTCAGATTACTTTGGTCAGTTTGTGTGTGCGTGCGTGTGTGTGATTAGAAGGATGTGGGGATCCCTCTGGGATCGCTTGAGTGAAGTTAGATGTAGCTGAGATTGGCTGTGCTGTTTGAGGTGCGTACTTTCTGTTTCATCTTGCCACAAGCGTGGAACTGCTCTAAAAATAGCCAATTAAACAAGAAACTTAAAAAGATCCTTTAAATAGGAAATCTCACCACTGCGGCACTAGACACTGTATCGTATGTCGGGGGCCACACAAGATGCTCCTGGGGAAGATGTAGCCTCAAGAAGCCAAACTTGGCCTTCAAGGCCGGATTAAGGCCTTGGTGTGGCCCTGAAAGCTGCCCTCTCTACTGACGAGGTAGAAGCCCGCCGTCCATCACAGGCCTGTGTTGTGGGTGCACACACGCGTCCTGTGTGTAAAGCTGGCGCTCCTGGAAGCTCCCAGGTTCTGGGGGTTTGTGAGCCTGGGCTGTAGTGTGCATAGCTGCCGGCTTTGTTCTGGCCGCAGAGTTCACCTCCTCCCTTCCTCTGCAAGCAGCCAGTGGCCTGCACGCATGCCTTTCCTTCACATTCCTGCCCGCTGCAGCTCCCAGCTGGCCCGTCCCTGCGTCTTTGCAGTTCTGTGGGCAACAGGGAGACCACTTAGACTCAACTTCTTCTTCTTTCATAGGTTCCTTGTGCCCTGGCAGGCTCGGTAGGCCAGACCCCTCCCCGTAGGGAGGGATTTCAGGAGGGGTCAGGAAGCGGTCTCTGAGCCCAGTCCTGAACCCCGAGAAAGAGCTAAGTAGCAGCACCTCTTGCCGGGTGTGTGGCCTTTGCCTAAGAGGTGCAGCCATCCTGAACCCTGCCCCAGTGCTGGTCCTGGCCTCTCAGGCTGGTTCTTCCTTGAGCAGCTTATTCCTCTCTCCCCCGCCCCCCTCCCCCCACCATTGGTGTTGGGAGCAGGACTCCAGAGCCTGGTCCTCCGCATGGAGGCCCGTCCAGGGCTCCCCTGACTTGCCATGGCCTCCGCTCAGCCCAGCTGAGGCCTGGCTGGGTCTGATGCTCACCTGGAAAGTCAGTGGAGCTCACTTCCTCAGTGCCAGGTGAGGGAGAAGCTTAAGTAGGTGTGAAACTCAGACTGAGTCAAATCCTCTCTCCCTCCTTTCTCTTTCCTCCTCTCCTCCCTCCCTCCTTTCCCTCTCTCTTTTCCTTCCCTTCCTCCCTCCCTCCTTCCTCTTTCTTTTCCTCCCTCCCTTCCTTCTTTTCCTGTCCCTTCTCCCTTCCTCTTTCCCTCCCCTCCCTTGCTCTCTTCCTTTCCTTAGCCCTTTAACCAATATTTACTGCATGCCTACGATTGGTTACTCACAGCTGAATCGTCAGCCAGTCCATCCCCAGGATTTATCTCCCTCTCACTCCCTCTCACCTGCACCAGACTGGCGTCTCTGTCATGTTGAACGTGTTTGAGGAATGGTTTTGTTCTAGAAAGGGCTCCTTCTTTTCATCGCTATCCTAGAAGAATCACGAGGAGCCTTATCATTTAGTTTCAGTATTTTAAAACAAGTTTGTTTGTTTTTTTAGAAACCTCCTTAAGGCCAGCTAGTGCTTATACATGTGAAAATATAAACCAAAGAGACCAGCACTGGTGGACACAAACCACCCTCTGCCGATGTATGTCTGTGAGTCAGGCCCTTGGGGTGGACGGCCCTGGGGTGCTGGGTGTCAGTGTTGGGTGTTTTTTCTTTGTTTTTGTTTTTGTTTTTGTGTTTTTCGGTCATGGGGCTTACACTCTGGGCTAAGTGCTGCCCTGAGCTCTTTTGCTCAGGGCTAATTCTCTACCACTTGAGCCACAGCTCCACTTCCTGTTTTTGAGTGGTTTATTGGAGATAAGAGTCTCACGGACTTTCCTGCCCAGGCTGGCTTTGAACCATGACCCTCAGATCTCAGCCTCCTGAGTAGCTGGAATTACAGGCGTGAGCCACTGGTGCCCAGCCTGATTTGGGTTTTTATACAAGCAGGAAGCGAACACAGGCGAGGCATGCGCAGTGATTAGTGCCTGTCCTTGCTGTCCACACACCGTAGCTCCACTTCCTCCAGTGTTGGGCCACAGTGTGTTGTTCTTGTCTCTGTCCCAGCTCTGTGCTCTCTGGAAAGAGCTGTCCCCTATCCCAGGCCGTTCTTACAAGCCAGGATACGTAGCAACAAGATAAGGTCTTTCCTCTCCAAGCCATCCTGGTCCATGGTTTCTAACTTTAATTTTCACTGGACCCCGCTGACACACATGTACCCTGTGCACAGGGTGATAGCCCTGAGCACGCTTGCTCTGTGTGTCAGGCAGAGCAGGGCCACTGGTATGTGTCCATTACTGCTGTGTGCAGACAGCACGCAGAGTCCTCTGTACTACTAGCTACTTGGAGATGTATATTTAATGCCGCAACCCATACGACGCCATAGAACATTCCAAGTCTTTCCTCCTGTCCCTCCTTCCCCTCCACCCTCCACCTCTGCTACCCATGGCCACCCCTCCACTTTGTAGAGGTCAATGGCTTCACCATGGGCCCTTTGGAGCGAGCGGCATTCACATCGCACAGTGTCCTCCAGGCTGACCTGGGAGCTGCACCTTCTTTAGGGTGCTGACCAGCGCCTCCCTGCCCCCATCCCAGGCACGAGACCCCATCCTGTTTCTCAGGCATCTCCCTGTGCACGCCCCTCGGCTGGCTCCACACGGGGGAGCGTGGGGCTCAGCCCGGGAAGGCTGCCTGGAGGAGGCATGCTCACTCCCCCGCCCTGGCCACCCCATCCTGGAGCTCCAGAGCCCCGGCCCCAGCTGGAGTCTGGGAGCCAGGGTGAGGCTGGTGTTCCTGAGGCTCCCCAGCCTGGGGCGTGCTGTCGTTTGCTCTGGCTGACGTAACCGAACACCAGGCCGGGCCTTCTGCAGCAGCCTTGCACCCCTTCCCTCTGGAGGTCAGGAGGCGTCCGTGCGTTGGACTTTCCTGCGGCTGCTCTCCTGGCCACACCGGGTCTTCCTGTAGCCTGGCTCAGGGTCTCTGTGTCCTTGTCTCCATGGACACGTCTCCCTGCACAATGAACTTCACCTCAGACTCTGACATTTTCCAATGTGGGAGCCAGCCATGGTAGTGCACACCTAGAATCCCAGCGCTGGCTGGCTGAGGCCAGGGGATGGTCAGTTTGAGGCCAGCCTGGGCCCATCTGGTGTCTCTGCCATGCTGTGGACATTGGTGGAGGGCCCTGTGGGCGTGTGGGTGTCTGTCATGGCCTATCTGTTCCTGGCTTGGAGCCTTCCTGTCCTCGATCCTGGACCGCTTCGTCCCCGCCAGCTGTTGCCTCCGCCAGAGACCCTCCCCAGGTGGCCCCAACCCTGCTCCTGCTCCCCAGGTGGCCCACCCCCTGCTCCTGCGCTGAGTCTTTCCTCTGCTCTGGGCCGCTCCTCAGCCCCGCGTCTTACCCACAGGGCCTCTGGTGGCGCTCACCTCCTCCAGGACGGCCCGAGCTCCTTCCTGTGTTTCCTCTGACTGTCATCGTGGGAGTAGAGCAGTGTGTGTCTGAGATCCTGACTTGCCTCATCCCCCCTCCCCTCCCCACAGCTCTGGACATGATTCGGTCCTGCTGTCCAGGACACGAGTCTGTGTGTCCTGAATTGTTTCTCTGTGCCCATGACTTGGGGAGAAAATGAACGGAGGACAAACAGCAGGCAGAGCGCCTAAAGCCGATCGCTTTCTGCTGCGGTGGCGTTGGGTTTAACCCCAATTCCCCTGTGGTTAGAGCACACCACAGGTGACGTGTGTCTCCCCCCGCCCCCCACAGCGGCTTCCACCACTGGACAGGCGTTGGGTGAACACCTGATCTGGTCTCAGTCAGTCATGAGAACCCAGGCCACCCGGGTGAGCACCGGGAAGGCGGCCGGCCAGAGACCGCCAAGCCTGCATTTGGGGACCAGCACCCCAATCCAGGGATCCCTTTGGTGGCTCTGGGCAAATGAATCAGAGACTCTGCCGTCCGTGGTGCTGACACAGGTGAAATCCACTCGCCCGCGCTGGGGAGGGGGGCAGCCTCCGGGAGCTGGGGCCAGCCGTCCTCTCCACAGACATGTGCAGGTCACGGGAAACCTGGCTTTCCACCACGCTGTCCCTGCTCCACAGCACAGCCTGGTCCCGTGACCAGCCCACGGGCAGCCCCCACGGGCAGCCCCCACAGGCAGCCTGCGGTGGTAGCTGACTTGGGTTGGTTTTTTTAAAGCACATAATGATCTCCAGATGCTGACAGTGACCAGAAGAGCCAGAGCGGAGCTGCAAGAGCCAAACCACAAAAATATATCATTTTTTACTGTCTCATTCCTGGAAATGAGACAGCCGCATGCTAAAACAATTCACAAAGGCAGACCTCCCGTTCTTGGGTGGGGGGCAGCCTGCTGGGGCTGGCGCGGTGGAAACATTCACTGCTCAGGGACTGTGTCCATCCACAAAGATGGCCGCGGCCATGGGTGCTGTGGTCGGCTCTACAAGATCATCTGCTTTGGTCACGTGACTGCATCCTTGCACAACTCTAACTCAGCCAGGCACCAACAGCTCATGCCTATAATCCTAACTACTCAGGAGGCTGAGATCTGAGGATCACAGTTCAAAGCCAGCCCAGACAGGAAGTTCCATGAAACTCTTTATCTCTAATTAAGCACCAAAAATCTGGAAGTGGAACTATAGCTCAAATGGTAGAGCGCTAGCCATGAGCAAAAGAGCTCAGGGACCGTGCCCAGGCCCTGCGTTCAAGCCCCACCCCTGACAAAATAATTACAACTGCACAGAGCATGTCTGGAAAGAAACATGACATTCTTCCCTCCCTCCTTCCATCCTCCTGTCCCTTCCTCCCTCTCTCCCTCCCTCCTTCCTTCCTTTCCTCTCTCTTCTTCCCTCTCCCTCCCTCCCTCCCTCCCTCCCTCCCTCCCTCCCTCCTTCCCTCCCTCCCTCCCTCATTTGTTGTGGAGATGAGATCCCACTATGTAGCCTAGGCTAACATTGAACTCTCCACCTTCTCACCTTAGCCTCCTGCACAGCTAGGACTACAGGCATGCTCACAGTACCTGGCTCACTTGTGGAGGTCTCCAGTGTCTAAGTCAGGAGTTCTTTGTTCCATGTTCCTGGGGCAGCTTGGAGAAGCCTTTGCACACTGTCCATGAGCATGGACTTGAAGTGCGTGAGACACAGGCACAGGTCACCAAGGAGACCATTCTATTGGAATATGGTTAATGGGTTACAGCAGCTACAGCATTGTGTACTGTAGCGGGGCTTTCTGACAGCACACTATCAATAAGATTGAAGCTGGGCTCCAGTAGCTCATGCTGTAGTCCCTGCTGTGCTGGAGGCTGAGATCTGAGGGTCATGGTCTCGTGCTCTGCCCGTGGCGTGGTGGCCCCAGCACAGGAGTTGGGTAGACTCACAAATCCTGAGTGGTTCCTGTGGGAACAGGCCGGGTCCTCTCACCCACCCCTGACTTCCAGTGGTCTCTACCTCTCACAATCCAGCCACGACGGGGTTAAACTCTGGCATGTGATGCAGCCAGGAGCCCTTGCCAAAGCCAGGCAGGTGCCGGGACCATGACCTTTAACCCCAAGCAGCCCTCTCCTCCTGATACGTCACCCAGCTTTAGGTGCTTTGTTACCCCAGCAGAGACCAGATGGACAGTGCCCGCCATGCCCGGTGCTTGGGTTTAGAGTAGTGAAGACAAAACAGAAGGGAGCATCCATTGCCGATGTGGTGAGTGTCTGCCACGCGCCCCGGGGAGAACCTGATGTTCCTGCCGGCAGCCCACGGCGTGGCGAGGGGCCGCACCATGCCACACCCACCAGGCCACGCCAAAGTTCCGAGTTCTCCAGCAAGAACAACTCATGCTCGGAGAGAGAGAGAAGCCAAAGGGAGGCGGGCCGAGTGGCAGAGGGCCTGAGCCAGCACAGCCGCGTTCCCAGAGGTGCCAGGGAACAGCCTCGCGTAGCTGGGATGACAGGTGGGAGCCACGGCGCCTGGCTAGAAAGTCTGACTTTTTAAGAACAGAGGACTAAACTCAATCTCCTCCTGATTTCTCTGTCTTCTCACCTGGGTGGGTTTGGGTGTGTTCGGGTGCGGGGGACACGATCTTTCAGTCTCAGAACTTTGGGGGAAAATGCCATTCTGCCATCTTCCCTGTCGGATAGCGAGGACACACACCAGGTGACGTGTGACTTGAGTCATTCTTGCTTTATTTTACAGATAGGGTCTCACACTTTCGCCTGAGCCCAGCCTCCAGCTATGATCCTCTTACCTGTGCCTCCTGAATAGCTTGGTTTACCCCCATGAGCACCTACACACACTTGTTGGTTGAGATGGGATTGTGTCAATTACTTTCCTAGGCCAGTGTTGACCCTCAGTCCTCCTGATCACGTCCCTGGGATTACATGTCTAAGTCACCACTCCCGGAGGTAATCCACTTCATTCCCAAGGGCGGCCCCTTCCTTCCTCTGGAATCTGGCCCAGGAGATCATTTTGTGTCTTCTTCTGGAAAGCAGAGGACGTAGACTCTGGAAATTGGAGCGACATTCCAGGTTCGCCTTCTGTGATTTCATGGTTCTTCCTGCAGGATCGTTTTCTTCAGAACAAAGACAGCCAGCCAGCCTTAGCATGAACCACAGCCCCGGCAGCGAGTCACGTGGGATCTGAGAAGAATTAAGCGAGAACGGCTCTGTCTGCGCTGGGCTGCCAGCTTTGCCAGGGCCCGGGCACTGGGGTTGGATGTGTGGACTTAGTACACACCTACAGGCACACGTCTATAGTTACACCTGTAATCCACCACGCACTTGCGTTCAGGCTGTTTGAAAGCGTGCCATAACTTCCTTTAAGAGCATGCGTGATATGACTCTTTGCTTGCTCAGACAAATAGCTGATTCTCATTACAAACAGCCTTGGCTCCTTGGCCTGGCGCAGGAGATTTGGGTTGGTTTTCTGGGCACCGCCTGTGGAGATCTGGAGTGTTCCATGCGTGTTTGCTTGCGGGTCTGAGGCCATCTTGGATTTGGTCAGGTGACTGTGGAGGCGTCAGTTATGGATGTGCAGGTGGCTCAGAATGGCGCAGGTTTCTCAGGCCCCTGGCTCTGCCCCAGCCCAATCCACAAGTGAGTTTTGCGCACCGTAACTGACCTCCTTCTTTCACCCTGACCCTCGTGATTTCAACAGTTCGATTTTTTACCCAGGTATTTTGCTTTGCAGGGTCAGCTGCAATTCTGGTCATGTCCAGTTCCATGTCCCTGCCCTCCCCACCCCTCCCTCCCCCCCGGCAGAGATTCCCCAGAGACTGAGGTCCTCCGGGAGCAGTGACGGCGCTAAGCCATGCGTGCAGGAGCGTGAGGCAAGCAGAGGTGGATCTGGACCGATGATCCATGACTGCAGGGAGCAACCAGGGGCCGGGCTGGTGAGCTGCTGGACGGGTCCCAGAGGACGCTCTGACGGCAGGGGTTCGAGGCTAGGCCAGGTCTCCCCTGTCTTCCAGGGTGATTATTGTCATCAGATCCATGTGCATGAAATCCTCCTCTCTTCCTCTTTCCTCCTTTGCTTCCTTTCCATCCCGGTTTGACACAGCAGCTCCATCCTGATCGCGAGGATGCTCACGGGGGAGCTCTCACACCCGGCCACGCAGTGGCTAGCCAGGGATGGATGGAAGGCAGTTCCGGAAGGCAGGACTCGTTCTTCTCAAGAATGCCCGCTGCCTGTGACCTCCCTCGGGCGTCTGGCCTTCTTTGACCTCAGTGGGATCACTGACAAAGCAGGGAGCAAAGCCCGGCCCCCGAGCCTGGGCTTGATGGAAGTGGATCACGGCAGGCTCATTGCCAGGTTGCCCATTCGGCTCTTTAAATCACCAGGCCAGTTCTACTTGTGTTCTCTCTGAAGTAATGTCTAGCTCATTCAGGGCCTTGGAGATGAGAGTCTGGGAAGCCCAACTGGTCATTCTCAGGCTGATCCCAACCCTCCTGGGCTGTCCTGGCTACTCCCACAAGCTCCGCCCTCCTCTTCTGTGCCAGCCTGAGGTCGGAGGCTGTTAAACCACCATGGTCAGAGGGCTGGGTTCATGGGAAGGTCAGAGCGTGAACCCACGGTGCCTGGGTCATGACAGGGGAGGAAGCTGGCAGTTCAGAACACAAAATCCACCATAATCTTCCATTCTTGATTAGATATGTTGACAGCTGGGTGTTGTGCTGCTTGGGAGGTGAAGGCAGGAGGATCTTTTTTTTTTTTTATCATGGAGTTTGAACTCTGGGCCTGAGTCTGGGCGCTGTCCCTCAGCTCTTCAGCTCAAGGTGAGCGCTCTACCACTTGAGCCACAGCACCACCTCTGGTTTTCTGAGTGGTTTATTGGAGATAAGAGTCTCATGGACTTTCCTGCCCAGCCTGGCTTTGAACTGTGATCCTCAGATCTTAGCCAACTGAGTGGCTAGGATGACAGACGTGAGCCACTGGTGCCTGGCTCAAAGGCTCATTTGAGCTTAGGAGTTTGAGGCCAGCTTGGGTAAGTAACATCATGAGACCACCATCTAAAATCAGCTCACACTAAATTAGTGCAGGGCCCTTAGCTCAGCCTCATGGACATCGGCCAAGGACCCTCATGGCATTTGTGAGCCATCACGGGGCACTCCAAACCCTTAGATGCTGGGATTTCTCGTCAGAGACCGGCCACATCTCTCCTCCCCTGTTGGTGAATTGAGTCTCTGCCAGGCCAGGCATAGTCTTTCTTGTCTGACTTCTTCCTGGCCCTGCCACAGACAGAGCCCCACACTCCCTGTGGGCAGAGGTCAGCCTTTGAGAGCCAGCGACCGAGAACCCCACGCGAGGGCCCACAGGTGCCTGAGACAGCTCAAGGCTCTCGTGTTCCTGGCTCTCCATCCGACGCCTGCATGTGGCTTTGAGACTTTGGGTTGAGAGGCGTAAGGACATTGCAGTCTGTCAAGGATTGGGGGTAGATACTTCGAGAATCCCAAAAGATAAACCATGCATTGGGGCACAGTGGCACACACCCGTGATCCCAGCTGCTTGGGAGGCAGAGACAGGAGGATTGCAGTCTGAGGCCACCCTTGGTTAACAATAAAATCAGTGAGGCTCTCATTTCAACCCAAGAGAGTAGACCTGTGAGCTATGCCAGAATCTGCTACTTGGGAGGCAGAGGCAGGAGGATGCAGGTTTAAGGCCCAATCCTGAAAGCCAATGGCAGGAAGACAGGTACGGCTCACGTGGTGGAGCACTTGCCTAGCAAGCGTGGGGCCCTGAGTTCAGCCCCAGTACTTCCAAAAACAAGCAAGAGGTAGGATGCTAGGAAGGACTTCTCTAGGGGCAGCAGGCTTTGAAGCCGTGGAGCTGTGCGGATCCGCAGTGTGCAGATGTATCCACAGACAGTGTCTAGCCGGAGTCACAGCGTCTAGACAGAGCCGCAGACAGTGTCTAGACAAAGCCACTGATGTCGGGATCCACCCAGGAAGATGTGTTCTGTGCCGACCTCCCCCCTCCCCATGGTGCTGGTTCTCTGAACAGTCCCTGATGAGGCCCACGAGAACCTCATGGAACATTCTGGCTAAGTGAAGATTTGTGAGCCTTCTCCCCAGCAAGACAAAGGCCTTGCCCTGAGAAAGCCCATCGCTCAGCATCGCAGGAATGGGTTATTCACCGAGTTAGAAGAGCTGTGCAGGGAGCCGGGCCCCCGGCCCAGCCCTGGCCAGGTGTGAGTCGCGGGTGGGGAAGTGGGGGGTGAGAGAAGACCCAATGGGTTCAGCTTGGCAGGAAGCAAGGGTTGGATTTGCCTATGGATGGAGCCAGTGGATTCCTGTCTAGAAGCCAAGCTTCCGATGTCTAAAAGCAGAGAGATGCTTTGACCCACATTTTCACGAGATTAAGCAAACCAGCTCGAATTGAGTAGTGCTACTTTCAGCACCTTTAAAGAGGCTCTGATGCGGCTGAGGGAGCGGATACGGGCTGACTTGCCTGTAAGCCGCCTCTTCACCCTGCCTGCCTCCACCTCCCTACTCCACACCCCCACTGTGACTGGCAAAGCCCCGTCTCTCCACCTCCGGCTCCCCAGTCCTCTAACGGGATCAGAACCCCAGCGCACAGAGGCTGTGTGTTTCTGGCTCCCGTGAGCTCAGAGGCTGTGGCAGGGGCCGGGGGGTCCCTTCTCGGGGATGTGGCCGGGCGCGGGGCAGGAGACCCGGGCTGGAGAATGACCCGGCCAGGCGGCTGCTGAGGCCGCTTCTGCTTGTGCCTCAGCGGTCACCGCTGGGCCAGGTGGGGTGTAACAGGCTTTCCTCACTCACCCAGTGCACACAGACCCCCGGGCTGGCAGCGGGCAGGCAGGGCTGTTTGGCCGGTGGGGCTAGTTTGCAGCAATCAGTGGCAAACGTTTCCTCAGGGGGCAGATGGTGAGTGATTTAGGGCTTGTGGGCGGGGAAAGTCCCCTGTCCCCACCGCAGGGACACCATGCAAACAAGATTCTGTGCAATATACGCTGTTTACAGAAGTGGGGGCAGGGGCGAGTGTCCCCTAGAAAGCCCACAGCATGTTTGTAGTGAAAACAAAGGGAGACCCCCGGTAATGCTCTCCCCACGGTCCCCCCTCCCCACGGTCCCCCCCCACGACCCCTCCCCTCCCCATCACACACACCGAGAGGAAACAGAGTTGTAGTGAAAAGGTGCAGAGACCGGGAACGGTATGTTAGCCGTCTGGCAAAGGACCACAGCCAAGATCTTGGGAACAAAAATGTCTAGTCTCTACGTTGGCCTCATAGATTCTACTTGAAATACTTTAAAAAAGAAAGAACTTAAAAAAAATGAAGTAAATGGGAGCTCTGTTTCTGTTTTATTTGGGGGCGATATTGGGGTTGGAACTCAAGACCTTACACTTGCTAGGCAGGCGATTTACCCCGAGCCATGTCTTCAGCGCTGGTTGGCTTTTTAAAGTTATTTTTCACGTGGGGTCTGTTAGCATTATGCCCACCTTTTGTCCTCAGCTCCACCGGGACCTGGGCTCCGGAGTTCCCGCCATACAGGGGGCCCCTCCCTCTCTCTGTCCAGACCCACCTGGGCACACCACCACCTCACTTCCTGCCCCCCAGACCCTCCTGGATGGGGACGGGTGCCATGGGCTCCCTCTCCTGGGAAATATGGCCTCTCTGATAAACCTTACAATAATCTTTCTTGTGTGCCTGCCTGCCTCCGTGTGGTCCCCTGGGATAGATGTGAAGGATCCTTCAGGGTCCTGCGTTCTGGGGCCGGCCTCCGTCTTCGATGCTCCTTCCTCAGCCTCTGGTTTTACCGCTGGCTTTGGTGAGGGGAGGGGCTGTGAGCCAAGGCGTGTGGGCAGCCTCACGACTCATTCCCTCCTACAGCCTGAGCTATAAACCAACCTCCACCCCCCAACCACCCCAGCGCTACCAGCGCATTCAGACTAAATCTGACCTTTCTGACCCCTAGAAGTGCAAGATAAACATATATTCTTTGAGCTGCTAAGTGTGTGGGAAGCTTAATAATAAAGGTGGAAAGAGGAGACAGTAATTAAATCATGCAAAACCTTGATAAAATCGGGAAAGTTTCCAGGGGGCTGGTGGCAGGGTGGGGAAGGGCAGGAGGAGGGCTGGAGCCAGGCCCCGCTGCTTGTTAAGCTGTGCTTCTCCGGAGATGGGCACAAGAGTGTGAAGGTGGCTTTGCCGTCCTGCTTGTGGCAGACAGTGTGTTTTCTGGGCCGTTGCCTTCCTCTTCAGAACCCATGCGGCAGACAGAGCACACGTGAGGTCTTTGGTCTTCAGCGCTGTGGTGTTAGGATGCTCTACCCTGCATTCCTGCCCAGATGTGTCCCCAGCTAGAAGCGGGAAGAGGGAGGCTAGCACGGCGGAGACCATGCTCACAGCATGGATGCGACCCATTTCTTGGCCCTTTCTTTGGTTCAGAGTCATGAGAGTAAGTGGCCAAGTTGAACTTTCCCAGCATCTTTGTGCTCATTTCCTGTTGCTGTCACCGAATCATTGAGGCTAGCTAAGTTTATAAAGCAAAGAAACACGTTTCTCAGAGTTGTGGAGGCTGGCGCTGGCCTTTTTGCCACAGCTTGGTATGGTGAGCCAGAGCCGGGGTGTCAGTCGGGGGATCTCTCATACTTACACAGACCCCGCCGGTGGCCTGGGCATCTCTCTAGACATTTGAGGCTTAGGAAGCACATTCAGACCACAGAATAAGAGGGAGGTGGGGGGAGAGCAACTGTGCTCTGTGCGGCTGGGAAGCTGGAAAGAAGAATTTGCAGCTGGCAAATGGGCTTCTGGGACAGGAAAAGCTGCCTGCAAATGTTTTTGTTGTTGTTGTTGTTTTAATAGTTACAGACAACAGCGCATGGGACACATGGACAGGACCTGCCTGGGATGCTGGGATGGCTGCCCGTCCGTCAGCCATGTGGTGTCTGGTCTTGGGGTGTCCGGTCTTCCCCAGGGGGCTCCCCTCTCAAGCTGCCCACGTGCCAGGGCCTTGCCAGCCAGGTGGGCCTGACGCAGTGTGGTGTCGTGTGGCCTTGGCACGTGGCACGCTGTTGCCCCAGCCAGTCCTGTCACGCCCCCCGAGTCTGAAGAGCATGTTTGGGAACAGACATTTGGGGCAGGTTAGGATTTCCTTTGGAAAGACACCAGAGTCACGTGTTTTCTTGTGGGTCATTGTTCCCGGGGATGAGGAGGCCAGCAGCATGCCCTGTCGCGCTGGGCCTGGTCCAATGGTAGAACTCCACGAGGAGAGCTGGGTGCCTGAGGCCATGTTGCTTTCCTGAAGCTGCTGGGCGACACAAGGAGACAGAAGTCCTAGGGCTCCACCGGCCGTTACTGTGAAACGCTGCGGCCCGGGAGCCTGTGCTGAGTGGGGCATTTGCCCTGACTCAGTTTCCCCCACCTCCCAGCCTACCCTCTGGCTCACACAGCTTTGGGCTTATTTTCCTCTGCTCCTTAGGACCCTGGGTGGCTTCCACTCCCTGAGTTGTGACTCAAAACTGAGGTCATTTGCCTTGCATTCATGCACTATACATCTCGGAGCCTTTGCTACTCCCTTTCTGGGACTTTCTCTGCCATGCACTGCCTCACCTGACTGACCTGCTGTATGGGCCATAGGCCCCCACCATGGCCACTGCCCTCCTGACCTACAGCTGCCCCCTGGCAGGACCACCACCGCACTGGTTACAGCACCCACTTTGTGTCTTGTAGGTTACTACTTCACAGTCAGCAGGCAGACATCTTGGGAGTGCGCAGGGGTTCTCTGAAATCTGAAATTGAGGTATCAAAGGGTGATTCCTTTTTGGAGACTGTGTTTGTTTCCTAGGTACTATGGTTTGAAGGAATCTCTTCCAGAATTCAGGTGTTGAAACGTCCTGAGGTCTTTCAGAGGGGGATGGGTGGGAAGGGCGTCTCCCCTGGTGAGTCCTCTCAACCGAGGTGACACTCCGTGCTCCATCCCCCGTGCGCTTCCGCCCGGCAGGCAGCGGTGAGACGCCATCTTGGAAACAGATGGTAGCCCGCACCGGGCAACCAAGCCTGCAGCGCCTGTGTCGTAGACACTGAGAAGGTGGTTTTCTTCTTTATCATCTACTCAGCCTCAGGTATTTTATTACACCAGCACAAGAAGACCGAGACCACTGAAGCTGCTATACCCACCGGCTCTGGTGGCTGTGAGCAACAGATGTTTAGGACGTCACGGTTTCGGAGGTTGGAAGTCTGAAATCAAGCGGGTGGTCCTCTGGAGGCTCAGCAGAGGTTCTACTGACACCTCTTCCAGCTTCTTGGTTCTGGATGTTTCTTGATTCATGGTTATATTGCTATAGGCTGTGTCCATTGTCACGGGACTGTCCTCTTGGTCTCTTATAAAGTCTCTGCACCGAGGGCCCATCTGGGTAATCCAGGAGGACCTCATCTTTACATCTCCAACTTGAGGACAGTCACATTCACAGAGGTGTGTGTCTCTCAACCCACGACCTTGTCTGGAACAGCATCATAAACAACTCACCATTCAAAGCCTCCACGGGCAGCAGTGAGGAGCTGTCTCTCGTGCCTTGGACCACAAGGGATGCTGGAAATGACCTGAGCTTGAAGAGCCATATTCGCAGGAATGTGACAGGACTGTGTCTATGGGGGGGGGGGGACCAGGTGGGCACTGGTGCCAGGTCCCTCCAGTCAGGCCCCGAGGGCTGCCCAGGCATAACGGGTTGCACGGGAGGCCTGAGCATCAATTGCTCCCTGCAGACGGCCAGTCTGTTGCTTGTGTAACAGGCATGTGATCCTTGCCTGCCTTGAAGTTTGGGGGCGAGGAAGGAAAGCTTTCTCCCAGTTGAAACTTTCTCCCAGTTGGGCTTTCTGTCTGTGTCCTGACAAGCCCAGGACAGCACGCTTCCCAAGGCCTCAAGGCTCGGCCCGTTCTTATTGCTCATCAGGAGCTGAGAAAGCAAAGCGTCTATAGACAAGAATCAGGTGATGCGTGCTGCTGCTGCACACTGCTCTCCTGCCTGGAGGCCAGGCCGTGGCCAGCACACAGCCCGGAGGACACACACATGACAGGCAGGCGGGCACGGGGCAGTGCGGGGCATGCATCCAGCCGTCTCCTGAACCACAACTCCTGCCCTGATGGTAAACAGAGATAGCAGCCTAATCCCAGCACAGCCTGCCGGGAACCACACCGCCGCAGCTCTGAGCGCCTGCCAGCCCTGGCCGCAGAGCCAGGGGGCAGCAGCCCGACCCAGGGAGCCTTTCCCATAAGCCTCCTGGCCTAGCTGTGCCCCTGGGGCGCATCCTGGCACTGTCAATAACACACAGCACGGCTCTGGCTTCTGCGGCCACCCACGCCAGGCCCCCGGATTTATCACCTGTGTCAGACACCTCTGCCTGACCCCATCGGCACCTCCAGCCCTCTGTGCCCTCTGCCCCGGGTGCTGGCTGCCGTCTTGCTCGGAGTCAAAGCCAAGTGCTCCTTTGTGGTCCCGGCAACACCCAGTGCTCCCACTGCTTCTTTCCACCAGTCCCAGGGTCAAGCTGGCTCCACTTCCCAAACCCTGGTGACTTCCCCTCCTGGAGGGGGCCCACCGAGCTCCCGCCATAACTTTCTTTAGTGCCAGGACTGGGACTTGAATTGAGGGTCTGAGTGCTGTCCCTTGGCTTTTCCCTCAAGGCTGCTCCTCTACACTTGAGCCACAGCTCCTCTTCAAGCTTTGTGATGGCGAACTAGACATAAAAGTGTCATGAGCTGGGTGCCGGTGATTCACGCCTGTCATCCTAGCTACTCAGGAGGCTGAGATCTGAGGATCATAGTTTGAAGCCAGCCCGGCAGGAAAGTCCATGAGACTCATCTCCAATGAACCACCAGAAAACTGGAAGTGGCGCTGTGGCTCAAGTGGTAGAGCGCTAGCCTTGAGCTAAAGAGCCGAGGGACAGCGCCCAGGCCCAGAGTTCAAGACCCACGGCCAACAACGACAACAACAACAAAAAGAGTGTCATGGACTTCCCTGCCAGATCTCAGCCTCCTGGGTGGTGAGGAGGACAGTGTGAGTTACTGGTGCCAGCTCCTGCTAGTCCTCAGAGGCGCCCGCCCTGTCCGCTTCCCTGTCCCGTGACACCCCAGCCCCCCTGCAGAGCAAAGCCTGAGGGCAGGCTTTGGTTCGTCTCCGTGTTTGTCTGCCGCTGCCCACGTGCCAGTGTGGGGCGGGAACTAGGAGCGGGGCTGTGGGAGCGTGAGACCAGCCCTCGCTCCGCGCCGTCTGCTGCCCTATCTGCTCAGAAAGGCTTTGTCATTTCTGTCTGCAGTGAGTCATGTTGCACTCGGGGCCTGCACGCTGCCTCCCTCCTCCGCCCACAGATGAAAAAGGAAAAAAAAAAAGGACAAAGATGAAAGGCTGTATCATTTGAAATCTCTGCAGGACGCAAGCCGAGCCAGGCCGGCCCGTGGCTCTGGCCGTGTAATTTTCCATGCACTGGCTTAGGGGCGCAGTACATTTCCATCAGGAAGCGAGCGTGGGTGGCTGGGGAGGCCAGGGAGGGTGCAAGGCCTCCAGCCATCTCTGGGCTCACGCCAACCCTGCAGCACCGGCTGCCAGGTGCGGGGATTCAGGGCAGCCGCTGCAGAGCTGAGCCTGCATTCACGGTGGCTGAGTCAGCACCACGGTCCCTGGCTCAGTGGCCCCAGCCCCGCTCCCAACTGTGACCTGAGGGCAGCTGGCTGTCTCGTTTATTTATTTGCTTGTTTGCTTAATGTTTATTTGTTTATGTGTGTAGATGTGCACCAGTCTTGGGACTTGAAATTATGGCCTGCGTGTTGTCCTTTAGCCTTTTCACTCAAATCCAGAGCTTCACCATTTGAACCACATCTCTACTTCTGGCTTTTTTTTTTTTTTTTTGCTGGTAATTGGAGATAAGAGACTTTCCTACCCGAGCTAGCTTCAGGCTGTGATCCTCCCATCTCAGCCTCTTGAGTAGCTAGGATTACAGAGGTGAGTCACTGATCATCTGATCTCAGCCTCCTGAGTAGCTAGGATTACAGAGGTGAGTCACTGATCATCTGATCTCAGCCTCCTGAGTAGCTAGGATTACAGAGGTGAGTCACTGATCATCTGATCTCAGCCTCCTGAGTAGCTAGGATTACTGGGGTGAGTCACTGGTGCCAGCTGAGGGGCGTTTTCCGATAAACATCAAAGTTGTAGATTTCAAAACCAAAGACTCACTCTCACCTTCCATCTCCCGCTTTCTGGGTGTTACCTGAGGAAGTTTTTTAGCATCTCTGATCCTCCATGCCCTCATCTGTGGAATGGGCCAATCGGCAGCCATGTGGGAGACTACTTGCAATAACTTACAAACAGCCCTGACCGAGGACGGCCTGGCAGGAGGGAGCCTTCAGCCATAAATGGGAGCGATTGCATCATTTATTAAGCCACACCTGACACACCCGGAGCAGCAAACCGGAGGACTTCCTGCATTCCGCTGGTGGATGGCCCAGAAATGCTGTTCCTTCCTTGCCTTTCTTTTAAAATTCTTGTATTTGGTGGTACTGGGGTTTGAGCTCAAGACGTTGCACCTGTTAGTCAGACTCTCTACTAGAACCACATCTCCATCCCTGTTACGGTTATTTTTCAGACAGATTGCATGCTTTTGTTCTTACTACCTATACCTCCTACGTAGCTGGGATCGCAGGCATAAACCATCACATCCAGGTTGTCTGTGGAGATGGAGAGCTCACTAACATTTTGCTCAGGCTGGCCTCAAGCCCAAATCAGCTCTTCCCAATCTTCTTCGAAGTAGCTGCGGTGACAGGCGTGTGATGCTACGCTGGCTCAACGTTCACCACCCAGCAGCGTTAAGTCCATCCACATCGCTGTGCAATGCCACCATTCTCCATTTCCTGGTCTCGATGTTGTAACACTGAAGCTCTGGCCCTGTGATACTCCACACGGTCCCCTCTCTCTGGGCCTGGCAGCCTGGTGCCTCCTGTCAGTGGGACGGGGGAGGATTTGCCTCTCTGTGATGACGGCCTTCTCTGCTCAGCACAATGTTCTTAGGTTACACTGTGTCCTAGAGCATGCGTTAGGTTTGCCTGCTGTTTAGCTGAATAGTATTCCATTGTGTGTACACAACCCATTTTGTCCATCCATCCATCCATCCATCCACCTCTAGCTAACCATCTGTCTACCCATCTACCCACCCACCCATCTACCCATCCATCCATCCATCCATCTACCCATCCATCCATCAACCTTACATCTCTGTATTCACGGAGACTTCACTGCCGCCAGCCTCACCAGCAGGGGAGGTACCTGCCCTCTGTGTTATTGGGTGTCACCATGTGACATTGTGACACGTGGGCCCATGACACGTGACGCTTCTGCCAGGCCGAGGCCCCCGGCTGACCCCAGCTTCCTCCCACACTCTCCCCACCCAGGTACGGGGGGCCCCCAGTCCACACTGGCTGCCTGGGCTACACTACACTGCCGTGTGGGCTCAGAAGGGGATTATTAGAGGGCAGGGCAGGAAGGTAAGAGAGGGAGGCTGGAGGGCATCAGGGAGGCGGAGGGATCTCAAGGGGAGGCAGAGCTGTAGGTGGGCAAGTGTGGAGAGCAGGGACGTGCAGGCAGGCGATGCCAGCCGGGGAGGCCTGTGGTCTTGACCGTCATAGCTCGGTGGGAATGGAGCAAGGTGTCCAGGACCTGCATCCAGAGCAGCTCAGCCGGCAGTTGGACAAGTCACCTGGGGGTGTGTGGCCTGCTTCTTCATCTATAAAACTGAAGCTTTCCTGTGTGCCTGTCATCCTAGCACAGGAGGCTGAGATCTGAGGATCAGACCAGGCTGAGCAGACAAATCAAGACGCTTATCTCTAATTAAGCAGCAAAAAAGCCAGATAGACAGACCCAGTGTACAGCAGGCAGTGTGAAGAGCCACAGTCACAGTGATCCTTGGTCTCGAGATGGAAGGCATTCAATGTGCTTAAAAGATGATGGAGGAGTGGAAGGTGGTGCTACCGAGACCACTGGACCTGGCTTTGCAGTGGCCCACGCTGCTGAGCACAGAAACACATGGTCTAGGTTTGTAGCCGGGCTGTGAGGGGCCAGGCCCCAACACTCAAGGATGGGGAAGTGCCATCTCTCAGGTTTGCATAACAAAACTCAGAATGTGTTCCTGTCATTATGATGCCTAGCCAGATATGGAATCGAATGGAATATTATTCAGCTATCAAAAGGAATAAAGCTGTGACACATGCATACACATATATGAAATCCAAGAAGACAGGTTCCCAAAGTGACATGTTGCCTGACTCCACTCACGTGGCCTGCGTGGAAGAGCTAAACCCATCCACACCAAAGCAAACTGGAGGCTTCCAGGGCTGAAATGGGAGTGGCTTATTTGTGGGCATGGGGTTCTCATGCGGTGCTGCAGGTGTTTAGGAAGTAGAGGGCGGTGGCAGCGGCACACGCTGGAGAAATCTCGGGCTCGGGTTCTAGCGGGGAGACAGAAAAAGTCACAACTTCCTGAAACTCCTTATAAGATCACGGGTCAGGTATAACCAGGTTCCCCAGGGGAAGTAGGGGACCTGCTCCTGGGCTCAGGACCTCTGAGGTTCAAAGGTCAGCAGCAGTCAGTTGCCAACTGCATTCCTAGCTTTTTCCTCAGGGTATAAAGAAGCCACAACAACAATAGCAGCCAACAATCGCATAGAGCTGCAGCATAGAGCTGCATAGAGCGTAGTGGGACTTGTTGATGCTAGTGGACCACGCCCGTCCTGCTCCAGCCCTGGCCCCTGCACAGGTCTGTGAGCATGGAATCCTGTGAACCACAGTCTGACACAGGAGATAACGTCTTAGGGTTCTGTAGGATTTCTAGGAGTTGCGCTGGATGTAAGAACAGTCAAGCTTTAACTTGGCTTGTCTCCCTTATTTAAAAATTTGTCTCCACTAATGCTGCACATAAAGCTGTCAGAGAAGGTTGCTTGTAACTTTAAACTTTTGAAACAAAGTTGGAGGCCTATATGAAGAGGAACATGCATCAGATCAGGGCTTCCTACTCTGATCTGTGTAACAGTAACATGCATTTTCAAGGTACTTTTCATACAAATTAGAAAATAGGGCTGGGAAGGTGGCCTAGGGGGTACAGTGCTGGCCTTGCATGCATGAAGCCCTGGGTTCAGCTCCTTAGCATCACATAAAAAGAAAAAAGCTGGAAGTGGCACTGTGGCTCAAGTGGTAGAGCGCTCGCCTTGAGCTGAAGAGCTGAGGGACAGCGCCCAGGCCCAGAGTTCAAGCCCCACGACCAACAAAAGAAAAAATAAATTGGCTTTTTATGCACATTCAATAGAGTCTACCATTAATGCTTTTCTCTAACGATGGCTTACTTCATACCATTATTTCAAATAATTTATTGCTAGTATTCTGTAAATGTTTTTGAGGATTACATTTGCCTTGTATACTTAGTTGTCATAAATTACTTTCTATTAAAATTTTTAAAAAATTATCTTCACATAGTTGCACAAAGATTCAATGTAATGTGTCCATTTATGTGTACAAAGCATCTGAGACTTAATTGTTTTTAATGAGGAATAAAGTCTAGGGTTTTTGGAATGACACTATAATAAAATACTGTGATTAAGAGCTGAATCATAGTCGCTTAAAGGAGGTGTTGTTATAGACTCAATTATGAATGCTAAAATTACCCATGCACTCTGCTTGAGTAGCCAAAAGGTTCTGAACACTGCTTCCAAAGCAGGAGAGCCAGCCTGCAGAATCTTTAGGAGGAAGAATCTGTGTTCAAAACCTGCCTATCCAGGAAGCGGCATTTCTCCCTGCACTGGGAATAGCATGCCATGGGAAAACTCAGGACAAGGCCAGTGGCTGGCGGTGGTGGCTGGTGGTGGTGGCTGGCACTGGTGACTGGCACTGGTGGCTGGTGGCTGGCGGCTGGTGGCTGGTAGCTGGTGCTGGTGGCTGGCACTGGTGGCTGGTGCTGGTGGCTGATGGCTGGCGTTGGTGGCTGGTGGCTGGCGCTGGTGGCTGGCGCTGGTGGCTGGTGGCTGGTAGCTGGTGGCTGGCACTGGTGGCTGGTAACTGGTGGCTGGCGCTGGTGGCTGGTGGCTGGCGCTGGTGGCTGGTAGCTGGTGCTGGTGGCTGGCACTGGTGGCTGGTGCTGGTGGCTCATTGGTGACTGGAATTGGTGGCTGGTGGCTGGCGCTGGTGGCTGGTGCTGGTGGCTGGTGGCTGGTGGCTGGTAGCTGGTGGCTGGCACTGGCGGCTGGTAGCTGGTGGCTGGCACTGGTGGCTGGTAGCTGGTGGCTGGTGGCTGGCACTGGTGGCTGGCGTTGGTGGCTGGAATTGGTGGCTGGCATTGGTGGCTGGAATTGGTGGCTGGTAGCTGGCGCTGGTAGCTGGTGCTGGTGGCTGGCACTGGTGGCTGGCGTTGGTGGCTGGCGTTGGTGGCTGGTGGCTGGCGCTGGTGGCTGGTGCTGGCATGCTGGCACCATGGAGGCCTCCAGCTGTGTCTAGGACTCAAAGCGGGTGGCTGCTCGCCTCCTGCCTGGCTGATTAGATGCATTTCTGCGCTGTCTACAAATAATGGGAATTATCCACTTAATCCTTGGCACACAGTGCTGATCATGTACTAATTAATGACTAATTAGGAGGATTTTTCCAGAACATTAGGTTCTGGGAGGAAATCTTACTTGAGGACCTTGGCTTTCGCCTCTCTTTGTCTTCCTGTGGTTTGCAGCCCTCAGGCACCCAGCTGAGGGGACCCTGGAGGGGGGGCACTCTACTCAGGTGGGCAGAGCCGTCTGCATACATCATCGCCCACCAAGCCTGGTCCTCCCGAAGCCTGAGAGCATGAGTACAATGCCAGCCTTGGCCCCTCGCTGAGAGCAAGACTTCCATGGGCCTCCTTCCCGTCCTGAATTCCTGAATGCTAGTCAGCTCTGGGAATCCAGGAAGGCCGAGAGCCATGGGCCTTGGCCTCTTCTCCCCCTGTCCTGTAGCAGGAACCACGGTGCCCTGCCACCTTGCAGAGCCGACTCCAGAGTAGGAGGCAGAGGAGGGCGGAGGAGGATGGAGGAGGCTGGCGAGGCCTCCCTGTGGAAACCAGCCGGAAGCAGCTGCCAGGAAGTGGCTCCTGGTTTTCTTTCTTTGGAGAAGGAAGTCAGAGAGGGGGTGGGGAGGAGCTGGTAGATAACTACTTGTGAGCCAGTGTGGAACTGGGGGGGCACTCCCCAAATCCCTCCTACATCTACACTCAGACTCATCTGGGAGCCACTCTGATGTGCCAGACAGCGCCAGCCGTCAGGACACAGGAATCAAAAGTCACCCCTGTTTCTCAGTGTCTGTTTCTCAGCTGTGTGGCTCACAAGTACAGGACAGTTGGCATTTGGGACTGGCTGAGGCCTCGGGGCCTGTGCTGGGCGCCGCGGAACATCTAGCAGCACCGTTGGTCTTACCCACTCAGTACCAGGGTTTTTTGGTTGTTTTTGTCTTTTGTGTGCCAGTCTTAGGGCTTGAACTCAGGGCCTAGGTGCTGTTCCTGAGTTGTTTTTTTTTTTTCTCAAGGTTAGTGCTCTACTGCTTGAGTCACAGCTCTACTTCTGGCTTGTGGTATGTGTGTGTGTGTGTGTGTGTGTGTGTGTGTGTGTGTGTGTGTGTGTGTGTGTGTGTGTGTGTGTGTGTGTGTGTGGTTTATTGGAGATAAGAGTCTCATGAACTTTCCTGCCTTGCTGGCTTCAAACTGTGATCCTCCTATCTTAGCCTCCTGAGTAGCTAGGGTTACAAGAGTGAGCCAGATGGGAGTTTTATCCCTGAGCTGTGACAATAAAAGGCGCTGCCAGGCACTGCCAATGTCCCCGAGGGAGGGAGAGAGACCTAATCACCAAGTGGGCGCATGATTTAATAGAGAAACCAGGAGATAAAACAGGTCAACGAATGTTCATACTGTTAACTAGAGAAATTAAGTGGGCATTATTGGGGGGGTCATGCGGCACATTGATGAGGGAACGGGGCCCCATCTGGCCCCATCTGAGAGGTGACATTGAATAAAGCCCCTGAGGTGGGGGAGGAGGCACTGTGGAGACAAGAGTGGTCAGGGCAGAGGTGAGTGGCACGTGGCACATGGTGTGGGCGCTGGGCTTGATGGGGAGAGCTGGGCCTGGGGGACGCAGAGCCCAGGAGAGGACAGAGGCACCCCTCCCCCCGCCGTCCACGCCTGCACAGGCCAAGAGGTCCACAGTCCAAAGCGGCTCAGCGTGTTTGCTGGCCTTGGGTGTGCTGGTCTAATTCACGGTGCTGACCAGCTGGGCTTTATCCGGAGGTGGTGGAAGAGTTTGCTTTAAGCTCTTCCGGTCACCAGTAGACTCTGTTTCCCTGTGGTGGTGGTGCCCAGCCTGTGTTCTCACCAGCTGGGAGCTGCTGGCCGTGTCCAGGGCCTCTGGCTGGTCTTTGCGCAGGGCCTCTGCCCCGCAGCGTCAGCAGAAGCCTGTGAAACCCTACGCTGGCTTCCAAATGGAGGAAGCACCATGCTGTGGGGGCCTGTGGGATTAGATCGTGCCTGTGTGGACCGTCCAGGGCCTCTCCAGAGCATGTCTGTGGATTTCAGGACCGGCAGGCGGGTGTCTGTGGGGTCTGCTCCACTTATCACTGTTCCGAAGCAAAGGAATGGCTCTGGCTGCCTGAGTGGGGCTGGCCCCAGCCCCAGCCATGGCCACGGCCACGGCCACGGCGAGGTATTGCTGGCAGCAGCCTAAACACAGACTATTGTACACTCGTGCTACAAGCAGGACTCCTGCAAAGACTCTGCTCCCAATCCCAGGAGGCAGAGACCTCTTGTAGCCTAGGTTTCTCATGGGGAAGCTGAGTCCCAGAAGGTCAAGCCTCTCCTATCAGAGTGTAGGAAAGCCAGGGCCCGGTCTATGCCCACCTAGCCTCTAAACTAGAATGCTCTAGAAGTTGTTCTCTGCCAGACCAGTGCCCATGCCGCCTTGATATGTCTCAGTCCCGCCCACTAGAAAGGAACAGGGGCACGGGTGCCCGTGTGGGCTCCATTAGTGAGATGGGGAGGAGGGGTGGGACCAGCCTTTGCTGGGTCTTGGGGAGCAAGAAGAGCAACTGGACAGGCTAGGGGCAGGCGTGGCCATGGGAGCTGTGTGTGCAGCTGTGCTGAGCCACCAGACATGCGGAGCAGAGGCCGCCTCGGGCCAGCCCGGGTGGATGATGGGACAGTTCTGTGTGTTTCTTGCTGCCATGTTTCTATGAAGGGTTACACTTGGCAAAGCCTATGATGCTATGCAAGCAGCAGTGAGTGCCCCTTAGTGGAGGTAAACCAGATGTCCAGGACGAGTTGCTGTCTGTGTGGGAGAAGCCAGTGCTGCAGGATTGAGCTGAATTCGGATCTTGCTGCAGATTCATGGGCGGAGGCCACGGGTTTGCCTTCCCACAGGTGGAGCGATGCGTGACCTCAGGCTAAACCCCACCGGGCGGTGCGGCTGGACTCACACAGTCCTGCCGCTCTGGGGACTGGCCGGCCAGGGTCGCAGCCGCACTTTGCGACAGTGGAACTTGCACATGGCGGGCGAGTTGAGACTCACGTCACAATGCCGCTGCTATCATCTGAAGCGGGCTTGGCACCTGTGAAGCAGAACAAGAAAACCAAGCAAGCAACGTCAGAGGCCTGTGCTTGCTTTGGACTTTCAGGGGTTCATGCCCTCCATTCATGGGCGGGTGGTGTATACCCCGAGGCCTCCTGTGAGGCCAACTCAGGATCTTAGTAACCTTTCCTCTCCAATGCTCGCTGCTCCCGGAACACCAGCCTGCAAGGCGTGGCAGTAACAATCGCGCTGTTATCCATGCAGCTCTAGGTTCAAGTCCTACCCCATGCTGCATGAAGACAGGGGTGGGAAGCTCAGCATGGGAGGGGGCTAGTGAGACGGGGGAGGGGTGCCCGTGGTGAGCAGGCTCAGGTGGGATGGAGCAAACCCTGGCTCCTCCCATCACCTGCGGAGGACTGTCCCACCCGCCCTGTGCCCCAGGTCTCCATCTGCATACAGAGGTCTGCGCCTCGGCCTTCCTCCCAGCAGCGGAGGAGCCACTGCTTTTGTAGTGTGCAGAATCCACAGGTAGAAGATGTAGACAGAGGAAGTGCTGCCCACACATGTGTCAGACATTTGTTTGAGTCTCAAGATGCAACGTGCGGACACAGGGAGCCATCGTACCGGCTCCGGAGTCGGTGCGTGAAGGAGGGTGCTATTTCTGCTTCAGGGTCTCCTTTGGTGGAATTGAGACAGAGCTGGGTTTTAAATAACAACCATGGTTTCTCTCCTGTTTATCTGATGCCACATCCTCAGCCTTCATTTTCACAATGTAATTTTCCCACCTTGGAAGCATCTTGTCTTGCTGCTTTTATTCTGGTGATTGGAGGATGGGACTGGACCTTGCATACACCAGACCGGGGGCTGTATCATTGAGCTGCCACCCCACCCAGACCAGAGCCAGACCTCCTCCTGCCCGCTGTCCTATCTTCTAGCAGCACTTCTGAGCACTGGAATGAAAGAATGATTAAAGATCAGTTTTGTGATTCTTACTTTTCTTTGTAAATAGAGCTTTCGTACACAGAGGCATGATGGATGGATAGAATTACTTATGTCTGTATCTGTCAGTGCTTTCTCTATACTCCAGAACACACACTTTCTCTCTCTTTCCCATTTTCTACCTACCTATCATTTTTTTTTGTGTGTATGCCAGTACTGGGGCTTGAACTCAGTGCCTCATGGCTTATTTTTTTGCCCAAGGATGGCACTCTACCACTTGAGCCACACCTCTACTTCTGACTTCTTTCTGGTTAACTGGACATAGGAGTCTGATAGACCTTACTGCCCGAGCTGGCTTCAACTCCATCATCCTCAGATCTCACCCTCCTGGCTAACTGGGATTACAGGCACACGCCACAGGCACCCAGCCAGGGCTAGTCTTTGCCTTGTGTGAGTGAGGCACACTGGTATCTGGTGTCCTCAGTAACTGATGCCCACAGCCTTCTTCGGCAGCAGACTACTTTCCAGGAGAGGAAGGTTGAGTTTGCCAGAAATAACACACAGGTGATGGAGGAAACGAAATATGTTGCATTTCACTTCTAAAGCAGCTGACGAACATAGCCACCACGTCATAACCAGAGCAAAAGAGAGCCCTGGGTGGGACAAAGCACCTGATGGCAGGAGGTGGCTGTGCGCACCGTGGAGGCATGGTGGACACCCAGGCCCCAAGGCTGCGAGCCCGGCTTGCGACTGTCGCCGCCATTCCCAGTGGAAGGAATGACACCGCTCAGTGGGATGCTAGCGAGAATTAACGCAATTCCTTCTTTTTTCTATTTAAGTCCCTGGATCCCGGTTAAAAGCCCTTCATCCCTTTCCCCTTCTGCCCTCCTCCTCTCCCTCTCTCCCTCTAAGGCCAGGACAGGAAGGGCTGGAGTGCTGTCTCAGAACCAGAACGCTTTGGTGTAAAATAACCAGGGGTCGTATTCTACTGGACGTACGTGGCAGTCAGTTGGAGTTTGCAGTGGTCTGCTGCGCTTGCCCCCCTCCCAAAGTCTCTCATGGAAACCCTCATGCCCAGGGTACAGTTAGGGAATGAGGCCTTTGGGCAGGAGGTAGGTCAGGAAGGGAGACCCTTCATGAATGAAATCAGTGCTTCCTGTTCATCATGGGACGCTGGCACGAGGACACACATCTAGCAGGAAGCGGGTGCTCGCCAGATGCGGAATCTACTGGAATCGCCCTCTCAGGGTCCAGCCTCCAAAGAGTGAGAGTGACCTGCTGTGATTTGTCAACTGCTCAGTCTAAGGTCTTTCTATAGCCACCAGAAAGGACAGAGACAAGTTCTTCTCCGAGATATCATCCTGTCTGCGAAGTGAACGGGCCTCAGATGATAAAAGAGATCTCACATCTGGCAGAAGGCACGGGAGGGAGCTGGAGCTTTCCCTTAGCAGCTTACCAGCTGCCATTTAGATATAAATGTTATTAGGGCCCAAATGTGAGAACTGGCCAGAACAGATTCACCTGCCGTGCTCTGAGAGGTGGCACAAGTAGCTACAAGCAATGACTAGACCTGCTGTCAGTGACAGTGCTATGGACTTCTGAATCAGAGCTGAGTTAATGAAAGAGCTTTGATCATCCTTGGTGCCAGGAGGGTAATGAGAATGGGAGTGGGGCAGGAAGCTTCAGTCCCGTTGCCCGGGCAACCGTGCCCACAGCCAATCAGAAGCGCTCTTCAGGCTTGCAGTGTGAATGGGGCCCTTGCTCCAAGTCCTCTGTGGTTCGGAGACGTCATCTAGAGACTACAGTATCTATTTGTTGCAAGGAATTTAAATAGAATCCAATGGAGAGAGTCAAAGAGACCAAAGCCACAAGTGAAAGACAGATGGAGATCGGAGGGGCGCTCTGGGGCTGGCATTAGGACAAGATGTTTCTCTGACAGATTTTCTGCCCTTATCTGGAGTGGGCTGTCTCTACCTCTGCTCTGTCTCCTTTGACTCTGTCTCTGTTTCTGTCTGTCTCTGTCTCTCTGTGTCTCTCTCTCTGCCTCTCTGACTGTCTCTGTTTCTGTCTGTCTCTGTCTCTCTGTGTCTCTGTCTCTGTGTCTGTCTGCATCTCTGTCTCTGTCTCTGCCTCTCTGTGTCTCTGTCTCTGCCTCTCTGTCTCTGTGTCTCTGTGTCTCTGCCTCTGCCTGTCTCCCTCCCTGCTTCTCCTGCTCCGAGTCTGGCACTGGTCAGTTTGCCAAAACCAGAGAAGTTTCTGTCAGCACAGCACCCAGCATCCTCTTCTTTCAAAGGCCATTACGTACAGTTGTGCGGGTCGTGACCTACACCAGCCATGCAGAAGAGGGTTCCAGGACCTTCCTGTGCCCTGCACCGAGCCACTAGCTTGTGTGTCTACCTGAGAAGGGGGAGGGGCCCTCGCTGATGTGGACAAAAGCACCAGGTGGGCCACGGCTGCCTGTCCCACCTGCTCTTTCCATTTAGCAAGAAGGGACCCGTGGGCGTGTGTGTGCCTCTGGGAGCCCGGGGTGCAGACAGACAAGCCCTTCTACGTGAATAGAAACGTGGCGACATAAAACAGGCAAAATGAAAGAGGCTGTTCTGTGTGTTGACAAACGCTTACTTCTGTAAGAGTAAGCCGGGTATATGTGTAAAAGGAAACTTCTAAGCACAGGTTCTGGACAGCTGTATGTGGCCTGAGAATGATATGATCAACACTCCAACGGCTCTTGGTAGAAACCGATTCCCTACCTCTGCGAAAGCCACGCAGTGCGGCAGGTCAGTGGTAGACTTCTGCGCCGCACATGGCGGCCGGCGGAAACCCAGGGCTGAGCAGGGCACACGTGTATGCATACCATGTCTACGTAAATACTATGCCTGTGCACACACAGACACACCTTCCCAGAGGGAGGAGGCTGCTTCGCCAAGTCCGGATCCCAGGTTGGACAGAGACAGGAAAGAGAGTGAGAGGGGAAAGAGAGGAAGAAGAGGGATAGGGAGAATGAGAGGCAGAGGGAGGAGGGAAGGAGAGGAAGAGGGGAAAAGTTTAGGGTTCTTTACCCCTCCACCCCAAGTAGACTTTTATAAATGGCCCAATTTCCCTGCCCTTTTGTGAGTGTGACCTTAGGTCAGTGTGTCATCTGCCATGTTTGGAGACACAGTATTTTGGCACAGACAGGCTGGGCACAGCAGCACATGCCTGTGATCCCAGCTGTGCAGGAGGCTGAGGTACAAGGATCTCAGGTGCACGGATGAAAAGCAAAATAAACTGGAAAACGAACTCAAAGCGAAAGGGCTGGGGACACGGCTCAAGTGGCAGAGGGCTTGCCTAGCAAGTACAAGGGGCCTGAGTTCCAATGCCAGTACTACCAAATGGAGAAGAATACAAAAATAATAATCAGCTAATAGCTTTTGAATTAAAGGGGGGTGTTTTAGGGCCTTGCTCAGTGAATGAGTATCCCGGGCTACCATGAAAAGACCACAGACTTAATGAGTTCAAATAACACATTTATTCTCCCTAGTTCTGGAAGCCAGTGGGTTCTCAGGAGCCAGACGCTTCCTCTCTGGAGACTCACAGAAGATCCTCCCTGGCCCATGCTTAGTTCCAGTGGCTGGCAGGGGCACGGGGTGGGGGTGGGGTCCTTCAGTCCCAGGTGCTCTCCTGTGCATGGCCGGCACCCTGCCTCTGTGCCCACCTGCACCCACCTCTTCCTCGGAGAACCCCAGCCGGCTCAGCACCCACCCCAGTCTTGTGTGACCTCCGCAGGGCCCCCGTTGGTGAGGACCCTCGGTGGCAGGCACGGAGACCTGGCACATGCACTGGGGGACACACTGGCATCCGCACTCAACACTTCCAAAGCAGCTGTGTGTGAGTCATGGTGGCTCAGTGTGGGGAATGAGATGGCGGGGACAGTGGTGGGCTATGTTCTTCTGGGGGGTGCTGGCTGTGGGGTTTGCTCCTGGGGGGAGGGAAGCCTGCCTCCCTTCCTTTCCTCCCCCAGAAGCCTGGCTGTGCAGAGATCAGCAGGACCCTTACAAAGCAATGTTGGTCTCTCAGGACCTGCAAAGCAGGGAAAATCTGGCAATGTCTTAGATCCTGGCTCGATTCCTGGCTCCCTTCCTAGAAGGGATGCTTTAGCATCCTTGAAGAGAGACCCAGGACCCCTAAGTTAGCTCTTTCTGCCTTTTCAACATTTTGTTTTGTTTTGTTTTGCCTGGAGGCAATTTACTGACCGGAGGGAGCGGTAATGGGGGTGGTCTGAGAAGGAATGCTTGCGCTCTCCTGCCTCTGGACGGACTGTTCTGGAAGGAAGTTGTATACACGGTTAATAATGTGTTAGTATTTGAGTTCCCTGTGAGCTTGGAGCCATTTCTTTTTTTCTTTTTTCCTTTCTTTGTTTTTTTTTTTGTCAGTCATGGGTTTGAACTCTGGGCCTGGGCGCTGTCCGTGAACTCTTCAGCTCAAGGCAAGCGTTCTACCACTTGAGCCACAGCGCTACTTCCGGTTTTCTATTGGTTTACTGGAGACAAGAGTCTCATCGACTTTGCTGACAGGGCTGGCTTTGAACGGTGATCCTTGGATCTCAGCCTCCTGAGTAGCTAGGATGACAGGCGTGAGCCACCGGTGCCCAGCTAGAGCCATTTCTTCAAAGTAGTTTTAAAGAAATAAAGTCTGCTGAGTGGGGCTGAGCCTCCAGGAGCCCTGAGGGCCCCGTGACCTGCTGGGCCGAATGCCCAGAGGCGAAGATGGGTCTGGCCCCAGGACTTGGTCTCATCCAGACTTCTGCAAGCTTGGTTGCACGTGAGCACATTGCTCAAGTCACACCACCTTCCTCCCATGCTTCAACCCTTTATTCAATGCCACCCACCCCCAAGTACAGCTAGTTATTCACATATTTATTTTGTGGTCCTGGGGATGGAGAGCAAGGTCTTTTGCATCCTAGGCAAAAGCTACATCCCAAACCCTTTCCTCAGAAACACCCCCAGATTAGCAGCCAGGGCAGGTATTGCGGTGTGGCCCAAGACAGCGCCTTGGTTCATGGAGCACCGGGTGAGCCTCGTGCTGCCAAACTGAGTCTTGTCCCCTGATTGAGTCACCTGCCATCAGCTAGAAGTGTCTGACACAAGAATTCTGCCTTAAGGTGGACTGACATGCCTTGTTCTCTCCCAGGTAGGCCGGTCCCTCTCCCTGGTACCTGTTAATATGTGACTTTTATGGTAAAAGACACTTTGCATTTGGCACTAAATTCAGGATCTTACATATGGGGAGGTTATCCTGCAATGTCTCCCAAACATCTATGTGTTGTAGGCTTGCTCCTCAGTCTCAGGTGCCACCGTGGGGTGGGGGGGGGGGGGAGGCCTTAAAGACGTAAGACCTTAAAGAAGTAAGGCTTAGTGGAAGACATAAGTCATTAGCATATGCCCTCCCAGGGGATTGTGGGATTCCAGTCTGTTCCTCCTCCTCCTCCTCTCTCTCTCTCTCTCTCTCTCTCTCTCTCTCTCTCTCCTTCCTGGCTGCCATGAGGCACTGTAGCTTCCTCCACCACTTTCTCCCTCCACAATGTCTGCCTCACCATCCCACAAATTGTCTTCTGTCTCTCTAACTCTGTTTCTGTTTCTGTTTCCTTCCTTCCTTCCTTTCTTCCTTCCTTCCTTTCTTCCTTCCTTCCTTCCTTCCTTCCTTCCTTCCTTCCTTCCTTCCTTCCTTCCTTCCTTCCTTCCTTCCTTCCTTTCTTCCTTCCTTCCTTCCTTCCTCTCTCCCCATCCCAAAGCCTTTTTTTTTGTTCTTCTAAAAATCACTGCTGATATGATACTAACAGTTGTATATTCATAGGAGATTAAACATTTATGGCCAGAGAAGTAGAATTAATGTTACACTTGTTTAGTGAATAGGACTATTTTTGAGCTCCTGTAAGGGTTTGGTCAGGGGTCCAGGCAATGGAAGCCAGAGGTAGACAGTCTCTGGTCTCACAGATTGTCCATGTTGAGGGCTCATTCCTTGCAGGTAAAAATGCAGGTCTTAGAGCCTGAAGTGACATCTGTGGTCTACATCACACACAAGGCCTGTGATGTTAAGGAACCTTCTGCTGCCCACACTTTTTTTTGGGGAGGGGAGTTCTGGTCGTGGGGCCTGAACTCTGGGCCTGGGCGCTGTCCCTCAGCTCTTCAGCTCAAGGCTAGAGCTCTACCACTTGAGCCACAGCACCACTTCCGGCTTTTTTCTTTTTTCTTATGTGGTGCTGAGGAATCAAACCTAGGGCCTCGTGCATGCAAGGCAAGCGCTCTACCACTGAGCCATCTTCCCAGCCCCTGCCCACACCTTTTGAGGGAGCGAGAGCAGCTGGAGTCTGTTAGAGAGGAAGTAGCCTGGGGAGTGCTTGGGAAAGTATGCTCACGAGAAGGCTGGACATCATGGGCAGAGTGTGGCCATGAGAGCCTTTGAAGCACGAAGAGAAGTGGAAGAGTTCCTGGGTATGGGGACTTAGTCATGGCCCTCTGCCGTGGAGCTCAGGATGGCAGAAGAGGGTGGGAAGGAGAGGAGGCCAGCGAGGGCTAGGCTGAAGAACATCCCTTCCCCTCTCCCTGCTCTCCACGTCCGAATCCCCGAAGCTGAGGGTTCATCATCCCCTTCTGTGGCCTACACAGCAGGTTGAACTGAGGTTCTTGAGGTGCACGGTTGTCTGGGATCAGCCACGTGGGTCCCAGGTGTAATTAGAAGTGGCCTTGTAAAAGGTGATAGGCATGGAAAGAAGATGGCCTGCTGGGCCACGGGAACAAGAGCCACCTGTGGACTCTGGACATGGAGGGAGGGGCCAAGGGATGCGAGAAGAATGTCCCTGCGGATGCCAGAACAGCAGAAAGACAATTCTCCACTATGGCCTGGGCAGAGCCGACTCAGTCAGATAACGAGGCTGACCCTCGGCAGCCTCCAGAACAAGAGAATCAACTCCAAGAGGGAGGGAACTTGCTGTAGTCGCCAGAGGACCTGTCCACCCTCTTTGTGAAGCGATGTGAGCTTCATTTTTTTTTTTTTGTTGGTCATGAGGCTTGAACTCTAGGCCTAGGCGCTGTCCCTCAGCTCTTCAGCTCAAGGCTAGCACTCTTTTCTGCGTATGTGATGCTGAGGAAATGAACCCAGGGCCTTATGCGTGCGAGGCAAGCATTGTACCACTGAGCCACCTTCCCAGCCCTGTGAGCTTCATTTCTAACAGCAATAGCACTCCGATGGCTTCTCGGATGCTCATAAAGGAGGAGGTGGCTGTGGGAGGGAACCCATGGGGAAGAGTTCCCAGCCCCTCATATCTGTAAGACCTATGGATGAGTCTCCTCGAGCTGCTGTAACAAAGTTCCCTTAGACTGGGTGGGCTTAAACAACAAAACATTATGTCTCACACTTCTCAAATTTTGAAGTCCAAGGTGGAGGGTGCGGGCAGGGCTAGCTCCTTGCCTCTTAGCTTGCAGACCACATCTTCTCCCCGAGTCTTCCCTCTGTGTGTGTGTGTGTGTGTGTGAGTATGAGTGAGTCAGTGTTGTGATCACCTCTTCTCATGAGGCCCCAGTAATACTGGATCGGGGTACACACCTCTTTAATGACCCAGTCTCCAAATACAGGCATATTCCCAGGTCTGGGAGTCAGGACTTCTATGGATGGATTTAGGAGAATAAATTTAGCAAGTAACTACTGTATTTTGTTCAGACAATGTTACTGCCTCTATTTAAGTTTGTTTCTTCTTTTTCCAGTGCTGGGATTGGACTCTTGGTCTCCTAACACTAGCAGGTGCTCTATAACTAAGCTGCATCCCCAGTCCTTTTTGTAAGGGTATTTTTTTTTTTTTTTTGGTCCGGTCGTGGGGTCTGAACTCTGGGCGTGGGCACTGTCCCTCAGCTCTTCAGCTCAAGGCTAGTGCTCTACTACTTGAGCCACAGCGCCACTTCCGGCTTTTTTCTTTTTGCTTATGTGGTGTTGAGGAATCGAACCCAGGGCCTTGAGCATGCAAGGCAAGCGCTCTACCACTGAACCACCTTCCCAGCCCAGGGTATTTTTTTTTTGTCAGTCATGGGGTCTGAACTCTGGTCTGGGTGCTGTCCCTCAGCTCTTCAGCTCAAGGCGAGCACTCTACCACTTGAGCCACAGCGTCATTTCTGGCTTTTTCTGCTTATATGGTGCTGAGGAATCGAACCCAGGGCCTCATTCATAAAAGGCAAACACTCTACCATGGAGCCACCTTCCCAGCCCCTATAAAGATATTTTTTAGGCAAACTGCTTTCTTTGAGTTTGAGAACTCTTACTGCCAGGTATAAGGGGGCGGGGGTGGGGGTGGGGAAAGAATCCCAGAGGTGAAAACCCACCGTTCAGAAAGGTCTTCAGCTTTAACCTCCAATCCAGTCACAACCTGTTTGGGAGGCCCCAGTGGGTGGGGGGCAGCTCCTAGAAGCTCAGAGGGTCCCCAGGACAGAGGGGCATGGGCTTGTCAGTGTGGGGTTCACCCCAATGCATCGCACCCACTCTTCTCTGTCTGTGATGTGTCCAGACCAGCCAGCCAGCCAACCAAATGGATGGAAGTCGTACCCGGAGACCGGAATAGAACCTCCTTTGTTTCCCAACATGGGACGAACAGGGACGCTAATTTAATTTTGAAAGGAGCTGAACCAGCTTTATTGCAAGTTCTTTTCTTTCTTTTTCCTGGAATAAGTTCCTCCCTCAGTCTCCCTGAGACTGTGGTTCTTTTTGTCTCTCTATCGATGTTTTGTGTTTTGAGGCCCAGTTCTGCTGGGGACTGCTCCGTCAGGTAGAGGTTGGACGCGCACAGCTTCCCTTGCCCCCTTGTCCCCTCTGTTACACGCCGGTGGCTCCTCTGCCAGCCAGGAATTCATGTCTTCAGAAGTGGATGGTGTCGACCAGGGAGAAGATCACTCACTGCCTGCTGAGGACTGTTGTTAAGGAAGTAGAGTGATGCACCCTCATCTGACAGGGATGTGTCCCAAGACCCCCAGTGGATACTTAGACCTGAGGCTGGTACCAAGGCCTGTGTGCAAGTGTCTCGATACGGTAACACTGATCTGATGACTGGGACGGCTACCAGTGATGTGTGGGAAGGTAGTGACTATCATGTGGATACCCTGAATGATCCCGGCCTGGGATGAGATTTGGTTAAGTGCTCCCCAGGCCTGTCCTGTTCTACTGTGACAGTGTAGAATTCTTGAGATTACCCACTCTTTTCTTGGGGTGGATGGAGGGCTGGCCTCAGAGCAGGAGGTGGCAGGATCTGAAAAAGACCAGCAGGCTGGCAGACTGGTGAGCTGCCAGCATCCACCAGGCTACCCTGCCTGCGTCTTCTCATGGCTCTTCCCACCTGGAGGAGTACTCACAGGCCAGGGATGAGTGGCATCCTGGCCCTCACCTGCAGAGCAAGAAGGCCACGCAGCATCCTGAGAATGGGCGGGTCTTTCCCATGTGCTCCTGGGGTTGCATTGGGCACCGACTATTGCTTGCCACCCATGACTACAGACTACAAAACCCAAACTTCATTGTGAGAGGCTGTTCCTAGGACCACAGTAAGATTTTTATCCTTCCTTCTGTCCCCATGTGCAGGGAGGGCCAAGAAGAGGGATGGAGAGGTTGACAGAGCCAAGATGTCCATCCATGCCTGAGAGGTGTTTCCTTGTGGATGCACTTGTGGTCCCCATGGTTACCATGGCGTCAGGACTGATGCACTCATGGTCCCCATGGTTACCATGGCGGCAGTGCGGATGCACTTGTGGCCCCCATGGTTACCATGGCGGCAGTGCGGATGCACTCGTGGTCCCCATGGTTACCGTGGCAGCGGGCTGATGCACTTGTGGTCCCTACTGGCTATCTTGGTGGCAGTTCTCTAGGCAGGTCTCACGTGGTAGAAATCTAGCCTCTCTGGATTTGTACTGGATTAAGTGGTGCCCCTTGCCAGGCTTGGCCACAGAAGAAAACTTCCTAATGTGGCCTCCTGGAAATGGGTGGTGACGGACTTCTTACTTAGCTGGCTGGTCTCCTATGCCCCTAAGGCCATGTGGGGGGTCTGGACTCTGGAAGGGTAACGGTGGGAAGACTGAGTTAAAGTCACTCCACCTGAGCCTGGCTGGGCTGTTGTTTTCACTTGCCAGTGTGGTCTGTATTTGATAAAGTCAGGCCTCTCCAATCCTTACTGTACCAAAGTCCACTGTGTAGATGGCAGAGAAAACTTGGTGTTCTGGATTAGTAGAGCTTTAAAGGATTGTAATACACTTCAGTGGGAGAATGTTCTGGACTTACCTTTGGTGACTCATCAGGTTTACATGTCTTGTAACCTGCAAGCCTGAGATGTGTAATGTGCCTTAAACAAAAAGCTCACAAAGTCATACATATCACAATTTGACTCAGGCCAAAGGCTCTTTCAAAGTTTTCAAAAGGTCTGTGTGATGGCTAGACTTTTGTTTATTTTATTTCAGGCTCAAATACTTGAATACTTTGAGGTTTGAGTTGAGTGCTGGCCATTGTTCTTGATTGGATGATATGATGTCTTTTATCATGAGCAACAGTTGCTTTTTATATAGGCCTTATCAAAAGTTCTCCCACAAAAGCACTTCTTAAAGCCTTGGGCTTGCCGATGGATGGTTAAGAACAGAAGGCGTAGTTTTAGATTAGGGGATTTTATGGCCAGGATGCTTAGATCTCACCGGCCTCTGAGTGTTTATTATAGGAGAACAAAAGGAGAAGTGTGTGAACTTCGGAACAGGGAGGATAACTTAAGACAAATCTCAGGAGCCACTAACTCTATTCCCCCCACACCCGAGGAGGGAAGGCTGGGCCTGCTCCCTGCTGACACCGTTGTCCTGGCTGGAGGAGCTGGACCAGTTTGGGGGCAGTCAGGCCTGGCCAGCGCAGCTGAGGCCTTCAATGAGCAAGGTCATTCATTTCTTTTGTGTGTGTGTGTGTGTGTGTGTGTGTGTGTGTGTGTGTGTGGTCGGTCATGAGGCTTGAACTCTGGGCCTGGGCGCTGTCCCTCGACTCTTCAACTCAAGGCGAGCCCTCTACCACTTGAGCCACAGCGCCACTTCTGGTTTTCTGGTGGTTTATTGGAAATAATAATCTCACCGCCTTTCCTGCCTGGGCTGGCTTTGAACTGTGAGCCTCAGATCTCAGCCTCCTGAGTAGCTAGGAAGACAGGCATGAGCCACTGGCGCCCGGCATAAGGTCGTTCATTTCTGTAGCAGTGGGAGGAAGAGTCGGCCACAGTACAGCTTACAGATGCCTCCTAGAGAAAACAACACATTTCACTGTGGTGAGGATCTGTGTAAGATAACATCGATCATTTTAACTATAATAGTACTACAGCTCAATGCTATTAATCACATTTACCTTGTTATACAGCCCACACCAGCGTCCATCTCCAGGACCCTTTTATTTTCCTCAAGTGAAGGGCTCTCCTAGTTACATAATGCCCCCCTCCCAGCCCGAGTGTCCTCCCTTCAGCTCTGCCCCTGGGAATGGGACTATTGGAGGGGCTGGAGAGAGGCAGATCCACCATATTTGTTCTCTCATGACTGGCTTGTTAACAGAATTTCCTGGGTGTTCATCTGTACGTGTAGCCACCATCAGAATTCGATTCCTTTTCAGGCTGAATAGCTGAGATGACTCCCAAGAGGGTAGCGAATATAGTGTGGGTGCTCTGGACAAAGAGGTGATTCCTGCCCAGGCTCAACGGCCACTCCTGCCTTGCCTTGTCTTTTCTCTCCCTTCCTTCCTTCCTTCCTTCCTTCCTTCCTTCCTTGGCTTGAAGTCATGGTCTGGGTGCTGTCCCTGAGCTATTTTGCTCACATCTAGCACTCTACTACTTGAGCCATAGCTTCACTTCTGGCTTTTTGCTTGTTCATTAGAGATAAGAGTCTCATAGATATTCCTGCCTGGGCTGGCATCAACACGAGATCTTCAGATTTCAGCTTCCTGAGTAGCTGGGATGACAGGCGTGAGCCACCAACACCTGCTTATACTTTCTGAGCTATGATTCTTTGGGCATTGTGGTGAAGGCAGACTACTTCTTATTCCAGCCCACATATGAACGAGACTAATTCTAAAGAACATTTTAAGCAACTTTCCTGAATATTTTCCCCAACCTCTTTAATCCTGTGCTAAAAATAGACGATGAAACACAGAAGTAGTCGGCAGCAAGCATATATCAGATTCAGCAAGCGAGTAAACACCAACCAGCCTCCCCTAGCTGGGGTGGATTTCTTTCTTCTTTTCTTTTTGTTGTTCTAGAAGAACACTGAGGCACAAAGTCTATATTTTAAAATAGAATTTATGACTTTAATCATCTTGACAGGGAGTATAAATGCCCCAAACAGCCTCCATGAGTCACTTCTTAGATTCTAAAAGGAATGTGTTTCAGAATGTGTTTTTTGTTCTTTGAGATTTGTTTTAAGAAGTTCCAAAAGAAAAAAGAAAAGAAAAGCAAACGCACTGCCTGGAGCCACAGATCTGGAAGCAGCTCTTTTTGGCTGTCACCAATGCCCGGCCGGGCGGCCCTGGGCTGGAGGCGGGCCTCCTCAGGCTGTGCTATCCCGTCCTGGGGGAGGCCCAATTTGAAAAGCCACAATACTGAGGAGCGAGTGCGGACAGGAGAAGGGGAGCATGAGAAAGGGACTCAGGGACCTGGGGGGCAGTGGCAAAGCCAGACCATTTTTTGGAAGTAAATCCCGCTAGATGGGTTCAACTGATTTTCCTGTGGCTACTCTTCAGGTGAAGTCTCCCGCCAGCATTGATTTATGCTTTAGGCCATTGCTCTTCAGCCCCTGATGGCCCATGAGAGCCAGTGCTGGTCTCAGCTCCCCCTAAACATGCTGTCTCTGTGCTTCCGGTTCTCTTGGATGTCAACCTCGGGAGCCTTGGATACCATCACAATTCCTCTCTCGGATTTTTTGTATTTATTTATTTATGTTTTGGTGTTGGTATGTTGGGGCTCGAACTCAGGGCCTCATGCTCTGGCTCAGCTTTCTTGTTGATGGCTGAGACATGCCTCCAGTCGAACTTTTTGCTGACAAATTGGAGCTGGAGTCTTACAGGCTTTTCTGCCCTGGCTGGCTTAAAACAGAGACCCTCCAGATCTCAGCCTCTTGAATAGTAGTATTATAGGCATGAGGTGCCAGCTACTATATTGACTCATCTTTACCCATCCCCTGGCTTGGAAACCTGGCCAGCTGGGTGATTTCCTCCTTGCAGATCTGAGGTGTGTGTGTGTGTGTGTGTGTGTGTGTGTGTGTGTGCACACGCACACACGCGCGCATATGCATGTCTCTTGATACTGATGGCAGGCACGGGTGCCTTTTGTTACCACGATATCTAAATCTGGCGATCAGTAAGGTAGGACAGACGGGTGACCAATGACAAATGAGTGAATGGACTGCAAGGATCATGGGGGATTTAAAGACTGTGAGAGGGTAAATACAGAGTGATGTATGTCAGGATGTGAGGGGTGGCCTGTGGTAGAGCAAGCCTCTGAGTCGGGAGACATTCCCTCAGCACCCACTTGAAAGACCTCAGCTCACCAATGAGCTCTGGGGTATGCAACCCAGAGCAGGGCATCAGCCACGTCTTCATAGCAAGAGCCGCACGGGAGAGGCCCCAGTAGACACAGCCTCTCGGTCCCACCAGCGTGCGGAATCCCCGCTCTTCAGTGTATCCTGCTCTTGAACTTTAGACAGAGGGAAAGGAAAGGACAGGAGTCTTGGGAAGAGAGAGGTGTGTAAGACTTTCCACCAAAACGTTTGAGGAAGATGGGTAAGCAAGAGTGGGCCAGTTCCAGGAGAGCGTGGTGGTTTGTTTGGTGAAGGTAAAGGGTTCCATGCTCTGTTGGGGGAGGGCAGAGGGAAGGGGGCGCTGGGAAGGGGGGGCTGGGCTTGGTGAGGAGAATGGGTGGGTTACTCTGGGTTTCTCTATGTTGTACAGACACCAGCTGGCGGCTGGGGCTGGCTCTGGCTTGCTCCATTTAAAAAGCAACAGTTTTGACCAAAGCCACTCTATTTCCAAACTAAGCGCCCAAATCGAATGACTCTGTATCTTGTTACCCAAGTAAATAAGAGATGCTACCTGGCAGCACACCCGGAGCACACACTCATCGTTGATTTGTGCTAGTAGAAAATTATACCTGTGAATCTATCCAATCACAGCAGAAACCCCAGACGCATAAGCTCTTCAGCCTTACCGGGTGTAGCCCCCTCATCTGGGACTATCCCCAAAACGGAGAGACATGGCAGGCATGTCTCAGTGTCAGGTCATAAGCCTGGTCAGGAAAATTGCCACAGCCAACGACTGCCACCTCTGTTCCCCAGACTGCAGCTGGAGCTCCATTTCTCATGTCGTGACCCACACCGCACATCAGACGGACACCTGAAATCTCTCTGCCACCCAGATGTACATATGGCAGCTCTACCCCTTCAACAGCTGTGTGCCTGAGCAGAGACGTTTCAGAGCCTGCAGCCTCTTTAACCCTTTTTCTACATTCCCAGGCCTGTGTGTTGTTGTTGTGTGATGCACAGCGCATGATCTGGAGGTTCACGCTGGAGTGAGAGAGTCCCTGCTTGAGCAGGTCATGGCTTTCAAGTATCCTCAACCAGACTTGGCCATTGGAAGCCAATTCAACTGTTGGGGCTTGTGGCCCTACTGATGTTTGATGAATTTGACATCGTAGAAGTACACAACTGTGTCTGATGTGGCTCATGGATGACGCTTCGAGTCTTCCCTAGTGTTTTGGAAGACTGGTAGAGCTGTCTTGGCTCTTTGTCTTTGTTCTTTGGCTATTGAGTTGTTGAGTTCTGGAATCAGACCCTGCCCTGTGACTGGCTCCTGGGTGTCCACGAACAGCCACTGTTGTTTTGTCTGTTATGTATTTATTTTTCTGTGCCAGTACTGGGGTTTGAACTCGAGCCCCAGGCCCCTTTGCTCTACCACCAACCTCTACTTCCAGGTTTTTGATGGCTCATTGGAGATACAAGCCTCACAAACTCTTCTGCCTCAGCTGGCTTTGAATGGCAAGCCTCAGCACTCAGCCTTCTGAGTAGCAGAAATTGCAGATGGGAGCGACCGGTGCCAACCAGGAACATCCTCTGTCTGCTGCTCCTCTCATCCCTGCCCAGCGTTCTCTTCACTTGCTTTTCCTAGGACAGGGTCCTGGGATCCGAACTGTGGGTCTTGAGTTCATCAGGTTGGAAGCAGACAGTTCAGATAGTCCAGCACCTTGAGTGAGTCAAAGAACTCCGGTTCTTTGAACCATAGCGAAGAACTGGGGAAGCCAAGTCAAGCCCAGAGCATTCCAGGTCCCCTGCTCCAGGGTCCTGGACATCAACGTGAGCATTAGTTTGGAGCGGGGTGTCTCCTCCTGTCTCCACTCAGAGGTCGAGCTGTCGGAGTATTTCTAGAGGCTCAGAGCAGCCTGGAATGGCATCTTTTCTTAGCCCAGCTTCTCCACAGAAAGGGAGTGTAAGGTTGGATCTGGTCCCGGCTGGTCCTCAGTGGAGGGGCATCCGGTTTATGATACCCCATGAATGCATTTTGTTTCCACATCTAATTGCTGCCAGGGTTTCTCCACAGAGCTCCAGGCCTGCTTTGAACCGCCACCAGAGCCTCACAGGCATCTTTTCCTGCCTTCTTCCCTCAGGGGTGGCAGACCTCCATGTGAGAAATACCTGAGCTCACAGCAGCCTGCAGGGAACTTTCATCTGTGGAGCTGAGAACCAGGGTCTGTCTATGTTCGTCATGGGCTTTCCTGGTGAAGACCTTGATGTAGGTCTTAGAAGCAGAAGGTTCTGGAAATTGAGGGTTTGGAGGGAAGGCTTGTTCATGGTCCAGACTGTTCAGTGGGCTCAAGCAGAGGTCATAGCCAACTAGGGCGTGGGCTCTGGGAGGTGGCATCTGCCCCGTACAGTTTGGAAAGGGATTGCCATTGCTTGCAATATTTTACTTTCCTTAGCATAAAAAGCAGAGAAGGTTGGGAAGCAAGACAAAACAGAGGAGTGATGGACGGGGGAGAATTGTAGCGACATCCAGGTATCATCCCCCCCAAGTAATTCACCGCCTTGCCCTTTTGGTTTTGGGGGCTGTTTGTGTGTCTGTCAGAGCCGGCCTGGGCTTCTCCAACTCCTCTTTCCTTGCAGATGCTTTTGTTCATGCTCTTCAACCATCTTCCTATGCCAGGCAGGTCTGGCATCTGCCAGCCTCGCCTGAGAGCTAGCTCCTCGCCCCTCACCCCTGCAGCTTGACTCCGTCAGCACACATTTTTAAATGCAACTAGACTTTTCTCCCTTAGAAAAGGTTGGTGGAAGAAATCAGTATAGAGTACTTTTCATCCTGGGAAAGAAGAGCTTCCTGGCCCCCACCCCATCTCAGATAGCTGCTTAACCATTTGAAATGAAATCCTTGAACGATTCCAATCTCCTCCACAGGTTACCAGAGGGTCACAAGCTATCCTAATTTGGGGATCTGTCAAGGATTCAGGCAATATGGGGAACGAGAGTGACAGTCACATGGAGGCTTATTAGGTTTTACTATTATTAGGTTACTATTATTATTGGGTTATTAGGTTTATTATTATCTCTCCTCTAATGGAGGAGAAAGGCAGCATTGGCCTTGGCAATTTATTGGGTTGGCTGGTAAGAAGTTCCTAGTCCTGGGCTCTAGCCTACTGGGCTAGGTCACAGTAAAGTCTCGTGGACAGCAGGTGCCGAGGCTTGGGAGGTGCACAGAATTACAAGGCACAATGAATAGGGGGTCCACCTGACCTCCAGGGCAGGGTCTGTGGGCCTAGTTCTTGGTTTTAGGTTAAAGATCCTGCACCGTTGTTTGTCGATCCACCGGAGGCCTGAATCAAGCCTTGCCTTACTCCTGAGGTGGGTGGGGACTGAGCGACATCCCACCCATCCCGGACCTCTGCAGGCTGTTTTGGTCTACACCGAGGTGGGTCCCTGGTGACCTGAGGGTTCTTAATAACAGAGCCCTGTGATCTCGTCCCCACCTCAAATCTCAGCATTTCCCCATGGCTGATGATAGCCCTACCTGGTGGCTGCACATGGGTGGACAATACCTTGTATGGCATGAGGACCCTCTGCCCCGAGAAATGAGGGGTCCGCGAGTCTAAGGAGTGAAGGCTCTTTGGAGACAGGGCTGGGTGCCGAGTCATGCAAACCGCTAGGCTGCCCCATGTTCTGAGCACTCATGCTCTCTTCCTGAACTTTCTGGGAAGCCTAGGCTGGAAGCAGAAGTGGCTCACATGGGTGGAGAGAGGGGGATGGGAGGGAGAAGCGTGTGTGTGTGTGTGTGTGTGTGTGTGTGTGTGTGTGTGTGGTTTGTTTAGGATACTTGACTGAGCTGTGTGTATGTTTCATGTGACATTTGTAGATGTATATATAGTGTGTAGAGAGTATTTTATGTGTGGTGTAGGAGTGTGTATGTGGTGTGTGTGTGTGTGTGTTGTGCATTGCATCTGATGTATGTGGTGTATTGGTAGGTACTGTATGATATATGTGCTGTGTGCTGCGTCTTTGGTTTAACTGTGATGTTAACGTGTGTGTGTGTGTGTGTGTGTGTACTGGGGCTTGAGCTCAAAGTTAGCACTCTAGCACTTGAGCCACACCTCACTTACACATTTTTTTGTAGTTAATTAACGTGAAGAGTCCCATAGACTTTCCTGCTTGGGATGGCTTTGAACCGTGATCCTCAGACCTCAGCCTCCTGAGCAGCCCTGTTAACTTTTTTGAACAGGGCAGAGAAACACAATCTGCAAACTGATGTGTCTCTTGCCTTTGTAAGGAAAGTGATTATAATAGTAACATGATAATTAAATCATTAAGATTGCAGTGATTCTGACTGGACAGGAAGTCATCACAGAACACTGCCTGCGCTGACAGGGGAGCAATAGCAGGACCCAGTAGAAAAGAAATGTGCCAGGGACAAATGTGAAGTCTGCCAGGTAACTCCAAAACTCGACAGGACCGTGCCCAGCTTGGGAGCGTCATCCGGATGGTGCCCTTTATAAAAGGTTTTGGCAGATGCTGAGTAAATCTCATTACGCATCACCATTGGCTGTCAGCTGGAGTTCCGATCATATTAGTAGAGGCAAATGGCTGGAATAAGGGAGGTGACACTGGTCACGTGCTGTGGCTGCGTCATGCGTGAGAGATAGACAAGGGAGAGGCTGGCCTGTCCTTGGTTTCCATCTGGGGGGTGGGGCTGAGTGGCGAGGGTCAACGGCTGGGCAACCTAGTGGCCTGGTGGGGTCTTGACTGGCTCCTGCCAGCGGAGGGCTTGGGTTGGATGGCTGACTGTGCCAATGGGCTTTGTGGGCTCGTAACTCCCAGGGATTCTGGGAGCCAATGCGCCTGCATCTGGGGGAGTCGCTTGGCAAATCCACCTGAGGCCACTTTGCATCCGAGAGGGTGAGTCACGGCCATCTGAGGTCAGCGGGAAAGCCGGTTTCTTTCCTGAACACGCTCTGACGCCAGGCACAGGCCTAGGCGCCACCTGGGACTGGCAGAGCCGGTTGCCTTTCACACCCCAGGATGCGGGAGAAGGGGATGGAGCCCCGTGGCTCTGAAAGCGCCTCCAGCCCCGCTGGCTGTCTCTCCACGATGGCCACCGTGGGTCAAGCGCGTGGCCTGGGAGCCAGGGTGCTGGTTCTGCTGGAGGTGGCCACGGCGATGTCCTGGTCACTCTCTAGGGTCTGGAAGGCCGGGTGCCTTGGGTGGCCCAGGCCGTGGGCTGATATCAGGCCCCAAGGAAGGCATTTCCGAGGGAGGCGCCATCCGATGGGTGCAGGTGGCACGGCGGGCACAGTCACCCTCTTCACTGTTCAGACACCAAGGGCTTCAGTGCCGTTCTCCAGGCAAACACAGGGTGTGGCCCAGGTGGCCCTGGGTGACACTGTCCAGTGCCACGCAGGGTCCACACACCACTGCCTCCTGTCCTGCCTGTGAGCCCAGGGCTGCTGGGCTCTAGGGCACAGGTGCCAGGCTGCTGGCGCTCACCCATGTGAGTAGATGACGGGCCTCAGAGCTGACAGACAAGGGAAACAGAGACACAGGTGCCAGAGCTACCACTGCGCAGCCCCTCCAGATCCCGGCCCATGGCCACCCACCCTGAGGCAGCGCCAGTGGGGACCCCCGGCTCCCCTGGAAGTGACTCACCCGGGAGTCCCCAGAGGAGTCCGGCTCTGTCTCAGCTCAGTGTCCTTGGAGGCTCTGGAGATGTGCTGGGGGCACAGGCTGGGCGCATTGCTATCACAGGGGGCAGGCAGGACATCGTGACAAGGATGGCAGCTCCTGCCAGCCTTCCCCACACAGCCCCGGCCGGGCCCAGCGCTGGCTCCAGACGCGGGCACATCCTGCCAAGGGCTCCCTTCCCCACACAGCCCCGGCTGGGCCCAGCGCTCACTCAGACGTGGGCACATCCCGCCAAGGGCTCCCTTCCCCACACAGCCCCGGCCAGGCCCAGCGCTCGTGGGCCCAGACGCGGCACATCCCGCCAAGGGCTCCCCAGGCCCCGCTGAGCCACTCATCCACACACTGTGGGCCCTCTGGGGCTTCCTTTTGTGAATCCTGGCAGGAAGCCCTCTCCAAATGCGAACAAGCCCAGCACCCGGGAGGCAAAGGCAGGAGGGTTTTGAGTTCGAGGGAACTTATGTAGTAGCTGCAAGAGTGGGCACTACAGAATAAATGTAGTAAGATAATAATATCGTACCAAGTGCTGTGGCTTACATCTTTAATCCCAGCTACTTAGAAAGTGGACATAGGAGGATCACAGTTCACAGCCAGCTCAGTCTGTGAGACTCCATCTCAACCAATTGCTGGAGTATGTCTGTCACTCCAGCTATGAGGGTGGGAGACTGGTATGAGTATCTTCAGTCCAGGCTGGCCCTGGGCAAAAAAGCAAGGCTCTGTGTGTGTGTGTGTGTCTGTGTGTGTGTGTGTATGTCTGTGTGTGTGTGTGTGTGTGTGTGTGTGTGAAATGGAAGAGCATCTGCCTAGCAAACTCAGGGTCCTGAGTTCAAACACAAGTCAGGCCAAAGCAAAAAAGTGACCACAGCTGCCCAAATGTTAGCCAGTGTCATCTGGTATACCTCTGGAGCCTAGCCACACAGGCAGCTCTCTGATAGACCGAGGTTGATTCTTATAAGCAAACTACACTTACTTCTCATGAGCTGACATGGACCCCAGATGGAGCCCCCCTGCCCGGACACTGACAGAGGCACCCAGAAAATGCTCGAGCGGCCAGTCTGCATGATTCTGCGGTTGAAAGACTCGGTTTCCCGCACTTCCATCTGTCTCCATGTTCACTTGGATGCCCCACCCACTGTGTGGGAGAAGCAGGCTCAGGTCCCAGGTTGGAATCAGGCTTGAGTTTGTTCCAGGAAACAAATGTTGGAAGGTCCTTGAGCAAACTCAACAAGGAAGAAGGGTGAGGGTGTGTGGCACCTGCAGACAGCCCAGCCAGGCTGGCCCGGGACAGGATGGCAGCCGGGTAGGACGTGGCTCCGCTCTGCCTGTACTGATGAGTGCTCACGGGGCTGTCTGGGTACCCGGTAGTTTTTCAGCAGCTGCATTTCCAGTAAAGCCCTGAACCTTCCAGGACGCCTCTGCTTACAGCACGGTGTGGGGTCCCTGGGTGTCATGTGAGCCAGGAAAGGTGGGGTGGGCAGGATTTTAGAAGAATGCTCTGGTGCAAGGGGCCAGTGGCCACTGCGGGGTCCCTGAGAACAGGATTCCACGGTGGGATCGTGGCATGAGAGGAGGAACAATGTCAGGCCACTCTTCCCGGATGACATGGAGAGCCACTGCTCCTGTCCTATGCACGATAAGATACTGTGCTGGGATTCCTTGGTGGGCACAGGGGCTCCTGGGCGCAGCTCTTCATCTGCTTGGGAGATGGTGGAGAAGGCCTGATTCTGCACTAGGCAGTCTTCTCTCTCAGGGCAGGAATACCGACACACAGACTTCTCCACCATGGGGCCAGCCCCTGCTGAGCGCTCTGGGAGGACAGTTTGCCACTGTGCGGTTGGCACCGTGCATGGTATACATTGCACACAGAATGTGTCTCCTTCACTTAAACATTCTATAAAAGGCCTGTTTGTCTATATGTCTCCCTCTCTTTCTCTCTGTGTTGTGGAAGCCTCCATGACTCCATGGAAACTGCCCAGGCCATTGCTTTTCACTTGCAACCACTTCCAAAAGGCAGAGCTCCTGCCGATTCTCAGGGCAGGGAGAAAACCATGCCCATCCTAAAAGCAGCAGGTGCCTCTTCACCCAGAGACACCAGGTATTCTATGGTGGCTCAGATTGTTCTAGAAAGCATGCACATCGTTTCCTTTCTCTCAGTACAGAGTCCCTGGTGTTGCCAGTCCTGTGGACTCTCCCCACCCCCCTCAACCCACTCCCCCCACGCCCCTCCAACCCCCACCCCTCCCCCCCTGCCTCGGCCTCCCTCAGTCACGGTCTCCGGTCCTTTCCCAGTGACTCTGGCTGGCAGGTTTCGCTACCTGCACTTCATATACGAAGGACCACAGGTGGGGCTGGGGCATGTGCACACTCCGGAGGCCTCCGTCCGTACAGGTGGAGTAACAACATCCTACCAGCGGGCCTCCCGCCTCCTTACGTCACCAAACTTCCGGAATCATCACTGAAGACGTGAAAACACGGCACAGGACTTACCATGGAGTGCGTCTCTGCTGTGGGGTCATTGTGTTCCCCCAAACCTCCACGTTGGGAGTGTGGCCCCCTGTTGGAAGGCGTTGGGCAGGAGGGGGGTGGCCTGCATCAAGGGTTAATGTCACCACCATGGAACAGGTTCCTTAGTGAGATGAGGGGGGACATGAAGCAGCCTGGCCTCCTCTTCCCTCCCACCTCTGCCTTCTGCCATGCAATGACCCAGGCTTGACTTGGACTTGTGGACTCCAGAGCTGCAGGAACCTTTTCTCCTTTATAAACGATCGAGTCTGTGGTATTTTGTTACAGCAACACAAATGGGCAGAGGCTGTCTAAACTTTCCCTGGTCTTTCCTGGTCTTTCTTCTTCTCAGTGCCTGGAGTGGCTGCTCCAGGTATTCAGGGGGGGCGGGGGTTGAGGGAGGATGGCTTCTCCTGTCCGTACCCACACCCCAGGAGGTGCGGGGTCTTCTGTCATTGGGTTATCGGTCCCCACATCACCACTCTGCACATCCTGACCACACACTTCTTGTCTGGAGTGGAGGGGGCTTCCATAACAGGAGCCAGCACTCCCCTCCCCTCCCCCATCCCCACCCTGTCGTGAGCCCTGGAAGAGAAACAAGAATTCTGGGTCAAAACTGAGAAATCATCCAAGTCTATTCCCCTCGGGGCACAGGAAGACGTAAAAATGGAGCCAGCAGAGCAGGGCTAGTTGCTTATGCAACGTATTTCTGATCCACAGGATAGATAACTTTACAACAAAACTAAACCAAGCAGCCGACACTTAACTGGAAATGACTAGGCAGGAAAGGCTGGGGCAGTAGACCTGTGAGTGGGGTGCTGGTGGTGCCCATGGCTATGCCCGGGCATGGCGTGGCTCAGCTCCCAGAAGCACCCGTGGAGCAGGACCTGGGGAGGCAGCCAGGACGAGTCCTGTCAGGCTGCCGGAGCCTTTCCCGAACATGGCTGGCATCACAGAACATGGCTGGCCTCTGGCCGCCTCCCTCAGAGCTTATCTAGGCCTTTTAATCTCCCGGGATCATCAGCCTCTATTTTTATTCTTGGACAAAGATGTGAATCAGAGTTGTGGCCAATACACTGGGCTTGTAGAGGCCTGTCACCAAGCGCCAGGTTCCCTGTAGTTTTAAGCAGATTACGGATAGGGCAGGAGACAGGCCGACAGGATCGGGCTTGCTCTGAGCCAAAGGAGTTTGGTACGTAGTAGGCACTCAGCAAATATTTGCAGGACCAAACATCAAGGCCTTCTATTAATTCCAAGTCGCTTTCTTCCCCCGCCCCGCTGCCCTGTGGAATGCCAGGTGAGAGCAGCCAGCAGGTTGTTTTCTGCATGCCTGTGATTTCCCCAGAACCAAAAGCTTGTGGGCGTGGCTGGCTGTGGAACAGGTCGGCATCCTACCGGCTCAAGACCCTGGCTGTCCTGTCCTTGCAGATGGTTGCTATATGACTTTCCCCTGTAGACCCTGTGAAGGAAGCTCTGGAGCCTCTGCGATATCCATTTCACTTTCCAGTGCTTTCTTGGTGCTCATAGAAATCCGTTCTGCTTATGGTCCAGCTGGGAGGTCAGCCTGTCCTAGATGCTCTGATCTAGCTGAGGTTTACTGGGTGCCAGCAGGACTGTGCAGTAGTGAGAAGATTCTGTCACTGTGAACACCTGCCCTAGCCTAAAAGCTGGGTTTGGACTGTTGGGAAGACGCAGGAGTAATGTGTTCCAAGTGAAGTCCAGAGACTAAGAGCCTGAGGCCTGGGGTATTTGGGCCAGCACCATGAACTCTTCATGGCCTGCAGATCCTGAAGAAACCATGTGATCACACACAAGCCCACTGGTAGGCCCCTCTCCAGTTCCTGTGGCCACACTGATGATGAAGTCATGATTCCCACACCCATCATGGTGGCCTGGTCTCCTGGAACTGGTCACCTACAGCGTAGCTTTGAGAGAAGCAGGAAGTGGTTTCTGTTCTGGGGAAGCCATGTTGGAACTGGCTCATGTGGTGATGGAAGCTGAATAGTTCTGAGACCTGTGGTTGGCAAGCTGGAGAGCCTGGAGGAGCTGGTGTTTCGGCTGAAGTCTGAGGCTGGAAGCCTAGTGCCCCAGCTCTAGTAGTCAGTAGGGGAGGGATTCCCTCCTGGTCACATGCTCCTCCTGTCTACCCCGTGCACCTCGTTACCCCTGAGTGAGTGGCGATGACCCCTGGCATGCACTAAGGAGGACATTTGCTATACTTAGTCCAATTCAAGGGTTAATTTTTAGGGGAAAACCCTTCAGGATATGTTCAGAATGTTTGACTAGTGGTCTTGGCAGCCTGTAGCCCAGTCAAGTTGACACATAAAATTAATCACTACAATGTTCTAAAACATAACTCCCAGTTTTGCAGGGGCTAGACGTGATGTGGGGGCCTGCTCAAAGCAAGGTCATCATTGTAGGCTGTGTGATGACCTTTGAGTGCCAGGGATCCCTAAGTAGGGACCCCAGGAATTGACAAGGACAGTCATACCCCTCCAGTGTAAATGTGAGTAGCACCTGTCAGAGAGTGCTAAGAGGAGGAAGACATCTGGAGAGAGGTGGCAGCCACTGGACAGTCAGAATTTGTGCTAATAGAAGGCCACAGTGCAGAGTCAACACTCGATCTAGGGGTGACAAACAGCTCAGGATCCGAGTCCCCCAAATAGTCTTGAATGACCCGAGGTCTGCTCTTTATGACATTACTATGAAGTTTGTCCTAGGGGTTATTAATCTCAGCACCAGGGGCTCCTTAAACCTCTTTATCTCTCATGACCAAACTAATACCACGATCTTAACCCACTTGATTTTTCAGGTGGATTGGAGTTGAAAGACAAGAAAAAACCCACTCAAATGCTTTGTGTCCACCTCCCGTTGTTAACTTGGTAAGCACTGCACCAGAAGTAGAGGGTGAAGAACGTGACAGGGAACCATGGCCTTTGCAGACACAGCTGTTCACAGATGCCATCGCAGGGAAAAGGAGCTGTGGCCCTTGGCACTCAGTGTCGCCGTTGAGCCTTTCCAGACCACTCAGTGTAGTTTTCCGTGAGCAGAATCACTTTCTACAAATCTCCCCTGAGCTGAGGGGTGAGTGAGTGGGAATGGGAAGAAGACATGGGATGAGGAATCTTCACCAAGGTGTGTTGTAGCTATGACTTAAGTGATCCAGGAAGACATAGAACACACATCTGAGCAGTTACAATGCATCAGGCAGCAGCCTCGGTGCATAAGAGGTGCTGATAAATAAAATGGAGACTGGAGCTGTAGGCACTTACATGAAGAGTGGGTTTCATAAGATAACACTATGAAAGGTAAGAAGTATATTCTAATAAATATACATGCTAAAGGGCTGGGAAGGTGGCTTAGTGGTAGAATGCTTGCCTACTACCATGCATGAAGCCCTGAGTTCCATTCCTCAGTACCATATGAACAGAAAAAGCCATGAGTGGAGATGTGGCGTAAGTGGTAGAGAGCTTGCCTTGAGCAAAAGCAGCTCAGGGACAGTGCTCAGGCCCTGAGTTCAAGCCCCAGGACTGGCAAAAAATATGAAAAATATACATGTAAGTGAAGAAATGCTGTGTTGTGTTGAAGGTGACAGTGCCTTCAGAGCAGGGAAGGATGGCGCAGGAATTGGAGACAATATAATTTTAAATAGGGATGGTCAACCACCCCCCTGAACAGCTGAATCTTCGAGAAAAGGCTGTGGAGATGGGGCGGAGTTGCCCTCAGGACACCGGGGGTAGAGTACCTGGGAGATACACATTCCACAGAGATCTTCAGGCAAGAGTATCTCAAGTGCTCAACAACAGGGTGGCTGGGAGGGAGGGAAGGAGGGAGCAGAAGGCTGAGGTAGTGCTGGAATAAACCGGACTGGAAGTGTCTGGGAGAGAAAGAGAAGAGTCAGAGCATCCTCAGACCTGAGCAAAGGCTCCTAGTGGTCCTCTCCTCGCCTACATGGTTTACCCTCTGGCTCAATCAGCAAGCATCATGGTAGAAGGAAACTGTACATCACAACCCACCCCAACCTCCACCCCTGGATCTTCACACCATTGCTCTGCATGAGCAGGGCAGCCTCATGACACCTTGGGTACTGATGGGTAATGCCATTCCTGCTGCTGGCATGTGTTGGGGCAGAGGCACGCCTGAACTCCAGTGTGGGAAACACTGAAGGTGACTAATGTCTATTATTGCCTAACAGGTGTATCATTCATCATTTGTAATGCTGTAACAAAACTCCTTGGACTGGGTAGTTTATAAACAACAGAGAGTACTGCTCAGAGTTCAGGAAACTGAAGAGTCCAAGGCCTAGACACCAGCAAATGGATAGTCTGGTGAGGGTCTGTTTCCTCCTTCACATGGGACCCCTTCTCCCCATGTCCTTCTGTGGAGAGGGACAGGGAGGGCCTTCAAGCCTCTTTCCTCCCATGAATCACTTCACAGAACTGTCCTCTGGGGGATCAAATTCTAGTATATGGATTTGGGGAAACGCCAGCAGCCAGACTTTAGCAATATGGAAACAGGCAAGCTCTCAAATAATATATAATGATATTTATATATATAATGGTATGTGTATATGTATATCTATATATCTACAGTTCCACGAGGTATGTGGTATAACACTATACTAGGCACCATGGTAAAATTCTGTGAAGTCTCCTAACAGGCAACTACCAAATGCAGCAGCTCTCTGTGGAGCTACTAAACACCCCAGCAGAGCTTCCTGTGTGTTCAGTTGAGGTCACAGGACCAATTTAAATATGTAGACAAGACTGTGTTCTTTCAAGATTGGGGACTATAACCTGGGTAAATGTCTCATGTGAAATCTTTCTGTCACTATTTTATTATTTTATATGTTTGTAGTACTGGGGATTGAACTCAGGAATCCTTTGTAGCTGGGGCATCTGTTATCTTCTTAGAGATGTGTCCTGGTTGCTTTCAGCCATCAGCAATTTGCCCAGTGCCTGATGGTACTTCCATTTTTTTTCCTACTCACCCTCTCAATGAAAGGCTTTTTTTTCTCCATTTAAATAAAACAATGAGCCGGGCACCACTGGTTCACACCTGTAATCCTAGCTACTCAGGAGGCTGAGATCTGAGGATCACGGTTCATAGCCAGCCTGGGTAGGAAAGACGGTGAAACTCTTATCTCCCATATACCACCAGAAAACTGAAAGTGGTGCTGTGGCTCAAGTGGTAGACCACTTGCCTTGAGCTGAAGAGCTGAGGGACAGCACCCAGGCCCAGAGTTCAAGCCCCATGACCAACAAAAACAAAAAACAAACAAAAAATAATGATAAAGACTCTTGCATATATCTTTCTGTAGATGGATGCTTTAGTTTTCCCTGGGTAAATAAAAACCTAGAAATGAAATTTCTGGATTAGGGGCGGATGTGGATTTAGCCTTGAGCTACCCAGCCTTTCCACACAGCTCCTGCCCTGTTCTCCTCCTTTCCTCCCTCCTCGTTCTCCCGGTGCCCCCTCCCTCTCCATTCTCCCCCTCCCATCCTGCCCGGTTCAGCTGTGGGAGTTCCAGTTGCTCTGCATCCTGGCCAACATTTTGTGTTGTCAGTCATCTTTATTTTAACCATCCTAGTGGGTGTGAAATGTCATCATGCTGTAGTTTTGATTTCCATTTCTCCTGCACCTATTAACATTGAGCAAAATTATAATGTGCTTATTCACTAGTTATTTGCTTCTTTACCCCTTGTTAAAAAATTGGTTATTTGGGTTTTCATATATGAGTTATGTTATTTTTTTCTGGCTTGTCTTTTCTCTTTGTTGCTTTCTATAATTTAGAGATATTATCAGTTGTTTTTCTCTAACACCTACTACAATATGAATTCAATATTTGTTAGAATTTTGGCTTAAAGACACACAACCTGATGACTTTATTAAGATAATTCAGTCAGTTTTAGTATAGCTGTTTCTTTTCCTTCTTTCTTTCTTCCTTTCTTTCTTTCTTTCTTTCTTCCTTCCTTCCTTTCTTCCTTCCTTTTTTTCTTTCTTCCTTCCTTCCTTCCTTCCTTCCTTCCTTCCTTTCTTTCTTTCTTTCTTTCTTTCTTTCTATTGGCAGTACCTCTTTTGTTTGGGATTTGACCTGATACTTTTTTAGTATGTTGATTTTTTGAAAACTTCGGGGTATTCACTCACAAGTGTATTAAGCCAATCTGGCATATACTTCTTGAGCCTGGAAATGATTATAAACAGTGCAGTGAATGGGAAGACTTAGAAGAGCTGAAACTTCCACCATAGGTGGTCTCTGCTAGAAAGTATTTACAGCTTTAAAATCTAGAACATTCTGTGCTATCAACTCCCGATGTTTTCCTTCTCTTCAGAAGTTCACAAGACATTTCGTGGGGAATAACCACAGCCCAGGGGCAGAAGGAAGAAACAGAGATACTTTCATTTGAAGATAAAGTTTGTTGGCATCCACAGAGAAACTATTTGAGGCTTTTTAAACACCTTGTTCCCCTTCCAAATTTGTCAGCCCGAAGCATGATAAATTTATGTTCTCTTTGAAAGAACACCTGCAGGGACGTCATCTGCATTTTCTTAAATTAGTTTCTAGGCAGACCAGCCAGCTTGGGAGGCCAGGGGAAACAGCACCGCCACACCATCACCAAGCTGTGTCAGATTCTGTGCTGAGGCGTTACACTGCGTTCTGGAAAAGTCCCATCCTCTGCGTGGCTGAGAGAGCCAACATCCTGAATCTTTAAAAGTATCTACAACCAAGGAATTGTTAACTTTCAGTTGATTAATTTTAAACTCAAGCCAAGCCATTCAATAATATATGTATGTATGTATGTGTGTGTATATATATATTCATATCTAAGGTTATAGGCTGAGTGGTATAGGTCTGTAATCTCAGCTACTCAGAGGAAGAGATGGAGAACATGACAGTTCAAGGCCAGGCCAGACAAAAAGTTAGTAAGACTGCAACTCAACAAACAAGCTGGGTGTGGTGTTGCGTATATATATTTGTTATATTTATTTATTATATCTAATAAATATTGTATTAAATGAAAATTTTCTCATCCATCACAATTATGCCATTTGCACAGAAGCAGATGGTCCTGAAAGAAAAAAAATCATGTTGAGTAAAGGGAGACAGCCTCAGAGAGACAAAAGGAGCACATGCTCTCTTATATGTGGAAGTTAGATGTAAAATGCAAACATATGAAAAATACACAGGACCATCTAACCTATGTGTATACTCAATTAAACTGACCTGCAGGGGTGGAACAATGAACAGACAGGTTAACAAAGTGAACACCAGAAAATATGTTGGGGAGGGGGGGCTTCACAGGGAAACAGAGGAAGGGAGAGGGGAATGGTGGTTGGTGTCAGTCGTATTACCCCATGTACATGAATAAGAAAGCCTGAGGTAGAGCCGGGACAGAGGAGGGGGGGAGGGCGATGGAAGGAGTGACGTGATCAGATGCACCTTCAGAGCAGCTGCGAGTTGCTCTGTGCAGCGGGACCCTCAGGAGCCACCACTGTCTGCTCACCAGCCTTCCTCCTTGGCCACGGCAGCAGATGCTTTCCCTGTGGAGCACTACAGGAGTCCTGGAGGAGGAGAGATCAGTCAGAGCCTTCCCTGGTGTCATGGGAGAAGTCATCATCAGCAGAACTTCTGGGCTAGATCCTATTCTAAGAGTCTTAATTCAGAAGAGCTTCCAGAACCTTCCAGGAGAAGCCAGGTATCTGTGACCAAGTCCACACAGACCTCTAGTCTCCCTGAGCACAGAGAGTGGTCACACTGCCTGGAATCTGCTAGTCTCATGTGGGCATGTGCTTGGCAGTATCTAATCCACTAGTTGTATTCAATGGGTTTGTGTGTGTGTGTGTGTGTGTGTGTGTGTGTGTGTGTGCGCGCGCGCGTGCGTGCGCACGTATGCCAGTACTGGGGCTTGAACCTCAGGGACTAGCACTCTCACTCAGCTTTTCTGCTCACTGGCTAGTGCTCTCCCACTTGGGCCATACCTCTACTTCCAGTTTTTGTTGGCTAATTGGAGATGAGTCTCTTAGATTTGTCTGCCTACACTGGCTTTGCACCATAATCCTCAGATCTCAACTTCCTGAGTAGCTAAGATTACAAGTGTGAGCCATCAGCACCATTAAGTTGATATTTAGTTAGTTATTTAGTTCAGTTCTGGAATCTGTTACACTAGAGTGACAGCTAAGTGGGCCAAATCTGTGGCCCTAAGAAAGTTTAGGTCTAAAGTCCTTTTTCCACAGTGGCCTATTGTACTGTTTTTTCTGGGGCTCTGTCAAGAAGGGATATTTAGAAGTCATAATACCATTTTATACCAACTCTAGGTATTTTCCTACCTTCTCCTTTAGAAATTTATTTTCTCAAATGAAATGTGTCACCAGCAATCTCCCTCTCTCACCAATTAGTTTTTTTTTTAAGTTTACATCTCTAGTGAAAAACACAAGTCCTTGGGGAGAGAAAGGAGAAAGGAATTGGGAATTTTCACTTGGTAGAAAAGCAGCTACATAGCTCCAGGATCTGTACTCAGCCTGTATGTGTGTGAACTGGGGACAGAATTAGGGCAGGGCTGGCTTTGGGAAACCATTTGGCCTGCTTAAAGGAATTTGGAATAAGCTTCCTGTAGGAAGAATGGTAAAGTTAGTCCTAGGAGTTTATAAAATTATAAAACCATTTACGCAGTAGAAGAGGATACTTTTCCTTGGTGAGAGATGAGGAGGATGCAGGGTTGTGTAGCAAACAATATTGAAACAATGAAGAATTACATACAAAAGAACACACTTAGAACTCCACATATCACACAGGAAAGGCAACTCAAAATGAATCACAGACCTAAATGTAAGAGCTAAATAGGTAAAAAGCAAACAAACAGTCAATAAGCACATAAAAAGCACATTAGTTTTTCCAGAATCATTAGTATTTCCAGAAATGCAATTCAGAACCACCCTGTGACACATTTCATAGCCACTAGGGTAGCTGATTGGGGAAGAGGAAGGAAAAAAGACAAAATCCATTCATTTTGTAAGGATCTAGACAAACTTGAACACTTATTCACCGATGGAGGGAATTTAAAATAATACAGCTGCTTTGGAAAACAAGTTGGCAATTCTTCAAAACACAATCGTAAAGTTACCATACAACCTAGCACTTCTGTGCTGAGAGTATTGAAAACACATGTCCACACAAAACTTCATACAGACATGTTTGTAACAGCATTATTCATAATAGCCAGTGAAGTAAATACGTATGCATTGATGAGTGGATAAACCAAAGGGGGCTATCACTCACTAGGAAAGAGAATGGAGCTGCTCAGGAGGCTGAGATCTGAGGATCACAGTTTGAAGCCAGCCCAGGCAAGAAAGTCCCTGTGAGACTCTTATCTCCAACTAACCACCACAAAACTGGAAGTGGCGCTGTGACTCAAAGTGGTAGAGCACTAGCCTCAAGCACAAGAGATCAGAGACAGTGCCCAGGCTCTGAGTTCAAGCCCCCCATGACTGATGAGAGAGAGAGAGAGAGAGAGAGAGAGAGAAGAGAGAGAGAGAGAGAGAGAGAGAGAGAGAGAGAGAGAGAGAGAGAGAGAGAGGGAGGGAGGGAGGGAGGGAGGGAGGGAGGAAGGGAGGGAGTGTGTAGTTATGGTGTATGTTGAGCATGATGGATCTTGAAAATGACAGGGCAAGCAGAAGGAGCCAATCACAAACACTGCTTACTATAGGATTCCATTTATGTCGCAGATCCATGATAGGCAAATCCATCATCACAGAAAACAGGTCAGTCTTGTGGGAGCTTAGAGGAGAGATACCTACACCTGCCTCTGATACTTATAATGCCAGTCCTAAGGCTTGAGCTCAGGGCCTGGGCACTGTTCCTGAGCTTTTGTGCTCAAGGCTAGCATTCTACCACTTGAGCCACACCTCCACTTGCGGCTTTTTTGTGGTTAATTGAAGATAAAAGTCTTATGGACTTTCCTGTCCAGGCTGGCTTTGATCCATGACCCTCTAATCCGAGCCTCCTGAGTAGCTAGGATTACAGGCCTAAAATGGGAGAGGTAAGCTTATGTGACTCTGAATACATAGAAAACCCCCACTGAACTGTGCATTTCAAAAAGATGGATTTTGTGGCATATGGATTATATCTCCATAAAGTGTTCTTTTAAAAAGTAATGTATGAAATCATTTGAATTTTACATAAGCATTGCTTAGTTAACACAGATTTTTCTGTGATATTCTCTTTGAATAGACTCCTAGCTTATTAAGTCAAATACTGATGTTCCAAACTAAAGGCAAAAGCTTAAAAACCAGCCACATAGGCATTGGTCTAGCCTCAAGTTGCTTAGCTGCCCTCCAAAACAAAGCCTGTACGCTGTAAAGGAAGCTGGTCCCTAACTAGACCCAGAAACACACCACTTATGGTGTCAAGCCAAAACCTACAAGATACACAAAAGGTGCCCAATAACTAGGAGAGAAGCAAATTGGAAATGACAAGTTGTAGAATTCATGAGCAGGAACATCACAGTAGATACTATCACTGTGTTTAAATATTTCAAAGAAAACAGAAACATAATGACGATAGAAATGAAACAAATCTGAAATAACTAACTGGAACTTATGGTCATGCAAATGCTGAAACTGGTATAAAAAACAGAGGAAGGAACAGTCATAGGTTAGATACTTTGCAAGTAAATGGTAGAGAAGTAGATATGGCAGTAGAGGATGCGGGGCATGGCTCAGGTGGTAAAGCACAGGAATTATTGTCATCTGAAGTGTGAGAAGGGACGAAATATGGACTGAAGTTCAAAGATTTGTAAAAAAAAAAAAATCCCATCCTAAGAAATTCTAGAAAAAAATTAACAAATTATCTATGTTTCCAAGTTTGATAAAGTATTATCATCAAAAAACAACAATCTAACACAGGACACACACACACAATGGTGAAACATGATGATAAAATAGTTCAAAACAACATCAAAGTCTTGAAAGCGGAGAGGAAATGAGTACATGGGAAGAAAGTAGGAATGACTACAGACTTCTGATGAGAAACTATGAACCCTAGAAGACAAAGAAATGAGGTTTAAAGTTTGATAGCAGATAGATGGATGAATAGAGACTGATAAATAGAATCTATCTATCTATAGTTACATAGATCATGCTAACCAATATTGTATATTCATGGGGAATAATCTTTTGAAAACAGAAATAAAATCTTTTTCAAATACAAGCTGCAGAATTCATTTTCATGGGACCTACTCTATAATACACTTAAGTCACGTCAGCACAGGAATAAGAAACCTGTCACCACATGGAACTTGAGTCTGTAGACAAAAATAAAGTGCTGGAATGATAAATATATGGAAAAATGTGGTGCCTGTACCTCATTAGAAACTTCTTTAAGCAGCATTTGCGTATTTAAGTCAAAAAATATCTAGAGGTTAAACTTGTGTGAGAAAACCCACAGCTATGGTGGCTCATCTCTAATTCCACCTGGTCAAGAGCCAGAGATCTGGGGATAGTGGTTCAAGGCCAACATGAGCCTAAGCATTTGCAAGATTCATCTCAACCAATGGCTGAGTGCACTGTTGTATGCCTGCCATCCCAGCTAGGGGGGCAGCACAGTGGCTCCATGCAGTGGTGCATTCGTGGATGCACAAGCAGGAATATCACAGCGCAGGTCGGGCAAAGTGTGAGACCCTAGCTCACATGTCACCAAGACAAAAAGAGACGGGAAGTGTGATTCAAGTAGCAGACCACCCATATAACAACCACAATCCCACGTTCTATAAGAAAAAACAAACGGAAGAGAAGGAGGACATCATTAACACGGCAGGAAGCAGGCAGACACAGAAGCAGAGTGTTCTGAGAGTTGTACACTACTCACAAAGTGACCGTGTGAATTCTACTTGGGCTATGTTAAATAGAAGTTGAATGTTGTAAAGCTTATAAGCACCACTTTAAGAATAATACAACAAAAGGAGATAGCTTATCACCTACTGGTGAATAAAGTAAACCAGTAAAAAATATAAATAACACCCCCCCAAGTCCAAAAAGTTAGAATTGAGCTAAAAAAAAAGAACTGAAGGAGGGTTGTGTCAAACAGAAAGACAAAACAAGAGGGTAGATATCTAAACAATTTTAAAATTACCTTAAATAGTTGGACCAAGAGGATTCGAGCCAGTGATCAGTGTAAACACTTCCATTGTTTCCCCCATCTTTCCCCATCTTGATTCCTGTCACCCCTTCCCGCCAGCATTCTCCCTCATCTCTCCCAACCCCACCCAGATTGCACTTTTAAATGCAGGCATACTTGCAACAGAGTCTCATGTAGTTGCTATGCACTGACTAACAGTGTGTAAGACTGCAAGAAAGAACTGCCTGTGATCTGCACAAAACCTACCTCAAATTGACAACAAAGGTAGGCAAAGTTAAAGTCTGGATATAGACGCATGATGCAAACAGTAATGAGTGAATCAGGACCAGCTGTAATTCCAGGCCAACTAAGTTTCAGAAAATGATACTATTAATAAAAATGAAGATAGGCATTTCATGACAGAGAGCCAATTCATCACAGAGACCTAACAGTCCCAATTCCCCCCCCCCCCTCAAGTTTTCTTCCTCTTACACACACAGTCACACAGACACACACACACAGACACACACACACACACTGATAGACTCCAGTGAAATATAGGCAAATCAACATTTAAAGTTGAAAATGTGTGCAATCCTTTCCTCATGGTTGTAGAACACGTACAGAAAGTGAGAATACAGAAGACTTGAGCGATGCTGTTTACCAACTTGACTAATGCCTGTAAACATATCTCCCAGCACCAGAAGAATGCCCACTATTTCAAGTGCACTGAGAGACCGCATGCAGGGCCTGAGAACAAGCCTCAACAACTCCAAGAGAGTTGAAGTTGGGCAAGGCCACAATAGAATTTAATAAGTCAACAACAGAAGAAGCTGGAAAATCCCCAAATATTTGAGAATTAGACAACATACTTCTAAAATAACCCATGGATCAAAGAAGTCCCAAGCAAGAAGGATTAAAAGTATTTTGAATGGGGCTGGTAAGGTGGCTCAGTGGTAGAGCGCTTGCCTTGCATGCATGAGGCCCTGGGTTCAATTCCTCAGCACCACATAAGCAAAAAAAAAAGCCGGAAATGGTGCTGTGGCTCAAGTGGTAGAGCGCTCGCCTTGAGCTGAAGAGCTGAGGGACAGTGCCCAGGCCCAGAGTTCAGGCCCCATGACCGGACCCCAAAAAAAAAATTTGAACGAAATAAAAGCAAATATAGATAACATTAAAATGTGCAGGATAAGAAAAAAACCCCTAAACTTCTACCTTAAGAGTCTAGAACAGAAAGACAAATCTCAAAATAATAGGAAATAAAAGTAGACATCAATAAATTAAAAAAAAACAAAACAACTAAAAACCAAATAACTCTTTGGATGAGAGTCAGCAAGATGATAGTCAGTAGATAGATGAATGCTTAACTAGACCTGCTTGAAAAGAGGAAGACAAAAGCCAAATGAAGCAGACCCCAGAGACTCAAAGACACAACAAGGAAGTGTTCTGACCAATTTTATTTCAATTACTTCAGTACCTCAAATGCAATACATTCTTTGGTATAATGCTACTGTTGACATTCGAAACGTTTTTGTTCTTAGAAGATAATTGTGAAAAAAATTTAAGAAGTGTGACTCAGATTCACATAGTTCAGGCTCAGAGTGGGGGAAATTGTTGAACCTAAGTAGCCCACACGAGTGTTTCGAGAGGTCTTTCTTTGCCTCTTCTGTCCCCAATTGACACCTTGTTGTGAAACGTGTGCATCCTTGGATCTGACCAGATGCCTGATGGAGAATGTTCAAGGCAAAAACCGTACCTGTCCTGACATGCGCGGGCTTCTTGTCATGGCTTTTCTTGAACAATATAGGAATGGTTTACAGAATGTTTACATTGTATTAGATAATGCAAGTGATCCAAAAATGATTGAAAATATACCAGAGGAGGGTTGGACTCAATTGTGCAACCCTGTAATCCTACTGCCTCCGGAGGTAGAGGTTGGATTGCAAATTGAGGCCCAGCCCAGGAAAAACATAAAACCCTATCCAAAAAACAAGCTGAGAAGGGGCTCGGTTGGAGGGTGGGGGGAAGAGGGGAGGTAGGTCAAGTTGCACAGTATATGCTAACAAGCATGGGGTCCTGAGTCCACTCCCAAATACTGCCAGGCAAAAGCAACGTAAACAGTAAAGCATGCAGGATGACATGCTTAGTGTTTTATACTATAGCTTTGACATTTGACAGGAAGGGGCTTGAGCACCTTGGGACTTGGGTCCCCATGCGATGTCTTCTGTGAATTTGTCAGGCTGGGGTACTGGTCAGCGGAAGGCCATCACTCTGGGAAGGACAGGGTTCCGACCTTTTTCTCTCAGGGCAGGACTGAGATCTTCCTTCTATGTCAGGACGAGGCTTCCTGGCGATGCTGGGGGCGTGGGAGCTCCCGCAGGATAAGGATGTGGGCAGGGAGGAAGGACCTGGGGTGTCAGCCACCCTTTACCAGCAGCAAGGACCGATAGAAAGGACTGGAGAATTTCATTTACTCATTCAGCTACTCAGAAAGAGCTGAAAGAAATGCCCGGGGCAGTCAATCAATGCCGTGCTCAGTAAACAGAGCCCTGACCTGTTTAATTCTTCCCAGAGGTTGGAAAAGAGCTTGACTCACACTGGCACGCAACTGTGGCCTAATTGGATACTAATTACTCAGAAGAGCTCTGTTTACCCAAACTTCGCATAAACCCTAAAAATGAGAGCATGCATAAAAATGCAAAGGGCTGGTAGAAAAATGACATGAATAGCTGTATCAGAGTCCTTTTTCCAGAAATAATATTGCTAATTGCACAAGAATAAACACTCAAGAGTTGATAAATCCCACGATTGGAGGATGACTTACGTACATCTCCAAGGAGCTGTATGTTGGAAATATTTGGAAATGTGGACAGCTACTCAGCCATCTGGAGCCAAGGAAACAAGGATGATTTCCTGTGTGTTGACAAATCTCTTTGCGAAGAGACCATCTATAAAGGAAACAAAATACTGTGTGCTTGCAGGGATCAGTACAGTGTCAGGAAAGAGGTCCTCGGGGTGGAGCTTCTGGCCATTTGACAGCTCTGAGCCTGGGCCTCTTTGCGGCCCCACCCATTCATCCACGTGTGGTCTGTGGCTGCCCCACCACAGCAGATAGGAGAGTTGAGACCAGAGGACTGACAAACACATAGAAATCGTCCCACCTTCCTAAGCTAACATGCAAATGAGGCCCATTACACAGCCTTTGGAATGGCCAAGACTGAAGACTTGACAACAGCAAGTGTGGGCAAAGAAGGGGAACTGTGGAGCCCTCAGGCACTACGGCTGAAGTGTAAACTGGCTCCACTTTGGAACAAGACTTGGCTAAGTCTGTTACAGCAATCCACCCCACACCCAAGGCCCATCAATTCCCCTGGAGCCAATCAGAAAGAGACAGGCGTGGGTGTGGTTCTGACAGCTGTATTCGTCACAACTCAAACCCAGCACCATCAAGAAGCCTGCACTGGAGGAAGGAATTCAATAAGGTGTGATATTTGCACCCGGTGGCAGGACACACTGCGGTTTAACACGTGGGCCTTTCCTACGCACACTGCATGAGTCCATTCGCGACACTACGTTCCACGAGGCTTCAAGTCAAACATCAAATCCCTGTGGGTGGAAAGGATTGCTGTAGGCAGTGAAGAACACAGCTCCTTTTAAATCTTTTTTTTAATCTATATAAAAACACTGTCGGTCCTTTTGAGCTTTAACCTTTTGTGGCAGTGAATACTAGAGAGCCACATTTAACAGGAAGTCAGACTGTGATACTATTTAACTTTTGTGGTAAAATGGATCCTTTTTTTTTTTTTTTGTCCCTTGAACTCAAGGCCCAGGTGCTGACCCAAACGCTTTTGCCCAAGGCTAGTGCTCTACCACTTTGAGACAGCTCTACTTCCAGTTTTCTGGTGGTTCCTTGGAGATAAGACTTTTCCTGACCGGCTTTGAACTGGGATCCTCAGATCTCAGCCTCCTGCACAGCTCAGATTACAGGCGTGAGCCATGAGTGCCCAGCTCACTGAAATGGATTCAGTCTCGGTGTTTAAGCATCTCTTGGGGAAAGCTCTGTGGAAAAACTCACACGTGCGGTTTGGGGAGCAGAGGGCTAGTCCTCCCTAGCACAGACACACCAAGCAGCAGCTTCTCATTCCCAGCTGCCCCGCAGGTCTGAGGAGACTCTCCATGCCCCACTCTAGCCTGTGAGGCATTGCTGGAGTTCATCGTCAGCAGGGGGAAGGGGACAAAAGGTTGAAACACAAACCAGTGTGGACTTGGCTGTCTTGCCAGCAGGCTTCGGCCCAGCGAGCATTTGCAGGGTGGTGTGACAGGTGCTGACGGACATGCCATGTGGGGCGGTGGGGTGCAGAAGGCTCCATGGTCAGCAGGCGGGGGTGGGGGGGGAGGGCATGGCTGCTTTCCTGCTGGGAAGGGAAGCCACTCCAGCCAGCCCGGCCCTGGAGCTTTCTTCGCTGGTTTGATCCGATGGGCTAGGCAGCACTGGACCCACCAAGCTCTGACCCAAGACAGACTTTGCTCACAGGGAGATGTGGTATAAATGATGTCAGTGAGATTCTGTCAGTTCAACATGGCAGGAACTCAGATGAGACTGGCCCGGGGAATTTATAATAAGGCTTAGAACAGTTGGATCCAGGCCTGGGGGGAGGGGGAGGTGTCAGGGCGGGGGGCATCGGGATTCTGTAACTCTTAGCTTTCCTGCTTTCTCTGCATGACTCAGTTCTCACACAAGATCTCTAAAGGGGATAGGGTGGTCTTGAGCGTCCAGACCCCAGGATGTTTCTTTCTTTCTGATTTTTAGAAACAGGCAGAATTTGCACCCATGGGGTCTCATGTCCACCCAAGGTGCAATGTTGGAGGCCATCTCAAGTAGAGGAGAGAAGTTATCAGAATGTTCCAGAAGGAGGAGGAGATGCAGAGTGGCCCCAGCGCCAGGCTGTGTATCACCGGAAGTTTGAGACTAGCTCCCAGACAGGGCTATGAAGCGATGTGTAGCATCGTAGCATTCAGGAAAATGCATTTGGCCCTTGTGATCAGCAGATGTTTGAGAAGGAATACACTTGAGAGAGAGACAGAGACAGACAGAGACAGAGAGACACACAGAGAGAGACAGAGAGACAGAGAAAGGTTTGAAAGACCTTCCGCACAGACAGCTGCCGACTCAGAGAACAAAATGTTTCCTAAATCGCAGTAACGATGGCAGGTCCCTCCGGTTCCCCGCCTGCTGGCTCTGGGGTGAACGCAGAGCCCTCGCGGGCTGGGCCGCCACCTCACTGTGGATGTGGCATTTGAAGAAATGGTCTGCCCACAGGTTTTCTTTGTGAGACAGGCTTTCCTCTGAACTTAGTGTTCAGATAAATAAAGGGCTGGGGTGGGGGGGGGGGGGAATTACCTGCTCTGAACAGTCTGTCATTTAATGCCTGCTTGTTAGGAGCACTGCAGGAAGGAAGCTGAGTGGTAGAATTTTCCTGTGGTATCTAGAACTCACCACATGGTTTTCAACAGAGAGCAAGATGCACATGTTTTCAGTCAGCTAAACCCTGAGACCCTAGGCCTGGCATTCCTGTAGAACCCAGGGGTGGGACTCCTCAGGGAGAAACAGGCCCTTAGAAACTGCTTTTGCTAGAGTACTGGCTCACATCTGTCATCCTAGCTACTCAGGAAGCTGAGATCTGAGGATCATGGTTTGAAGCCAGCCCAGGCAGGAAAGTCCAGGAGACTTTTTTGTTTCCAATAACCATCAAAAACACTGCAAGTACAGCTGGAGCAATAAAGCATTGGAACATCTCCCAGAGGTCTTGAGTTCAAGCCCTAGGATGGGCACCAAAAAAAAAAAAAAAGTAGGGATTCACTTTTAGGTGTCCTACAAATTAAATCATTAAAAAGAGGAGAAGAGCTTGCGTCTGCATTTTGGATCTGTCTCTGCTCTGAGCTGTTCTCCCTGCAGCCACTTTGTCGTCAGCTTTGGAATGGGGAAGGAGGGAACTAACTGATGGAGGCCTTCTTCACACTGAGAGCTAAACTCAGCTCCCAGGACAGTTGGACCTGGGAGTGGGCAGAGCCCCCTCCCCCTCCAAGACCAAACCTCTGGGGCTGAGGCTAGCCGAAGAGCTTCCCTGGGAACCAGAGACCAGAGATCGCTTCCCTCAGGGGATGATAAACAGCTTCCTGGACCTAGGGCTGAGATAGTGCTGGCCAAGCCCAGCGGTGACTCTGGAGGTTTAATGATGCACACCTTCACCTCCAACCTCGAATCCCTCCCCTCCCCCGCTCTAGAGCTACAGCTCTATTTACACCTAAAACCATGGCCCAGGATTGAGCTGCCTATGTTGCTAATCTCCTTGGCCACGCTCCTGGGTAAATTACTTCCCTCTGCCCTTTGCCACTACATGCCTCTTTATTTGATGTGTTGGGGTGACACCAGACATTAGAACCCCTAGATTTAAGTTTGAGTGTTCAAAGTTTAGTTTTCTGTTCTTTGTTGTTGTTGTTTTAATTGCTAGTACCAAGGCTTAAACTCTGGGCCTCATGTTTACTTTCTTGATCAAAGCTGGTGCTCTACCCCTTGAGCCAAGCCTCCAGTCCAGTGTTTTACTGTTCAGTTGGACATGGAGTCTCTCAGACTTTTCTACCCAGACTGGCTTCTAATTGACATCCTCCAGATCTCAGCCTCCTGAGTTGCTGGATTACAGCTCCAGTTTCGAGTCCAAGAATAAACTTGGATGGGGAAAAAATACATTTTTATTTTTACTGACTTCTAAATGATCTGAAGCAGTTGTTGTTGCTTTTCAACAATGGAAGTGGGCTGGCTGGAGGTTCTGTTAGACGGTTTTGAGTGGGGGCACAGGATTGGGCTCCTGCTTGCAGTGGGGGTGAGGGGGGCTGACTCCGCCCCCTACCCCTGCAGTGACACCTTTGTGGGGTTTGAGTCACACTTTCCTGTCCATTAGCCATGGTATGTGTTTTGAACATCTGAGGACCTTGGGTGTCTTCAGACATGTCTATTCCGATCCATTATTCAAAACTGGAGCTGGAGGGATCTCCAGAGCACAGGGCGCATTAACCTTTAGAGGCACTAGTCAGAACAGGAGCTGCTTGGGACAAGGCTCTGAGACTGCCAGTGACAGTTTGGAAACATATGCACTAGAGATGAAGGTTCAGAGTATTTCCCATGGAAACTGCAGGAAGGAAATCCTAGAGTGTTTACACTGAGCTTACCTTGGCGGTGATCCCAGGGGGGACGTGGGGTGAGAGGCCTGTGGATGGCCTCCAGAGGACTGCTTGCATCCTGGTCGCTGGGCCAACAGTGGGGAAAGAGCCAGTGAGTGGAAGGAGCCAGGGGGAAGCGGTAGGGGTCAGGGGGGAGGGGCAGTGGGAGCTTGGAGTCGTAGTCTGAGCAAATACTCCAAAACAGTCTTGGGCTGATCACTTCTTTTCTTTTCTTCCATTTCCTAGTCTCTTCTCCGCAATTAAATTTGCATATCTCAGAATTTTATCTCAGAACTTAAAAAAAAAATCAGATCCATTGTCATTTGCACTTGAGGTGGGTTTTTTGTTTTGTTTTGTTTTTTGTTCTGGTCCTGAGGACTGACCTGGGCGTTGTCCCTGAGCTTTCTTGCTCAAGGCTAGAGCTCTGTCACTTGAGCCACAGCTCTACTTCCAGCTCTGTGTGTGTGTGTGTGTGTGTGTGTGGGGGGGGGGGGGGGGTAATTGGAGAAAAGCGTAGCCTGGATTTTCCTGCCCAGGCTGGCTTTGAACTGCAGTCCTCAGATCTCAGCCTCCTGGAGTAGCTAGGGTTACAGGTGTGAGCCACTAGTGCCCAGGTAAGATGTTGATTACTCCAGACATGGAAGAGTGGAGGAGGTGTGCCAAGCCCCTGACCATCTTGAAAGCCACTGGGGACTGAGGGGGTGAGGGGTGGACAGTGGCCCCACGGGCATTGCAAACCTGCCGTGAGGCCAGTGCTGGCTCTAGACTACTGCCCTCACCAGGCAAAGCCCCGGTCTGGCCTGCAGGCCTGGTGGACCAGGGGCCACAGAGAGGTCTGAGCTGGCCCCTCCAGTTTCACTCTTGGGGTCCTCCTACCAGATGGACACCTCTTAGGGGTGACATGGAGCTGACTGTGGACTTGGATGTGGTGGCTCATTCTGCAATGATTAATGACATGCTTGCTGCGGGACATTTTCCCAGCAGATGGCTTTTCATTTACTCCGTGTCTCTCCCTCCCACTGCACGCTCGTCCCCGCAGGGCCCTGGGCCTCAGCAGTCCCGGCCTGTGACCTCATGCGTGGTGTGGCAATCCTGGCCGAGCTCGGCCTGGGGACAGGCCGGTAACTCCACACGCAGAATGCAGGCCGCGTCAGTTCCAGGCCTAGAGATGTCATCACACCAGTCATGACCAAACACGGCCTTTCCCCTAATGTGATTTCACGCAGGGCTCCATGCCCGGCCCCACCCAGCGCTTACAACACAATTAATTACCCCACCGTGGTTCCCCCACGGCTGCCTTCAGCCGGCCCAGCCCTTCTCTCTCATTCTTGCAGAAAAGGCAGATTCACATCTGGCCCAGATTACAGGATTCTTGCATCTGTTCAAACCCAATGAGCAGAGCAGAGGAGGTCTGCTGAGCCCTCGTGGGTAATTAAAATTCAGCCCAAGGGCTCGTGGGCTTGGCGTTTTGGGAGGAGGGACTGGGAGCTTCAGGGAGCCCCTGCGTAGCTCTCTGAACTGAATGTTTGCAGCTGGTAGAACAGAATCCCACAGGCTGAAAAGAAATGGATTCTCACCCTTCTGGGAAGTCCAGTGTCAAGCCTGGGCTGGGCTCTGTGTGTGTGTGTGTGTGTGTGTGTGTGTGTGTGTGTGTGTGTGTGTGTATTTCATGGTGTGTGTGTGTTGGGGGGGGGGTTGGTGCTTCTCACTGTGTTGTCACAGAACAGACCATGCAGGACACAAAGAAAAATCTGGATACCAATTCATGACCACAGTTGAGAGACAGCGCCGGGCTGCCTCCAGAGGTCAGCAGCCGACACACCATGCTCTGAAAGGGAACTGATGCGGCTAGCTGACCCCCCTCTGGCCTCAGAGCCCACCTCCCTCTTTTAATGCCCGATGTCCAGCTGCTAACACATCTGGCAGCTCTCCAGGCTTGTTTCCAAAAGGACTGGGGTTGTGGTTCAAGTGGTAGAGTGCTTGCTCAGTGACTTGAATTCAAACTCAATACTGAAAAAAAGAAAGATGGAAGGAAGGGAGAGAGAGAGAGAGGGAGAGGAGGAGGGAAGGAAGGAAGGAAGGGAAGAAGGAGGGAGGAAGGAGGAAGGAAGAGAGGGAGAAAAGGGAGGGAAGGAAGGAGGGAAGAAGGAAGGAAACAAGGAAGGAGGAAGGGTGGAAGGGGGAAGGATGGGAAGGAGGGAAGAAGGAAGGAAGGAGGAAGGGTGGGAAGGAGGGAGGGAAGAAGGGAAAGAGAAAGGGAGGGAAGGAAGGAGTGAGGGAAGGAGGGAGGGGAGAAGGAAGGAAGCAAGGGAGGTAGGGAGGGAAGAAGGAAGGAAGCAAGCAAGGAAGGGAAGGAGGGAGGAAGGGAGGAAGGAAGAAGGGAGGGAGGAAGGGAAGAAAGGAAGGAGAAAGAGAGGGAAGGAGGGAAGAAGGAAGGAAGGGAGGGAGGAAGGGAGGGAAGCTGGACACACTGTCAGGGATAGCCAGGACACAGTGTTAGCCCAGAGCAGCATCTGGTTACCTCTTCCCCTCTCAATTTGTGAAGGAAAAGGACTTCTCTAAAGGATTCATTTCCCCTCTTTATTTGGGGGGGGGAGGGAAGAGTAATTTTTAAAAATTGTGATAATGATTGACATGAATCTCAAGTACAGGATGCCTCCGTTGGTGACACCCTTAGAAACTAGAATTCCTTATTGTGAAAATGATTGATACTTTCCTGGAGGTGATGGAAATTGATACTTTACAATTGCATGGTTAAAAAACAATCAATTTTTTTGTGTATCTTCAGATAATACTTGAGAGTTTTCAAAGGCACAGAATGTAGTGTTTAACGATTCATTTCAATTCTCCCCACCTCCGCCCCCTTTTCAGGTGATTGAAATCAGGGCCTCAAGCTTCCTAGCAGGTTCTCCATCACTTGAGTCATGCCTCCAGCCCCTTTGTGTATTGACTGTTTCCGAGGTAGGGTCTCATTTTTTCCCTGGGACTGCCTGGGCTGTGATATGAGACACTCTTGGGTCACAGTTTATTTATTTTTTGTTATTCTGTTGGTATTTCTTGAACTCAGGGTCAGGGCATTGTCCCTGAGTTTCTCTGCTTAAGACTAGCATTGTACCAGTTGGGCCACATATCCAGTGTTGGCTATTTTGCTGGTTAACTGGAGATAAAGAGTCTCACGGATTTTTCCTGCCTGGGCTGGCTTCAAACTTGGATCCTCAGATATCAGTCTCCTGAGCAGTTGGATTACAGGTGTGTGTGCCACTGGCACCTGGCAACAGGTAATTTTCACAATAACACTGTACTCACCTTTCTCTGTGTCTACATGGATAGTGCAAAGGCCAGTGCAAGGCTGGGACTGTCACTTTGTCACCAGTCAAGATGAAACCAGCCTCAGCATTCTTCACCCCATGCACTTGCTGGGGAGTGGGGGAGGAAAAGAAGAGGACGCAATACCAGCTCCTTGCAAGATGTATTCAATGGAGCATAAAGCCAACTTTGCTGTGGAGCATCTGTCCTTCCTATTTTCCTCTCTCATAAAACACAAAGTCTGCTGCTTCCTGGAGTATGCTGATTGTACAAGGAAGGAAATGTGTATTACCAGCTAAACTAACCACCATGCTCACATACAGAGAAAAGTATGTCCATTTCTCAAGAATAAATGCAGCAAACACTCCAAAGAAAACAAATCTAAGGAGACATTTGTTGCTGATAATCTTTGAATACTTGAGGAAAGAAATGTGAAAAGTATCACTGTGAACTTGACAGTTCCCCATACTCTTCTGCTGAGATTAGTGTTAACAGCTCTAAGCATTGGTATCTGTTGAAACGTGTCAACATTTTGAAGTAGTGACCAACAAGTGGTTACAAAATCCATGTATGGACAAAAGATCTAAAGGCCCCAGCCATCGGAACTCACTGTCATCACAGGTCTGTTCAGGATTTTATAATCCAGTTACTTTTTTTTTTTTTCTGTCAGTCATGGGGCTTGAACTCTGGGCCTGGGCATTGTCCCTGAGCGCTTCAGCTTGAGGCTAGCGCTTTAGCACCTGAGCCACAGCACCACTTCTGGTCTTCTGTTGGCTAATTGGAGATAAGTCTCATGGAGTTTCCTGCCTGAGCTGCCTTTGAATTGATACTCAGATCTCAGCCTCCTGAGTAGCTAGGATCACAGGTATGAGCCACCAGGGGCCCGTTGCTACATGTAAGCTTTTGTGTCACATGAGACCATCTGCAATGGTAAATAAATATACCTTGTTTCCAACTCTGTCCTTAGGTCAGATTTTCCTCACATACTGAACCAAAATGTCAGAAGTGTGGAAACCAAACATTCAAGAAATTTGAAAAGTATAAAAGAAGGGGCTGGAAAGGTGGCTTAGTGGTAGAGTGCTTGCTTTGCATGCATGGGTTCAATTCCTTAGTACCACATAAACAGAAAAAGAAAAGAGCTGGGACTCAAGTGGTAGAGCACTAGCCTTGAGCTAAGAGCTGATATCACCCAGGCCCAGAGTTCAGGCCCCATGACCAACATACACACAGTATAAAAGAACTCCTTAGTGGAGAGGTAGAGATCAGGAGAATTGAAATCTAAGGCTAGTTTCCAGGCCCCCATCTCAACTAATGGCTGGGTATGAAGGTGTGCACGTGCCATCCAAGCTTTGAGACCAACAGGATAATAGGTAACGATCCAGGATAAGACCCCACCTCAGTATTAATCTTAGAACCACAACTGGAGCGTCAAGTGGTAAAGCAGCTGCCCAGCAAGTCTAAAGCTCTGAACCCAGTGATGCTCAAGAGTTCTCATTTTGAAATGAGAACTTCAATTTTGCATGGATAGATACATCCATGGTAAGCACCAGGGGGCTTGTTAGGGTCCTCCCAGACCTGAGGAGTGGGACGTTTTGCAGGCTGCAATATGTGCCCTAGGACCTTCTCTCCTCCCTTCCCTGGCCTGTTCCCTCACCCATGTCAGAATGCTGGTACTAGGATCTGGACAGCCATGGGGTCAAAGTCCAAAGGCATGAGCCCCTCTGGTGTAGCACAAACATCCCCAGATCTTCTCAGCGAGACTGTGTCCAGCCTGTTCTGCTAGCATCCTTTCTGAAAGGCCCATCTCCAATCAAGGAGCCCTGCCTGGCGGTTCCTCGGAAGGGCTGAGCTGAGCACCCTCAGCCCTGTGGTTTCTGGGTTAACTCGTAGCCACAGCCAACTCTGCAGACTGGGCTCTGGTCACCTGGGGCCAGAGGTAGGGAATGGGGTTTGAGGCTGGCATTCTTGTGCCCTTCCTCTAAGTCAGGAGTGGAGACTGGAAGACATGACCACCACAAGCCATTGACATAAAACAAGCACTTTATTATTTCAGCAAGAAAAGGCCGAATTATAAAATCTGCACACTTTATAGTCACTCATTACCATGCCAAAGTCTCCTTCACGCTTTGGTTTTTGTAACTGTATGCAACCACAGAACACTGCCATCTCTACTGGTAAAAACCAGCCTGGAGTTGGCAATTCCGTGAGGCTTTCCCTGTGTGAGTTGAAGCCATGGCTAGGATTTCTTTCCGTGGCCGCACTTGAAGGTAACACAGTTATACTTCGTGTAGTCTCATCTTGGGTCTGTAGGCAGAGTCATCCCAGGATTGCCTTTCGGGGGGGGTCCCAGTGTACCCTGCACCCACACATGGTATTCTCAACACAGGTGAGACTTCACAAATGTCAACCACTGGTCCACAGCCATCTTGCTAGTAAGATCAAAGCCTGCCTTCAAAGGCCACGTGAATGATGGTTTCTAAAACATCTGCAGAGATTCTGAAGCCTGGAAGAGACTTTACCTGAATCGGGGCCTTCTCTCTCCATTATGTTCTCTGTGCTTCTGGATGCCACTTCCAAGAGATCCAAGAGAGAAGGAGAAAAAGCCCAAACCATTTTGCTCAGAAGACAGAGGCCAAGTGGAGGTGGAAGAGCTGAGGCTGGGTAAGTTCGGGTGAGTTCACATGAATTTGTTCAAGCTTCAATGTAGACTCTGCTCACCCCCACCTCACCAGCTCAGTACGATATATATATATATATATATATATACATATACATATATTGGTTTCTGTATCTTTTACACCGAGCTGAGATAAAAATAAAGCTTTCGTACAAATTACGTTTGTTGTTGGGTTTTTTTTTTCCCCAGTGAATTACTTTTGCAGTAAAAATAGCTGCTACACAGATCCCTCCTGATCTCTGAAGAGGAGTCGCCTGTTTCCAAAAATAGTTTTCTTATTTTAATCACACAGAAGACCTCAGGGCAGGGGGAAGGAAATGGCAAGCCAGGAAAAGGAGACGGTGAGCTGCCGGGAAACGGTGACACCAAAAAATAAAATACATCTGTGTATAAACGGGTTTAAAGGCATGCACGGAAGTGGAAAACATAGGCCATTTGTCAAGAAAAATACTGCTGTACAGCTTTTACTTTACAGTGAGGGGAGTACTGAGGTCAGGCACACCCTCCAATAATATTAAGTTTCTTATATATATAAAAAAAAATCTCCCAATGTACAAAGGCCTTGCTGGGTGAGAACCAAGGCAGAACAAAACAAGCACAACAACAACAACAAAAACAACCAGGAATTAATTGTTACCCCTCAGAGCTCATTCCTGCAAGAGAATCACATGAGGTAATACACACTTTCTGATTCTCCCCGTTGACCAATGGCTGATTACCTCTTGGTAAAATTTGCCTGCTGTTAAAAAAAACAAACTTTTTTTTAATCCTACTGGATGCCTGCATTCTTATTTCAAATACAATTTATACATAATTACTTAAATTACAATATACAGTTTCTGTTAAATAGAACTGGTAGAAGATTCTGATTAACGAAGGTAAGATTACAATCTTATGTACAAACGCACTTCTGAAATGACGAAATCGTCTGTCCTTCCCTCCCCCTCCCCCTGCCCCTCCCCCTCCACAGAGAAGGCTTTCACATTTGCTATTCCTGTTTGCGAAAGGGACAACATTTAAAAAATAACATTTTTTTTAAATGGTTGTGAGTCCACACGCTCCCCACCTGCAGGACCTCTAGTTCCAGAACTGTCCCTGCGCCCAGCCACCTGGCCAAGGGAATCCTCCAGCGTCTCCTACCCAGCCACCCTGTTGGACGGCGGCACTGCCCGTCTGCAGAGCGGGCGTCGGAGAAGCCAAGGCTGTCAGTCCGCTCTGCCCCCAGGAGACGGCCTCGTGGAAAAGCAAGGCCACTGCTTCTTGGCCACATCCCTGGACAGACAGATGCCAAGGTCCTGGGAGCACAGGTCAGGATGGGCAGAGGGGTCTCCGCTCAGCCCCCCGGGGCCCCGGGCTGGCTCAGGGCGGAGCCCAGGCCTCAGTCCTCGGTGTCGGGCTGGACGCCCAGGATGGCATGCAGTTCCTCGGGCGTGAACCCCAGCAAGTTCTGGAGATCGCATACGAAGCGGTACACGTACCGCTTCCCCGACGTCTTATGAATGATGTTTTTGTCGTAATAGTAGCGCAAGCCCCGGCTCAACTTCTCGTAGTTCATCTTGGGTTTGTTTTTCCTCTTTCCCCACCGACGGGCCACCTTGGGGGACACGGGTGGGAGAGGGTTCAAGCTCATCCGGCTAGGAAACAGTAAGCAACACCTGCCCAATTCTCACACGTATGACTTGAGATGCTTGGCCAGCAGGCCTCTAATGGATCTCCTCTAGGTCCCGGCCTCTAGTTTGATCTCTAGGGACCTGCTGGTGTCACTCCTGCACGCCACTGCCTCCCCCCATTCTCGTTCCACGCTAAAACGCACAGCTGCTGGGAGGATCTGAGCCTCATGACATGCTTAGTCTCCAGGGGACCGGGGCGGGGAGAGAGGATGGGGCGGGGAGGGGAGGGGGAGACCATGCCTTGGCCCAGGGCTGCTCCGATGCTGCTTTGGCATGAGGCAGACATCTCCCAGGGCCCAGTGGTCTCTTAGCTTCCCGCCCTCCCGGCCACAGGCTACTGCACGGTTGCATGCCCCCCACGTGTCTGATCTGAAACACTGGGCGATAGATGGTCGGAAGAGGCGTCCAGTTTGCTGCCTCTGCCTTCTGATGTACCACAGCAAGGCAGGAGAGTCCCACATGGCCCCCACCCAGAGCCACCATCTGTGGGCAGCGCCACGGCTCCAGGCCAGCCTGGCACAACCAGGAGGCGCACCCGGCCCTCTCCTGCCCGGAGACTTTGCCCGCTCCAGCCATACCTCGTCGGGGTCAGCCAGCTTGAACTCCCATCCGTCCCCCGTCCAGCTGATGAAGGACTGGCACGACTTGTCGGACAGCAACTCCAGGAGGAACTGCCACAGCTGGATAGGGCCACTCCCTGGGGAGAGGGGACAGACAGGTGTTCCCACACCATCCAACGGGAGCAGTGGGGCCTGAGACACCCCCTCCTCCACCTCCGGCTCCCTCCCCTAGGGCTCTTCAAGCAAAGTTGTAGATCACCAACCCTCTGCACTACTATATACCTCAAACCCTGCTTTCATCTTTCCTGGGTAAGCACCTTGGATGTTTATTTCTAGAGGCTTCCAGTGGGGCAGGTATAAGACAGAATGTGACTGGGCAAAGCGCTGGGTTGGTGGACAGGACATTGGATGCCCAGCGCCTCCTGGGGTGTCCCCATCGTGAGGCTTGAACTCTGGGCCTGGGCGCTGTCCCTCAGCTCTTCAGCTCAAGATGAGCACTCTACCACTTGAGCCACAGCACCACTTCCCGTTTTCTAGTAGTTTATTAGAGATAAGAATCCCACAGACTTTGCTGCCCGGGCTGGCTTTGAACCACAATCCTCAGATCTCAGCCTCCTGAGTAGCTAGGATGACAGGCGTGAGTCACCAGTAACTGGCTACACATACTTTTTTTTTCTTTTAAGAGTCAATTCTTTCCTAATTCTTTTAACGAGTATATTTAGGGCCAAAGTTTGGAAGTTAGGGAATCACTTAAATTCTGGCTGACTAGCAGAGCAGTGGCTTGGCCGGGAGTGCGGGCGAGCGCAGCGTCCACGCCAGGATGTGCGATGGCCTGGGCTGCACTCTCACTGCTACAGAAACACAAAGAAACAAACCGCGGGGCACCTGAGCATGAACAATCCATATTTAAGCGTATCAGGTTTCCTGGATTTGTTCAAGCCAAGTTGAGTTGGCCAGGGTAATGGGCATTCTAGATAGAGTCGGTGGAAGGAGGCCCAGGGGCTAGATACAGGGGGCTGTATCACAAAGCAGAGGGGCGCACACCAGGGGATGAGGAAATCAATACAAGGCTCTGATTTCCAGGAGATACCGCAAGTGTCCACAGCGAGTGCAACACATTTTTAAGAGCGCTTCAGGGGGCCTGAGCTCAGCTCACACTTAACCCCATCCTGCAAATTACGGGTCTCCAGAGGCCTCTTCCAAGGCTTGGAGGCCAGGGCCTCAGGCCTAGATCCTCCAATGCCAAGTGGAGCCTCCTTCTACCCAATGAGCTATCTCCCCTCGAGTGCCAGGGCAGCCAGGGAGAAAGCACAAAGGGCAGGCCGCGTCCCACAAAGAGCCTGGGCCAGGCTCCCCGCCACATGGCGAGCTGCCTGCCTCAGAGACACAACACCCCCACACCAGGGGCTCACACCACCTCCACACCAGGGGCTCACACCACCCCCACGCTGGGGGCTCACACCACCCCCACGCCAGGAGACACAGGCCGCACCTCTCCTCAGCTACTCAGAACTGGCCTCATCCACGGAGGCAACACGGGTGAAAGCGGAAACCTCCACAAGAGCCCCGGGGCTGCCGATTTCCTCACTGGGGCCTTGAACTCCATGTAGGTTTACCCACCCAGCAACTGTTTCAGTACATTTACATGGCTGCTGTTTTTAGACTACAGAAAAAAGAAGGAATGGATGTCCACATATCCACACTCCCTTTTTCTTTTTCTTGGAGGAAGGGTGATACTGGGAATTGAACTCAGAAATTTGCCAGGCAGAAGCGCTACCACGTGAGCCACACCCCCAACGCTTTTTGCCTCAGTGATTAATGAGGTGGGGGTCTTGCTTTATTCGCAGGCCCACCTGGGCTGTGGTCCTCCTACCCCAGCTTCTCCACATACTGGGGGGATAGGCACAACCCTGTGCTCCCCTCCCCTCCGGGATGGGGTAACAGGTGAACACCACCCCACTCAGCCACTGGTTGAGATGGAGTCTTGTCAGCATCTTTTCACCAGGGCTGGCCTCAAATTTCAATCCCCAACCTCTGCTTCCCAAGTAGCTAGGATTCCAGACTTGAGCCTCTGGACCAGCTCACATATTCTCATTTTAAATCTGCGTTTTCTTATGTGCTGCTGGGGATGGAACCCAGGGGCTTGTGCTTGTTCAACAGGCTCTCTACCCTTGAGCATTAAAAAAAAAAAAAGTCCACGGTGGCTTTCTATGATCAGCATATGAAAAAAAGCACATTTAAAATCACAGAGGGAGGTACTAGTAGCTCACACCGTTAACCCTACTACTTAGGAAGGGGAGATCTAAGGATCACTGTTCAAAGCTAGCCTGGCCAGCAAAGTCTGTGAGAATGGTTATCTCCAATTAACCAAAAAGGCCAGAAGTAGAGCCAGTGGCTGGAGCGGTGGAGTGCTAGCTTCAAGCGATAAAGCCGAGAGCATGGGGCCCTGAGTTGAAGCCTAGTACCGTAGCACCTTAAAACAAAAACAAAAGCCACGAGAAGAACTGAACACGTCTTGGTTTTTTCACCCTCGTATGAGAAATATCTGCTTCTAAAAACAGCTTTAATATTTGTCCTCAGCCTAGAAGAGCTCTCATCCAAACGCGAAAAATCAAGAGCCAGGAAAGGCACACCGGGCTGGGACTACGGGAGGCCACCTGAGGGCCCCTCCTCAAGCCAGGCACATTCCTGGAGATCCTGAAGTAGGTGAGGACTGCACTGCGTGAGCGGCTGCCCCGCCCCTTCCCCCGCCCCACAGGACAGGAGGGAGGGGCCCGTGGCTTGCGGCCACTCTGCCCTCTCAGCCCATGAAGATTCCTGCCCAGCTGGCCGTTCTGGAACTCAGGGCTTGTGGGTGTGAACACTACGCTACCCTTGGGAAACACCTGCATCAACACAGCCGTGGCTGGGCAGGACCGGACCCGGAGCCCGCGGGGTGGCCAGTGGCGCTCACTCACCGGTGAAGCCGGCCAGCACGGCGGCGGGGATGACCGGCTTCCCCTGCTCTACAGGGTCACTCCTTTCCTGGATGTAGTCCTTGAAGGACATGGTGGGCTTGCTGAGGCACAGGGACTGGCTGCAGTCATCCTCGAAGCTCTCGAAGGAGGGCACTCGCTGCACGTCCAGCAGGGAGGACTGGCTGTTCCAGGACCGCAGCAGCGAGTCGGAGCTCTCGAAGCTGTCCGCGCCCTTCTCCACAGAGTCCCGCTCTTTGGGTTTCCCTAGGGAAGACAACCCAGCACATCCCATCATTCCTCGGGCCTGGCGTGGGCCACGCCCCACCTTCACCTCTTAGCACCCCAACCGGCCTCTCAAAACACAGGCACCTCTTAACACTCAGGTTCCTATTCTTTAGGACAATTGTGTGTATGTGTGCATCACCTTCCACTCACAGGAGAAAAAGAACACTATGCAGCAATGAAAAAAAAAAAGAACAAATGGCCACAACAGGGCTGAAGACTGCAAAGAGACAGGCCCCAAAGAAATCACTCTGTGTGATTCATCAATAAGTCCCAGAAGAGCAAGAACAAATTCATGATTAGAGACAGACTGTTTCCTCTTGCAGTTGATTGGGACATGCACGTGGATGTTTGTGCATGGTATGGATGTTACATCTCATTCAAAAAAACTTGTCACCTTCCCACGGGGTGTCCAATTATGCCCCACTGTGGAGGAACTCCAGCTTCAAGAAGAGCATGACAGTGTCTTTGCTCGTTCTATGGCTACCATCTGGGACGTGCGTGTGGATTCACCATCTGGTCGGTGGGGAGTTGTGCAGAAGAGACGGGTCCTTGGATGGCCTCCTCCAATGGCTGCGCTCACAACACATTTCTAAGAAACCTGAGTCTGATCTCATCTGTGGTTTGGCCCGGATGAAACAAGGGGTGTCTGCGTCTGCCTACCTGAATTGTTGGGCAGCAAATTCAAGTTGCCACCGGAGTAGTCCTGAGAGACAGCGCAGTAGCTGACATTGACGGCACTGAGCCTCGACTTGGGAAACATCTGGAAGTCCTGGTCAGAGCCAAGGGTGGTGGGAGCTGCGGAGGACAGGCCCATGCTGTCCAGGAGGCCGCCCTTGGGGTAGCTCGGCGTCTGCATTCCATACGGAGTCTGCTCCACACCAAAGCCTGCGACCGAACCACCGGATGGGGGTGCTGTTAATGTCACACACATCCCACCCTGTGGCACACCGCTGGACCCTTCCACAACTGCCTCAGACACAAGGTTCAGAGCACATTGACCGCTTCCTGCATCCCTGTACCCGTCTCCTTCACCTGTCTTACTGATGGATGCCCACAGGCCAGGCAGAGCTCACTTCTACCTGTGCCTCATTCTATAAAGTCCCTAGAGCAGCACTGAGCAATGGAGACAAAGTTTCATTCTATTCACATTTCCCAGCAGATATATTTAAAAAGTAAGAAGCAGGCTGGGAAGGTGGCTCAGTGGTAGAGCGCTTGCCTTGCATGCATAAGGCCCTGGGTTTGACTCCTCAGCACCACATAAGCAAAAAGAAAAAAAGCCAGAAATGGCGCTGTGGCTCAGGTGGTAGAGCGCTAGCCTTGAGCTGAAGAGCTGAGGGACAGCGCCCAGGCCCAGAGTTCAGGCCGCACAACCGGACCCAAAAAAAAAAAAAAAAAAAGTAAGAAGCAAGGAGCAGGGGATGTTAACTGTGTCTTCCAACTGAACGAATTGGCCAGCTCCACTTCCTTATGTGGCCAATAGGTCCTAACCCGTCGAGTTTACTGTACAGCTTGGTTCTGTGCTCAGACCTACCAGTGACCGCTGGGTCTGGTCACACCTCTCTGAGGGGACCAGGCACGGTCCAAAATGCTCACTTCTCACCACTGTACAGCACATGGTTTGGCTGCCCTGTGGGGCTCCATTAAAGTTCAAGTCCAGAACCTGGTGCTGGTGGCTCACACCTGTAATTCTAGCTACTCAGCAGACTGAGATCTAAGGATCGTGGTTCAAAGCCAGCCTGAGCTACAAAGTCTGTGAGACTCTCTCCCACTCACAAACCACCCAAGAGCCAGAAAGGGAGGCATGGCTCATGTGGTAGAGCACTAGCTTTAAGTGAAAAGGCTCACTAAGAGTGTGAGGCTCTGGGTTCAACCCTCAATACTGATACACACCTACGCACACACGTGTACAACTTCAAGTTCCCCGGGAGGGCTAAAAACTGAGTTTCTGGAGCATCATGGCGCAGACTTACCAAGGGAATTGCTGTTGATCCAGTGGGGGACGGAGTGGAGGTGTGCGTTCTCTTCATACTGTTCCTCCGTCTTTTCCTGGTTTTCTGAAAAGCAGACACAGGAGTCACCAGATGTCAGCTCCACAAGACAAGAAAAGCACCCGCCCCTTTCCAAACTACTGCAGCTGGGTGTGCTAGGATGACCAGATGCATCCGGAGGCCCCCATTTATTTTACCCGATGGCACCCCCAACTCCTCAGGTGTCTTTAGACAAACAAGGAACAGCTGCCCCCTTTTCCAGTAAGTGTTCCAAAGTTAGTGACCTCATTGGCAAAGTGACGTTTCCTAGCTAGTGCAAAACTCTATGGATGCAGATTATGTGTTTTAACATACTCCTATGTTTAAGAAACCGTGACACACTTATGCAGGTTAAGTCCTGAGGGGAGCGGAGACGGATATTTTAACTAAATGAACACAGCTCTGCGCCGAGCCTTACAGTCCACAGCTCCAACCCTGCAAGCTTCCCGGGCAAGTGGAGTCCAGAGCGGCTATAGTGGGACATGGGTGGGCGGAGCTTCAAGGGGGAAACATCCACAGGGTGTGCGTCACCACGGGGAACCAACGGAGACCTGTCCCAGCTGACAGAAAATCTCAGGGGCTCTCATCAAGGTTCCCTGGTCCTCAAAGCTGTCACCAAAAGCTGGGGGCTGAATCCCACAGGTCTCTGAGATTCTGAGTCTACAGTGAATGTTTAAACTCAATGTGTTTAAAATCCATTGAGAAATGTTTTCACCAAGTCAACAAATAAACATTCTCTATTATTTATATATATTCCCTCTCTCTATATATTCTCTCTAGGGAATGAATATGTGTGTGTGTGTGTGTATATATGTATACACACACACGTATATATATGTGTGTGTGTGTATACATCTTTTTTTTCTGGGTTTTTTTTTTTTTTGGTCAGTTGTGGGGTCTGAACTCTGGGCCTGGGCACTGTTCCTCAGCTCTTCAGCTCAAGGCTAGCGCTCTACCACTTGAGCCACAGCGCCACTTACGGCTTTTTTTTTCTTTTTTGCTTATGTGGTGCTGAGGAATTGAACCCAGGGCCTCATGCATGCAAGGCAAGCGCTCTACCACTGAGCCACCTTCTAGCCCCTCTTTTTCCTTCTTAAACTCAGCATTATTGAACACTGGTCTCCCCACTTTGTAGGTTCTGAGTAGGTACAATGTTTGCTGATCTACAGGAGGTTTCTGTACCAGTGTATGCATCTGTGTGTATGTCTCAACCATTTTTTCACGGTTTTTGCTTGGCTTTTCCACTCAAGTTTGGTGTTCTACCACCTGAGCCACAGCTGCACTTCCAGCTTTTGGCTGGCTAGAAATAGAATCTCATAGACTTTCCAAATCTCTATCCTCAGATCTCACTGAGTAGCCAGGATGACATGCATGAGTACCGGTACCCAATTACTACATTTTACATTATCTCCAACTCCTCTCCCAAATTCTCTGTTGGATTCTCTCTGGCCATGGGGTAACCGCTGTGAAAGAGGTAATCAGCACAGGCTCCTTTCATGGGGCCACCTTCTCCTCCAGCCTGCTGAGGTAAACACACCTGCCCTGGCCTACATATCTGAGTTGCCTGGGTTGCGGTGTGACCAGAGCAGTTTGGCAACAGTGAGTAATTTAGTGACTAAAGCTACAGGTGGCCACAGGGCCTCAGCTGTAGTCCGCACACACCCAGAGAGGAACACACCCCCATGCAGTCCCCACCGGGGTCGGACTTGCATCACTGATAATGGTGACCTCTGGGTTGATAGACTCTGCCCTGTGCCCCCCACCCCTGCCAGGCTCCCCTTGGGGGGGGGGGGGGGCGCTCAGTCACTCAGGTCGCATCTCCCCAGTCAGTACCTTTGAGCATCTGTTCCAGATGTTCCCACAGGATGTCACCCACAAAATCGGGCGCCAGCTCTAGAAATCGCTCCTTGCCGAGGTTGCACAGGGCCTGGCCGTTCATGCCGAACCTCTGCAAGTTCACATTCACCAGGCTGAACTCATTGGTCGCCCAGAGCAGCCACTGGCTCACCTGCTGCTCACTCCACAGCCAGGGGTCTACAGGGAGGGTGACAAGAGGCGTGAGTGAAGCGGGTGAGTGACAGTGAGACCACAGTGACCTCCCGTCCGTCCCCAGGCCCGGCTACGGCCCGGAGCCTGTGAGATGTGGGGTGCCACAGCCGGGCACTGTCAGGAGGCCCATGAGGCGTCTTCCCTGGAGAGTCCAGGGTGCCGGTTGTGTGGCTGGCTGGGCTGACATGTCCATGGCCCAGGGCCACCCCACTACAGTTGATGCTGGACAGAAGACCTTACCCTGCAGCTGCCGGCACCCTGGGATGGCAGCCCGGGACCCCCAGCAGGCTTGGGGCCTCACTTACTCTTGGGAATGCCAAGTCTCCGCTGCTCCTTCTGGAAGCCACTGAAGGTGGCCTTCAGGGCCTGGCTCATCACAGCCTTGCTGCATGGGGTGAGCAAGGGCAGCTCGCAGCTGGCAGCGTCTACAATGAAACCCAAAAATAGGGTTAAAATTCCAAACGGGGCACCCTGGGGCAGGGATTTCAGGAGTCCAGCTGTATACAATACTGACAACAATTCCTATCTTGATTCCTTAGAAAGCATGCCAACCTGGGGCTGGAGGCATGGCTCAAGCAGCAAAGCAGCAGTCTTGCCAGGAAGCACAAGGACCTGGGTTCTATTCTCAGTAATGCCAAAACAGATACAACAAAATCTTTTTTTGTGTGTGTGCACATGTGTTGGTACTGGGGCTCGAACTTTGGGCCTCTTGCTCTCACTACCTTTTTTGCTTCATAGCTCCACTTCCAGCTTTTTGTTAGTAACTAGATTTAAGAGTTCTCATGAGGGGCTGGGAAGGTGGCTCCGGGGCTGGGAAGGGGCTCAGTGGTAGAGTGCTTGCCTTGCATGCATGAGGCCCTGGGTTCAATTCCTCAGCACCACATAAGCAGAAAAAAAGGCTGGAAGTGGTGCTGTGGCTCAAGTGGTAGAGTGCTAGCCTTGAGCTGAAGAGCTGAGGGACAGCACCCAGGCCCAGAGTTCAGGCACCATGACTGGCAAAAAACAAAACAAAACAGAAAAAAAAAAGAGTTCTCATGATCTTTCCTGCCATAGCTGGCTTTGAATCTCGATCCTTAGATCTCAGCCTGCTGAGTAGCTAGGATTATAGGTGTAAGCCACCAGTGCCCAGTTAACACAAAACCTTTCTTTTAAGGTGGTAGAGCACTTGTCAAGCAAGGAAGAGATTCTGGGTTCCATTCCTAGCAATGCTAGGAGAAAAAGTGTACAAGTTTGTATGTGAACAAAAAGTTACACATCTCAGAAACTACATTTACAAGTAAAATCTTAAAAAAAAAAAAAAAAATCAAGCTCAATCCTATTTTGCAGTAAAATTTGGCAAGTAAAATTTCTAGCTGAGTTGATTTGAAATGTTTACCCAGTGAAGGGTATGGCTAAAGGTAAAAGGACCAATAGTTCTACCAATCAAAGCCAGCCAGGCCGAGGGGCCTGGGCCTGACCTGGGCAGGCAGTACTTGACAAAGCACACTTTAGTTTTTACTGGAAAAAAAGAAAGAAAGAAAGAAAATCTTTTCTGGCCAGGCGCTGGTGGCTTACGCCTGTAATCCTAGCTACTCAGGAGGCTGGGATCTGAAGATCATGGTTCAAAGCCAGCCTGGACAGGAGAGTCCGTGAGACTCTTATCTCCAATAAACCACTAGAAAACCGGAAGTGGCGCTATGGCTCAAGCGGTAGAGCACTTGCCTTGAGCTGAAGAGGGCAGGGACAGCACCCAAGGCCAGAGTTCAAGCCCCACGACGGACCAAAAAAAAACCAAACAAGCAAAAAAAAAAAACGTCTCTGGAAACTCTGAAAAACTTCAAGCGAGATAAATGGCTGAAGTCAGACACCAGGGGCTCATGCCTAGAGCCCGAGCTACTCAGGAAGCTGAGATCTAAGGATCACAGCTCCTAGTTGGCCCAGACAGCAAAGTCAGAGAGACACTTATCTCCATTAACTACCAAAAAGCCCAAAGTGGACGTTCAAGTGGTACAGCATTAGCCTTGAGTGGCAAAAGCTAACGGATAGACAGCGCCCAGGCCCTGAGTTCAAGCCCCAGCCCAGAAAAATAAACAAGTAAAAAAAAAGTGTGCGATGCCACAATATAGAAGCCTACAAGCTGTTGTCAAGTCATCTCTGAACAGTGCCAGTAGTAACGTTATGCCAGGAACTGTGAGGACCTTACCTGACAGCCTACACCGTTAAAAAGAGCAAAGCTGCGTATGTGCTGAGAGCCATAGAAACAGCCACAAGTGACAAGTGTAGTCTGTTACAGTTATTGCGTATGTCAGGGTGCGCGCACATGTGTGTGTGATTTCACTCATCACATGAGCTCAGGATGCAAAGCCGAGGTGCATATTAATTCCCATTGTCTTATGTTGGTTTTGCACAGCCCTCTGGGGTGACAGGAAGTGCAAAAAGCCACTGCGGGGGCCAGGTGCCCTCCTGCCACGTGCAGGGTCTCCAGAGACCCCAAGAACACAGCCAGCCCCAGAGCGTCTATGGGAGTTTTCATTCCCAAGATACAGGGCATCGCTACTCAGGGCTGACCACCTCTGCCCTCCACCGTGTCTATGGAATAGATTACCGTGGGAGATGGAGTCCAAGCCCGTGGGCACTTCTTGGAGTGTCTGCTCTTCACTGAGAGAGGGGAACACCGAGAACAGAGAGCCATCAAAGGTGTCAAATGCCGGCTGGCGCTGCAAATACAGAGGGGAAAACAACAGGGACTCATTAGGCTCCTATTTAAAAAGTGGCCAAAGGGATCAGCTGACCACCAACTCAACCGGATATAAACAGGGGCAATTACCACATCCAGAATTAACCACTTTGTACTGGAGAGAGAATTCCTAAAGCCAAAGTGATCACCCCCAATTATTTAATTAACCTCGTGGGGTCAGAACGGCTGCCAGTTACTTGGGGTCACTTAATCAACCTAAATAAAATGAATCTAAAAATAACCGGACCATAGGACCAGGCTGGGAAGCAAGTGAGACAGCCATGACAGCTTTCCCCACCTCTTGTAGAACAGGCGCAAAGCTCTGTGTCTGGGCAGGCAGGCAAGAACCATAACCCTTCACAGTGCTGGGGTTTGGGGGTCAGACTGGGGCTTGAACTCAGGGCTTCATGTGGTTCAAAACCAGACCAGGCAGGGAAGTCCATGGAAGACTCTCATCTTACAATGAACCCCCCCAAAGCCTCAAATTAAGGTGTGGCTCAAGTGATAAAGAGAAGCCCTAGATCATGCGCTGGAGGGTAAGACTTCCAAAAGAAATAGGCTGTATGGTAAGCTGTCTACAGGACAGGGACACACTTCAAGGTGACTGCTGACAATCTACACATCATGTATGAAAATCTAGCTGTCATCGGAAGACACACTGAAAAAGATGACTTTTGGATCCGTCACTTTCTGACGGGCTTAGGAAAATGTGAAGAAAAATCTCCTTTTCCCAATACAATATACCCTGGAAATCCCTGCTATGTGTAATACAGTGACCCATCTGTTGAGTCATGGGTAAATAAATGTGTAACACATTTACAAATAAAATAGGTTGTGCCCTTTCTTTTTAGAAATGCGGAAGGGGTGAATGACACATTACGAAAGAAGCCAGGCAAAGTCTGAGCCCAGACCCTTCCCGGGCTCCCCCTGCTACCTCCTCTCCCCCCTGCAAGAACCCCAGGAATTCTGAGATCCTGGTGCAGCCAACCAAATACCCATTGGAGATGGAGGACTTCGGAGCTAATTTTGGTATAACAGCTAATAGACGCTTAAAAAAAAAAAAAAATCCCACCAGCATTGTCCAGAGACCAGGAAGTGTCTTTCCGGATTCAAGTTCTTTTTTTAAAATCAGGAAGCCCAAGAACAATACAAAGTATTTCAACACAGGACTCTCTCTTCTTGGATCCAGAAATTGTGAAAAGCATCACCAAATTCCTTCAGTTCACAGAAGACTCTTTCAGAGGTGAGATGTTAATGTAAGAACCACCTCTTCCCACCACACTTAAAACACCCAGCCTCATCAAACCAGAAATCTCATGGACCTTCAAGATCTTGACAGATCACACAAATAATCCCAAGGGATCATGAAGGAAGCTAGGGCACACACCAGAAGAGTATTAATGTCATACAAGACACACACACCTGGTCACAGTTTCGGAGACAGCCCAGTTCTGTTGTCCTGTCCAGAAGGCAAGCAAGGAAACAGGTCCCCATAGGAACAGGGACCTCAGGGGAGTAGGCTCTTTGATCTCTTAATCTGGTCTTTGATTTGCATAAACAGGCTGGCTACAGGACTGTGCCAGGAAGGGCAGGCTGTGGACAGCCCAGGGGCATTCCCAATAATGACCAGAACAGCCAGGCTGCATCTTCTAAAAGCTTGCATCTCGATCCCTAACCAGCCTCTCAAACTCCGGAGTGGGTGGGAGGTGCTAGGAGCAGCATCTTATTGACAATCACAGGATTGTTTTTTCCTTCCTCACCGGGAAGGAGCCTCAGAAATACACCACAAAGGCCTCCCTGTCTCCAACCAGTTTCCTCTCTGGACATGGACAAGCACCAGCACACCCATTTCACAGAACTGCAAGCTAAGTCCCAGGGAGGAAGCAGACAGCCCCGTCAGTCAGTACGCTGAAAAGCTGAGGCTAGAACTAGCATTCTGAACCCCAGCCTAACTTTATTCTCCTCTTAGAGGTGAACTTTTGTGAAGACTGGCTCACTCACCTTGAGTGTACCCCGAAAACCGTTAGCTACAGGGGCCACTTGGTCCATGTTCTTGAGTCCAAAGTCATTCATCTTGAAAAAGAAAAAAAAGAAGAGTCAAAGAGGCCCCAGGTATCTACACATATGGGTATCTACACATACATTTTGAGAAGATACAGATACATGTACTTTTGTTTGTTTTCCGGTAGTGCTGGGGTTTGAACTCAAGAGTCTTGCACTAAGCAGGTGCCCTACCGCTTGAACCTTGCCCCCAGCCCTTACAGCACATTATAAAGAAGTCACTATTGGTGGCCATGAGGCTTGACTCTGGGGAGTTCTAACTAAGGTAACAGGTAATGTACCCTGTCCACAGGCAAGTTTTCTTCCTTAGAAGGCTTTCCTCCCAGGGTGGTATTGAAATAATAGCTCTGATCGCCTCTGAATTCCAATTAGTCGGGAGCCTTCTAAGGGTCTAAGTACCCTTCTGGCTGGCTGGTCGGCCCCTGAGCAGGGGACTGCCTCTGCTTTCCAGGGACTTTTCCAGGATCAGCTGTGGTAAGGGATGGAGTGGAGCCAGTGGAGTAGTGGGCCCTACAGAGGGTCCTTGTCCTTGGCAGCAGCCATAGGACCCAGATTGGGAAAGCCTGCCAGAAGGGGTCACAGAAGACCTTCCCCCCTCCTGCTCATTCCTCACCAAGGTGTAAGGGACTCCCCTCCAGACCTCCTGCTCTGAGCAGTATCTGACTTGGGGTCTCTCCGTTGTGCACTTCTTCAGAGGAAGTGAATGCAAGTGTGGCCAGGCCTTGCTTGCCTTCACAGTCTGGTCTTACTCCAGACCCCTGCCGACCAAGATGGTAGCTGCCTGACTGGAGACTTTGACAGGACTGGTGTGAGCTGAGATCGGCAAGGATGGATATATAGGGGATCTCGCAGATTTAGCAGAAAAAAAGGAAACCGTCGTAGGTGGTAATGTATCTCCCTACTGTGTGCCTCCATGGTAGTTTTGGAGATGTTATGTTAATGGAAGTATAATGGAATCAGTTTCACCTGCTGTCCTGTTTTTCCAATGACCACTAGGAAAGTTTAAACCAGGGTTGAACTATAAACCACAGCTTTGCAAACAAGACTTCCTTGGAGGTCATCAGATGTAATTGCTTGACCATGCAAGTTACACACTCAGGAGTAAAAAAAGGGGGCACCTGGAGACTATCGCCAGAGGGCAAAATAACAGACAACTTTACCTTCCTGGGTACCCACCCTCTGGCTGTCCAGGCCTTAGACCCCACTGGAGGTATTGTACATTCTTGGGGAATGACTTAAGTGTTCAGCTTTTTCGTGTTCTCTGGACGGTCAATATGATGGCTCAACCAACAGTATCTAACACACACTTGCCCAGAACAGCTTGCACACTAGAGTGTGTGTGCACACACGTACACGCACACACACACAAGCACACCTTGACTAAGAAGGCCACAGGGACAGTCGGAGGCACTGAAGAGGACTGTTGGAGTTCAGAGTTTCATGGAAAGGTCACAGTGACCCACCCTCAGGGGCTGAGGCACATTCTAAGAAGCATTCATCCTGGAGGGGTGAGGGTGTGTGTGGGGGGAATGGGCACAGGCCATCGACTCAAAAGTGACCACATATGCTCAGAATCAACACTCGGTGCAGGACGCCACTCCCTGATGGTGGCCATGACAACACGCCTGGTCCGCAGGACTAAGGCTGCCATGGTAGAGGGCAGGGAATACCACACCTCAGCCTCCCTGCATTCCTCATGGAAAGGTTCATACCACCTCCCAGTGAGGCACTGGCCTGGGACCACACAGCTATCGTGGGGCCACTGCAGGGCTGAGTGGGGACCAGATCCCAGGGGAGAGCACGTGGTCTTAGTGGTCTTGAGTCCTATGCCCCGGATGAGGAGGACCTGCTCTGACCCCCTCACAGCCTGGGGAGAGTACAACACACATCCTACTAGACCAGGCCCTCCTCTCTCGTCTAGCAGGAGAAATGTGCTCCACTTAGAGCCTCATGTCATCAGCAGATAAAGTTGGCCCTGCCTGCTACCTGTGGGTGAAACCAAAGCCACCAGCAGAAAACTACAGGACAGACCCTGGAGGGCTCCTGTCCTCCGTGTGGCACCTGATGAAACGGCATTTCCTCGGCCTTCGCGCAGAGGCTGGCTGGCAGACGTCTGGCTTCCCAGCCCCAACCCCCCAGCTTCTGGGATGGGCCCAGGATCGAGTGGAAGGCTGGGGAAGAGCTTAGCTGCCTTTTGTGTACAAACACCAGGAGAAAAGGCAGCTCACCACGCCCACATAAAGAGCTGTAATTAGCAGCTACAGAATAGAATTCTTTTGTTGTCCGGCTTTTAATGAGTTTCCTAAAAAACGTGTAGAATTAAAGTGCTGGGCTAAATGGGTTTCAGGAATGCTCTCTCTCTCTCTCTCTCTCTCTCTCTCTCTCACACACACACACACACACACACACACACACACACACACACACACACACACACACACACACACACACACACACACACACACACACACACACAGCTAATCAAATCTCAGTTCCCTTATTCTACTCAATCTGCTAGCATGGGGTGGGGGATTGCGTTCGTCTACATAAATTACTATCAGGCTTAGATCTTCAGATGCTGTAGGACGGATCCTCTCTCTCTCTCTCTCTCTCTCTCACACACACACACACACACACACACACACAGCTAATCAAATCTCAGTTCCCTTATTCTACTCAATCTGCTAGCATGGGGTGGGGGATTGCGTTCGTCTACATAAATTACTATCAGGCTTAGATCTTCAGATGCTGTAGGACGGATCCTAACTTTAGAACAACAAAAAAGAAGCAAAGAAAAGAGGAAGGGAAAAGGGAAGGAAGAGATGGAGGAAGAAAGGGAGGGATGTGATGAGGGAGGAAGGAAGGGAAGGAAGGAATGGAGGAGAAAGGAAGGAAGGAAGGGAGGGAGGGAGGGAAGGAAGGAGAGAAGGAATAGGGGAGTAGGGAAGGAAGGAAGGAGGGAAGGAAGAAGGAAGGAGGGAGGGAATGAGGGGAGTAGGGAAGGAAGGAGGGAAGGTGGAAAGGAAGGAGGGAAGGAAGGAAAGAGGGAAGGAGGGAGGGACAGGCCTAAGAGCTGAGAACGGAGAAACAGCTATTGGGCGAGTGATCACTTATGTAAGATAAGAACCCAGGTTCGTCTCGGTTTTCTAGGGGGAGGGTGGGGAGGAAAAGAAAACCTGGGAGGGCTCTGGGAGGTGGTTGGCTTTCCCTGTGAAAGCCGTCGGTTCGGGGGTGAGTGGCCGGCCCCGGAGCGGGCTTCGCGGCCTCCCCGCAGGCCGGCGCCGCGGGCTCACTCGGGACTCGGATCCCGGCACGGCTGGCGGGGTGCGGGCCGGCGGGGGCCCGCGGGCCGGCGGGAGCCCGCGGCGGGGAGCGCGCAGCCCCTCGCGGCGCGGGCCGGCGAGCGCCCGGCTCTCGGAGGCGGCACAACTCACTCCTCACTTTCCAAACCAGCAGCGAGCCACCCCGAACGCGGTCCTGACCAACACCGGCCTCGGGCGCTCAACACACCCCCAAACTCCACCGAAAGCCAGACGGTCGACATAAAGACACAGCCCAACGCCGGCGCGCCACGCGCCCCAACATCCACACGCGGGACCCAAGGACGCAAGACGAAGCCAGCCCGGCCGCTCGCTCCTACTTGGGAGCCGCCGGGGGGGGGGGGGGGACCGGGCCTCGACCCCGGGTCCCCGGCGGCCCAGCAGGTGCCGCGTCCGTCCACAACCCGCCGTCCCCCCCACGCCCCCGCTCTCGGGGGAGATCCGGCCCGCGGGGCGCGCCCCGGGCAGGACCCCGCAAGGCCCCCCGGAAAGGCCCGGACCTCCTTCCCCAAACAAAAGCCGGCGAACCCGCCCGCGCCCCGGCCTCCAGCGCCCCGAGACCACTCGGGAGTCCGGGAAACGAGTCCGATCGCAGCCCGGACGCGCGACCCTCGGGGCCGCCTCCTCGGCCCGACTCGGGCCTGGATCTCGGGGGGCGGAGGGGGCCCCCAGCCCGGCCCTGCGGGGGTCCTCCTCCCCACCTCCCCCGGGGAGAGAGCCGCTCTTACCGCGCCGCTGCCGGCAGGGCCGGACCGGAGGGCGGTGGCTGCTGGGGTCCGGGCCGAGCGGGGCGCGCGCGCGGGCGGCGCTCGGGGCTGGCGCTGGGCTCGGGCGCGGCGGCGGGGATCGGCGCGGCGGCGGAGGAAGAACCGGCCGGGCCTCGCAGCGCGCTCTTCTGGAGCAGAGTGGAGCGGGGGAGGCGGGAGGGGACGGCGCGGGGCGGGCGCGGGGGGCGGAGGGAGGGGCGGGGAGACGGCGAAGGGGCGGGCGGGGGAGGGGAGCCGGAGGCCGGCGAGCCGAGGCGGCCTCCTTCCGGCCCGGACCTCCCTCCGCCCCGCGCCCCCAGCCGGCCCTGGGGACGCCGCCCGGACCCCCGGGGCCCCGCGCCTCCCACCCAGCCGGGGCCCGAGGCGAGGACCCCGGACTCGGCCGGGCGAAGCGGCGGCGCCGGCGCGAGGCGCGGCCTGTTCCCCGCGGCGCGGCCCTGGCTCCGGCTCCGAGCCGCGCAGGTTGTGAAATCTGCGCAGGTTCCGAGCCGGCACCGGGGCCCAGGCCCGGCGCCGACACCGCCCCGGCGCCGAGCAGCCCGGCCGGGCTCTGGCGGCCGGCGCCTTTCTTTCCACTCTGCTTAGGAGGGAATCGAACCTCAACAGACCACCCCCCAGGCCCCGAGGCGAGGAATTCGGGGGCTTCTGCCCCCCCAGCCAACAGGCTGTTCTCTAGTTCGGTGCGTCTCCCGGCCAGGCCCGGCTCGGAAAGTTTAGATTCCTGTGCGCGCGCCACGGAGGCCCCGCGCGCGCGCGCGAGCCGGGGGCCAGGGACCCGGCACCGGGAGCCGGGTCGGGCCGGGCCGTCTCCAGGACCCTCCGTCGTCCCGGACAGGGAAGAAGGGTCAGCTTCCCTGGGACGCTGGGCTCGCGGTTGCCATGGTAACGTGGGATTGGGGGGGGGGGGGTTGAGGTGGCTGTGGCTAATGGAGATCCTGTGGCCTGTCACTATGCTCATGGGGTACCCCGGTTCCCCGGGTGGAGGCACAGCCCACCTGGCCAAATCCACGCGGTGGAGGCGGGGAGGCAGTGAGGTTGAGTGGATAGTCAGTCCCTGGAGACTGGATGGATGCGTGCGGCTTCTCAGATCGGAGAACAAGGGTCAAGAAGTCGCTCCGTAAATGGAATACAGATCCAGAGTACGTTGCCATGGAGACACAGAGCGTAGCTTACTTCTTTTTTAAAAAATCATAGCAGAAAGTATTGACTCTGTCTGGACTGTTAGGTTCACTTCCTACAGCCCCTTCCCCACTCCCACACCCTGGGCCTGGGCTGAGGAGCTTGTGAGAGAACCAGGCATCGCCAAGCAGGGCTGTAGACTCCCATCATATTTGGCCTCTTAAGTCGCTTGGAGGCTCAGGTCCCTGCGCATTCCCCCCGCCCCCCCATGTAACGTCCTCACAGGGGTGGCACCGGCTGGTGTCATGCTGAGCTGTTTCTAGCATAGATAAGCAGAAAGAGAGAAGGGAGCCATAGTTGATGAGCTGGAAGACAGGGGTCTTCCCTCTGCTCTGGCCAAAGGCCTCCTTAGAGAGAATTAATGGAATCGGTATCATGAGACTTTGGTTAGGCAGACACTGCAGGTGTGTGAAGAGTTTTTCGGCAAGCTGGAGCATATAGAAGTAAGAATTATATATGAATAGTTTCTTTCCCAAGTTCTTGGAGTGTGTGTGTGTGTGTGTGTGCTAGTACTGGTATTAGGGCTTGAGCTTGACCTCAAGCTCATACTTGGCTTTTTCCCCCAAGGTTAGTGCTCTACTACCACTTGAGCCACACCTACTCTTCCAGCTTTTTGCCAATTAATTGGATATAAAGAGTGTCACAGACTTTTCTACCTGGACTGGTTATGAACTGAGATTCTTAGATTTCAACCTCGTGAATAGCTAGGATTGCAGGCTTGAGCCACCCGTGCCTGGCTTATCTGATAGTAGTTTTTGAACAACTTTGGACAAACTGTCAGATTCTTCAAAACAAAACACCTCCTCTGACATCTGAATGACACTGTGAAACATGAAAGCAGTTAGAAGCTTCCAGGGACAGAACTAGCTTCCAGAGGCCTCTCCAAGGCCTCTCCTGTTGGCCAGGAGCACCCACAAGCCTGGACTCTCAACCCACATTCCCCACCCCCACCCCCTTTGTCCTCCCAATTCCATTCTCCAGGAGGAGGCCCTGGGCTCAACCCAGCAGCCCTGGCCTGGTCCTGTCCGTGGCCCACTCACCCCTGCTGGACCATTGTTTTCTTGGCACAACATGACATGACTGTTCTTGGTTCTGGGGCAACATTAGGGTTTCTTACATTTTTGTCCTTCCTGTTATTAGTTGGTTTCCTAGTTACTCAGCAGAATTAAAACCCAGCCTGGCTAACGCTTGTGATTATTCATTGACTATTATGGCTCAATTCACAGGGCGCACAAGGCCTTATGGTAAATTAAACCTCATAAAAAGTGCGATCCTTCTGCTCCCAGAGCAAAAGTCAGTGGTGCAAGAGGAAATTGGTAGTCAGAAGACATGCTGGGCGAAGGGATCAGAGGAGCCACAGAGTGAGGAAGGCTCGAACTCTTCACAGCGAGGGTGCTCCAGGAAGAGGACCTTGTAAGAAGTACTGGACCCTTGGAGAAAGTGCAGAGTTCTTAGCAAAATCATTAACTTGCTAAGTCATCCTTTTACAAAACAGCACAAATAAATCTCCTCTACATCCCCTCTGTGTTGACCCTGAGATGTACTTCAGCATTCACACTCAATTTTCACGCTTCCCAGATGCTGGGTGAACTCACATCACTCAGTCTGAGGTGTGTCAGTTATTCGTTTGGCAAACACCATGTCAGATACTCAGAGGACAGAGATGAGTGGAAGGTTTGGTGGCGCCTGCCCTTGGAGAGGTGAAAATGAAGTGTACAGTGTTGGAAGAATCTCCCATGGTGGGACTTTGGGGAGAAGAGGCGGGGATGGGAGCAGAAATGTACTTACAAGTAGAAATAAGTTACTTCATGGGTAATGAGGCCGTGCCTGATGACAGAGGTACGTGTTGGGGGTGGGGACGGATGGACAAGGAAAAGATAAAGTCAGCTTCCTAATCCGTCATTTCCCCTACCACCAAACTCATCCAGTGCCAGGAATACCGGGCACAGGTAGGGTCAGCCAGAAACTTTCCAAGTGGGTGGTTTGACCATTTCGGAGCAAACAGGGTTGTTTTTGCTTTTTATTTTGGGGGTCGGTGCTGGAACTTCAGTTCAGGGCCTGGGCACATCCCTGAAGCCTTTTCACCTAAGCCACTCCACCTCTGGCTTTTTGGTGATTAATTGGAGGTAAGGGTTTCATGGACTTTCCTGACCGAGCCGGCTTTGAACCTCAGTCCTCAGATGGCAGTCTTCCGAGTAGCTGAGTATCCCAGGCCTGCTCTTTGCTTTAAGACCCTCCAGCAGCAAATGGCATCTAAACCCTGGGGCTGGAAACCTTTTCCTCCTCCTGGATCATTTTGTTTGCTTGTGGCAGTCTCTTGAGCCCCTTGGGTGGCCTGGAGCGTGGAGACAGATCACTAGATAGCCTATTCTCCCAAACTGTGCAGGCAGCCTGCTGGGTCCAAAGCCCTGGGGTCAGCCCAACTCAGCTGCCCACTGGCTGTCCAGCTGTGGGCCTGGAGCAAGTTACTGACCCACTCCAGCCTCCTTTCCACCTCAGTCAGTTGGAGCACGTCTGACACATAGTGAAGTCTTAAGTGTGTTATAAGTAGCAGCGGTCCAGGGCTCTGGGAAGGCTCTGCTCTGCCTCCCTGAGTCACTCACAGTCAGAGGCGGGCTCCCAGCCGTGAGGGAGGTCAAGGCAAAGCTGTCAGTTGCAGTGTGCGTTTCTCTGGCTTAATTCTCTTGCCTTTGGTGATCAGAAATCCAGGGAATGAAACCTTGGTGATTGGAAAACTAGGAACCTGTGTGTACAGAGTTGGCAAATGAGGCTTGGCAATTGTTCTAGATGTAGAAACTGAGGCCTGAGGATGATTACTTTCTCGCCCAGGGGGTGATGTGGCTGTTTCCTGGTGGGGTTGGGCCGCTCCTGGCCCGCTACGCCAGATACAACACACTGCTGCCCAACCCTTATAAGGCAGTATTCCTGAGGTACGTCACCCACTTTGGGAAGTCACCGTGGTATTAACCTGCATGGTGACGTGCCTCAGGCATGTCTGGACAGCAGAGACTGAGCGCGACCTGTGACGTCCCGTAAAATGGATAATCCCTAAATAAATGTGTCTGCATTGAGTCAGACCTGTGCAGATGCATGATTTGGGGGCTGTGCACTTGTGTGTGTGTGTGTGTGTGTGTGTGTGTGTGTGTGTGTGTGTGTGTGTGTGTGTGTGTGTGTGTGTGTGAATTGCAAATGTGTTTGGAACTAAAGAATGCTCAGATGCCTCGCTACTCAGGGGGCAGAGATCTGAGGATCACCGTTCGAAGCCAGCCCAGGCAGGAAAGACCACGAGACTCTTCTCTACAGTTAACAAGCAAAAAAAAAAAAAAAAAAAAAGCTGGACAGGGAGGAGCTGTGGCTCAAGTAGCAGAGCCTATCCTGGAGCACAAAAACTGAAGGGACAGAGCCCTGAGTTCAAGCTCTGGTACAGTACAAAAAAAGAAAAATGAATGTTGACTTAACTCGGTGGAGGGAAAGCTTTTCTAATGGCTGCAGGACCTTTCTTCCACTGCCCCTCGCACACATGACTCTGAGTGTGTCCTCTTGTTAGCAGCTGGTTCTTGGTGTGCTGTGCTTCACCGCCCCGGCGTTTTATCTTTGCTCTGAACGTCAAGCCTCACCACCTCAAACACAACCTTTGGTGTAGGCTGAGCGGTAGGAAGATGGCCACCCTTCACTCTACCTGGAGGGAGATATCCACCGGCCCTCATTTTCTGGAAGGTTCTCTTGCAAAGCATCAAAATCCACTTTAATTCTCTGTTGCCATCTTGGAATTCATGATGAGTTTAGAACAAGAGGCCCAATTGTCATTTTCACTGGGCTTCAAAACAGACCTGAGGGGACATTTCCCCAGGTTTCAGGAGCCAAGAGGCACCTTGTCACCACCAGCCAGAGGGAGGTGTCACCCTCTGCTCCGCAGACTAGCAACTCTCTCTGTCTCTCTGTGTCTCTGTGTCTCTGTCTCTCTGTTTCTGTCTCTGTCTCTGTCTCTCTGTTTCTGTCACTGTCTCTGTCTCTCTATCTCTGTCTCTGTCTTTCTCTCTCTTTCTCCCTAAGCTTAATCCATTCAGGCTGCTCCAACAGAGTTCTAGACTCAGTATGTGCTGTGGTGGTTCTGGATGGGGCTTCTGTCCGGGTGGCGCTGTGGGGTCCCGTGGAGGCTTTAGGTGATGGGAGTTTGGCCCTTGGAGGGGTCTGTGGGGACCTGGGCTCCTTCGTTCTCCTCAAGTCCTGGCCATGAGGTGAGCAGCCTCGCCCCGCCCCACACGTCATAGACCCCAAAGCAGTGGGCCAAGTGACCACACAATGAGACCTTCACAACAGCAGCAGGGCAGAGCAAACCTCTCTGCCCACGTTGATTGGCTCAGTCAAGGAAGGCTGACTAGCAGAGTGGCTCGTTTCTACTAAACAGTGGGAAGTCACTTCTCACAGTCCTGGAAGTCCAAGATCAAGGACAGAAGAGGTTCAGTGTCTGGTGAAGGCTGCTTCCGGACTCACAGAAGAGGCTTCCTTCCTGGTCCTTGCATGGAAGGAGAGGAAGTCTCCCTCAGACCTCCTTGATGAGGGCTCAAACCCCCTCCACCAGCCTTTGACCTATGACCTCATTGCTTCCCTAAGCCCCTACCAAATCACCTAGGGGTTGAGGTACCTTTTCAGCCCCTCCCTCCTATAGTTGCACTTCCTGTCTCTGTAGAGTTGATTATTTTGGACTTTTCAGGTGAGTGGAGCCATACAATGTGTGGTCTCCTGTGTCTGGCCTTTCTCTCTGTCTCTGTCTCTCTGTGTGCCAGTACCAGGGCTTGAACTCAGGGCCTGGGCGCTGTCCTTGAGCTTCCTTTGCTCAAAGGTAGTTCCCTACTACTTGAACCAGAACTCCACTTTTAGCTTTTTGCTGGTTAATTGGAGATAGAGTCTTAGCCATTTCTACTTGGGCTGGCTTTGAACTCAGATCCTCAGATCTCAGCCTCCTGAGTGGCTAGAAGTACAGAGTGAGCCTGTTTCTGAGCCTCTGTGCCCAGCGAGTTTGGCTTCTTTCACTGATCCTGTTTTTGGAGTTCATCGATGTTGTTGTTGTTAACATTTCATTGTTTTTTTTTTTTTTTTTAATGGCTGACGTCCATTTTGTTTTACCCGAGACTCCAGTGTCTGTGTGCAGGTGTGTGTGGAGCTGCTGGCCCACGTTGGTGATGAATGGGATGGCATCTTCCAACCAGAGCAGGAGAGCAAGGCTGGTGCATTTCCTGGCCCTGCCTGGGTGGAGGTGAAGCAGCCAGGAGATCAAGGCCCAGGGCTGCATGATTCAGCCCCTCAGGAGCGTTTTCTAGGCCCTGCATGTCCATCCCTAGCCGCCTAGGGTGGGGAGAAAAAGAAGCATCTCCAGACATTTGCCCACCCCAAAACAGGCTCTGCGTGGGGAGAGAGAGGCAAGGAAGCTGTTTCTCACTCTGAGCTTAAGCATATGCGCTTCATGGTAACAAGAACAGCGTTTGGCTAAACTTAGCCAGCGCACCTTCCTTCATTTTCTCCCACCCTTGGATGTCTGTGCAGAAAAAATGAGTGGACTATATATTTTCTTTCTGTCAAAAAAACCCCACAAACACCTGCTGTACTTTAGGGGAGAAAAGAAAAGCAAGCAAAAGGGAGTTTTCTGCATGACTTGTGAATTTGAATACATCTGCTAACTTCTAGAAGCTTCTACGCCCAGGCCTCCTATGAGATCAGTCACCTGGCCCTTCTTCAGCTAAAACCTTCCTTCCAGTGGCCCTCATGTGACTCAGAGAAAACCCCTTGAGTGCTGACAAGAGCCATGAAGTCGGAGGCAGCTTCTCCATCTCTGTGATCTCTCCCCGGAGGTCTCCCTCCCCCTGGACACCTGGCCTCCTGCACACAGCCCTAGGCACCAGGAACACGGCTTCCTGAAGCCCTTCCCTTCCCCCAGTGACACTTGCCTCATTTCCACCTCAGCTCCTATGTGGTCACCATCAGCCACGCCTTCCCCGGCTGGCCAGAGAATGTCAACAACCCCTCGGACACAGCCTGTCCCCCATGGCATGACTCGATGCCCTCTCTGTTGTGGGTTTTTGTGTTTCAATTTGATTGCAGTACAAGGGATTAGACCCAGGGCTTTGTGCCTGCCTGGTGTGCGCTCTACCACGGAGCTAGGCTCCAGGCCTGTATTTTAATGCTGTGAATTGTTAACTTTGCATGTAGTATTTCCGCCTCAGGGCCAGGATCGTGTCTGTTTGATGACTACATTTTTGCAACCCCTCAGAACAATTGGTAACACAACACCCAGTAACTGTCTCTCCGATAAATGATACTACTTCTAGAGATAGATTTTTTTTTTTAACATCTTCCAAGTGAAAGTAGAAAATGTTGGCTAGTTCTCGCAAACACATCTGTTACCGTTTCATGAATTAAAAAGATACAGGTATATTTCATACTAACTGTCTTGATCTGTGGCTATAACAAGAGACTTGAGGCGGGTGACTGAGCGCTCTGCTATTCCCACTCATGTGACAGCAGACACTGAACAGAGACTTCAGGCTCCCGAGTTAGGTGCTTGACAATGCTCTGTGGCTGTCAGCACCAGCTCTGAAACCCCACAGAAGCTCAATTGCTCAGCCATTGGCTAGCAAGGAACCTCACACCCCGCCCAGCTTGCAAGAGACAACTCTCCATAGGGGGTGACTGTGTGTTCCTGGGTCGAGTTCCCAAGAAGATATGGCTATGCCCTAGCTAGCACCTGAAGCTGACAGACATGATCTTATTTGAAAATATAAAGGTCTTTGCAAAATTAGGTAAGGATCTCATGATGAGATCACCGTGTGTGATCATAGTGGACCCTAAATCTACTGCTAACTGTCCTGAGAAGAGACCTGGAGGATGCAAGACACCGGGAGGATGAGAAGGCCTTATAAAGATGGTGGCAGAGATTAAAGTGATGTCCCCACAAGCCAAGGAGTCCTGGGGCTATCTGAATTGACAGAGGATAGTAAAGTCTCCTACTCCCCCACCCCTCCAGGGGATGGGAGGGGGCGGGGAGGTGTTTCTTTGGAAGGAACAGAGCCTTGCCAACACCTTGGTTCAGAATTCTGGCTTGTGGACCAGTGGCATGATGAAGCTCTCTTGTTTTTAAAGCACTGGGTTTGTGGCAGTTTGTTACAGCAGACACAGAAAACTAGTATAATCGCCTTAGAGGAGTGAGTCTAAGATAATGCAGGAAAGCTGGCAGAGGAGAGGGAGACAGACGATTCAAAGCCGACTTAGAAAGCCAAGGGTCTGATCAAGAAACACTAGACTCAACTGGAAAAAAAGATGGGTAAAAAGAGTAAAACTTGGTGCAGACATGGCCTTGGATCTGTCATTGTCTACAAGAAGTTGCATGAGATGCTCATCCTTCAGCAACAGCTACAGGTTGAAATGTTAAATGTGATCCCTGGGCCATTGTGTCTAATTTATGCAGAAAAATAAAAAGATTTCAAAAGTTGAAGAATTCAGCAAAATTACTTAATAAAAGTGTGAGGTGTCTTCAGCGAGGAAAGCAGAAGGAACCGGAAGATCGCATTAACTCCATGGCTCTAAGGTCTCAGAACTGATTTTTTGTTGTTGGTGGTAGTGGTTGTGGGGCCTGAACTCTGGGCCTGGGCACTGTCCCTCAGCTCTTCAGCTAAAGGCTAACACTCTACCTCTTGAGCCACAGTGCCATTTCCGGCTTTTTCTGCTTACGTGGTGCTGAGGAATGGAACCCAGGGCTTCATGCATGCAAGGCAAGCACTTTACCACTGAGCCACCTTCCCAGCTCCTCAGAGTTGACTTTTTCAAATCTCAGTGAGATCTTCCTGTCCACTTAGAGATAGGGGCCAAAAGTACACCTTCCACCAGCTTGTGGTATGTTAGAGATTGATCTGCCTCCTAGCCAACCCTGGGTCACCCCTGGGTCCTCAGAGTTCTCTGGACTCTGCTTTGTTAGACACCAGAAACCTCCCTCCCCCTGCTCTTCTGGCTAGGGCTTCAGTCTTCATCTTGCTCCTCCAGCCCAGATGTTCCCTGCCTGTGTCTTTGTACCCCTCCCGGGCTGAGAAGTGCCCAAGTCCTGCCATCCAAGGACAGGCCCGCAGAGTGACCAGTCCCTCCTCTGCCTGCTTCAGTTACACTGGGGTTTCCACACAGCACATCCTTCAGTCTGGGAGTGGGTCACATGACCATCAGTCTTGGAGTGTGGGACAGGAATGGGGAAAGGAAAGGAGGTGACCACACATTTGGGTGGCCTGGATCAGAGTTCATGGCAGAGATGGAGAAAAGGGCTCCTAGGAACTGGCCGTAACTCCTCCAGTTGCTCCAGTCACAACTCTGGGGGTCATTCTTTTGAGTCCTCCTTTTCTCATTCCCTGCACCAGTGAGAGTTCTTAGGGCTTCATTCCATCATTTGGTTCAAGTTGAACTTCTCTCTCTTTTTGCCCCTGTCCTCTAGTCCTTACTATCGCTGGCCTGGACCACACAGTAGACACCTAAATCGGAATGATGAACAGATGAATGGATGGATGGATGGATGGGTGGATGGATGGATGGATGGACAGATGAATGGATGGATGGATGATGAGTAGATGGATGAATGGATGGATGAGTGGATGGATGGATGATGAGTAGATGGATGAATGGATGGATGAATGGATGAACAGAAGAATGGATGAATGGATGGATGAATGATGAGTAGATGGATGAATGGATGGGTGGATGAATGGATGGATGAATGGATGAACAGAAGAATGGGTGAATGAATGGATGGATGGATGATGAGTAGATGGATGAATGGATGGGTAGATGAATGAATGAAGGGTAAACGATCAAATGGAAGGGTCCAAATCCAGGGACATTTCTCCTAAGCAGAGGCCCATTCCTCCACTCACCCTCCATAATTCACCCTTCACGCCGCAGCCAATCTAATGTTTGAAGATGTGGATCCTGTGATCCTCCCCTCAGAATCCTCAGCAGTCATCACACTCCACAGAGCATAGGATCTTCCTCCACAATGTCCTTTCAGGGCCATTTCCTGCCCCCTACCACAATTTTCCAGGACAGCCTCTTCCTGTTCCTAAAGAGCCACACACTACTGATTGCCCCAAGGCTTGTGCATATGCTGTGCTTTGGAATTCCTCTTTTATCCACTTCTACTAGGCTGGTTCCTTTCCACAATCAGAGTTTAATGTCATAGGCAGCCTTTTGTTGTTGTGTGTTGTTGTTGTTGTTGTTGTTTTGTAATAGTGGAGATTGAGCCCGAGGCCTCATTTTCAGGGTCTAATGCTTTATCCTGGACCAGTTTGAAACCGTAATCTGCCGCCTTCTGCCTCCTAAATAGCCAGGATAGATAGCATAGACTACTGTGCCATACTTGTTTTTTTTTTTTTTGGGGGGGGGGTCCAGTCGTGGGGTCTGAACTCTGGGCCTGGGCTCTGTCCCTCAGCTCTTCAGCTCAAGGCTAGTGCTCTACCACTTGAGCCACAGCGCCACTTCCGGCTTTTCTCTTTTTGCTTATGTGGTGCTGAGGAATCGAACCCAGGGCCTCATGTATGCAAGGCAAGAGCTCTACCACTGAGCCACCTTCACAGCCCCATGCTTGTTTTCTTAAAGTGAACTCTAGCTAAATTTTTGCCAGGGTTGTCCTTGAACTGTCTTCCATCTCCATTTCCTGAGTATCTGGGATCACAAGCATGCACCACTACACTTGGCTCTATGGACCATCTTTTCTTCCTATCACTATCCTATGCTGATAGTCCTGTCGCCAAGATTGTTCACAAAGGGAACCCTGTGAGATCTCTGTTTTATTATCTGTCTCCCCATACGAACACAAGCTTGACGAGAGCAGGATCTGGCCATGTGTCCCAGCATCAGCATCCAGCGAGTCCAGGGGTCCACGAGTGCCTGTCTGTACAGTGAATGGATGAATGAGTAGATGGATGAATGGATGGATGGCTGAGTGGGTTAATGTATAAGTGAAGGGGTGAATAAATGGATGTGTGGATATTTGAATGAATGAACAGACAGATGGATAGGTGAAGGATGAGTGGGTAGGTGATTGAATGGATGGATGAATGGATAAGTAAATAAAGGATAGATAAATGTTAGATTGAATGGGTGAATAAATGCATGGATGAATGAAAGGGTGGAAAATAGATGGATGGATAAAGGGAGGAAAGAATTGACGAAGAGATAGATGAATGGAAGTGATCAGATTCAGGGTTCCATTCCCATCTCCTTGGTTCTTTATGACAAGTTTCTTATCCAAAGCAACCTCCATCACTAACCACCTGGTCCCACCTTTAACCCCAATAAGCTTTGAACAAACAGTGACTAAGGTAAGCCCACAGTGTGAGACTCGGACTCTCCCTCTGTGGTGATATCCCTCTGGGAACGATTAGCTCTTTCTGAGAGACTTCCCATGAAGATAAAAGACCTTGTGCTAAATATCCTGCTGAGGGCAAACAACATCTGCTGCCTGTCTTATCTGCATCTCCAATAAACCTGCGGGTTACTCTGATGTGACTTGCTTCCACCATCCTGGTGACTCAAGGCCTCCAGTCAGTGGGTGTGTCCCCCGGCTTGCCCTGCCAGAGCAGATGTGGCACAGCCATGCCTCCCCAGATGCAGGCTACACACCAGTGTGGCCTTTGTCTCTTGCTGTCATGTGCCGAGGACACCTCCAGCTACTCCTTAAGGTCCAGCAAGATACAGAGCCTGCAGCAGAGGAAGCGTGGCATTCCCTTAATGTACACCCAAAGCAAGTAGCACTAGAAAATAACGTCAGGAAAAAGAGGCGGTAAGAATAGGGTACATGAGGTAGAAGGTTACTGTTCTCTTCTAACCCTTGGGGAAGATGGCCCAAGGCCACTTTGGGTTTGGTGGGCCAGTGGCATTAGAACCTGTGCTCCTCCAGTCTAGTTCTTATTGTCTCACTACCACATTCATCTTCCTCCCAGAGAAAGGAAAAGAGGCAGAGGCATTGCTCTTAAGGCAATGGCTGAAATGACCTGGGCCAGTGATGACTATTCCCATTTGCCTAATTTACTCACATGACTTTGTATAGCTGCAAGGGAGGCTGGGAGATGTAGTTTAGCTAGATTGTGTATGTGGAGACTAGCATACAGCCCAGCAGCAGCAGAAGAAAGCCCAGTATATGAGGTCCTGACACATGCCCCTCCTTCTGGGCTGAGCAGCAGCAATTCTTAGGCTCCTCCATCTCAAGGCTTCACCATCTACCTGGATTTCAGCTCCTGAGTTTTAAAAAATCATCAGTCTCCTCTTCTTCCGTGTGTGTGTATGTGTGTGTGTGTGTGTGTGTGTTTGTGAGAATACTGGGGATTGAAGTCAGGATCTTGTACTTGACAAGTACTCTACTACTTGAACTATACATCTAGTTCTTTTTGCTTTAGTTTGCTTTTAGGTAGCTCTTGCATTCTTCTCCAGGACAGTCTTGAACCTCAATCCTCCTGTATCTCCATCTTGAGTGGCTGGAATCACAGCCTGGTTTGGTGATACTGCTAATTCTGCTCCTTCCCCTCCTCCCCCCCCCCCCCCCCCAGTTCCCCATACCCTGGCTGACTTCACTGGAGGGAAACAGGCTGTTTCTGAGAGCCAGATAAGTGTCCAGAGCTGGGCACTGGTGACTCACACCTGTAATCCTAGCTATTCAGGAGGCTGGGATCAGAGGATCACAGTTCAAAGCTAGTCCAGGCAGAAGAGTCTCTGAGACTCTTATCTCTAATTAACCACCAAAAGAAAAAAAAAAATCCAAAAGTGGACCTGTAGCTCAAGTGGTAGAGTATGAGTCTTGAGTAAAAAAGCTCAGGGACAGTGCCCCAGGACCTGAGTTCAAGTCTCAGGACCAGAACAAAAAAATAAAATAAAATAGAGTCATCAGGAGGACTGGTCTCCCACCTACCCTGTTCTTCTGTGCAGAAACCTTGACTTACAAGGTCTCTGAGAAAGCCATGACCTCTGCCCTCTGCCTTCTCCCTCCCCTTTCCTTCCTGCCCATACATGCCTGACACACACTGGTGAGCAACACTGAGAAATACCTGGGTGCTCCTGGAATTTGTGTGTGTGTATGGAGGTGGGGAGTGGGGAACAGGGCAGCTCACAATAACACCAAGCACTTGCTACTTACAGCTCCAGTTGGGTGAGAAGGGCTTAAGACAGAGTGACTGGAAGAAGGCAAGGGAGAGGCAGCTTACAGAACACCAAAGGTCCCCAAAGACAAGCTGAGCCAGTGGCTGATGCTCAATTTTGTTTTTTGGTCTCTAAATGATATAAAAAAAAATTTGAGGGTCTTAAATATCTCTTGCCTATGTGATTCCATCTACTAATATTTTTGTACCATATCAGAAATTAAAACTGAAAAGTTCTTGCCTATTTATCAAAAAGCAACAGCCATAACAGCATGAAGTGCTCGCTCAAAAGATGTTTTTGAGGACAAGCCAGGTGTTAAGGAATGAGGACCAAAGAGCCTGCCTGGAGAAAGGCATTGTGGGACATTTCTGTAAACCGGCCTTATGTTTGGCTTAAGAGCAGAGGGGTGGGGCTACGTGCCTGAATCCGGAAGGATTCTCTCCTTGGGGGTCAATATCAGATGTTTTTGGAGCACTTAATTCCACGTGTGCGCGTGGACCCTTGTGGGAAGCGTTTTGGCCTCACAGATTCACCAGAAGAGGCTTGGGAAACTCCGGCGCCCCTAGATCTTACTTTGAGCCTCTGGGTCCCAGGTTGAGCACCGTTGTTCTGAGCTCTTCCAATCTCCTCATTTTCCAGATGAGGAAACTGCAGTTCCGAATGGGATGAGAGCGTCTTCTTCTGTAGGCTCTGTCCTCAGCGTGGGGTGTCTTTCTTGCTTTCTTGCTGAGCACCAAGTGAATTTCCAGGTATCTCATTCTGCTTCTAACGAAGCACTGACCTAAGGAGTAGTGAAGACCAGCCAGGGCCAGGTCTCGCAGGCCCGAGGAGCTCAGCATTGTCAGGTATTTGCTGTTCATGGCTGGCGGCTTGCACAACACCCCTTTGTGCTTGCTGAAAGGTCCGTGTGTTTGGAGTGCAGCGGGTGTAGCCTGAGAGGAGTCATTACAATAACAGTGGATATTCGCTTTGGTGAGTGGAGCAAAGGTGACTCAGTGTGGACCTGCACGCTCGGGGGGTGTGAGTGGCCCTTGACGGCTGCCACGCTCCCGAGAGCACTGGCCTTGTGAACGGGCGCCCCTGGCACACCTGCACCTCCAGGCTGGGACTGCCTGTCCAGATGACATTCTCAGGAGCCACCAATCACCTTAGCCACGAGCCAGCGGGCATGAGTAGGTCAGCTTAGTTCAGGGAACACGGAGAGGTGGCTAGGAACGATTGAACATTTATTCTTCCAGGAAGAGGTGGCCTTGATCGACTGTGGCCTGAGCAGACAGTGCCCCGGCCAAGCAGCCCAGGTGTCGCAGATGTGAGTCACTGTGATGCTATCAGCAGGGAGAAAGTCCAGACAGGGCCACCAGTGTGAGTCACTGGATCCCAGTAAAGACCCGCTGGGTGTGTAGAAAACAAGCAGAAAAATCAGTGCCAACTGGGTCCTAGTATGCCAGCAACAGAGACTCCACCTCCCAGAGCGAAGGCCCTGAGAGGAAGGAATTGGGGGCCTCTAAGCCACTGGTACCCCAACACCTGATGTATTAGCCCCCTCCATCACTCTTGGTGGTTCTCAGGATGGGGGTGGAGGAAACTTCTGGAATGGCTCCACAGGACCAGCAACAGTGGGTATAGGACATGGCCAGTTATGGGAACCAGGAATACAAAGTTCAGAGGGTTTAGTTCCTTACATTTTTTGCTGGTGGGGTTGGTTCTGAGTCAGAGTTTTGATATGTAGCCCAAGATGGCGTCAAACTGGCCATCCTCCAGCCCCAGCCTCCTGAGTACTGGGATTACAGGCCTGTAGTACTGCACCCAGCTGATTTTTGTCATTGTAAAGTGATTTGGTAGGGTTTTTATGGCCATTATAGTTGTAAATTATTAAACATTCACATGGTCATTGAAACTCTGGAAGAAGTTGGGAGTGATAGTTGATGTACTGTTTTCTAAACACATCAAACATTCCGTTTTTCATGACTCAAAGCCCCAGGTTTGATCCTCAGGACCACAAGAAAAAAAAATGAATTTTTTTCTTCATTTATCCCTTTAAAATTTTCAACTGCTTCATAGATTCTATTCATACAGCAGCACTATAGGCTGGGAAGAACCTGGTCTATGAATCCCACCACTTTTTAGGGCTGATACTTGTACCAGGTTAAAATACTTGTACCAGGTTAAAAAGACAAACTGTTGCCTTAAGATCCAGAGAAATGATGTAAACAAGAATTAGACTATGTGAATTATTAATGCCGGCATCCAGTAAAAATGTCATGAATGATATTTGCTGAGCTAGCTTGTGCAGGGCAATAAGGAGCAGCTATTGGAGCTGGTCAGTATAGCAACCATCTTCCTATGAATCATGGGAGCCCTTGCTTAAGTTGCCATTTTCCCTTTCCTTTTCCCTTTCCTTCCCTTCCTTTCCCTTTCCTTCCCTTCCCTTCTTTTCCTTCCCTTTCTTGCTGGTTACTAGAGCTTGAACCCATAACCTCAAGCTCTGCTTAGCTCTTTTGCTAGAGGTTGGCACTCTACCACTTTAGCCATACCTCCATTTCCAGCTTTTTGGTGGTTAAGTAGAGCTAAGATTCTCATGGACTTTTCTGCCTAGGCTGGTTTGGAACTGTGCTGCTCATATCTTAGCCGCCTGAGTAGCTAGGATATTAGGTGTGAGCCACCAGTGCTTGGTTCAACACACTATTTTCATAAGAACATTCTAGGAGTAGCTGAGTTAGGACTCCACATTTTTCTTGTAGTACAGTATGGTGAATGAAAAGATAGCGTCTGCTTAATGCACAGCTCCACTTTGCAAGTATGCACTGCAGGAAATCATGTGACCAGGTGTGGTTGCTCAAGCCTGTAACATCTATAACTCTAGCTACTTGGGAGGTGGAAATCAGAAGATTGTTGTTCAAGGCCAGGCCGGGCATAAAAGTCAGGAGAGTCCATTTCACACTCTATCTTAGCATGGCGGCAGGAGCCTATCATCCCAGCTACAGGGGAAGCATGTGGCTGGGATCATAACGTGAGGTCCACCTCTGAAACAGTCAATGGGATAGAAAGACGGGAGGGCTCACTCCGTGCTATGCCTGCCTAGCAGGATGAGGCCTGAGCCGGCTCTCCTCTACCCCGCTGCTCCATCAATACACAAAGCAAAAATAGTGACACTGGTAGGTGAAGTGTTCCAGATGTTCATCGGTTCTTGGGCTCTGTGTCTAAGATTAGATGCTCAATAAATGTTTGCTAAACAAACGCCAGAATCTAGAAACAGATTGCAGATGGAAAAATACAATTTATTATGGTCTCATTAAACCATAAATTTTGCAATTAAACCTTCAACTCAATAGAGAGATCCTTTTGGTTTGCTCTTTTTATGGGGAGGGAGCAGTCCTGAGGTTTGAACTTGGACTTCATTCTAGGCAGGTGCTTTACCACTGAACCATACCTCCAGTCCATTTTAACACTAGTTGTTTTGAGATCGTGTTTCACTTTTTGCCTGAGTTCACTCTTGGACGACGGTCCTCTTATTTTATTCTTCCTCTGAAACGAGAATGTGTCACCAAGCTCAGCTGTTGGTTGAGAAGGGGTCTCATGAGCTCAGCCTGGCCTCAAACTACCATCCTCCCAAGCTCAGACTCCTGAATAGCTAGGATTACAGGCATGTACTACCAGTGTCTGCCTGACAACCTGTGTGTGTGTGTGTGTGTGTGTGTGTGTGTGTGTGTGTGTGATTTCATGGCAGCCTCACAGCTGTCACAGTAGGCAAGCATTTTAGGTCCATCAGGGATAGTCAGGTGTAGAGAGCTGCGTGCAGCCGCACCTTGAAGATGGCGCCGGCCTCCACCCTCCGCCTTCCCATGGTGAGTGCTCTCTGGTAAACAACTCCTTATATGGCTAAGGCATAGAATCTGGCTTGCTTCCGCGCACCTGGACCTATTGATGGCTCTCACATGGCGTATCAGGGTTGGCTACCCAGGGGGTACTTAAGGCTGTGGGGGATTCTCTCCGGGGTCAGAAGATTGTTCAAAGGTCCTGAATAAACTGCGGAGAGAAGAGCTCGGTGTTGCGGTGTTGCGTCTTCCTTGCTGGTCGAGGTGGTCGTGACAGTCTGGTGTAGAGTTAAGCACACAGATAGGGTATGACGCACAAGTGCCTGGTCATTTCAGCTTGATTCTCCTGTGGCAAGACTGCATGAGCCTGCAGCCCTCTTTCCACTCCCCTCTGCCTAGAAGACCAGGGTGACTGCTGTCTCCGCAGCCACTGGTATCCTTGGGCTCCAACTATAGACCTGGGAGAAGAATCCAAGAAAGATTAAGTTTTTATTTACAGCCTTAAAAGAAATAGTGATACTGGAGCATGGGGTGCTACAGGAAGTCCTTGGTTCTTGGGGTATGGTGTCTAAGATGATGATGCTATCTGAGATATGGCAAGAAATCCACATAGTAGCAAAGCAAAAGTACACCTTGAGGGGTAAGGCGGGGAGTTGGGGAACAGTCAATTGCCCTGGAGACTGGGTTTTCTCCAGTCCAAGAAGGTAGGGTTGTATGAGATTGAGAAGCTGAGGGGCTCCCCTTTGGGGCCCTCCCCAAATGGAGCAGCGGCTGCCCAGATGTGGGAAGACATGCATCCCGAAGTTTTGTCCTATGTGTCCTATCCACATCATCCTCTCTGAGGCCTGTCTGTCTGTCTGTCTGTCTATCTATCTATCTATCTATCTATCTATCTCTAGCTACTCATTTCTATCATCTATGTCTATCAATCAATCTACCTACCTATCTAATCTATCTCTAGCTATCCATTTCTATTATCTATCTCTAGCTATCTATCTATCTTTGATCCATCACCCATCATCTATCAATCACACGTTCTATGGATGTGCACCCATACACCATGCACTAGGAAGATCTGTGCTAGAAGGACTAATGGCATCCTTGGCCGGGGTGCCTCCACAAATGACCTTGTGCATCTCTGTAGTGTAGGGTTGTTTACTTTTCTAATTTGAAAGCCTAGTAGGATGATGGCCATTGGAGAGTCTAGGAAAACATCATGAAGTCAGAAGACAATAGAACAGTAAAGTCTCCTTTCCCTGTCTCCGTTGCTATGGAGAGCAGTCCCCAGTCCATGCAGCCATGTAACAATCCAGCTGAAGTCCAGAACCTCTCTGCAAGGCAGTGGGGAGATGTTTGCGCAGAACCCATAACAAATCTGGCTTCTTTCTTCTCCAAAGAGCTTCTTTATGCATGTAGAGATTACTCTGGTTTCAGTAGAACCTTGGTTAACAATGAACAATTTATATGGTGAGCCCTGAGTAAGCCAGCGGTGAGGAAGAGTTCCTGCCCAGAGCACCATCCCCTGCTTTGGGGCCTAGCTGCCATTTGTCCGGGTCTTTGCCAAGCACACGAGATGGAGGCCAATCTCCTAGCTGCCGCCATCTCCCAGTCACTAGTTTGGGCTGTCTTCCTTGTCTATTCCACGCATGCTTGGTTGTTTGGGTTACCATCGATCAGTGTTTCATAAGCAGAACCTGTGGACTCTTGTCAAGTGGACCGGGAATATTTACTAGCATTGAACACTTTACACAAACGCTACAGAACAAGCCTCAACCGGTTTCAAACATTTGGTAAATACAAGACTATATTCTCTAGCTACCATGCTAGTAAGTTATCACAATGTTATCTGTAAGGGGCCAACAGTCAAAATCAAATGATAGCTGCTCGAACAAACTCTGGCGACTGGATTTTTTTTTTGGGGGTCCGGTCATGGGGCCTGAACTCTGGGCCTGGGCACTGTCCCTCAGCTCTTCAGCTCAAGGCTAGCGCTCTACCACTTGAGCCACAGCGCCACTTCCGGCTTTTTTCTTTTTGCTTATGTGGTGCTGAGGAATCGAACCCAGGGCCTCTGGCATGCAAGGCATGCACTCTACCACTGAGCCACCTTCCCAGCCCTGGCGACTGGATTTTTAAAATGACAATAATATGTAATGCACAGAGAAATGAGTTAGAGCGTCCATTAACCTGCTAGGGTTGCCATGCCAAACTACATACCACCCACTGGGGAATTTAAACAATGAATACTAACTTCCACTTCTAGAAAACACACTCTTTCCCCTCCCTCCCCCCTCTCCCAAGACCAACTCTTCAATGGGGTTGGTTTATCTTCAGCCTCTGACTTGGACTTACAGCTTACCTCTGGGTAACAGGGACATAGTCCCCCTCATTACAGACTGTCTTTCCAGGCCCAAGGGTGGCTCGTGTGTCTTGAAGGCAACTTTTATCTTTATGGCTTATTATGAGCTCTCCAGTGTGGAGATAATCCAGCCCATGGACCTATATGCTGAAAGCGTTTATCATAAACCTGGAAAGCCCCTGGGAACCCATATCTAGTGATGAGATGTGATGAATCTCACATGATGATAGATTGACCCTTCCTGGCAGCCATTACTTCCCTTTTTATTGACCTTGAAGGCTCATTCAGGTCAATCCTGTGATTGGTTAGGCCCTTATATATGCATTGTAGCAAATGTATTCTCCCGCTGGCTGGGCACAGGACTGGGATGCGGGGGACTTTCCCTGGCTTAGCAGAGTGGCCAAGAGCATCACAGACACTCAGGGCCCCAGATAGGGTTCGCAGGGTGGGACGGAGTCTCTGGTTGCTGGCAGAGGCTGTGAGAGGCTGTGTTTCCCGGTTGTGCTGAATACTCCAAAGGCACTGAACCGGTGGAAGGGGCAGTGTGGTCCAGCATGGTGAGGTGACTCCAGGTAAACAAAGGCTGGAGGAGCAGTGCTCGCTATGAGCACGTGGTATCCAGGGATGGCTGCGCCCAACTCAAATGGGATCCGTCAGTGTACTCTAGTCGAGGCAAGCCGTATCTCCTGGCCTCAGTGGGATACCAGATAAATGCTGCAGAATCGGGGAAGAGCTGGGAGCTCTAGAGAAGGGAACACAACCCACGGGGGTATCCTCCAGCCCCGTTCTCATCTTAGGACAAAGACGGCGATGTGGAAGCCAAGTAACTGCAAAGTGCTTTGGATAGCAAATGCTTCCAGCCCGCGCAGCTGAAGTCTTGGCTGTCATCAAATCAAGCTCCAAAAGAAGAGGGGTCTCTCAGACGGGACTCGGTGTGGATGGCTTCTGGGGAAACTGGTATGGATGGCTTCCTCTTTGTAGTGTTGAACAGGTTGCAGTCACAGCAGAAGAACAGACATGAAGACAGCTAAGGGAGATACTCTCTGATGCAGGAGGGGCGCGTGGAGCATGTGAGATGCGTGTTGACTATCTGAATCCATGTTAGCATAACGTGCACGAGGCTTGCTCAGTGCTGCCTCCACTCGGGAAGGAGGCGGCAGGCCAAGTAGCTGCTCCTTCTCCAGGTGGTCAGTGACAGGAAAAGCCTATGACGGGAAATAGGATGGAGCCAGGTGTCCGGCTGAGGAGCAGGCGTGCAGGGGGTGAAGCGGTGCTCCGTCGGTGCTGTGACACCATCAACTTGCCTGGTGGAACAATACAGGTGTCAGCAAGGCTGCGCTCCCTTCTGGAGCCTTCCCGAGTCTGGAGAAGAGACAAGGTATTCCTCAGCACTCTGTGCCTTCTGCCACGTGCAAAGACCAGAGGAGCCCCTGGTCCAGTCTCCTCCCCTCTCCTCTTCCACAACCGAGAATGCTTGAGATTCCTGGTCCTGTCTACATGAGCAAGCGGCTCCCCCCCCCCCCATCTCATCAGCAGCCCGGCCACAGCCTTAAAGCTCCCGCCACCTTCGTTCCCCACTGCAGGAGAGACAGGAGGTGCACGGGTCCCGCCTGGACGAGTGGGATCGTCGGGCAGCCACTGACCTGCCTGATGGAGTAGGAAAGGAGACTGTTTCCAGAGTGGCTGGGTGTCTGGGGCCGACTCTGCTCAGATGCTCCCCAATGCCCTCCATCCTCATCCAGTAGTGTCTGTGTTGGGTATTTATAAAAATTTGGATGGAATCTGTATCCTCAGAGTTTGTGGAGACCGGATATGGGATGGAGATGCGGTCAGATACAAGAGGTAGATGTAGCAGAGGTTAAAATAGTCTGGGCAAGAAAGAACTGAGGGCTCTGCCGGCAGAGACCGCAGCTCTTACTAAATGCACTTGTCACTCACCCTGAGTGTTCTCCCTGTGTCCTCGATGGGGCCCTTGGCGACCGGTGCTGGCAAGAACCTCCTTTTCATGGCACTGCCAGAGACCTCGTACTGTGCACAAGACGGGTGCCCAAATGCCTTCGGGGCTCCGGGCTGACCGCTTTATAGGATACACGCCATCGGTCTGACATCGAGAGGCAGCTGATGTTATTTGTAAGGCTGTTGGGATGAATTACCACACTGCATGGCTTAAAACAACACCCACGTATTATCTTACACCCTGGGAGGTCAGATGTCCTGGAACAAAGGTGCTGGCAAAGCCACGTAACTTCCAGAAGCTCCAGGAGATCCATGTCGTTGTCGTACGCCTGATCCTTCCCTCGTTGCCTCGCTCTCCTCCGTCTCTCACTCTGCCTCTCTCTTCTACTTTCAGTGTCTCTCTGTCTTGTCTCTCACTAGGTGTCTGTCTTTTCCCTTTACTCTCCCTCTCCCTCTCTGTCTGCTGTGCCTCTGCCGAATGTTCACACTTGATTCTGCACTCCTATCATGCAAGGAAGCTCGTGATTTTATTTAGAGACAACCTAGACAACCCAGGCTCCTCCACTGTCCTTCCCTTAATCCTGCCTGTGAAGTCCCCTGGACCATGGAAGTAAATGTTCTCTGGTTTCAAAAGTTGGGACATCCGCAGAAGGCTGCCATCCAGCCGGTCAAGTGTGCTGAGACCCGTCACCCTGCCCTCCATCCCCCAATATGCCCACAAGCTGCCCTGCTTTACCTTGCCCTATGGTCCTGGCTGATCTACAAACTTCTCTCCTGAGTTCCTACTTCCTCATCATCTTTTAGAGCTCTTCAAGTCCGCCTCCCCCAGGAAGCCTCTCTCCCCACCCTTCAGCTTGGAGTTCATATCCTCCTCTTCCTCAGGTCCCTCTCATTTATTAAACAAGTACTAAGACGCTGTTAATGCTTTTATGTGGATATCTAATCTATTTAGGGCAGAGACAGCCTTAGGAATGACTAGGTGGAGTAAATAAATTAAAAAGTAATTTGTGATTTCAACTGGAGAGTCAAGAATGATAGGAAATCGATAGGGTGCCAGCAACCAAATAAATGAAGGTGTGCAGTGTTTCCTTGGTGGGCAGAATAGAAGGAGCAACAGGTAGCCCAGCTGTGGACTTAGCTCAACATCCACAGAGTCCGACGACCCCCCCCCCCCCAAGTTCTGAGTCACAGAATTAACTGGCTGGGCTGTGGGATTTCCTGCTTGGCTGGGCCGAGGAATAAGGAGTGGAATCTCCCTCCAGAAAGCCCTGCGTACAGCTGAGTGCAGGACCAGCAAAGGCGCTGAACAACTTTTTGGCTCCTTTTGCTCGAAGAGTGCAGTGGGAATTGGCCCCCAAGGGAGTCTCACGGCGCCCCATTTGTTCCCCACGCTCATTCTCTTCCCCGCTGTGACTTTATGGGAAGACTGATCCTTGAACTTCACGTTGGAGCAGGAAAATACTGGAAAGCAAAATGACTTGGAAGTACCCTGGGTGTAGAGCATTTCTACTTCTCCATGCTATTAGATAGCGAATCTAGACATACACACCGGGGAAGAAGCATACGCTGTCCACACCTCAGTCTTCTAATGGGGCTTGTTTCTGCTCCTCACAGCCAGCTGCACTGGCCGATCCCATCTCCTGACCCCTCGTGAAGCCGCGGTCTTCCAGGCATGACTCCCGCAGTGGTTGGAGTTTTGACATGAGGTGGAGCTTTGGAGAGGTGACGGCATGGTGGGGATCTGATTTCATGAATGGGTTAATCCATTGACAGAGTCAGAATTTGCTGGCACCCTTGGGCGGTGATGTTAATGTGAGAGGGCGTGGCTTTGATCCCCTAACCCTTCATCTTAACCTGTCTCTTACTAGGCTTCCTGACTTCTCTGAGATGAATAATCTGGTCTCTACCCACCCCTGCCACCACGATAGCCTGCCTCCACACAGGCCCAAAGCCACAAAGCCACAAACCTTGGTCTGAAACGCCCTTTAGACTCGTTCCGTCAGTGATGCAAATTCTAAGACAGATGAGAATCATCACCCCAGAGGAAGAAAGACTGTCAAAGAGAAGTCAGGGAGCTTCACAGCCAAGTCCACACTTATGCCTCCATCCACTGGCTAGAACCCAAGACCATGGTTAACATCGCCAGAGTGGGAAATATCTAAGGTGGGAGATGTCTTCTGGCATGACCAGGATGAGGACCTAATGTGGCCACCATTGTTGCTCCTAGCATCACCTCGTTGGAATGTGGGATTGACATGGCATTTACCGGGCAGCATAGAGATCAGACCTTTAGGCACTGGCTCCCCTGTGTCCTGGTGACTAGCCAGTCTTGCTTTTGCCACTCCTGAGTGCGTGCCCAGCCTGCACAGAGTCAAGGTGTGATTTTCCATCAGTAAGAAGGCTCAGGTGCACAGATTAGGGAACCTGTGTCCTAGGGAGATTATAGTTAGGGCTATGTTCAACTTCCTTATTGCATGGGCCGAGAGAGAATCAAGTTCTAAACCATTTGGCTTCACTTCAGATGACATAAAAGCTAGGCCTGGCGCTGGAACGGGCCTGCTGGGGGCGTCAGGAGGGCAGCCGTGCCTGGGAGGGGCCGCTTCCCTCCATGCTCACCATGGAGCTGGGCCTCGGCAGCGCTGCCTCTGGCCTGTTCCTCCTTCTGACATCCTGACCCACACCCAGCCACCTTTAACCCAGAGTCCCTCCCTCTTTGGGGCAGCTCAGCCCAGAGACCAGAAAGGCCTTGGCTGAACTCTTCCAAAAGGAAGGCAAGAGCTGTCTTTGCAGGGGTTGGTCGAACTTTCTTTTACCATATAAAGGGTGGTGTGATCAAACTATGCAGGGGCCTCTGTCTGTCTGCAAATCCTATGATGTTTTTACATTCTTTACTGCATTCAGGGCGTGAAAACGTTTTAGCACAATGCCTGACTCAACAGAAAAAAGTGAATTTCTCTATTTATAAATGACCCTGTGCCTGCTTCTAACTTCCTTCCTTCCTTCCTTCCTTCCTTCCTTCCTTCATGCCTTCCTTCCTTCTTCCTTCTGTTTTGTTTTTCTTTCTCTCTTTCTTTCTTCTCCTTTCTCTCTCCAACTTGTCTCAGGTTTTGAACTCAGAGTTTGAACTCAAGGTTTTATACAGTTGGTGCTCTACCGCTTGAGCCTTCCTCCACTTCACCTTTTTGTGATTGATTGATTGATTGATTGTCTGTCATGGAGCTTGAACTCAGGGCCTAGGTGCTGTCCCTGAGCACTTCTGCTCAAGGCTAGCACTCTACCACTTTGGGCCACAGCACCACTTCTGGTTTTCTGGTGGTTAATTGGAAACTGGAGTCTCACAGACTTTCCTGCCCTGGCTGGCTTTGAACCACAATCCTCAGATCTCAGTCTCCTGAGTAGCTAGGATTATAGGCATGAGCCACCAGTGTCTGGCTTGTTAGTTTATTAGAGATGGAATCTCCTGGACTCTTCTACCCAGGCTGGGTTTGAGCAGAGATCCTCTGGATCTCAGCCTCCTGAAGAACTGAGATTAAAGATTTAAGCCACTGATGTCTGGTAATGCTGTATTTTTGGTTTTTGGTGGCATTGGGTTTGAACTCAGGACCTTGTACTTATTAGGCAATTACTCTATGACTTGAACTCCACCCCCTCTGGCTTTCTTAATAATCTCCCGGGAAGCACCTTTCCCATAGAAACTCATTTCTGGTTGCTGTCTTTAGATTTTGGGTCCTCACTTCAAAAAGCTGTGGTGCAATCCCATGATCCTCTTGGCTCTGCGGGCTGGCTGGCTTCCTTTTCTCATTGACGTCAGCCTGACTGACCTCCTAGATCCCAGTGACGTGGGCCCCACTTCGCCCTCCCTGAAAGAATAGTCTGAAGACTGTTTAAATAAGCCAGTGAGCACCTCAAGAGCGAGCGAGACACAGCGCATCGCAGCCCACGGACAGAACAGCGTCTTACCACCCCTGCTCCCACACCTGTGCCCGAGGCTCCGTGGTCCTTTTGCTGGGGAACAGAATGCCTTCTCTCCAGCTGTCGCAGTCCAGTCATACTCCAGTGAAGATTCACCTGCGGAGGAAGACACGAAAGCCAAGACGTCTTTGAACTTAAACTACTTTATGTGTTTTCTTAACATTTTGCTCTGGGACAGCTGTCTTTGCTTAGAAGCACATCTATTTATATCAACAACTGTTTACATCCCATCCTTGAACACCAGTGCACCCAGATGTTGCTTGTTGTGGACACACACACACACACACACTTCATTTTGAAAAAAAATGTGGAATTCATTTCTACCCTGCTCCTTCCTCAATAAAGTTAACTCTCCTAAATTTGCAAGCCTTACATTTCTGTGTACACAAAATATATCCTTTCTGCTCTTCATAATGTGTGACTCACGGCTTTGCTGGGATGGATGGACTAATGAATCATTTTTTGTATGGTGAGGGCTGGAAGACAGTAGCTCTGAGGGTGCCGTCTTGTTAGAGCCTTGGTAATGGGATTACTCACTCGGATGGAGACCAGAGAGAAGGCTGGGGCTGTGCACATAGCCATGTTTCGTTTCGACCACCCCTGCCTTGGCTCCAAGTGAGTGGCAAGGGTCCACTGGGAGTGACTGGAGGATTGGGTGTCAGAACGGAGCCCCAGTGACAACAGGCAGCAAGCACTGTTGGTGGGTCACAGGGAGCGACAGAGCATGAAACCGCATGCCACGGTGCATCTGGAAGTTGTTCAAGAAGAGCTTTCTGCACTAGTCTGCAGCCGTGTGAGCGGAAGCGTTCTGGCCTCTCTACCCTGGACCCTGCTGGCTCCCAGTAGAAGGGGGTAGAAGGGATTCCTGACCCGGGGTCTCGGCAGGCAGGTCTGCAATGCCTTGCATCCATGGGTCTCTGGTCTATTTTGCTCTGCCTGACTTTTCTTTTTCCCCTCCCCTCTGTTCCTGGATAGGAGGCACACAGCACACCAATCCTGTTCATCTTATATTTATCTTCTGCTGCTGACGGAAGAGAGTTCATATGGACTGACTGCCTTGGGGCAGCCATTTTCTTCTTATACTTTGAAATGGATGTCTATACACCTCTTTTCTCGAAGGCCCACTTCTGCTGAATCTAATCCAGTTAAGATGAATTTTCTTCAAATGGGGCATCCCTCTCCAGAGGGGACAACCACGGGACAGCGAGAACTTCATGTTGGAAAGTGAATGTAAATGATAAAGGTTGGGGTTTTTGTTTGTGTTTTGCACTGATGACATTCAGGTTATAATTGTAGCATTGGCTTCTTTGCACATCGAGCAGTTCTGGAGATGAGATCTTCTGTCTGTTCTGTATGCTGACAATTCTCTCTCCATGCCCACAGCGTCTTCATACACATAGCCAGGGCGCATTCCTGCAGGAGGTGATTGGCTAGAAACAACAGAAACTCAGCCCTGGGAGTGACCCTCTCTGGAGGTCAGCTGCTTTGTGTTCCTGGATTTGAACAAGAGGACATTGCCTGTGACAGAAGTTCCCTCGGGCAGGACAGCATGTGCAGCATTCGGGTCATTGTGCCCAGAATCTTTGTGCTGTGTCTCTGTGGTCGGCCAATGGCAGATCATCCGCAGCAGGCCACGGAGACCATCTGTACTTGTGTGGCTCATGAGAGACCCTGGGAATAATTTTAAGTCTTCTCTGGGTGTCAGGGCTTCAGCATGTACTGTCAGAGAGATACAACTTGGATGGACAGAAGGCAGTCGGTCTTTGTAAGTGGGACAGCTTTGTGTTTGTTTTTACTTAGGGTGAATGCCTCTTTGATGATAAAAATCACGTTAGAGGGAAGACATCTGGGAATGCGAATCTCCCGGAAAATCAAAGCCAGGACATTCCAACTCAAAGTGTTGGAGACACAAGCTTCCAGTCAGCTTGACAGCAGCTCCGAGAGCTGGGCTGTGAGGCGGCGGCGTTCTAAACGCCTCTACCTCAGTAGGCACTCATCTCCACCATCAGCCATCAGCGAAGTGTAAGATACACCGAGGCTTGACATGCACCATCAACGCACTGCAAACCCCATACTTAGTGAACTAAATTCCAAGCCTTGCTAATCATTCATGTCGGGTGCGTGCTTGGATTTGACGCAGCTACAATTAGGCCTAATTAAAGCCACCCACTTAGAGCATGCTGAAAGGCCAGCTTTTAAAAATAGGAGCTGAATAATTAGGGTCATTAATAGGAACTGATTATTTAGTTTATGATAGCTTAAAAGAGGTAAGGATCAGCACTTTTCTCAGTATGAATTCAAATGCACTGGGCAGAGACAAGCTGGTAGGAGTTCCCCCATTGTACCTCAGTCAGCTTGATCGCAGCTTGGCACTAAGTGGCACAACTCGTGAGGGTTAAGAGCACAGCAAGCCAGGCACAGGCTGGAGCCACCTCCCCGCCATGTCCTGGGGGAACTGCACACGTGTGTGTGGGGGGGGTGGCGATGGCCTTCCTCAGGCATCGGCCTCCGGCAGCAAAGCCTCCCTCCTCCCTCCTCCCGTGCTTCCTGCGTGGATTTTTCAAAGGCCATAGTGAATCTATTGGTGTGATTCTTGGCTCACCCACGGCCTGGCCTATTACTACCTGCCCTTAAATAAACAGTTGATGTGCATGATGCGGTCGCTGGTTAAGATGTTTCTCATTCTTCTGCCTTCCTGGTGGGCTTGAAGAGCACGGAGACAATGGCGACCTTCAAAGCAGATATGAGGCAATCCTGCCTGTGGAGCCTCCAGCCCCTCAGGAGTGGAGACCAGACCCGACGCCGGCCTGGGCTGGGAACCAGTGGGGAGACTCCGGGGCTGAATTCGGGGAGCACAGAGGTGGAGAGATGCTTGTGGGTGCCCTATGAAAGAAGCAGGAGTTTCCTGGCCCTTCCCCCTCTCCCCTTAGGCTCAAGCTGAAGTTTATAAGATTCTAGAACTGAGTGTGTGTGTGTGTGTGTGTGTGTGTGTGTGTGTGTGTGTGTGTGTGGTCTTATTAGGCAACCAGCCACAAGAATGGCTGATGTCACTAGTTCTAAGCTTGTGGCTCAGGCTCAGGCCTTCATTTCTGAGCTAGGTCAGGTTTCCCATGATGCGCGCAGCATGGGGCCTGGATTAGCTTCAGGAGATGCAACCCTACCTTCCAGGGTCCGAATTCATCTCTGGTCTGTCAGGGCGGTCAGTTATAAAGGGGTATTGTTGTTGAACTTCACAGTTCTACACGTACGGTCCATGTCACTCAAAGTTTTCATGCCTGCTTTTTTGGAAGGATCAGTTAACCTACATAGGATTTTCAACTCAAAGTATGAAAAAAAACAAAACAACAGCAACAACACGAACAACTTTTTTCTGGGGAATGTGGCAAAGGTCACTGAGCCTCGGCACTAACATTTGTGGGTGGATCATCTTTTGTGGTGGGGATGTCCTGAGACCTGAGCAGCATCTCTGTGCCCTCCCCTCCCCCACATACCCTGTGTGACAATCAAAGGTGTTTCAGACATGGTCAAATGGACCCTGGGATGGGCTGGGAGGGCAAAATAACCTGGCCGAGCACCTCTGGTGTAGCTTCATTCATCAGCGCAGCAGAAATTACTTCTGACCTTCCAAATGTCTAAAGCAGCTCAAATAAATTCTAGTCTATCCTTTCCTCCAATCCTATTTTTAAATTTTAATGTATTTCAAGACATGGGAGGAATGGCTAAATCTCAAGGTTATCTATCCTCTGCAAGAAGATTTTTTTTTTCCTTTCTCACCAATTTTTGTCTTTCTTTTGTAGGTGATGTGACTCTCAAAGTGTTGGACTGCCTTCTTTCCTTCCTTCCTTCCTTCCTTCCTTCCTTCCTTCCTTCCTTCCTTCCTTCCTTCCTTCCTTCCTTCCTTCCTTCCTTCCTTCCTTCCTTCCCTCTGGGGATTGAACTCTGAACCTTGATCTTGCAAGGCAGGCACTCCACCACTTGAGCCACACCTCCAGCCCAATCACATGGACAACTTCTGATCATCCATAAGGTCTGACCTTCATGGAAACCTCTCTGATGGACAGTTTCTTCCAATGTAAAAGAGATGTTTCCCACATTCACCGCAATAGACCTTAGCTTTAAAATCCCCTGGTGCTTTAGGGTCCTTCCTGAAGTCTACCAATATCCAGCCTTGGTGCTGGGCCAAATTCATGCACAGCAGTTTGCATGGCCGAAACACTAAGTACAGTCATGCAAAGACGTGTTTTCTCTGTGCCTGTGTTTGAGAAAGCAATCACTGGGGGTCCGTTCACCTGAGCACTGGTTAAGAGAGAAGTCTATCCCACAGTTCCTTCTTTCCCATCTTCCCTGGGACCTTTACCCAAAGTAGAAATGGGCTTTATTATTGAATATAAACAGAAGCACTCTAAACAATTGCATTTGGAGGCAGAATTGACACAATGGCTCCTATTTTTACTTTTGTTCTGACTAAAGTTGAGGGGCTGTGAAGAAGCCCCTTTCCTTGGCTGTGAGAGGCCCCCTCTCCTGCTGTGAAGAAGCCCCTTTCCTTGGCTGTGAGAGGCCCCCTCTCCTGCCCGGGCTCCTGGGCCTCGTAGGTGGCTGGTGTTTAATGATGAGCTATTGAAGAGTCAGGGTGTTCATGGGCCGGTGTGGGCAGACCAGCTCACTCTCTGATGAGAAACTAGGTCAGAGTTTGCCGGCCTCACAGACGGGTCTGTGTTTACATGCACACCTGAAACCAGCCAGGCCAACGAGCAGAGCACAGCAAGGCCTCAGGCTCACAACCACCACGCAGAGCAGCCACGAGCAGGCAGCCTCCAACCGGGACAGGCTTCCAGAAACTTCGGGAAACTTCTAGAAAAATGCTGGCTGAGCACATTGAATGAAGATAATATGAGAAAAAGAAACATTTTCTTAACAAAATCATGTTTTAGTTGTGTATGTGTGTGTGTGTGTCCTGCACTTGGCCTTAGGGGTACACAAAGTTCACTGGTCTTGGGAGTGTGCAGCTAGGAGTGTGTGTGTATCTGAGTGTGAGTGTGTGTGTGTGTGTGTGTGTGTGTGTAGATCACCAGTAGAGGTGGCTCTTTTGATTGTGATACGAGCAACCCAGATATCCAGTCTGCTCAGTGCACGCTCCCTCTCCAACTCCCCCATTCTTGTTCCTTACCCAGTTTTATTTTATTTCAGGGCACATCTGGTGCTATGCAGCACTTCACATTCATTTGTTCATTTCGGTGATGACCTGTCGACCCCTCTACACAGAGAATCCCATCAGGTCCTAGACTTTTCCATGTTCCCAGCACCTAGGACTACACTGGGTCCTGCTAGACACTATCCGGATGCATCGATGAGCAGATAGAGGGTAAGTGGAGGAAGTGGAGAAACAAGCACAGGGCGGAACCTGTGAATGATGAGTACAAGAAGTTAGGAGGCCCAGAGCTCCGAGTGGAGACCTGGATTCTGGTTCTTCTGAATTGTAGACAGTGCAGGCAACAAGACCACAGAGCTTTACTTCCTATTCGGAGAGAGAAAACGTGCACTATCTGAAAACAATTGGCCACATCTGTCTGGGTTAAAGGCACAGGTGCACAGCACATGAAGAATGGTATACTTAGCAGGGCAAGAGAACGTCACAGGAAATGCTGAGTAGTTTGACCTCTTTCACGCAATGTGCAACTGTGAATGTGTTTAAATGTAGTAGGACTTCCAACAGTCAGAATTTGATGAAATGAAAATTTAATGCTAAGATGTAAGAAACTATGTCTGAGGGCATGAATTCCATCTTCTCCACCAACTTGAGTGCTTCAGATTTTAAAAAAATACAGAGTTAAATAATGTAGGATAGCAGTTGTTTATTATTTTTAATTATTATTACTAGGGATTGAACTCAGGACTTCATGATGACTTTACCACTTGACCCAGTAGTTCTTTTGCTTTGAGTTTTTCTTTTTTTTGGGGGGGGGATACAGGTCTTGGGCTTGAACTCAGGAGCTCTGTCCACGGCTAGCGCTGTACCACCTGAGCCATGCCTGCACTTCTGGCTTCTTGGTAGTTAACTGAAGATAAGAATCTCATGGGTTTTCCTTCTTGAACTGTCTTCAAACCATGATATTCAGATCTCAGCTTCCTGAGTAGTTGTGATTACAGGCGTGAGCCACCAGCGCCTGACTTAGTTCATTTCTGAGTTAGGTCTTATCATTTTCCTGGGCTGCTTGGAAATATGATCTTCCTATCCCTACCTCCAGAGGAGCTGGATTACAGGCATGTACCCCACACCCAATAGTATATTTTATTTTTTAAAAAGAAAAACATTGAATTGTAAACTTAATTAGAAGCAGGACCCAGAAAATTTGGAAGAAATAGAAATCTCTCATTTTGAAAGGGCATCAAAACTTCTGAACAAATCTGAACAAAACAACAACAGCAACAAATGCCCACGGAAATGTAGTAAATAGCTAGTCTGTGAAAAAGATTGTCTTCTCAACAAAGAAATAGAAAATCTACTTGTCAAATTCACAATGGCAACAACAAAAAAAAGCATGACTGTTCCCTAATACTCATGTGGCTACCTTAGAAAAAAATGTGAAAAGGAGAGATTAAAACACTTACAGTTTTGTCATGGTGGAATTATTGGCAGGACTTAGTTTAGATGTTAAGAATTGCTTCCTTGTGTGCATGTCCAACATACCCACAGACATACAGACACAACACATGGGAATTCCAGTTTGGCCAGTAGTAGAGTGTGTTTTGTTCTTGTCCCTGAAACAAATACTTGGGCGCAGAGCTTAATGGGGAATAAGGCTTATTTGGGACCATGGCTTCAGAGGTGTCAGGCCCTGGTGGGCTTGGTCCTTGGCTTTGGACAAGAAGTGAGGCAGCAGATGGGGTTGGTGCAGATGTGATGTTGCCCAGCCTGCTCCCTGATGGCAGCCAGGAAGCACAGGGGGGGGGGGAGAGGGGCGGGATTAAGACATGGCCTGTGAAAACACCTTCACCCAGGAGCTCATTTCCCGTTAGCCAGGCCCCATCTCCTCAGACCACCGTGCAGTAAATGATGACTTCATCGCTGCCATCCTCCATTAGTTAGGTCAGAGCGCTTGTGACCCAGTCGCTTCAGCAAAGCCTCACTTAGAATATCCTGTTAGGGATGGAGCTTTCAAGCCATCAGCATAGCACAGGTCAAGGTGTCTGCTGCCGGTGCAGAGGAGCACACTGATTTAAAGGAAGAGTGAAGACTGGGAATGGAGGTCCATGGCAGAGCCCTGCTTACAGGTGCAAGGGCCCCGGGTTCAGTACCCCAGCACCACAAAGTCATAATAATGACAGCAGTGGGGTGTGGAAATTTGCAAAAGTCTCCAACAACCTAAAACAAAAATTGTACTTACGCTGTGACAGAAGGTGAGATTTCTGGGGGCATTTGTGGGTTCTTCCCTGTAGAATCGGCCATTGTTCTGTAGGCATTCTTACAACGGGTGGCTTCTGAAATTGACAATGGGTGCTTCTGAAATTGATTCGTGAATGTGTCTTGGAAATGCATGCAGTTTTTATGGTTGCTCGGGGCTGAGTGGGGACCGGGTTCTCATCAGTGAGAGGCTGGCCACAGGACGGGGGAGGGGTGCAGCCCAGCCTTCCCCCTGCCCACGAGGAAGTCCAGGTCCAGTCTAGCTCCAGTTTTAGAAATGGCTTTATTCCCCCTCATTTTAGCCAAAAGACTGAATTCAGAGCGCCCCCAACCCTGTCTTTAAAGTGCGGCAAAGGAATGCGGCCCAGGAATTCTTAAGGACAACGTCTTTCTCTTATTTGACTTGGCTTAAAAACAAATATTCAGGAAAATCAATCAGCGAGCACTGAGTCATTAGGGCAAATAGCAGGTCACAGCACTAGCAGAGGCTAAACATAGTCTGCCGGGAGTTGGGGTCCTAGAGCGTGGGGGCAGCCAGCGCCCACCCCTGTGGAACCAGAGGAAGGTGGGGAGAGCAACCAACGCAAAGCAGGTAGGGACGTGCCTGGGAAGGCAGCCTCTCACGGGGGTCAGTGCTGGAACATTCCATACTCCTGCTAGAAGAGTGTGAGCAACTTCCTGATAAGCTAGGCCTGGATGAGCTGTCCTACGCCGGGATGATTTTACATGATCACCAGTGATGCAGCAGGAGAAAAATGATGTAGTTCTTACAGAATGTGGATTCTATCATCAATACATCATTTTGTTATTATTATTATTATTATTTTGCCGATCCTGGGACTTGAACTGTGGGTCTGGGCACTGTCCCTGAGCCTCTTTTGCTCAAGGCCCGCGCTTTACCACTTGAGCCACAGCCCCACTTCTGGCTTTTTCTGAGTAATTTATTGGAGATCAGAGTCTCACAGACTCTCCTGTCCAGGCTCCTGAGTAGTTTGGATAACAGGCATGAGCCACAAGTGCCCACCAAATACATTGTTTTGTCACTAATACACAGACTTCACACACTCATACACACACCACAGGTCACTAAAGCGGGAGGGAGGATTCCACTTGTATAACAGTTGAAAATTTAACAGGGTAGTCAGAAAAATTAGTGAAAATAAAATAGTTGACAAAAACAAAACAAAAATAGGAGCCTGGTGCTGGTGGTACATGCTACTTGGGAGGCTGAGATCTGAGGATCATGGTTTGAAGCCAGCCTGGGAAGGAAAGCCTTTATTTAAGCATCAAAAAGACCAGAAGTGGTAGAGCATTAGGCTTGAGCACAAAAGCTTAGGGACAATGCACAGGCCCTGAGTTCAAACCCCAGTATTGGCTCCCCCACCCCCAAAAATCCCCCAAACACCTTGAAATCAGCCTGAAACAGGGAGGAACAAGGTGTGAGGAGCCAGGGTCTGGGGAGAGGGAAATACACCAGGCCTGGAGCTGGGCCTCCGGCTTCATCTTTTTCTGATTCCTATGGGACATGCAAAGTGCAAGAGCAGACACTTTCTAGAAGCATGTAATCCAGGGCTTGCCAGGAGGGAAACAAAAATATTAGAAATAAGAGTAGATATTAGCTACCGTGAAATATGGCTATATAACACAAATTGAATAGAGGATTGAACAAAGCCAGAAGGTAGTTCCTTGAAAAGACTCATGAAATTGATTAATCCATGACAAGAGAGATTAAGAAAAAGAAAGGAGGTGGGGGCGGGGAGGAAGAGAAGGAGGAAAGAAGAGAGGAAGGAGGCAGAATAAAAGAAAGAAAGGAGCGAGGAAGAGAGGGAGAAAGGCAATCTGAATCACCAATTTCAGGATTTGGAAGGAAGATAACACTATAATTTTTATGTTAAGAAGAGACCACAAGATTAAAAAATTAAGACAATAAGGGATAAGTTCCTAAGTGGGCATGATCACACAGGCTGTAACCCCAGCACTCTGGAGGCAGAGGCAGGAAGAGCTATTTAAAAGGAAGGCGGTTTCCAGGGTTCTGGCCTAGGGTTGCTTGGTGGGAGTGTTTTAGGCCTACAGCGGCGCAGTTTGTCCTGGAAGGAGCTCACGGTGGAGGAGGCCTGTTCCATCATGACTGCCAGGAAGAGAGAGAGATAGGAAGGGCTGGAGTCCCCCTCACCCCCACATCCCCCGCAGGATCACCCAACAACAACCTGACCCCCTTTCACGAGGCTCCTCCCCCAACGCTCCTGCCTTCTTCCCACAGTGCGCTGGGAGGAGGAGCCAAGTTTTCACTGCAAAGTCTTTGGCAGACATGGAAGATCTCAAATAGAGCAGGCAGGAAACGTAGTTTTTTTTAAAAGGTCAATCATGGAGCCAGGCTCTGGTGGCTCACGCCTGTAATCCTAGCTATGCAGAAGCCTGAGATGTAAGGATCACGGTTTGAAGCCAGCCCTGAGAGGAATGTCCGGGAGATTCTTATCTCCAGTGAACCACTAGAAAACCAGGAAGTGGCTCAATAGTAGTGCTAGCCTTGAGCCTTGAGTTCAAACCCCATGACTGGTTAAAAAAAAAAAAAAAGTCAATCACTGTTAACGTCTCACATTAACAGAGTAAAGGAGAAAAAGAATCAAGTGTTCTTAGTAGATTCAAGGAAAGCATGCTTACACAATTCAACAGCCATGCATGAGAAAAAGGAGTCTCGTTGTGCCAGGAGCGGATAGGACACTCTGTGGCTTGTGCTCTAAATAGGTCCTACAGAAAAGAAGGGACAACTGTCACTTTTTGACATCCAAATGTTGAAGGCTTGACCTTAGAGACTGCTGCCAGCTGAGGGCAGCGGTGGCAGTGTTCCTGTCTTCAGCACTGGCCTCTCCTATTCTGGGAAAGAAGCCAGGAAAGTCTCAGTTTTCACAGACGACCTCTCTACCTAGATCCCCAATGCCCAAAGTGGTGATTTTCAGCCCAAGTCTCCATCCCAGTAGCTAAGCTTAGCAAGAGGCCTTGCATGGCACAGGCATGAAACTCCACTTACATTTCAAGATGGACGCTTCAAGATGGCTGACAGACAAGCACATCCAAATAGCCAATACATACATACAAAGGCGCTGACCTCACTCGCAGTCAGGGAAGCCTACTGAGCTGGAACAGCACGCCCATGCTCTGGAGGACAGGCGTTAGAGACAGTGCCTGTGTCGAGAGCTGGTGAGGAGAGAGGCCAGGGCAGATGCTTTTGCACACACTAGGTTCTGGTCACTGGAGGAAAAGGCCGGCGGAGGGGGCAGAGGGTGGGGTGGGCAGGGGAACACCCTCCTTCTTAGCAATTCCACGGCCAGATGGACACCGGCAGGAAAGGGGACCGCTGTCTAGCAAGCAGGAGACCATGGAGGCTCCGTTGACTGCAGCGTTGCCCATGGTGGTGTTAGATCGGAAGCCACCCATCTATCCACAGTGGATGGACTCGCAGAGATGCTGTTTGCATGCGGGAAACCATATGCTGTCATGGAGACAGCCGAATTACAGTGACACGGACGCGAGTGACCTTCACCAACGCAATGGTGAGCCAAATGAGCCAGGCACTCGAGAACACACATCGCAGGAAGTCCACTGACAGAGAGCTTAGAACATGGTGTTCGGGGAGCTGTGCTTGAGGGGTGCGGGTCAGAGCAGGGGACCGGAGCTGTGAGCTGCTGAGCTGCACAGCCTCTGGTTGCTGGAACACAGCGAGTTCTTGACTGGCAAAGTTCAAGTATGATCAGAGAGCAGAGCTCCATAAACCTCGACAGGTGCCTGGGTGGTGTGGGGCTTCTCCTGTGTGTGCTGGTTGTTGCGTAACCATAGCGATAAACAGCACGTGGCATTTTGATTCAAACCAGGGGAGTCCAACCAATCATCATCCTCCTCACATTTGCACAGCACTTTGTTTTCCCTTTTCCCATTCTCCCTCCTCCTCCCCCTCCTCCCTGAAAGGGAAGGTCAGAGATGAAATGCTTCCAACACATTTGAAAACTCAATATGGTCTGAAGAAAAAGCAATGTTCTTGTGAGACAAAAAGCAGCTGAGGAATCGATCAGAGAACAGATTTCCAGCACAGATCACAGCTGCCAGGGCTGCATGGCAAAAGATACAGAATCCATGAGTCATAGAACTGGGTGAGCCCAGGAAGCCCACTGGGGCAAAGTCGGGGGGGGCGCATTCAGCAAATGTACCCTGGGTTTCTTTGCATACAGATGCCATTGGATTCTGGGAGAGTCTGCTCCTGTTGCGGCAGGCATCAGTACTGAAGGTGACTGAGGTCGAGGTGGTCCCTCATCTACTTCTTCGTAGCCGCATGTTTTCTTTTCTCAGGGTTGATCTCAGGGCCTCACATTTGTAATGTAGGTACTCTATCACTGGAGCCACTCTGCCAACTTCTTTCTGAATTGGTTATTTTCAAGATAGGGGCTTGCTTTGTGCCCTAGCCAACTTGGACTGTGATCCTCCTATTTTTGCTTCCTTGGTATCATTAGGATGACATGTGCACACTACTAAGCTCAGTCAGTGGTTGAGATGGAATTTGGGGGAACTGTTTTTTTCCCAGGCTGGTCTTGAACTCTGATCCCCAGTTTCCTGCCTCCCAAGGGGCACTTATTTGCATACACAGCATCTCTGCAGTCACACATGTAGGTAGATGAGTTATTGTCACTCCAACTTACTGCAAAGGTAAGCTGAGACCCAGAGGAACTGGGTGGTTTTGCTCAGGACCACACAGCTGAATGGCTGGTTCTTAACATCATTGTTCTGGGAGTTCAGAAATCTACAGCAAGAATGGAAGGGTAGCGTACGCACATATGTGCCATCATCTCGTCTGTGTATGTTTATTGCCTGGGGTATTGCAATGTCGTTCTTGAAATCCGTGACTTTTGTCACATGTCTGTTTTAGATTTTTGTACAGGAGTTACCCAAGGGGTGTCCCAGGAGCATTTGCATACACACATGCACTGTACCCCACCGCCCTCCACCCTCTCCTTCCTCGCCCTCCCCTTTTCAAACACCTTACTCTCCTCCTTTCCTCTTTGCATTCCCTCTCCCCTCCTGGTCTTCATTTGGTTGGGCTGTGAGTTCGTTTTTTTCCAAGGAATGAACACCATTTGAATTCTCCTCTGCAAATACCACACTTTGGTTAATATGTTTGCGTGCACTTCATCCCACCCCATACGTGTTGATGTGAGTAGGGATTCTTTTTGCTTTCGGAGGCGGTGGATTTCTCCTGCACTCGCACTACAAGGAGCACTGTCAGTCTCCAGACTGCTGTGCACACTCCCGCTGCGAGCCGCGGCTTGTCCTCTACTAACGCGCCATCCGCTGGGAACCCAGGCTGGGAATGGAATGTTCTCTTGACTTGGAAACTCCATGTACTTTGATCCCCTCCCCACTTTATATTAGAGAGCGTGTCTAAACAAATTTGCCTTATCTCCAACTAAGCCTGTGAACACACGGAAGCGCTAAGCGGGGCATTGTATTCAAAAACAGAGGCAGAGAGGCCGAGACACAGAGGCAGAGGGATGGCGGGGAGGTGGGGCGAGACTGAGACAAAGCATGCACGCTTTCCACAAATCAGTCTGACTTTTCTTTCCCCTCAAAGTTTATACAAATGGCTCACGCGTGCCACAGAGGGAAGATACAGGCTGGGGACATCACCCCTGCCCAGGAAGGGGGGTGGGGTCCCTGGCATGTCCCAGCTCACTACCGGCTTCTTGTACCCCTCTAGTTATAAGGAACCCTGCTCTCCTGCTGACGCTGTAGCAGCTCTGCCACGCACACCAGCCTTTTCAACAGCAAAGTCCATTTTCAGAGATGGAGACGTCAGGGCAAAGGCAGGCAGTGTGGACCACTGTGGCCCTCACTGGTGGAAGGCATGGTGTGGCTCTCCAGGCGATCTTGAGACTTCAGGAAAGCGCGCCCCCTGCTGGGGAGATGGGGCATTGCCCGGTCCTGATCATCAGCCGCACCCAGGGGATCCGTGCTTGTGCCAACACACCCTTGCAGGCCTGCTGGGGGACAGCGGGGTGCAGAGGAGAGAGCCCCGGGGAAGGGGGAGGATGCTACAGGCACGGTGCTTCTCCCTGCCTGAACCTGGAGTGTATGTGAGCCAGGGCTCATCTCCTCATCTCAGGGGTGCTCAGCAGACGACATAGGTTTGTGTAGTCCTCACTTTAGATGTCAGGAAATGGAAGTTCCTAGAAGAAGGGGCTTCTTGATTGGTTTGTGTATGGGGGGAGGGATGTGCAGAGACCATCCTCTAGCCCTTAGGACTTGATCACACTGGCTTGATCACTTCTATCATCTTCATGGGGGGAAGAATCTGTAGGGTCTTTGAGTCACAGGATCATGTCAGCTACAAATAGGCACCATGGTCTTCTTCATTCCTTAAAAAAAATCCTTTTCATTTCTTTTTCTTTCCTTAGTGCTCTAGCTAGGAATTCCACTACTGTATTGAGTAGGGGTGAAGAGAGTGGAAATCTTATCTTATTCCTGACTGCAGGGGAGATAATAGCAGTGCTTCTCTACTTAGTATGATGGCAAACCTACAGTAGGGATGTGACATATACCTTCATTATGTTGAAATACATTTCTCTGATATCTAGTTTCTCCAGTGCGTTTATCATTAAAAACGTTAAACTTAGTCAAAGGCTTTTTCTCAACTAAGATGGTCATGTGATTCCAGTCTTTAATCCATTTATGTGCTGTATTGTGTTTGCCAAATATTGCATTCATTGAGCCAATTTCACATACCTATGTGAAACCAACTTCATCATGGTGTATGATCTTTTTGAGGTGTTGTTGAATTCAGTTTGCAAGTATTTTACTGAGAAATTTTGCCTTTATAGTCATCTCCTCCAGTTTTAGAATGAAGGAATGAATCAATTGCAATGTTCCTTCCCTCTCTTTGCATACAAATGTTTGAGGAGTCTTGGCATTTGTTTTTCTTTAACTGTGTGGGAGAATTTAGCAGAGAATCTGTTGGATTCTGGGCATTTTGTTATTGTTGGTGTTGGGACATTCTATTACTATGTTAACTCATTTAACTATTTAAGTGGCTTATATTCTCTTGGTTCAATTTTGGTAGGTCAAGTGCATCTAGAAATATGTTCTTCCCCCTCCCCCCGTCCCTAGATTTTGGGTTTATTTGAATATATTCCCTCATGATCTTTGGACTTCATTTGTGTTTGTTCTCTTCATTTTCACATCTAATTTTGTGTATTTCTTCCTCCTCTTTTTAGTCGGATTGGCTAAGAGTTTATCCATCTTACTTACTTTTTGATAAAACAAAAATTTTGTTTCATTGATTCTTTGTATAGTTTTTTTTTCAGTCTCTACTTCATTGGCTTCCCCCTAATCTTTATTGTATCTTTCCTTTGCTAATTTGAGATTTAGATAATTGCTTTTCTAGGAGCTTAAAGAGAATCAATTAGTTGTTTGTGTGAGATCTCTCTCTGTCTCTCTCTGTAGGTACTCCTAGTTATAAATTGTCTTTATACCCAGCATAGATATTGTTGTGTGCCAAAGGTTCTGGTAGGTTGTATTCTCATTTTCATTAGGTTCTAGAAACTTTTGGACTTCTCCCTCTCTGTAGTTTCTTTTGCTGTAGAGTTCTAGTTTTAGCCCATTATAATCTAACGTCACAGGGAGTTATTTGTTTTCTTCTATTTTCTAAGACTTGCTTTATGTCTTAAAATATGATCTATTTTGAAGACAGGTCCATGGGTTGCTGAGAAGAACAAATATTGTATAGCTCCTGGGTGAAATGTTTTAACAGCCTGTGAAGTCCATCTGGTCTACAATGTCATTTAATTCTGAGGTGTGTTTGTTGGTATTTTGTTCTATTGGGGTATTGAACTCTCTCATTATTATGTGGGGGTACATCTCTGTTTGTAAATCCAGTAGTATTCATGTAATGAAATTACATGCACTAAGATTTGGCTCATAGATGTTAACAATTGTTAGTTCCTCTTGATGGGTTGTTCTTTTTATTAATATGAAATGACTTTCCTGGTCTTTTCTGGCTGATTGGGTTTGAATAGATTGGGTTTGAGTAGATTTATCATTTGCTTGGTAGATTGTTTTCACCCTTTTACCCTAAGCCAATGGTTGTTTCTTCCAGGAAGATGTATTTCCTGTAGGCAACAAATGAGTTCTTTAATCCATTTTGCCATTTCTAGGTTACTTGATTGGATAATTGTGCGTGTGTGTGTGTGTGTGTGTGTGTGTGTGTGTGTGTGTGTGTGTGTGTGTGTGTGTGTGTTTGGCGTTTGATTCTTTACTTGTCCTTATTTGCTTAGCTAATGGGATTTAATTTCTCTTCTATTTTCACCGCTATCTTTAAATAAATTACCTAACTTTTTGGAAGGATTTTGTCCTACAGTTATGAATGACAGCTTTGATGAGTAGATGAATCTAGATTGGCAGTTGTTTACTTTCAAGGCTTAAAATCCATCATTCCATTTCCCTCTTACCTTTAACATTTCTGTTGAGAAATCTGCTGTTATTCTGCAGGAGTGGACATCATGTGTAAGTTGGTGCTTCTCTCTTGCATCTTTCACTATTATTCCTTGTTCTATGTACTTCACATTTTAACTGTGATGTGTCTTGGAGTATCTCTTTTTTTATTTGTTTTGTTAGATGTCTTTAAAAAAAAAAAGCCCCAGTACCTTGATGACTGTATTCTTCACAAGATTTGGAAAATGTTGTCTGACTTTTATTGAGTATAGTCTCTATCTTTAGGTTGTACTTCTCCTTCTTCTATGCCCAGTACAATTTCTTTAGTATTTTACACTTTCCCCATTTCTTCATTAGACTGTCCTAGTACTTTGTCCTCAAGCTCTGATAGTCTGTTTTCATTTTGATTCTCTGTACTGGAGAGACTTTCCACGGAGTCTTTTATTTGACTTACTGGGCTTTTCATTTCCATTTGTTGTAAGTTTTGTAGCTTTGGGGTTGGGTTGTAGTCAGGATTTTGTATGAAAGGGGGAGTATAGTCTCACCTCTGTGGACTAAGGGATTGGGTTCTCTGCCTGATGGTCTGTGTTCCCACGTAGCAATGTATAACTGTGTAAAGGAAGAGCCTGGGGTGTGCAGTGTGTGCCCTGGGCACTGAGCTCTCAGCTCTCAGCTGTACCTGGCATGGAACCCTCTAAGCCACAGGGTGTTAGGTTTTTAAAAAGAGGTAGCCAAGTAAGAACAGGACCACGCATGTGGTATTCAGGTAAGGGGTAGATTTATTCATTGTTCTGGCTGGCACCAGGCCATGTTGGCCCTCCACACGGCTAGGAAAGGCCTGGGAAAGAGAGCTGGGAAAGAGAGGGTCTGGGCCTGGGCTAGGCCTTATCTAGGGTATGGGAGGAGAAAGGTGTGGCCACATCAAATTCAGATGTGACCTCAGCGGATGCAGATGTGACCTCTTCCAGGTGTGCCAGTTGTCTAGGTAATGCAGGTACTGGGTGGAGACTTTGCTGCGAGGAGGGTGGAATCTGCTTGAGTCTGCTTGCCATCCAGGAGCGGACCTTACGCGGGGTACCTCCTTGATGGCAAGCATGTTGTCAGCTACAGGCATGGTGCTGTTCCTGCAGTGATCCTCAGGCACTGAGACTTGCTAAGCCAGAGAAGGCCTGAACTCCCTCAGCTCATGGTGGCTCTCTAACTTCTCGCTCTCCTGGAGGGTGGACACTGAGCCAGCCCCTTGCTTCTTATTGAGATCCTACCTTATGCTTTTAGCCCATTTTGTCACCTCTGTTTGAAAACACAGAGGTTAAGCAAAGTTCCAAAGGTCACATTTGTCATTGGTGGTGGATTGTGGATGAAAATCTGGGTAATCTGGCTCTAGTGTCTTCATCCTGAGACCTCTCCTCACTGACCAGAAGTGCCTGGGCTTGCCTCCATTGGAGACTGTCTCCATGTGAATGATGTCTGCAGCCCAGGCCTAGAGAAAGATACAGCCATATTCAGGCCCTGGCTCTCCTTGTCTAAACCAGAGACACACACATAAGCCACACATTGTTCGTTTGCACTCATCTCTTACATCATGTAGGTATGTTTTTGTCTGCAGATTAATTTGACTTGTCCAATCAACAAGCTCTAGAAACGTTTGATCAATGACTGTCACTATATACACCATTAAATGCACACAGACAGACAGACACGCACACAGACAGACAGACACGCACACAGACAGACAGACAGACAGACAGACACACACACACACACACACACTCATCCTTGAATTATTTACTGGATAAAATGTTAGGTTATATATATATATATATATATATATATATATATACATACATATACATATATATATGTTAATATATAATTTCATAAAAACTTCTCTGCCCCTATTCTGAGTACATTTCTACTTCCTTGCTTAGTCTTTAAGGCTTATATAAATTCAAGAGATACAGAGTAGATATTCTGATCACAATGTCATGAGCTTATTACGTGAAGACATGAAAATCATTAATTTCCATAATAATTTTCTGGCAGCTTGAGAGTAAATTTCTTTCAGTCTACTTTGAGGTGTAAATATTTCTCCTGGGGAATCTTTGAATTTGGCTTTCTAATTTGATTTGGAAGCAAGGAAGTAGAGTCTCTTTGCTTCTTACAGAGAAGTTGCTTTGGTGCACTGGGAAGGTACCCAGCTATCTGCGTAGGTCGTTGTTTATTTTTTAATAAGTTCCTTCACCTAATTGTATTTCCTCTTCACTAAATAAGAAAAGTCTTAATCTAATGGCTTTAGTCTTCCTAAATTATTTTCTGGTTTTAATTGTGCTGTTTCCCATGAACACCTAATTTAATTATAAGAATGTGATGCTTTTGTGAGAAAAGATTGCCTGTGCATTAGGGCTGCTGGGATTCAAATATTGAGAGGAGATAAAGAGCATGTGGATCCATTTCCTCAAGAGTGAGTGGGAAAATGCCCAGATACCGCCTGCCGCACCGTTCAGGCCCTCGGGCAGCATGGGTGTGAGGATGCCAGATCCCTTGGGAATGGGGAGGGACTCCAGCTCTGTTCCCAGGCCTATCTCGTCTGGACGGCTGACTCAATCCAAAGGGTGGGGTTGGCTCTCCTATGTCAGGATGGCCTCCCTTCAAAGCCCAATTGAAATTCTAAAATTGGTAGCAAGGTGGCTGCTCCACAACCTTTCAATGGACTGAGGAAGCCGTGTTCCAGGAACAATTAGTGTCCCACAGTGACAATCAAGCAGATATTGTTGTAGTACCTTTGAAAGATAGCAAAGTAAGGAGGGGGATGTCGGGGCGATGAGGAGCTGGAGCAGAGAAGTTGTTTTTGCTGGAGTGGGAGGGAGGATGGCTGTCTCTCCTTACAGCCCCCTCTCCAGGAAGATTACTATTTCAAGGCAGTTCTACCTAGGAGTGGCTGCTAGTCTTTGAGATGGCCCTGGAGGGAAGCAGAACCTAAGACAACTTGGCTGAGGTGCCCAGGTACGCAAAAACCAACTTTGGGTGACCCTAGAAGGGCCAGCAGGCATGGTGTCACACTCACTAGGTTTCTGGTGGGGAGGAAGGGAGCAAAAAAACCCCAAGGTGGGAGGGGAACTCTAGACAACCTCAGGCGAAATGTACTGTTTTTATGCTAATGAAGGTCTAGCACAGGAGAGCCTGTTTTGTAAACTTTGTTTAAAGTTATGATAACTCAGTTAAACTCAGGGGCTTATGGGTCCTATACAGCCCTCTCACTAAAGAATCAATGACTTGATTCTATGTACATACAACCAGTGGGGAATTAAATAAGGATTCTGGGTCTAACTAGCACCCATCTTGGCAACACGGATGATATAGGGAATTGGGTCTAATTGGTGCCATCTAGGCCACATGATGGCAGAGTGGAAATTTCCAAAAACTCTTGGCGGTGGAGTCCTACCCTCAGGTGATGGGTGTGGCTAAATTCCTAGAGGCAGGGGTGGGGACTTGGACACTAGGACTTGCCAACTGGTGAAGTGAACTCAGAGGCTTTGAACTCTAGAGCTCCCAGTGACCCTGCCTCCTGACCATGACCCTATTTACACCCCTCTGCCATTTTGGGCCACGCCTCACGTCTCGTGACTCTTCTCAGGTCACTGTGGCTTCCCTCTTAGCTCTCCATTAGAGTTGATCTGGTTTGTTAAGACTCGTTTTCTGCTCTTTCTTTACCAAAGTAGGAACCCTGGTGGCTCAGTTTCCTAGCAGTATTGTGTTTGAGGCTTCAAGATTTGGGGAGACATGTGCCTGCCTGCGGCTGCTGGCTTTATAATATTCTAGATTTGACCTCTCAAAAAAATAAAGGACCAGGCCCAAGAAAGAAGCCTACATTTTGAAAGTGGTATTATTGTTCACCATTCTTTTTTCTCCTTTATATATATATATATATATATATTTTCTTGTATTTGTATAAATTTTTTTTAATTTATTTTATTTTATTTGTGAACATACTGTACAGAGGGGTTACAATTAGATGGGCAGGATAATGCGTACATTTCTTACCACGCATTGCAGCCTCCTCCTTTGTTTATCCTTCACATCCCTTCCCAGCCTCCTCCCTCCCCCTCTCCTTTATATATTTTTAAGTTCTAATTTTTTTTTCTTTTTCTTTTTCTTTTTAACCAGTCCTGGGCTTGAACTTGTTAGGATCCATCAGGACCATCCCAAGGGACCACATGTAGGCAGGCACTGGAGAAGGATGATCAGAAGGTTTATTGGAGAAGGATGATCAGAAGGTTTATTGGAGGATGATCAGAAGGTTTATTGGAGAAGGATGATCAGAAGGTTTACTGGAAAAGGATGATCAGGAGGTTTATTAGAGAGGCCATATCTCCCCAGGGAGAGGAGCATATGGCATGTGCCCCATCTAGGTGGGTAGCTCTGGGGCAAGTATGGAGGTCCAAGTGCAGGTAGGTCTGGGCAGACGAAAGAGGGTGGCCAGCTAGGTGGCGGGAACTCTAGGGCAGGAAGGAGCTCAGGTCTGAGTGGAGTTGAGGACCAGAGGTGGGAATAATGCTAATAGAACTCAGGGCCTGGGCATTGTCCCTGAGCTTCTTTGCTCAAGGCTAGCTCTTTACCATTAGAGCCACAGTGCCACTTCTGGCCTTTTCTGTTTATGTGGTTCTGCTACTGTGTCCTCTTCCATTTGGGGTTTATAGTCTCCATCCCCGGCCCTTGTCAGCATGTATCTCTAGCCCCCAGCTAGACCTGAACTTCACCCTGCCCTTCACAAAAAACAGAGAAACTCTCCCTGAGGGCTCCAGCTGGTTTCTCTGGGTTTCATCCGCATTCCAGCTTTCTGGCCAGACTTAAACTCCACCCTGCCTATGTTCTATCTTAGGAGACAAGCTGCACACCCACGCAGAGTACCTCCCGCCTCTAGTCCCGGGACTGTTTAAGGGTGCCCTGGAAAAAAGACAGACACCACTTCCCCTCTCCTATGAAGGAGGCATCCTTGACAGCCCTGGCTGATGACAAACCCCTTCTGTGTGTGTCTGTGTGGTCTTCGGGGATGGGCGCTTTCACTGAGGAACTGAACCCAGGGCTGCATGCGTGCAAGGCAAGCACTCTACCACTAAGCCACATTCCCATTCCCAGCTCCTGAAATATTTTAGATGATAGTGCTTTGCATCACTTTGTGTGTGTGTGTGAGAGATAGAGAGAGGGGGTGGGTGAGGGAGAGAGAGACAGAGAGACAGACAGAGAGAGAGAGAGAGAGAGAGGAGAGAAGAGACCAGACATTCAACCATAAGATAGCTATTTCAACTGATAATGATTTTCTTTTCTTTTGTTGGTCATGGGGCTTGAACTCTGGGCCTGGGTGCTGTCCCCGAGCTCTTCAGCTCAAGGTGAGCCCTCTACCATTTGAGCCATAGTGCCACTTTTGGTTTTCTGGTGGTTCATTGGAGATAAGAGTCTCATGGACTTTCCTGTATGGGCTGGCTTTGAACCGTGATCCTCAGATCTCAGGCTCTTGAGTAGCTAGGAGTACAGGTGTGAGCCACCAGTGCCCAGTGAGATATTTTCTTATTAACTTTTAGAAGGAAAAAGGAAAGGAGAAAAGTAAAAAGGAATGGAGAGGAAGGAAGGAAGGGAGGGAAGAAAGGAAAGAAGGGAGAAGAAGAAAAGGAAGGATACAGGGAGAGAACGTCTTGGTCTCCAATCCCAACCTTTCTGCTATGTAGAGCAGCAGCTGCTGCTGCCCATAAAGAGGAAACTCTTCTACTGTACTTCCTGGTCAGGCTGGAAGACAAAAGTCACCCTTTGGTATAATTTCAGCAGTCACAGGGCAGTGATTTTAAGGGTGAAAGATGATTGGACTTTGCCAGAGAACCACGCAAAACATCCAGGTACAGAGAACATAGAAAGGTGATGGTCAGGAAAGGGGCTGGCGAGACCCCTTCTCACAAGAGAGGGGTGAGAAGCAGCGTCTGAGGTGACCTATATAACCTAGGAGGTTTAGGAGGGGCTGGCAGGGGCTAGGGGGTGGAAACTCTGGTGTGGACTTGTGGGCCAGGGGCTTCATCATGGCAGACTAGGATTGATGGCTGCTATCCAAATAGTAGATAAGGGTCCTGCAGCTGCCCAGACCTGAGGGTCACTCTAAGGGGCTCTTGTTGCCTTCTATGAGGTAGCTGCCCCAGAGAAGTGCCATCCCAAGGTCACTGGAGTTGGAGGCTGACTTTACTGCCTTTATGAAGTGGGCCTAGTGTTGCCTAGGAAGAGAGCATGCCAAGCTGTGGAGAGGGGAAGGAGTGTGCTAAGCTAAGGGAAGGAAGCTCATTTCGCTAACAAAGGGACAGAAAGCTTATTTGATTTTCCACATGGAATGAAGTCCAACAAATGGATTCCTTGTTGAAATCACTAAATTATTCAGTGTGGAGTAGCCGGTGTCATCTGATCAAGCAGACAGGCAAAATGCACTTGGTTTCAAGTCAGCGTTCAATTAAACCAGCAGGGTGTTCTGCTTTCCAAGGCTTAGGGGTGTTTCTGTTCTCAAGAGTGTGTTTACTTCTGGCCCTTGGGTGGGAGAAGGTTTTCCCAGAATGTTCCATCCACTTGGTTGCTAGGCTCTGCCTCCTATTAGCAGCCAATCCCTGGCTCTTCTTTTCCCATCATCCACCGGGAATTTCAAAAGCACTTTCGCCCACTTCTATTCCAAGGACGCTTTGTATCTAGTTGATATTGGATGGTCAACACATCCTTGAAGTCTTGTTTACTTAAATCAAAATATCTGTAGACGCCTTATTTTAACCTCAGGCTCCTGGGCTGGGCAAGTATTTTAATGATGACTTGCCAAATGCTTTTAACTCTTAGAACAGTGCTTGGCACAGTGGAAGAGAACACTTGCTGAATGAAGACCCTGGTGTGTAGGTTCTCATGGAGGCAAATGCCCGCCATTAGTCATCGTGAGCTGCCACTAAGCTGGGCGCTTGGACCAATGTGTAGCAAATCTTTGCTGAAAGCTTTGGCATTCTTTACTTCTGACGTTAAATCAAATGTATTTTTAACTGAAGAACTGTTTTCCACTTTTCAAATTCTTAGCTATGATCCTCCAAGGAAACAGAAAATGAAATAAACCTTGGAACTTGTGGGTGATTTTCTTCTCCCAGAACCATATCCAAGTCCAAATTGCAGAAAATTATTCTAACACATCCCCAACCCACATATGGTTTTAAAAATATATTTCTAGCTGGGCATAGTGGCTTATGTCTATAAAACTATGTACTCAAGAAGCTGAGACTAAAAGGAACAAAATTTGAGGCTAGTTCAGGCAAAAGTATACAAACCCTATCTCAACCAATAAAAACATGAACTTAGTGATACAGCCTGCCATTATAGCTATGTGAAAAGCATAAATAGGAGAATTGTGGTCTAGGCTAGCTTGGGCATAAATATGAGAAACTACTTGGAAAATAGCCAAAGCAAAAAGGGGTTGTGGTATGACTCAAGGGGTAGAGCATCTAGCTAGTAAGTGCAAGACCCTAAATTCAAGCCCTAATATCACCTATTATTCTTGTATTGTAGAATAATACAAAGTTATGTCCTTTGTGTGTGTTTAAAGCCTGGCTCATGATTTTGGAAGTCGCTTTCATCAAAGTAGTTAAAGAAAGCAATATTTAGAAAAATCAAAATAAGCCATATAAATTTACTATCATACCATTACTAATTTTTTGGCCATCTAAAAATGAAATCCATGGTACATACAAATACTGTATTCTAATGTAAACACCTATATTTGGCCAAGTACTTGTCTGAAAAATTAAATTCTATGAAAGTGATTTCATTTAATTCTGATATGAAGTGGTATGTATACACACACACACATATATATGTATATGTATATATATATATATATATATATACAGAGAGAGAGAGAGAGAAAGAAAGAGAGAGTGAGATATCTATCTATCTATATTTGTATATAGAAGCAATGGGAGACTAAGAGCAAGCTGGGGTCAGAAGCCAGCAGTAAGCTCCCAGCCATCATATTGACAGCTGCAGCTGTGGACAAGTCAGTTTTCCTCATTAGCCTTGGTTTTTTGTTTTTTCCATCTGAAAAACAGGAGCAACTATGCCATCTAACTAAGATGGCTTATGTGAATACATGCGATGCTATAGTTAAGCTTCATCCCCTCCAAAAGTCATTTGCTCCACATTGAAACTTCATCCCTGCTGTGGCAGTTTCAAGAGGTGGGCAGAGGGAGGGCTCTGTCCTCATAGGTACTTGAGTACCTCATAATGGAGCTGGAGCAAGCTTGATTTGCCCTTCTATTTCTTCCTCGATGTGAAGACATGACACTCCAAACCCCCAGGGGAGGTGATGGTAGAAGCCCAGAGGCTGGCCCTTATTAGATACCAGACCCGAGCAGCACTTTGGCCTTCTCAGCCTTCAGAATTGCAGGAAAGTCCCATTCTTTATAACTTATCCACTGTTTTTGCAGCATGAAACCAGATGAACACACACATTAAGCATGTAGAGCTCTGCTTTGTAGTTAGTGTTATCAGCTTTGTGAGGCAAATTGTCACATCTTGGAAAATCTGATGAACGACAGCTATATCCTCTGTGTTCTGGCTCTCTGAGAAGCTGATCAGCCCCTTTGGCCTTAACCACAGTTTCTTTTTATTGGTTGTATAATCTGTTTGAGTTTACTATTAAAAAAAATCATATGCTGGCTTAACATGCCACAAGCAGCTATTTATACTTAAATTATTTGTAATAGCCTTTACCCTTTCTATAATTTTCTTAACCAATTTCTTCTTGAGCATTTAGCTCAAAAATGTTTTGATGCTCCAAGAACATCAAAACACACTTAAAAATATTAATCCTTCTAACCTTATGGCATGGAATTCTCTAAACCACAGAGCCATTTTACCCTCATGCTAATAAAGTAACACATGGAAATGAAGGTCTTTAACTTCTTTAACTTAGGAAAAACCTGATATGAGAAACTGTAGTAGATTACCTGGTATATTTTATATTTTCTGGACACAGATGCTATCCCAAATGCTTCACATGCAACTCACCCCTCCTAGAGACCTTAAGAGTTATCTATCCCACTGTCTCATTTACAGTTGAAGGAACCAAGGCACTAAAAGGTTAGAGGTCTTGCTTAAGGTCACCAATCTAGTATATTGCAGAACTGAGAGCCAAACCCAGAAAATCTGCCTCTGGAAGTTATATTTTTATATTCTGAACTAATCAAGATTTTTTTTTTTTTTGCAATTGCTTTCCACCTCCTCCTCTATCATCATCAGATTCTTCTCTTCCTCCTCCTCTTTCCTTTTCTGGGATTTGAATTCAGGGTCTCATGTTTGCACACCTCTAGGTTCCTTACGGGAGGAAAACATCAAGTAAACTTTGACAAGTGGATATTATTTCTGAATATAAAGGTAAGTTGGATGGGTTTTCACGCAGTGAATTGTTCAGACATTCTGTTTTTTGGAGTCTAATGTAGAGTTGGATCACGGCATCCACGGCTTGCTCCCACCTTATTGTGCTTTGGGTTGAAGTGTAACTTTGAAGAGAATGGCCACAGTTTTAAAACAAACATTTCCGTTTGTTTATTTTACAGACCAGAACTATTCCACTGAAGTATGCATCTGCCACAAAGAACTTGTGAAATTTGGAAAAAGATGGGTGCTGTCTCTTCTGTTCAGCCTCAGTCAGGATACACTGGGCCACACACTTCCCATCCTCCAGTTACACAAGCCAGTGCCTGCAGGGGATCTGGGGGTGCTGGGTAAGTTGTTGGCCACCAGATCCTCCTCTTATTATTATTATTATTGTTGTTTCCTGTCTAGAGAGGCAGAGGACTTGCTTTCTCCCAGAGCAGTGAGCCCTGGTGTGTCAGAACTGGAAGCTAGGGAATTTTCTAGGCGTTGGTTCAAAATGTCAACAGGAAAACAGGCAGTGAAGGGAGCTGGAGGTCGGCCTCGCGCACGGTGTGATTTCGTTGCGTGCCGTGGAGGAGTCCACAGCGGAGGGCTGGGGCGGCGGCCTCGGCCTCCCCTCGCTCGGCCCCACACCGTGACTCCTCGGTCCCGCCGCTGCGCGCGGGGGTCTGGGAGCGGCGCGCAGGCCCACGCGGCGGGTGCTGATTCCGCGCGGCGTTATTGCAAAGGCGACGACGCGCTCGCCGGGGAAAGCAGGGCTTCTGGAAGCACCCCCTTCTAGAAGTCTCTCAGTGCACAGCACCCAGACTCAGGCAGCGCTTGGCCGAGGGTCGGAACCTGCTCAGGTGGAACTTGGGCCTCTGTGGCCTTAGTTTAATGTCCTCAGGCTTCCTGGATCCTCCGTGTTTAACCGGCCGCCAGGACACAGAAGATCCTTTCTACGTGCGGACGCCGGACGGTTGGAGAGAGGGAGGGGACGCGGGACCTGAGGGGACGCGGGTCCTGAGGGGACGCGGGACCTGAGGGGACGCCGGACCTGAGGGGACGCGGGTCCTGAGGGGACGCGGGTCCTGAGGAGACGCGGGTCCTGAGGGGACGCCGGTCCTGAGGGGACGCCGGACCTGAGGGGACGCGGGACCTGAGGGGACGCGGGTCCTGAGGGGACGCCGGTCCTGAGGGGACGCCGGACCTGAGGGGACGCCGGTCCTGAGGGGACGCGGGTCCTGAGGGGACGCAGATCCGCGAGACGCCGCCGGGTCTGGACGATTCGCCGGTCCTGAGGGGACGCCGGTCCTGAGGGGACGCGGGTCTGGAGACGCGGGTCCGGACGGTCGGCCGTGCGTTCGCTTGTTCGGGACGCGGGCGGCAGCCGAGGCGCGGCCCGGGCGGCGCGGGGAGCCGCGCGCTGGCCGCCGAGCGGCGCTGGCCGCCGAGGGGCGGCCGCCGGGTCTTTACCCGCGTCCGCGGTCCCCGCGCGGCTAGTGCGGGCGGCTGGGCTGAGGCGGCGGCCGGCCCCGCACCCGGGCTCCCCGCACCCGGGTTCCCCGGGCGCCCCGGGCGGGAGCCGCGTCCACGCGGCTCTGGCCGATCTGGAGGGGTTGTTGTTTGTTTCTGTGTTGTGCTTGGGCGCCATTCCCGTAGGACCGATCCATCCCGCTCGGAGTCCGTGCCGGGAGAGCGGCCGCAGGTCCGCCCCGGCGGTGCTCGGAGGCCGCGCGGACGCGAGGACGCCGGACTCGCGCATGCCCAGACTCGCGCGCAGAGCATCTTCCCGGGCCGCGCCCCCGCGGGACCTCGGCCGGCACCGTTTGCCTCCAGCGCCCCCACCTGGCGCGAGTGGGAACGGCCTCCGCCGGCCTCCGGGGAGGAGGCCCGGAGCCCGCGCGGGCGGGGTCCTGCACCCTAGCCAGCGCCGGCGCGGACCGCGCGTGCGCGCGCCCGCGCTTGCAGTTACTTCCCCCTGAATGTAACGCAGGTGTGCATTTCTCGTGCCGTCATCCGGGCTTCAGGAGCACTCGTGTCTTGAGCTAAAAATCACTTCAAGTTTATATATATATGTTGGATATAACATGCTTTGGTGATATAAAAAGTAGGTCAGCAAAACCCAGCAGGAAATTCTCCTTTGTCACCCATTTTTCCTCTCTCTTCAAGCACTGACGTTGCTGATCTAGGCTCCGAAACAGCCTGGTCATGTGAGAACCTCACGTGTGCTTGCACGTGTGTGTGCTGACTCTTGGAAACAGTGTCTGGGAAACCATTAGGATTGGTATTGTGACTTTTTTAAATCCAAAACTCTATTTTTATTTTTTATAATGTACACAAAATTATTGGAAAGGTTGCCCAACAAATGTAAGGCCCTGAGTTCAAATCTCGGTTCACCCCTTTTCCCCTCCCCCCCAAAAGAGTTTACAGTCTGAGCAATTATACAAAAGTTAAAATATAAACAAAACAACAAACAAAAAGTCTAATAGATGGAACTGTAGACAGCCCACAATTACTCAGAGAAGCCTCAGGAATTGGGAGGGTGGGGTTTTTAGTTAGAAAACTTGGTAGCCTTCCTTCCTTCCATGTGAAGAGTCTGAAACCTATATCCAAGAAAAGCAATGTGTTGGATGGAGAGAATTGTTGATTCAAGAAGTTAGACACTACTTTCTTAAAGATCAACTTTGATATGTCTTTGGAAAAAGGTACCAGGATCTCCAAGTTTAAAGGACACGATCTATTACTGTGACACTCTGATTTTTTTTTTTTGTCAGTTGGGGGCCTGAACTCTGGGTCTGGTCTCTGTCCCTCAGCTCTTCAGCTCAAGGCTAGCACTCTACCTCTTGAGCCACAGCACCACTTCCAGCTTTTTCTGCTTATGTGGTGCTGAGGAATCAAACCAAGGGCCTCATGCACGTGAGGCGAGCACTCTACTACTGAGCTACTTTCCCAACCCCAAGCTCTGGTTTTGCAACGAAGCATAAATCCCTCTTTGAGTGACAGCTTCAACCAAAACTCTGATGCCAGCAATAGGCCTTGGGGTGAGGCTCCAGCCATGGTCAAGGACATAAATCTGACCTTGTTTGAAGAGGAAAGCAAAAGACAAAGACCTAACTTTTCAGTCAATTACAACTTGCTGACCGCTGTCAGATTTATCATTATTATTATTTTTATTTTAGATGGAAATAAAGAGGGTTTTCTCAGAGCAGCTCGAGGCCAGGACATCTTATTGGTATTGGCAGAAAGCTCTCACGCGAGTCACTGGGCTGTGGGGGTGAAAGCAGTCATAACTGGATTTGGAGATATTCCCCAGGCTTCTGAGACCACGGTAGCCATCGACTGCTTCTGTTCTGAGCAGAATCTAAACAAGGCTATTCTGGAGGGGACAAGAGGATTTGATCAACAATCTAACCCATGCAGAACTGGAAGAGTGCATTGTTTACTCTCTCCTGCTTGGACTGTGACCTGAGTTCTGTTGGCTTCTTTCTAGCAGGCTTATTCTTCATAGCGAAGCTCTATCAGAGATCATTTGATGTCCAATCAACAGTAGCCACTCAAACCTGGTATGCAGTTGTCCTTGCAGGTAAAAGAATCTCAAGTCCTGGTGAGTTAATCCAGTGAGCCTCATGTTGAAGAAAGTCCTCATCAGCCACCCACCAAGCAAGGCCAGCTAGACCACAGCTGTGACAAGAAACTCTCTGTGGAGAGCTTTGGCCCTGCTTTGTGAGACTCCTGGCAAGGAGATTGCTTTCCTAGGTTTACTCTCAAGGTTACTCCTCAAGTTCTGGAGAGGGCTGTGTCTGGGGACCATAAGATGGGTGGGCATATCCACTGGGTGGACATAATCATGGGAGCGGGGGCTTCTGAGCTTCTCCCACCAGCCCAAGTCACCCAACACCGGTCAGTTGACATCAGGTATGTAGGATCGAGCGGTTGGGGTTAGGCTTGAATGCTGTCCACCAAGAGGGATAGGTTGAGTCTTTAGCCTCTGGTTCCTGTGGATGTGAGCTCGCTGGGCGATGAGGTTTTTCTGACGTGATCTGTCAGATGGGGTCATGTGGGAGCAAAGTGGGGCCCTAAACCCTGTCACCAGTGTCCTTACACAAGGAAGAGAAGTTGGATATCGAGAGACCATAGACCCACAGCAGAAGCCATGAGGCGGGGGTGGGAGCCCATGTATGGCAGCCCCCAGATGCTGCGCACAGTGGAGGCGGCGACTGGAGAGCTGCAGGGGCATGCTTACGGGTCCCCAGCCTTCAGAACTAGGAGAGAACGCCTTCGAGTTGTTGGTTGTGGTCCTGTGTCATGGCAGGGCTGGAGAGCAAAGGCAGGAATCATGCCAAGAAACCATCTGCAGAGTGGGGTATGTGGCCCTGGGTCCCCCATCAGCCCTCACTCGGGCAGGAAATCCCCCCAGGTACTTAAGCATCACAGGCTGAGAGCCCTGTGTTGGGACGGAGAGAAGCACACTGCCCCGCCCCCTCACCGCCTTCCTCTTAGAACTCGTCTCTGTGACTTCATGACAGAAGGTTCCTTTCAGCACCGTGGGGAAAGTGTGAAGCATTGGATGGGAGTCCAGTCCAGCTGTTATCAATTATCGGCCATCGTTCTCTTCCTCTGAAAGCTGCGGGACATGTTTTCCATGAGGAGCTCAGATCCTCCTCGACATCCCTGTGTCTGGATGGAAAATGCATGCTGCACAACTCAGGCAGGAAGGACACCTGACTGCCAGCTTGTAGAGCAGACTGAGGTTGTGTCGGCCTCCTGCCATATTGCTGAGATGATTTTCTGGAATGTTCCCGGGGAGTCTGGGCTGTTTACCGTGTTCAGCCCTGGCAGCAAACGCAGGCTCTGTGACTTCCGTTCTCCTCACACCCTGCCCGGGCGCTTCCCTCCCATAGCATCTGGTTGCAGAAGCTGTCCACATGCGTGTGCATGTGCAACAGCCTGACGACCCCAACCTTTCACTCTGAGGCCGTGTTGCTCCATGAAGAAGCTCCCCTGGGGAGACCCTGAAGTTCAGAGGGTTTGTCCGGGATCCAGTCTCCATGGCTGCTGGTGGAGGAACAGACTAGGGGAGCTGGGACCACTGGGGAATATATCCCACACCATCTTCCATCCTCCCGTGGACCCGAGTCCTAGCAGAGCCCACTTGACTGATTTCCTGTCATCATGGTGACAGATTGTGATGACCTTAGTGGATGAGAGCAACAAGGGTTATTTGTGGAGCTCAGAGTCAGATGTCAGTGGAGATCAGGTGCTTTTCTTTCTGGACTCCCTGAGATGGCTGGTCCCCATCCTCCCATCTCCTTCTCCCATCTCCCAGGAAGGGGCGTGGCATCTTCATCTGTCTGTCTGTCTGTCTGTCTGTCTGTCGTCTGTCTGTCTGTCTGTCTCTCACTCTCTCTCTCTGGGCCTCTCCTCCCTTTGAACCTATAGGGAGCACAGTGGGCCCAATCCGATGATATAGGGTCATCTGTCTAGAGGTCAGGTGGAACAAATCTAGCTCACCTTAGCTTTAGAACTTGTCTCTGATTTCTGAGACTGGGGCCGGGAAATCTTTAGGGAGTCATTTTTCTGCTTACTCCAGCATCCTTCACTGGCTTCATTCTTTCCTCTAACTCATGATCTTCCTTCCCTACTGGCCTTCCCTCACCCACTCCCAGTCAGCGATGTGTACCAGCTGTCTCATTCCTGTCTTCTTGTGCAGAAATCCAAACCAAACCACCAGCCCAGGAAATTCTGCTTAGGGATATCCATGAGTCATCTCTCTCTTCCTCCTCCTCCTCCTCTTCTTCCTCCTCTTCCTCCTCCTCCTCCTTCTCTTCTTCCTTCTCCTCCTCCCCCTTCTCTTCCTCCTCCTCCTCCTCCTACTTCTCTCCCTCCTCCTCCTCTTCATCTTTGTCTTCATCTTCATCTTCTTTGTCTTCTCCTCCCCCCCTCACCTGACTGGGGGACAGCAGGAATTGCTGAGGTCCTGAGCTCATTCACTGGATCTTCATGGGGTCACTTGTCCCTCCCTGACCCACTTCTCTGGGCTGGAGGGTGACAAGGCTTTGGATGGCCAAGCTTGAGTTACATTCTCTGCGCTGGTGACAGAAAATGAGTTCAGCCTCACCGGGGCTTTGTGGGCTGGAGTGGATTTGCAGTAAAGAAAAGATCAAGAATGACTATATCCTGAGAGACAATGAGTGGACTTCCTCCTTCTCTCTTTTTCTCCAAGCTGCTGCCTGTATGGACCTGCATGTCTTTGCACCCAGGCAGACTGGCTGAGCGGACCTCAGGGGACATCCGGGGGAAGGATGTGGCCATCACTCCACTCTCATCAAACACAAGTGAGAAATCTCTATGGATTGTACTGTAGCCCCCTGGTACTAGAAAGTGCCTTCTAAGTCTAGCTCAGAGCCTGCTCATCCTGTGTGACAGCTCTCAGACTCAGCAGCCGTTTTTGGCTCAGATTCTGGATTAATGAATGTGCAGTGGGAATGACCTCCCTATTTGTAAATTTTGTCTTGTCCCTGCCGAGTTTAGTTTTGCCACCAGATGCTCAGGGACAGAAGGTGCAGAATGGAATGGGTGCCCAGTAGACCAATTGGAGGACAGCATGTGTGTGGTAGAAGGTGTGGCCCGTTCCATGTGACATTAGATGTATTTCCCACCATAGAAGTGGGAAGCCTTTCCGGCAATAGAACCATGGGCATTCAAACTCCATCCATCTTGGGTAGAGATTTTTGTCTCTGTATAGGCAAGGACTGCGATTGAAAGCAGACAGTATGGGGTTTGAATCTCAGCTTTGCCACTTATCACTCACCTGGCTTTTTACATGATTACATAGCCACTGTCAGCCTTATTTTCTTATCCAACGTATGTGCTTGCTCGAGGCTGATCAGACTGAGCAAGGCCTGAGTGAAACCCACACAAACATTGATCTCACTCTCCTCAAGACCGTGGCCTTCACAAAAGAGGATTCAGACTTCCTGCTTCTGTAATGTTTCTTCCAACGTGGTAGTATTACTATGGAGATACACCATTTACTATTGCTCACAACCCACTCTATGTTAGATATCGATCAATGCCTAAGAGGGTTTAAAAATACTATTAAACTTCCACTTTCTAGATGTTTCTGTGGTGGACCACTGGCTTGGCTGGTAGTTCAAGTTCTGGGTGGCGTCTCTGAAGGGCTTACTCATTCTGGTACACCACAGACTTCTGAAAGTTTGGCTGTGAGGAAGTGGTGCTGTGGCTCAAGTGGTAGAGCACTTGCCTTGAGCTGAAGAGCTCAGGGACAGTGCCCAGGCCCCGAGTTCAAGCCCCATGATCGACATACAAACAAAGAAAACGAAACACAGTGAAAGTTTGGCTATGGATGGAGGGCCAGCCTCACACAGCTCCCTCGTGTGCCCTGCTGGTCTGTGCTGGCTGTGGACAGAAAGCTTCTGGCCCTGGTTTGTTTTAGCTTCTCCGTGTGGCTGAAATAGTCTAACCATCAGTTGGCTGCCTTTTTCCAGAGTAAGAAATTGAAGAGAACAGAATCTTCAGGACTCTTTGTGAGCTCAACTTAGAAAGTACACAGTTATTTGTGTTGTTATTGTTGTTGTCGTGTTGGTCCATTTTCTTTTGCTATAACAAAATGGCGGAGGCTGAATGACTTAGAAGAAGGTTTACTGTGACTCAACATTCTGGAAACCTGAGAGCCAGGCACTCCGGATTCTTGGTGGTGTCTGCACCCTAAGGTGTCAGATGACATCATAGGCACAGCATGGAAGCCAGGAAGAGCTGCTCCCCCCAGCGAAGCCACGCCCACAGTAACACATAAGAAGTAATATTCCATTAACCCACACAGAGACTCATCTACCTGTGTGGGTAGAGCCTTTCTGACATAACAAGGGCCCTGCCTCATAATTCCTCACTCAGGGGCTTCCATTTCTACACAAGTTTTGGTGGAGATACTTTGTTCACAGCAGTTGTACCCATCGGTCGCGGTGTGGTGGAGCTGGGTGTGAACTCAGCAGGGGAGGACAGGAGGTGGAGAGGGAGGTGTGAGTGATGTGAGGCTCCCCATGAGCCACTGCAGCCATGGCTACACACACGTGCCCGTCGCTGTCGAATCAGCCACCCTGGTGTTCTTGAAGGAGTTTGTAGGTCATGCTGACCAAGCCCAGGCCGCGTGACACACTGACATGAGAACCCAGGGGCCGCTGCTTTTGTGCCCTGGTCCAGTGCGGTCAAAATACGTTCCCTGTGTATGTGCCCCCTACCCGTCACCAGAGGCCTAAACTACGTGTGTTTACGCTGCACAAACCCAGCTCCCAGTAATGAAGGGGGAACCCTGGGCAGCTGGGTGATGGGGCCGTACAACGTGTGCCCCACAATCCAGCCCAGGGACCAGGTAGAGACCCGCTGCTTCTCTGATGATGATGATGGTGACAACTGATGAGCCAAGGCTTTCACAAGACAGATGTCCAGTGTCAAAAGCTACAGTGCATCAGATACAACATGGTGGTGAAGATGCTTCCTTTGAGCCAGAATACCGCCCACGAATTGATGGTAAGGTATGTGGGTCACCTCCCCTCCGGCACCATTGCCAACTCTTGGGGTGAACTGAAATGCATCAGATCAGAGTTTTGTGGGTTTCCTTTCTGCTTTGCCTTTTCTCCTCTCCTGAGTCGGAGGGAGGCTCTGGTGGGCTATTTTGTGCTTCTCTCTCTGCTAGTTGATAGACCTCTGTCTCTAAGTTTTCCAGTGTGTTTCTGCATCTAAAATTTAGGGGGAAAGTTGGGCTGATTGTTTCCTCGACTTACCTTCTTTAAAATGAAAAGAAAATCAGAAACAAACAAAAATGAGAAATGGCTTTTCCTGTAGACTGAGCGACCCCAGGTCCAGCAGGGATGGGGGCTATGGGGCTGTGTGGTTCTGGATGTGTGCAGATGTGAGGACTGCTGCTGGCTTGGCCTCATCCCCTGCAGAGGACCAGGGTGGGAGCGTGTGCCACAGCCACGGGCAGAGAAGTGCTCAGGCAAGCTCCCAGCTAGACTGGGCAGGAGAACATTTTGTTATTAATTAATTAATTAATTAGTGCCAGCCCTGGGGCTTGAACTCAGGGTTTGAGCCACCACCACCCAGCTAGAACATTTTATTTTGATCTTGTTTTCTCTCCAGGTTGGTCGAGAGTAGAATTGTCTAGTCCTCTTCTCTTCTCTTCTTTTCTTTTTTGTTGGTTGTAGAGCCACTGGGTCCCAGCTTAGCCCTCTTAGATTTAATGTCCTTTCTTCCTGTATGTCCTGATTTCTAGACCCAGTGTAGTTCAACAAAGGAGGAGAAAGAAGGCACAATTCAACAGCACTGTGAAATGCAACTTAATTACAATTAGCAAGGATGAGGGCCTAGCAGGGTGCTGGTGGCTCATGCCTGTCATCCTAGCTCCTCAGGAGACTGAGATCTGAGGACAAATCCTCAAGACTCTTATTTCCAATTCACCAACAGTGAAGCAGAAGTGGAGGTGTGGTTCAAGTGGTAGAGCACTAATCTTGAGCAAGAAAGAAAGCTAAGCAAGGGTGTAGGCTCTGAGTTCAAGTCCCAGTACTGGCACAAAAAGAAAAATAAATTGGGAAGAAAGACTTGTGACCCTTGCTCCCTTACGACATTGGACTTGTTCTATTTAAGAGGAAGAAGTTGGTCAGGGTCCCAAAGGCCTCAGTTTTGCCCTTAGAGCTCTTTGGCCAGGGAGCCAGTCTCCAGAGTAGCAGCCTCTTTGGCCTTGGGGCCAGCCAGAAGCTTCTAGCACAGCTGCCAGGGGTGCCAGGAAGCTCAGTGTACCCCGCCCATACAGGAACACATGCCCCTCTGCATCTGTCTACGGAGCGCTGGACAGCGCGAGGACATGTGTCACTGGTAACACACCTCAGGAAGATGTGCTGTCTTTGCTGCTAACCTGTGCATTCTGAAGAGGCCGCGGGCTGGGCTGGTCCATGCCATGTAAGCCATGGTAGAGTGGAGTTAACGGAAAAGAAGGGTAGGTTTGGCTGTTAGCAGTATCCGCTCTGAAACTTAATCTCGCTTCCTTATGGAAGACTTAGAACAGAAAATAGATTTTTGTTAACTTTTCAATATAGACAAAATCCTGTATCATTTTTGTTGTTGTTGTTGTTGTTGGGGGTTGGTCATGGGACTTGAACTCTGGGCCTGGGCACTGTCCCTGCACTCTTCAGCTCAAGGCAAGCTTGAGCCACAGCACCACTTCCTCCTATATCATTTTTGTGTGACCAACATCACACTTACACAACTTTGTATATATAGTTTTCTGTACACAATTATATATTGTGAACACTGTACAGTGCCACCATTAGTTTTCAACATGTCATTTAGACTGGTGTATAATATTCCACTGTGTGAATAGATGGAGTGCTACATTTTTTTCATGTCACTAAATATTGGTCCAAAGCACCAATTCCCCCCTTTGCATAAATACATCATTCTTTACTTCACTGCGGACCCCATATTGATGAACATTAGGGTCACTTACTAGTTAGCTCTTATGAAAAGGGCCAAGAGAAATATTTGAATATTTCCATCACTTCCTTTGTTAGCTTTACTTTCTTTAAACTTCGTCCTGACTGGGCCAGAGGAAGGCACCCACTGCTTTGTCAGGAGTACACCCTGGGTGGGGCTTGCATCCTGAAGGAGGGGCCGAGCTCCTGCTCTGGGAGGAGAGGGCATGTCTGCAGAAGAAGCTCAGCCACCATTCAAGTCGATGGAGCAGGATGGATTTCATCTGACAGGAGGCCTTTCACAATAAAGAAACGGAGCTCGGCAAAGGTTTGGCCTGGTGATGCGTTGGTGTTGGGAGGCTGCTCCCCGGTGGCTGCTCACAGCTCGGTGGGCGCCGTTCTCAACTGGAGCCTTCCTCAGAGGCGTCTTGTGAACGCGGGCAGAGCCCTCACACAGCTGCTCCGCTTGGGTGCAGTAACTTGTCTTCAGAACTCAGCCAAAGGAAATAATTAAAAGATGGACAGTGACTCACGTGCATTGCGATCCAAATTTCACAAGAAAGAAAGAAAAGAAAAATCCTTAAAACCATGTGTAGGTCTGGCTAAAAGAATGCAAAACTGTTAAAAATGGTTGCCGCTTAATTTGAGTGATATTTATTTCTTTTCATTGTTTAAGCATGAATATTTATTTGTAAATTGAGAAACTACAACAAGAATGTTTTTTATTTTTTGCAGTCATAGGGACTGAACTCAGAGCCTCATGCTTGCAAGGCGCACACTCTACCACTTGAACCACATGCCAGCCCTTTACGCATTTTCAATTTTGCTTTTAGGTAGGGTCTTGGGCTTTTGCTTGGCCAGATGGACCTCAGGCCACAATCCTCCTATCTCTGCCTCCTGAGTAGCTGGGATTACAAGTGTGTACCACTGCATGCTTAGGTCTTCATCCCCCATGTCTCCTTGTATGACAAGAATAGTAAAGATCCCCAAGGTCATGTGTCCTTCCTCTCCCCATTTGTTACGATGTGACAGACACACTGAGCAGACCATGATACAAGACTTGACCAATGAGTGCATTCACACACACTCTTAGGGGCTTGGGCCTGCTCCTGGGAGCTGCACAAGGACATATTTTTAGTTTTAGGAAGGAGAAAGAATGAGGCAGTACCTTTTTGAAGATCATTCTCTCTGTGAGCGGCAGACCCAAGGTGACTGGATCAACTGATCCTGAGCCCTGAGCTCTTGTTAGGATGGCAGGATCTCTGCCATGCATGAGTGAAACACACATCCAGTTACAGCCAAAGCTCAAGTTTCCTGTAGTTGAAAAAGAGGCCAAAAAGAGTCTACTGTGACGCCCAGCCTAGAAAGAGGTGAGGAAGGCACGTGCAGACGGCCCCATGACACACATTCCAAATGCCTGTTTACTTAAGCACTCTGCCCACATCTGCAGCTCAGCTAATGTGAGAAATGGAGCATCTGTTTTTGAGCTAAGTGCCAAAGCAATGGTTGGCCATAAAGAAGAGGCTTCAAGAACAAAGTAGTTGGGCTACAGGGCCATGCCATACCGTGTGGGAGATGAAAGTCTTGCCACAGGACAGGCAGAGCTGTGTGTATGCAGACGCATGGCGAGTGACTGTCCATGAAACTCCTGCTTGTTGCATTCCCAGGTGGCACAGTGTCACAGCTTTTAATTTTGGAAATTAGCTTTTCCTTTGGAGACAAATGTGCAGTAGTCTCCTGCCCCATCTGAAAGATGCCTGCCCCCACCTTAGTGGAAGATTGACACCACAGAGAGTAAAGACTATAATTTTATCTCCAGCCATCCACTCATCACCCATCTACCCATCCATCCATCCACTCATTTATTCACCCACCTACCCAATCATCCATCTACCCATCCATCTATCCATTTATCCATCTACCCGTCTACCCACATCCATCTGCCCAGACACGTATCTATCCATCCATCCACTTAACCAGCCAGTCACCTACCCATCCATCCATCCCTTCATCTGTCCACCCACCCATCCATCCATTCATCTATCTACCCACCCATCCATCCATTCATCTATCTACCCACCCACCCATCCATTCATCTATCTACCCACCCACCCATCCATTCATCTGTCTACCCACCCACCCATCCATTCATCTATCTACCCACCCACCCATCCATTCATCTATCTACCCACCCACCCATCCATTCATCTATCTACCCACCCATCCATCCATTCATCTATCTACCCACCCATCCATCCATCCACCCATTTGTTGATCCACCTACCCACCACTCATCCATACATTTGTCTCTATCTTCTATCAGTTCACCTTAAACATTTCTTGTGCACCATGGCTATTAACTCTAAGTTTGAGGCATCAGAGCAAACCTACTATATACTACCTTTTCTAGCTTCACAATTTCACAGATCACAGCCTCAGCCTATATCTTTCCTTAAATCAAAGATAGCAGCTAGGTGCTCATGGCTCAGGCTTAGAATCCTAGCTATCCAGGAGGCTGGGGTCTAGAGGAGAGTGGCTTACAGCCATCCTGGGCAGAAAAAAAATCCAGGGGACTCCATCTCCTAATAGCTAGAAAAATTCCAGACTGGAAGCATGGTTCAGATGGAAGAGGCGTCAGTCATGAGCAAGAAAGCTGAGCCAGAGCTTAATTCACGCCTGGGATAGCATTTTAGAGCATGAGTTGTGGACATCACCACTTCTGTTCTGGAGCCGTTACGGAGCATGATGAGGTCATGTGGACACCACTGTGTGCTATCACAGCACTCACCCTGGTAACCAGGACTGTGTGAACACAGGCAGGCAGGGGCACAGGAGCACACCTGGCCTGGGTGTACTGGGAAAAAGGCAAGTCACTTTCCCAGAGAGACAGGATGGAAAGGCAGGCTTTATCGTGCTACTCATGCTAATCACGAATAGAACATGATTTTTTTTTTTTTTTGGGTCCGGTCGTGGGGCCTGAACTCTGGGCACTGTCCCTCAGCTCTTCAGCTCAAGGCTAGCACTCTACCACTTGAGCCACAGTGCCACTTCTGGCTTTTTTCTTTTTGCTTATGTAGTGCTAAGGAATCAAACCCAGGGCCTCATGCATGCAAGGCAAATGCTCTACCACTGAGCCACCTTCCCAGCCTTGGAACGTGACTTAAAATGAATGGATTCTCATTTTTTCTGTACTATTTTGTTTTCACACCACGCGTAAGTGAAACCATGGGAAGTGAAACAGTAAGAGAGTGGGTGTGTGTTGGACACTCCTAAAACCTGGGGACCCTAGGGAGTTATCTAATATTAGAGATTAAAAACAAAACAAAACAAAACCCTATCCAAATGCCAAACAGCAAGGAAACAGTTACTATTGGTCATGGCCAATCATTAGTTCTTTAAAGCATGACAGAAAAATCAGCAACTCCTTTTCTAAAGTAACCAGGCTCGATTGAATTCCTTCACGTATCTGGTTTGCAATGTTGCAGCTTGGATTCCTGGTTGGCCCAGCCTGGTGGGACAGGAATGGCCAGCAGGCAGGACACCTTTGGCTAAAGCCTTGGGTCTCGTGGGAACTGGCCAGGTGGTCTTCCCTCCATGAAAGCTTATGTACAGTAAACCCAAGCCGAGGACAAGCAAGACGGCCACGACATTGAATTTCTTCTGGATGCCTGCCTGGTTCTCATTAAGTGTGTGCCGATTTCCTTTCTCCTCTGCACACCTGAGTGAGTTGCTGATTTCCAAATTGTCAAAGGATCATTTCAGAAATGGGAAAATATGGCTTCTCCATTTAGAGAGACTTTCTCCCTCCTTCAGCCTCTTTATTACTTTTCAAGTATCGTTTAAGTAGCAGATGTTTAAACACTTTTTAATCAGGGAAGCTGCGGAGTATAATTTCTGGATTTGGCAGGCGGTGGGCCTCCGAACCGCTGGTCAGCTAATAAACGTGCTCTGCATGTGTGACCTGTCCACCACCCAGCCTCTCGCTGGGCTTGAGGTGGGGGAGGTCTTCGTCTAATCAGTGGAAGTGGCCTAAGGGGAGTTGAAGGAAGGCATACGGGCACACCAGGTCCTGCTCCGGAAGTGGGGGTGGAGGCTGTTCTGTGTGCTCCTCCACCAAAACAAGGTCAGTTTGCATTCTGGGTACCGAGAAATGGAGACGTGAAAGAAGTGTTTGCCTTTTGGCTTGATTGGAAAAGCAAAGATGGAATCAATTAAGCAGAGCCAAATCTCGCCTCTCAACAGTGAAGTGTTCTGGCGGGCCGTGGCTGCGCTAGCTAGCCCGCGTGTGAGCCTGTTTGGGTTTAGGCTGCCAGGAGAGACAGGATTGAAAACAAAATGCGGTGTGCTGGCATTTAGCTATTCCCTCCAGAGTCTGAGCAGAGAGGAGCTGTCAAGAATGTGGGAAACACTCAGTTCTGAGTTCTAAACAATCATCCAAGAGATGAAACACAGTCAGCCTGAAACACAGAGCACATACTTTTTGTTTGTTTGTTTGGTGCCAGTTCTGGGGCTTGAACTCAGGGCCTCTTGCTCTCCCTTGACTTTATCATTCAAGCTGATGTTCTACCACCTGAGTCATGCCTCCAGTTTTGGCTTCTGGCTGGTTAACTAGAAATAAGAATCTTGCAGACTTTTCTTTCTTTTTTTGGGGGGGGGGTTCCCGTCGTGGGCCTGAACTCTGGGCCTGGGCGCTGTCCCTCAGCTCTTCAGCTCAAGGCTAGCCCTCTACCACTTGAGCCACAGCGCCACTTCCAGCTTTTTTCTTTTTGCTTATGTGGCACTGAGGAATCCAACCCAGGGTCTCAGGCATGCAAGGCAAGCGCTCTACCACTGAGCCATCTTCCCAGCCCTCTTGCAGACTTTTCTGCCCAGGCTGGCTTTGAATGCGATCCCCAGATCTCAGCCTCCTGAGTAGCTGGGATGACAGGTGTGAGCCACAGGGCGACAGAGGTCACATTTGACGAGGTTGACACCCTCATTTTTCCTAGACACCTGGACACCTCCTCTACCCTCAGCTCACTAGTGCATCTTGGTAAAAATAAATAAATAAAAAATAGAGTGATCTATAAACCAAGCTGGGGCTGAACCTTCTAGAAAAGGACAGACATCAAAGAGACCTGTGTGTGTGTGTGTGTGTGTGTGTGTGTGTGTGTGGTGAGGGTGTGTGCACGGTACGGGGTGTCCTGGGCTGGCCTGGGGACAGTCCTGCCCCTCCCACCCCCTTCCAGGCTCCCCATCCCCTTTCCCACTCCGGCTAGTCTGATCTTCCCTTTGCCAATCCCCTTCCCACCATCGACACATTTTCCTTTTAAAAATAGCCTCTTATTGATTTGTCTTTTCTAAACCATAATTTATGTTGATGGGGGGGGATTTCAGAAAGCACAGGCAAGCAGAATGAGAAATTCCAGAGTCACAAATGGGTGTTAAGCTTTTGTTCACCTGCTCTCATGCCTCAGATACAGGGTGAGCGGATGCATCCATTTTTATGATTTGATTCCTTAGTCGTTTATTCAACATAATGGCTTCCTAGACCCTTCACACTGCTGGGGCCGATGGTTCCCCTGGGGTCCCCTTCACCCCACCACCAAGGTTGGCTAGTATAAGGAGTTACTCCTCCCTCCCTCCACCTCCTCCCCTGCCCCTCCCCATGGCGGCCAGGCTGGGGGGCACCCCTCTACTCTGGTCTCTTACGTTCTCAGACTTGGACTGGAGAACCATTCATTTTTAAAAGAACAAAACACATAAAATATGACAAGAACATTTTCTGTGACATTTCCAGCTTCAGCTATCACTGGCAAAATCCAACTTTGATACCTCTGGAGTTTAGTTTTACTTTTTAATAAGCAGAGGTGTTGTGGTTTTTTTCTCAAATCGCATCTAATCCTGGTTCGGTTTGTTGAATATGTTTTACCTTTTACTTTATAACATACTATATGCTACGTTTTTACATATAGCAGCCATGTGATAGTTCATCACATAACTGAGTCTCAATCCCCCATTGGATGAATTAGGTAGATTCCAATGTTTACGATTATAAACCAGGTTGAGACAAGCATTTGATAAATGCAAGCTTGGTCTAAAATTTCTGTTCCACCTTTCCAGTAAATTCCTTGATGTGAAATTAGAGGATTATATTGTAAGAATTACTAAACTCTTAATATATGTAACAAAAAAAAATTCACAGATCCTACCACACAGCCACCATCTCTGGTTGTTAGCAAAGACTAGATGAAATTATGTTTTTCAAGAGGAAATACATAAATCCTCAAACTTCACTAATAGTGCTTTTTAAATTTTTATTTTTTGTGATAGGTTCTAGACCAGGCCTCATGATTGTTAGGCAGATGCTCTACCCCTTGAGCCACTCAAGTCCTTCTAATTTTGGATACTTTTTGGGATGGCCTTGCATTTTTTACCTGGGCTGGCTTGGATCATGATCCTCCTATTTCTTCTTTGAGTGTTTTAACCCTGGCTGGCCTCAAACCATGATCCTTCCAATCTCAGCCTCCTCTTAACTAGCATTACAGGCATAATCCACTTGCACCCAGCAGAAGAGTCTATTTTTTACAAGGCACATGTGCTTACACATACACCTGCAGAGAGGAAAGAATAGTTCCGAAATGAGCTCCTTGGGAATTTTCACAAAACATCACTTCTCTGTCTAACTTGGGTGGTTTCCCTGTGCTTTCGTGACTTGAGATGATGGGTGAGGCGTTCATGGAAATGAAATCTACCTTGCTCACAACTTGACTTTGCAAATATTGGATGCCTAACTTGGCCACATTGCTTGCTTTCCCAGAATGGACGTGCACAGCTCCAGAGGGATTCCTCTGCTCTTTCCCAGTTGTTGGGAGTGGCTCCCCAGCAAGTGGACCAGTAAGTTCCGGTCCACCCACGGGCCCAGCTCAGGGGAGCACAGGGAGGGCTGCCAGGCTCTCCTTCTGGCCCATAAATTCACACGCCATCGGGAGCCCAGGCAGGAGAGGCTTCACACGCCCACTGAGAGGGTTTAGCTTCAACAATCTCTGAAAAGCTCAATCCACAAGTTGGGGCATGTCGGAGCTGAGTAGCTACTCCTCGGTTCCCCTGGTCAAGCTCCAGAGCTTTAGTACTCTCATTCACGTCTTCACTCACCTGGCATTTCGCTGACACCATCTGCACACCGGGCTGGGCTTTTGTGACAGAGGATGGCCAGGGAGCCATCTGAGAGCCTGGGAAAGCTTCCGGGGATCAGGGACTCGGAGGCAGGGTGTTAAGGAGACGCGGAATCTCAGCTGCACCTGCTGCAGCCGAGGAGAAGGAGGGCAAACGCAGGTGGAGCTTGGAAGAGAAGTGGAGGATAAAGAAATGAATGCCGGGACTGCAGGTGGGGTCACTTGAGAAGATAGCACAGACGGAGAAGATCGTCAAGAGCTGAGGCGAGGGGACACCTGGCCTGCAGGCTTAGGAGGAGGAAGGAGGAGGAATGGATGGAGATAATTGGGAGAGGTGGCAAGAGAGGACAGCAAGGCGTCCCTGAAGTAGTGGGGAATGTGTCTCCTGAAGGAAGGTGACCCAGGAAGACAAAGACTGGGAGTGGAAGACCTGGCTGGGAGAAAGAGAGGGGTAGCTGACCTCAGTGACAGCAGCTTGGAGTAGTGGGAGCGGAAGGCGGGGTCACACGGCATGGGGGGAGAAGACATTCTGACAGAAGGGGAGAGGTCCCACCAGCTTCCCAGTGCTGGACTGACGCGGGCAGAGGGAGGGGTGAACTGCAGGGAATTGTGGGGCAGAGGCTGGTCATAAACGGCCTTGGGAGCCATGACAGAATATTGAGATGTGAGGGGAGAAACAGCTGGTGAGGTTTAGAAAGAGAGAAGGTATGGAGTGTCCCATTGTCCGCAATGGGCCTGCAACTGCAGTCTTTCTAATCCACGAGGGGGAAAAAAATGCCACAACAGTGTCTCCACACCTGTGGGTCCCGTGGCCTTGTTCCTGCGGTTCAGAGAAGTCTCCTGCAGGTTTGGAGCTCGTTTCTAATCTCTTACAGCAGTTCTTTGCGTTTTGTTGTTGTTAAGCTAATGGTGCTACAATAGAATGCATATTTGAGGAAAATTGGAAAATTCTTTCAAATCGATCTCATGAATTTTTAAATTTTTATCAGCATTTTCTTAGCTACATCTTGGGAAGTTGTTGTTGTTGTTTTCTTTTTCATTGTAAGATAAGCATTGTTGTCAGCCCTGTGAGTTTGAGATGTACAATTTTGCCCCGAATTTGGCCAGCAAAATTCAAAACAAGAATTATAATTCCCTGGACACATCTGGCTTGATACGTGCCGTCGGGCACAATCTTAGTAACTCTTGATTGTTGCTTTCTGTGCCATTTTCCCAACCTTTATTCGTTTTACATTATTCATTCAGCCTGGAAGGGAGCACTTAATGCTTATCAGAACACATTGTTGTTGTTGTGTTCCTTTTATTACCTTCCTTTGACCCACAGTACAGCTCACTCTTATTTTTGTCCTAAGAAGGCCACAAAAATATTTTGAACTTAATCATTCTGGCTTTGATCTGTTGCTATAGAAGGAGTTTCACCATTAAATATGTGTCTTCTAAGGAAGCCCAGGAGGGTTTTGTTTTGTTATACTGATTTCCATTGATGGTGGGAATGCAAATGTGTGCACCCTTTAGAGGCTTTAGAGAGCACCCTGACAGCATCTTCTAGATCTGATAGTCCCAGGCAGGTACCAATCAGGAATGCATACAGATGTTCTCAAAAGGGACAATTAAGAGTGCTTCTGGTAACACTAATTCTGATCCCCAGTGGGGAATTACTCAGATATACATTGAGTGTGATAAGGTGTACCCCCACGTCACAGTGATACTCGGCCCTAAGGGTGGATGGACGACAAGCCCCCACAAACATAGGCCTGAATCTCATAAGCATGACATTGGGCCAAAGAAGCCAGATGTGGGAAAGTGCACATCTGTGTATGACTCTATGTAATGTTCAATAAGAGGTGAAGTGATTCTGTGTCATTAGAGTCAGGCCAGTGGCTCCTGGGAGAGAGTTGGTGATGGAGACAGAGCTGGAATGGCGTCTACCACCATGTCCTCATCTGGATGCTGGTTCCTCAGCTGCATTCACTCCAAGGAGACTCTTTGCCTTGTGCAATTTTGATTTATTTTTTCTTATATGTACTGTACTTCAATTATGAGGTCAGAGAAAAACCAATCCTGAAAAGGAAGAGGAAAACAAAACATCAGAACAATTTCTAAACATAGCAATAAAAGTAAATGAGATAAATTCATGCATGAAGGAAAAATGATCATAGAAACAGCAGCAGGAATGGGAGTGTAGCTCTAAGTGGTAAAGTGCTTACAAAGATGTGGGTTTGGTCCTTGGCACTGTGAAAATAAAAATAACACATAACTCTGTGTGTGTGTGTGTGTGTGAGAGAGAGAGAGAGAGAGACAGACAGACAGAAAGAGACAGAGAGAGAGAGAGAGAGACATGCACAGGAAAAAAAAACTGTAGTTTAACAGCCCAAAGAGCCTGAGATTTCATAGTCCCAGTTAAATTCTCCTGCCTGACTTGGGACTAAAGCATCTCCCCCAAACCCTCCATGGTGTCCACTTTGCTGATGCAGCTCTAGCAAGAACATGTCAAATGGGTCTGTTTCTGCAAGATATCTCCATCGACTTCCCCAGTTATTTGTCAGCCGCCATCTTGCTTTTGACGCCCCGTTCTCTGAGTACTACTCACACCCACAGTTAACTAAGCCTGTTCCTCAACTCCTTGTTTTGTGCCTCAACATTCCATTTGCTTTCAGAATCTGTGGCAGCCTACTATTGCTGAAGATGGCAAATTCCTGGAAGGCTTGAGTTATTCTTAATCTGTGACTCAAAAGTTCATGATGGATAACTGATGGATGGCTATGGTGAATTTTTGAGGCGGAGTTTGGTTGTTGGTGGTGTTGCTTTAGATGGTACTGAGGTGTGAACTCAGGCCTCATGCTTGCTAATCAGTGCTGTACCACAGAGCCACACTTCCAGCCCCCTCCTCCTTTTTTTGCACTGGTTAGTGTGTGTGTGTGTGTGTGTGTGTGTGTGTGTGTGTGTGTGTGTGTGTGTTTGTTGTGGGTCTTGAACTCTGGGCCTGGGCTCTGTCCCTCAGCTCTTCAGCTCAAGCACTCTACCACTTGAGCCATAGCACCACTTCCGGCTTTCTGGTGGAGATAAGACTCTCATGGACTTTCCTGCCCAGGCTGGCTTTGAACCATAATCCTCAGATCTCAGCCTCCTGAGTAGCTAGGATTGCAGGCGTGAGCCACCAGCACCTGACTGCACTGGTTATTTTTGAGATGGGGCATTAGCTTCCTAACCAGGCCAGGATCAACCTATTTTAGATTTGTCATTGTAGCTGGAATAGAAGGCATGTGTCAATGCACCCAGCTCTTAATGGAGAAGGGGTCTCATGAGCCCTTCTGCTGGAGCTGGCCTCAAGCTATGAGCTCCATTCTCACTCTCTCAAGTTGCTAGGATTGCAGGCATGAGCCACCAGTGCCCAGCTTCAGGTTCACTTTTGAATGACAGTCCTGGAGAATGTTCTAAGGATGATACCGCCCTTGGGACATATCTCCCCTTGAGAAGGACCTCTGTAAACCAGGGCCTGTGCAACCTGAATGCATGGCACCCCTAAGAGTTCCGGGGTCCTAGTTTTAGTTTTAGGCTTGGCTTCTTACTTGTAGTTTCCAACATGTTCTCATTTGACTCACCTGAGATTTCACTCCAGAGAACTGTGCCCGTGGCTTGGACACTCACTTCTCAATGTCCTACAAGATAAATTCCCTCCACTGAGGCCTGGGAGGTTGGGTTGGGTGAAGGTCTGTTCTCTGGATGGGCCTTCTCCCAGGAGAGGAGGGCAGTGCCACCTTTACCCAGCGGATGGACTCTCAAGTCAAGAGTAGCATGCTCCAAACATCGACTCACATTGGATCAGCTCATGTTTTCTCATTATGAGCTTCAATCTCCTTCTAGAAGCCTATTTCTCTGAACAGACTTAAAGATCCAAGCATGCTCTGTGTTTAATGTTTTAATCCCATCATTATTGAGTCTTTCCCAAGACCAAATAAGCCTAAATGATTCAGATCAGCATTATTCATTGTGCTACCAGGTCTGGCGGGCTTTGAGGTGCCTGTCAGTGTTCACATTTGGCACAATCATGCCTTATTCAGAAGAAGGAACTTTCCACATGGTTCGGAAGGCCAAAGGGACAACATTTGAGAGACCAGAAAAAACCATCAGCCTACAACTGATTGGAAATGCCTGGTCAGTCCTTTTTCCAATTTCTTGTTTTCTCCTGACTTATCTGAAACTTGACATCCTGGGGTCACATATATTCCCTCCCCCACCCCCCATACACATATCTTGGAGGTAACTTTTGGTAGTCCTTAATGATTGAGGCAGTTTTGTTTGTTAGCTAGAATCATGAACTTGTCCTTTCTTTATTGGTCCAAAAGCATCAATTCATAGAGCCTAACCTAAACATTAGCTCTTGGAATTATACTAGTCTATTCATCAAATATTTGTTCAACACTTATCATGTGTCCAACCTAGTTCTGGGCGGTGAGAATACCACGGGGGAATAAGACGCAGCCTTTGCCCTCCAGGGTTGTAACAGGGAGCAGCTGTGCAAACAGCAGTTACAGCTGAGTGTGTAAAACTCACGCTGTAGCATAGCAGGGCGCTGGGGCTGCATCTAGTGCCGAGGGATGGTTACAAACACAGTGACCCTGGCAGGGACGAGGGGCTGGGTGACCGAAGGGCAGGGCAGGAGTTATAAGAATAACACTCCAGTCTGGAATGTTCCAGAGCTGGGGATGGAAGAGGAGAAGGAGATGCCTGGCTAGGGAAGAAATACAGAGCCCGATGGGGACACGGAACTGAGGCCAGGAAGATAAGCAGGGCCCAGAGGCCGTTCCCCCCAAGGGAAGGGGGTTTTAGGCCATGGACCGTGCAGCTCTGAGCATAGTCAGAGGGGAGAGGAGATGGGCAGGAGCTGTGCCAGGTTGAGAACCATGTGCTGGGGACCAGGGCTCCTGTTTCTTTGTGTGTATGAGGGTTTTCTTGTCCTTTGGGTGGGCAGGAGGGGCAGGAGGAGGTGCTGCCTTTTATCTTGGTCTGGAAGCAGAAAAAAGATGAAAGAGGAAAATCTGATCGTGTCCATAAGAGAATTCTAGAAGTGCACTGTTTTGGGGGCAATTGTAAGAGAAAATGGCATAAGAAATGGCTGCAGGACTTCCAGTGGCCTGGCCCGCCGGCCACGCAGAGGCCAGCCTGGGCTGGGCGGAGGACGTTCGCTGGGCAGCGTGCCCGTGAGAAGTGGGAACAGCCGGTGCAGCCACTAGCTGCGCAGACCGGGGACACTGAGCAGAGCCGAGACGGCAGGGCATTGCCTTGGGTTCGAAAGCCACACAAAAATACCAAGACACAGGCCAGCCCCTCAGGACTGGGTTCCCTTTCAACTCTTCAAGGGAGCTGTAGGAATAAATGGGCAAATGGAATAGAACCTATCATGTTGGGAAATTACCCTAAATTTTAGGAGAAGCAGGAGAAGAGCTCAGAGGTTCAGACCCGGTTCAGAGTTTGGTCCAAGTGTCCGTCATCTTTGGTTATAATTTAATATTAAAACCTGAGTCTCTCAAGCACATAAATTCATCTGATCCTGCGCAGTGCTTTGGCTGCCTCCTCCAGGCGCTGTTATTTTTCCAGGCTGGTCTAAATTTTCCCGCTTTTTGGAAACGCTGGCGATTCTGCGGCCTTCGAGAACATCTTACATTAAAGCCAGTCACGCTGAGTTATGTTTTTTCCATCAACCAAACCTTTTTACCAAATTGCCCATGGCTGAAACTATTTTCTGATAGATAAATATTTTCAGAGTTCCACTGTCAAGCCCAGTTTAGAAATGTCAAATTTCTAATGACTGCAACCCATCGGTGCCTTTCCTCTTAGGGCAATTTAGGTTTTGTTTTTCCAAAGCAAGAAGTAATCTGGGGTTAGGAGAATAGAGACTCCCTATTAAAATCACATTAGAGTAGAGAGCAACAATGACTTCTTTGTGATAATTTGTTATTACTCAGAGAATGAATATCTAGATACTCTTTCATTTTATAATTTATATATATTCTTTCACCCAATCTAGCTCAAGTACCCAAGGCTCATCATGGATAACACGATTGTGAGTTTTAGGACATCTCTTTTCAGAAATTTGAAAAATACTTATTTGTTTGGTAGAGCTTAAAGAAAGAGCTGGGGCTGAGAATGTGGCCTAGTGGTAGAGCGCTTGCCTAGCATGCATAAAGCCCTGGGTTCAATTCCTCAGCACCACATACACAGAAAAAGCCAGAAGTGGCACTGTGGCTCAAGTGGTAGAGTGTAGCCTTGAGCCAAAGAAGCTCAGGGACAGTGCCCAGCCCTGAGTTCAAGCCCCAGGACTGGCAAAAAAAAAAAAAAAAAGAGCTGGAAAATGTTTTCTGTAGTAAGGCCAGTCCAGGCACTTTGAAACTCAAGATAAAGTTGAGCACAAGCTGAGCGCCGGTAGATCACACCTGTAATCCTAGCTACTTAGGAGGCTGAGATCTGAGGATCCAAGTTCAAAGCCAGCCTGAGCAGGAAAGACCATGAGACTCCTATCTCCAATAAACCACTAGAAAACTGGAAGTGGTGCTGTAGCTCAAGTGGTAGAGCACTCGCCTTGAGCTGAAGAGCTGAGGGACAGCGCCCAGGCCCAGAGTTCAAGCCCCACGACTGACCAAAAAAAAAAAAAAAAAAAAGTTGAGCACAAAGGAAAACCCCTATCATGTAGGGGTGCTGAATTCTAGCTTCTTGTTTGTTTCCAAATACATTTGTTTAACTCTTTCCACCCGAGCAGCCCCCCAGAAGCCACGTTTTCTGAGTTTGATTTTGTTTTCAGTGGTCATATAATTATTGTACACATGTGTGGACTACAGGGTCAAATCTTAGCATATCCGGCAGCTCGAACATTTGCTTTGGTTAGTGAGGCAAGCACTCCAAACCTTCAAGTCATTTAAAAATAAACATACTAGGTGTGGAGGCTCAAGCTGGTGTGAACACAAAAGTTCACAAGAATCCATCTCAACTAACTGACAAGCACCGTACTGCCTACCTATAGTCCCAGCTATTGGGGAAGCACAATGGCTGGGTGCAGTGGCCGTGTCTGTCACCCCAGTGGCACAGGGAAACACCAACAGGAGGATGGAAGTCTATGCTGGCCTGGGCATAGAGTGAGCCTTGCCTTGAAAGTAATCATCACAAAGTGGGCTGGAGGCATGGCTCTAGCGGCAGAGTGCCTGCCTCGTGGGGCCCTGAGTTCAACCCCAGTACCCCAAAACCAAAATCCACAGACGAGTATCGCCCTCCTGGCTCTTCAACATCCCTGCAGCTGGTGTGCAAGCAGGACATACTACGCCACCCAGGCTCCACTCAGCCAGCAAACAGCGGTGTGACATTGAGCATGAAATGACAAAATGATGGCAGGGGAAGGCCAGAGGCTGTCCGGGAGGAGGGGATGGAGGCAGAGGCCGTCAGGGAGGAGGGGATGGAGGCAGAGGCCGTCAGGGAGGAGGGGATGGAGGCAGAGGCCGTCCGGGAGGAGGGGATGGAGGCAGAGGCCATCCGGGAGGAGAGGATGGAGGCAGAGGCCGTCAGGGAGGAGGGGATGGAGGATAGGGGACCGCAGTAGAAGGCAGCGTTCGTCTGTGTGCTGAGTGGGGAGCTGTTTGGGCTGTGTTTGAAGTGGAAGATGACTACTACACCTCCAGGGGTTTACACTCACTACTCCCCGTGGCTAGAGCGAGGACATTCCACACCTGGGAAGAGATGCTGGTTCAGGGGCATGGAAGATGCACCACACTCAGCTGTTCCACCACGCTCAGCTGCTCCACCACACTCAGCTGCTCCACCACGCTCAGCTGCTCCATCACACTCAGCTGCTCCATCACACTCAGCTGCTCCACCACACTCAGCTACTCCACCACGCTCAGCCGCTCCACCGTGCTCAGCCGCTCCACCATGCTCAGCTGCTCCACCATGCTCAGCTGCTCCATCACACTCAGCTGCTCCACCACGCTCAGCTGCTCCATCACACTCAGCTGCTCCATCACACTCAGCTGCTCCACCACACTCAGCTACTCCACCGTGCTCAGCCGCTCCACCGTGCTCAGCCGCTCCACCGTGCTCAGCTGCTCCACCATGCTCAGCTGCTCCATCACACTCAGCTGCTCCACCACACTCAGCTACTCCACCATGCTCAGCCGCTCCACCATGCTCAGCCACTCCACCATGCTCAGCCACTCCACCATGCTTAGCTGCCCCACCATGCTCAGCTGCTCCACCACACTCAGCTACTCCACCACACTCAGCTGCTCCACCATGCTCAGCTGCTCCATCATGCTCAGCTGCTCCACCATGCTCAGCTGCTCCACCACACTCAGCTACTCCACCACGCTCAGCTGTTCCACCATGCTCAGCTGCTCCACCATGCTCAGCTGTTCCACCACGCTCAGCTACTCTACCATGCTCAGCTGTTCCACCACGCTCAGCTGTTCCACCACACTCAGCTGCTCCATCATGCTCAGCTACTCCATCATGCTCAGCTGCTCCACCATGCTCAGCTACTCCACCACACTCAGCTGCTCCACCACGCTCAGCTACTCCACCATGCTCAACTGTTCCACCATGCTCAGCTGCTCCATCATGCTCAGCTACTCCAGCACGCTCAGCTACTCTACCACGTTCAGCTGCTCCACCGTGTTCAGCTACTCCACCGCGCTCAGCTGCTCCACCACGCTCAGCCACTCCACCATGCTCAGCTGCTCCACCAGGCTCAGCTACTCCACCATGCTCAACTGTTCCACCACGCTCAGCTGCTCCAACATGCTAAGCTACTCCAGCACGCTCAGCTACTCTACCACGTTCAGCTGCTCCACCGTGTTCAGCTACTCCACCACCCTCAGCTGCTCCACCATGCTCAGCTGCTCCACCATGCTCAGCCACTCCACCATGCTCAGCTACTCCACCATGCTCAGCTGTCAATTCCTGGAAGTTATTAAAATTGACATCTTTTGTGAAAATCAACAGACTGGACTCTGGACTGGGCTATGAAAGCAGAGGAAGGAAACGGGGTGGGGGGGAGGGGAAGGGAGGACAGGGCAGGGGGGGTTGGAGACAGAGAGAGAGAGAGAGAGAGAGAGAGAGGCTTGGGAAGAAGACAGCCATCTACCTGATGTCAGCATCGGCCTGAGGCCTAGAGCTGATGCTCCCCAGAATCAGGAGAAGAACCCCGCTGACCGACACCCTCACCTTGGAACTGCACTCTGCTGAACTGGGAGACACTAAATGTGTGTCATTTTTAAGCCCTCAGACCATAGTCCTCTAACAGACTATTGTTACGGCGCCTCTAACAAATGAATCCGCTCTCTCCTTTGGAGAGAAATTGTGCTTGATATCCCAGCATTTCTTAGTGAATCATCTCAGATTCCTGGTTCTGCTTTTTTACAGATGTTGTAGAAATAGCACTTCTGTGGTGAAGCAGAGATGGCACTGATAGAAGATCTCAGCACGGTTCTAGTTGGTGGCTGGAATGTTCGGGTAGTTTATCATGGATGCTCCCTTGCTGCAAACTTGAGTGAGGTCCTCTGAGAGTAGGAAGTTAGCATTGAAGCGATTCCTCTCGTTCTCCGTCACAAGTTTTCCACAAGAGGTTACAAAGCGACGGGCGTGGTTGAGGAGTGTGTTGGAGCGGGGGCGTGTTTTGAGTGGGTGTTCGCCCCACTGGCTCTGTTCCTCCCGTGTTGTGTTTCCGCACCCACTCTGACTTATTGGGCTCATGTTAAATAAATAAAATACACACCCAGCGTTGGATTTAAGATTTTGTGCCAGCCGTTAAAAATAACTCAACTGTAGGCAGAGGGGTGACCACAGGAAGTGATTCACTTCCTCTGGTCAGCTTCTCCTGCACCTTCCAACCCCAGAGAAAGGCGGAGAGCAGATGCTGCGCAGGTGTTTCGGTGGTTGGTGCTGCCCCAGCCCTTGTCTGCTGACAAAGATTTCACAGTCACTAGTGAGCTGTGACTCGATCCAAGGGTCTGGTCCTCCCCTCCCCTCCCCTCCCCTCCCCTCCCCTCCCTTCCCCTCCCCCTTCCCTCCTCTCCCCTCCCATCCCTTCTTCTTCCCCTTCGTCTTCCCCTTTCCTTCCCTTTCCCTTTCCTCCCCCTCCTCTCCCCTCCCCACCCCTCCTCTTTCCTCTCGCCTCTCTCTTTTTCTTTGGTGCTGGTACTAGGATCAGGATGCTAATCTTGAGCTTTTTGGCTCAAGGCTAGCATTCTACCACTTGAGCCACACCTTCACTTCCAGCTTTTTGGTGGTTAATTGGAGGTAAGGATCCCATAGACTTTCCTGCCCAGGCTGGCTTTGAACCATAATCCTCAGCCTCTTGAGTAGCTAGGATGACAGGCGTGAGCCACCGGCGCCCAGCCATGTCTTTCTAATTTATATTTTCAGTAAAGAAGGTCAGACGCTCTTGTTGTTAGTGAATCTTTAAGCCTTGAGTGAGGAAAGAAAAATAGAAATATGTGAATAAAAATTTTCAAAAATGACCGAAGGGAGGTTTGGAAACAAGGTGAATTACAAAAAAAAAAAAAAAAGAAATTAAATGAACAATCAAATCACAATTTAAAATGTCCATCAGGGGCTCGTAGGATTTAAAGAATACATTTTTCTTCCAATATGTCTAGACTCGGAGGATGGCAGAGGAATGAGGAGCCTTGTGGCAGCTCAGCTCAGCTCTGGGACTGCGGGCACCAGGGCCGTCTAGCTGGGCCGCCATCCATCCTAACTGAGCTGCCACGTGGGGGGGGGGGGGCTGTGGAATTATGGGAAATCTCTGTACCTTCCTCTCAGTTCTGCTGAGGAGTGCTGTAAAAAAAATGTAAAAAAAAGTTACATGAATTAACCAAGCAATCAAATACCAACCTTTAGGCTTCAAAAATTGCTTAAGATGCTTTGGGAAAATAATTTTTTTAAGGTAAAGAATTAAAAAAATGAAAGGGTATTTTTGGGGGGTCAGTATACAAAGACCGGGCAGGGGCAGGGATGGTTTGCAGTGGTGGTCCGCATTTTGGTCAACGAGGAGTCTGAGATGGGAATTCCAACCAGAGGCTGGTGGGAGAGCTCTGGGGCCGCAGGAAAGTCAGGAGACAGCTCGCGGTGCTGTGAATCCCATAGTCCCAGGCCTGCTCTTATTCCTTGCCAGCCTCCCTCACTTCTCACAGTTAGGACTCAGAATCCAGATCTTTCCTTGGAGCCCCATCTTTTTGCTCAGGCCCCTTCACTCAGCGCCATCATCTGCTACCTGGAAAATTCAACTCTTCTCATAAAGGGACACCACACTCCCCTTCCTTGGCTGTGAGGGCAGGAAGCCCCCCTGGGAAAAGGTTCAGAGACACCGAATGCCTAATTGAACCCAAGACACCCCACAATCATCCCTCAAGTCAGACCACTGACCTCAGCCTTTTCTCTCAGGTTCAAACGATGCCTCTGGCTGCAGGATGGAGCGTGTCTCCTTGGTGGAAGCAAAGCTTTGGAGAAAGGCTGTGGATGGGGGCGAAGGGGATGGAGAAAAAAGGGGAGAAGGTGGAAGCAAGTGAAATTACAGGTTGGTGAATCGTGTGTGTGGTTGTCCCAACAAAAATACTTTTGTCTGAAGGCTGCAGGATGCCAAGGAGATGATAGAAATTAGTTTATTGGCCTCTAACATAAAGGCTTCTGTGAAGGCCTGGGCAAGTCTCTAGCTCATTTTATTATTGTTATAAACTAGCTGGATCCTCTCTTTCTAGCTCTGTGCTTGTCACTCTGTGTTTGTCTCCATGTCTCTGGGACAGCGCTAACTCTTTCTGTCTCTATTTATGTTTCTCCCTCTCTCTAGCTCTCTGTCTCTTTCTCTGTGTGTGTGTGTGTGTGTGGTGGTGGGATAATCCATATTAGGGCTTGAACTCAGGGTCTCATGTTCTTGTTTGTCTTTTTCTGCTCCATGTTGGCACTGTACCACTTGAGCCATATCCCACATCTGCCTTTTTTGGTGGTTAATTGGAGTGTCTCACAGACTTTCCTGCCTGGGATGAATTTGAACTGTGATCCTCAGACCTCAGCCTTCTGAGTAGCTAGGATTACAGGCAGGAGTCATCAGCACCTAGCTCCTGTCTCTTGTCTTTTTATTTTTGTCTCTCCCTTGCTTCTCCTTCTCACCCTTCCATCTGTCCTTCCCTTCTCTATCTCTTTGTTTCTCCCTCTTGATGATCTCTCCTGGTCTCTATACCGCTATCCTTGTTTTTCCTTCTCTCCTTCCTTCACACATTCACTGCCCCCTCTACCCATCACCTTATCCACCACACACACACACACACACACACACACACACACGCACGTGCGCACGCACGCACGCACGCACACACACACACACACACACACACACAAGCCCTCTGCAGATTTCCTCCTGCCTCAGAGCTCACCACCCTCTAGATCCCAGGAATGCTTTGTGACCCAGTGCAAACACCTGTGAAAAGCACTTTGAACTCCTAGAGGACAATGTATTAAGGGAATCTTTAAAAAAAAAATGTATCCTGTTTAGAATGTAGAAGCATGCATGCCCAAGACGGTCATTCCAAGCTCATGACTTCAACATCGTTTTTCTTATGATACCACTCCATAAGTTAAATCCTAAAACAAGCCCTGTGACCTCGTAGTTTCAATATTGGACAAACTCTTTGCAATAGAAGTGCATCTAATTCTAATTCACAATAACCTAGCGAAATTCCTCAATAGTAAACAAAGCATGTATGTGGCCCATTTGCCATAGTTTAAACCCACTGAAAATCCAGGACGAGTGTTGGTGAGGGGAGTGGCTATGCTCCTGAGAAGATGAGAATATCTCAGGATGCCGGTGGCATGATCTGCATACCCCAGAGGACCTCAGAGGACCACTGGAGCCTCTGTGTGCCCCGCAGAGGAGGGCAGAGGAATTTTTCTTGTGTAATTAGGTGGTGTAAGGTGATCTTGCCACCGCTGCCGCTGCCCCTGGCTGGTGAATGCCTTCCAGATTTCACCCCCATCTCTTCTGTCTAGACTCTACGTTGCTATTTTTTCCCCTTCCTTGCTTAAAACAGACTCCAATATAAAATGCCAAAAACAGAAGTTTTGTCCCTCTTTCTCATAAAGATGTGGGACAGAGCTTGCTTTGCCAGATGAGCCGGGGCCCCCAGACTTTCATAAGACACGTGTCGTCTGAAGCTGACATTAAAGATTGTCCAGGCGTTGCACAGGGTCATGCACACATTTTTTTTAAAAATATGGTTTTCATTAAGACAGGGAGTATTTCTAGCGCGGTGCGGCTATGTGCAGAGGTGGGGGACGGGTTGGGAGGGGAGGAGGCTGGGAAGGAAGGTCTGAGACTTGAGTTTCCAAACAAGGCTGCTGTTGATGCTGAGCTTGACCCGTGAGTGGTCTGATCAAATGGCTTTGCTTGTTTATGCATTTATTTATCTGTACCAGTACTGGGATTTGAACTCAGGGCCTGGGTACTGTTCCTTAGCTTGTTCTGTGAATGTTGGGGCTGTACCCCTTGAGCCACAGTGCCACTTCTGGCTTTTTGCAGCTTAATTGGAGACTTTCCTGCCCAAGCTGGCTTCGAACCTTGGTCCTCAGGTCTCAGCCTCAAATGGTCTCCAGCTTCAAATGCCTTTTGAAGAATCAAGGGACTTGTCACTCAATTACCAGGGATGTGCTATTATGTGTATTTAGTCATTCAAGCCAAAATAGGGAAGAAATTCTTATAGCACAAATTTTCTTTATGAATTTAAAGAATTCACATATTATTCTGCTCTTAGGCAAGGAAGTTCTCCATTATGTCTCTGATCGAAACAGAAGGAAAGCATGAGTACAAATTAATTTATTTAACTTTCCTAATAAAACGAGAGCCTAAAAAAGCCAATCAGGCAGCTGAAGGCCAGTGTGATTTGACCCGCAAGGATGGGTGAATTTGTATTTTAGTCTCTTAAATCTGTTTTGATTAATCACATCTAAAACTTCTATAGGTTTAAAGGAGCTGTAGTTTCTTTGTTTCCACCCTCCTATTTAACTAGTTGCTTCTCTATGAGATTAATAAATAAAAATCGCAATATAAATGAATACACTCTAAAAAAAAAAATGATGGAAAAGCAAGATGGGCGCCAGTGGCTCACGCCTGTAATCCTAGCTACTCAGGAGCTTGAGATCTAAAGATCACAGTTTGAAGCCAGCCCAGGCAATAAAAAGTCCATGAGACGCTTATCTCCAATAAACTATTCAGAAAAAGCCGGAAGTGGCTCGATGGCTCCAGTGGTAGAGCAGTAGCCTTGAGCACAAAGAGGCTCAGTGACAGTGCTCGGGCTCTGAGTTCAAGCTCCAGGACTGGCAAACACAAAAACAAACAGTCTCAGCATGGGGCACAGGTGAGAAGGGAGAGGATGAATATGGTTGGTGTAGTTTATCTATATGAAATTGCTTTAAGAAGAGGGAGCTGGATGGGGAGAGTGACAGAAGGGCTGAGGATATATTGTTTGTACATCTGGCAATGTCACAGGAAATCTCCTGTGTACAACTAACGCATGCTAATATTTTTTTAACTAACAGGATAGAAAAGTAACATTTGAAGGAAAGGATAGATAACACAAAATTGCATTTATTGAATATAACCAACAAAATAGCATCTTCTCAGAAAGTTGGAGATGGATTTCAGTTTCCATCAAAACAGGAACAAGGAATATACTTTATGAAAATAAGCTTTAAATAATTAAATGATAATCAATTCAAATACCTCAGCTGGGTGCTGGTGTCGTAGGCCTGTAAACCTAGCTACTTAGGAGGCTGAGCTCTGAGGATTGCAGCTTGAATCCGGCCCAGGCAGGAAAGTCCATGAGACTCTTGTCTCCAACAAACTTCTTAGAAAAAGACAGGAGTATCTCTGTGGCTCAAGTGGTAGAGCAGTATCCTTGAGCAAAAGAAGCTCAGGGATAGAGCGCAGGCCCAGAGTTTCAGGCCAAGGACTTGTAATCGATCAATAATTAGTTCAAATACCTCTGTATATTTTCATTTTCTTCTCCTGCCTCTATTTAATGTTAACCATGATATACACAAGCCTGCTAGCAGGACATTTGAAGTCTGAGAACCCTGTTGTCGTTTGCATCAGAGCTCTTCAGGGGCTAATGCTGGCCTTCTGAAAATGCACAGAACCCTCCTGTGGTAGAGAAACTCAGGGCTGGCGTGGGCACGTTGCCCATTGTTACTGGGAAGAATCGGCTGTACTCGGATTGTCTTGATGAGCACCATTGGGTTGATGAGCACCATTTGAGCTGGAGCCAGCGATCCAATAGGAATTTGTACATCGATCCACTCTAAAGTGACCCAGAGAGCCTGAGTGATTGAGAAGGGGGAGCACAGAGAGGATTTTGGAAAGTCCTCGTACTGAGAGAAAGGGGAGGGAATTATAACTGTGGCCTGGCTCAGGGAGGAAGCGAGGAGGAGCTGGCAGTGTGTGTGTGTGTGGGGGGGGGGCGTGCAGAGCAGGCAGGGAAGCTGGGGTGGGGACCGGAACAGGCCATGGAGGGGTGAGGGCCATCAGAGTGTTATATGTGAGTACAGAGCTGTCATGATCAAGCTCCTTACTTCCTTCAATTAACACATACTAACAGCAAAACAAAACTGAACTAAACCCAAACATGTAAGATGGAAAGAAAAAAGAGGAGCTTGAAATAATCTCTGGGAGATGGAGGGCTTTTTTTTTTTTTTTGTGGGCCAAGACAGTCTGGAGAAGGTTCCATAACAAATCTCACTGTTGAATGTCCAACCAATTTTCTTTGCTTCTTTCTTCTTTTGTGCAGGTCCTGGGATTTGAACTCAGGGCTGGGGCTTTACCACTTGAGTTACAGATCCATTTCTGGCTTTTTGGTGATTCATTGAAGATTAGAGTCTCAGACTTTCCTGCCTGGGCTGGCTTTGAATTGTGATCCTCGGGTCTCAGCCTCCTGAGTAGCTAGGATTACAGGTGTGAGCCACCAGTGTCTAGCATAACCAATTTTCTTAACAGTGTTAGACCCAGAGTTATCTCTTCTTAAAGACATAAACTCAGAGGTATTGCTAACTTTTTACTAAGGATAAACAAAATTACCCTGGCAATATGCAACTTGGGATGAATTCTCAATTCTTGACTCGATTTAACATACCACAAATCCAAGTATGTGTAAATAACGTCAAATGCATTTTATTCTTTCAGTCCTGCTTTAAATGTATTTGAGATTTTCTTTTCAAGGGCCAGGAACCGAAAGCACAGGGCCTTGTACAAGTTTGCCCCAGAGCCCTATGCCCAATCTCTGTGTGGGCTTACATTTTCTGGTTAGGACAATAATGAATGTTTCTCCACCATGAAGTTCGACTTTAATCTATGAATTTGTATTTCAAGACTTGTCCAAATTTAATCCAGCTCACTTATACTGTGACCATGTGTTTATGGGTTTTTAGCATTTGAATGAGTAGGGGGGGGGTTGTCTGTTGCATTGCATTTAGCAGTTTCCCAGACAGGTGTAGTTTGAGTCTACTTAACATTAAATGACTTTGCAGATGGTACCACATCTTATTTCCATCTGGGTTGCCTCTGGGAGGGGCAGTGGGTCTTGTGATATGTATGTCCCCCTCTCAGAGAACCACAGATCTCTGGGTGGTCCTGTCCTCAGTGCTCTCTGCTCACCTGTGCCGTGTGGGCCCTCACACCTGTGCATTCTGGGTCTGAGGAGGGTGGCTTCTTTAGCTGGTGCCTTCCCCCTATGAATAGAGAGAGAATGCCATGACCAGACACCCTCGCCAGATCATGTACAAGAGGCCCACCTTGCTTCCTGATGCCAGGAGAGACTTCCCATGCAGATAAAAACTCTCCAATGGCTGGGCACTTTTGGCTCATGCCTGTAATCCTAGCTACTTGGGAGGCTGAGATCTGAGGATTGCGATTCAAAGCCAGCATGAGCAGGAAAGTCTGTGAGACTCTTACTAATTAATGACCAGAAAACCTAAAGCGAAGCTGTGGCTGAAAGTGATAGAGTACTAGCCTTGAGCAAAAAAAAAAAGCTCAGGGACAGTGTCCAGGCCCTGAGTTCAAACCCATGACTGACAAAACAAAAACAGGCAACAATGGATTCTGGATTCACTGTATTTCTCTAGCTCTTATTTCACATAGACTTTCTGTATATTTGGGAGTTGCTGCCCTAGTTCTTCCCATCCATTTCTTTTTTTTAATAAGGAAGGCAGTTTCCAGGTCACTTGCAGCAGTGCAGGATATGTTCGGAGCACTTTGTGAGACTCTGGACTCTTTCAGATGAACAAATGCCTTTAGAAGCAGCACATCTGGTTTTGTGTTTCTTTGCACTGGGCTCTGCCCGTGGTCCCCAGTAAAGGATCTTCTACAGTGACTCCATTAAGCTTTGTTTTTCTTCAGGTATTTGCGCTTTTTTTTTTTTTTTTTTGACAGTATAGACATTGAACTTGGTGTCTCACATTTGCTAGGCAGGTGTCTACCACTTAGCCACACCTCCAGCCCTTTATCGGGCTGGTTATTTTCAAGGTAAGGTCTTGTTTTATCCCCCTGCTAGTCTGGGCCCACATCTTTCTACTTGTGTTTCTCTATAACACGGGAGATGGGCAGGTGGGTGTGGCTGCACCCTGCCACTGTTTGAGATGGAGTCTTGAGAACTTCTATGCCTGAGGCTGGCCTCAATTCCCCAATCCCTGCCTCTCAAGTAGCTGGGACTACAGGCTGCAGCCACCCGACTTCCTCTGGGAAAGCTCCCCAAAAGGCTTTACTGCTTATACTGAACGTGATACTCACAGATTCTTCTGAAAGTGGGGAGACATTCTGGCCAAACTCAGACCAAGGAGACTTGGTCCCACACCCAGCCTCTGATGTGTCCATTTAGAAGAAGAAGAAGAAGAAGAAATAAAACCCCAGGAAAATTTCCTGATGGATTTAGCTGTAACATAACCTAGAGCTCTCTCCACAAGCACAAGCCGGTGCCCACTCTGCCAAGCACGTGGTCATGGAAAACCTCTGCAGAGCTGCCTCCAGGCACCTCTGCCAATGCGGGAATGGCAGCGACGGGCAAGACCTGCCACCAGCCTGGGGTCGAATTCTGCACAATGGGCTTCCCCCCGCCCCTTCTTTCTTCTGTTCACATGGGAAGCACAAGGCTGGAGTTGTTTTCAGAATACGAGTAGTTTTCATTTAAATTATTCAAAAGTTATATTTGGCTGGATGTCGACTTTCGTTCATTCTTCAGCTGGGATCCTTTCCAAAGATTGTTTGAAGAAAAAAAAAGAGGTCCAGTGACTTTGGTGGTGGTGGAATATAACTACTTTGAAGATGGCCACCAGCTGCCGGCTCAATAGGGCTGGTGTGGTTTGAGTGATGCGATTAGCCGTGGTACTGGGGAGTGACCGGCATGGGGCTTGGGGGGGGAGGGAAGTGGGGTCGGGGACTTACCCTGGGGACAGGATATCATAGACACTGGGCAACTTTTATCTCAATTGCCAAGCGCAATGGTCAGCAAAGTCTACCTATTCATTAGCAAGTCAGCACTCAGTGGCAGGTCCTGAAGAAAGCACACAGGAAACCCGCCTCTCACAGTCAGCATCGGGGAGAAAAGTTCACGTTTTTCTTTTCTTTGGAACTGGGCGGCATGGTGGGGTCCTCTTCCTGCGGTGACGGTTTGGAATCCTGCGATGACTGGGGCTAGACTCGAGAAAGAACCCTGAAGCAGATGGATGAATGGAGTTAACACAAAGTAGTTGTGAATCCTTCACTTAGATCAACTTTGAAGGGAATATAATGTATGCATACTTAGAGACAGACAGACAGACAGAGATGAGAATTCACACAGATTGCCTTATGTTATCTTTGTCTTCAGTATATTTTAATCCAAGCCAAAGAAGATCGGATTTAATTCGTTTCAACTCCATTTAGAAAACATTTATTCAATACCTCCCATGTGCCAGCTTCTGAGAGTCCCAAGACAAACAAGGCAGAAACCCACGTTCAGGACCCGCCGGGCTGGCAGGAGACGGAGACAAACCTCATGTCTACCGCATGCTCGGCTCTCTAAGGGAAGAGCGAGCCTGGGCCAGGAGCAGTGGGAGCCCTGGCCTGCACACATTGCAGTTCGTGAAGCTTCCTTCCGCTGCTGTCTGTCTGTCTGTCTGTCTGTCCGAGCCGGGGCTTGCTGTTGGCTGGGGCCTGTTTCAGGGCCATCCAGGGGTGGGATGGGGCTTCACCACCCTACCCCCTGCTCTTCTTCCTCAGTTTCTTCTGCTCTCTTCGGTTATAATTCATGTTGAGGAGCTGCCAGGAAGGGACAGAATCATCGGACGGTGGGTGAGGAGCGGAGCGGGCCTATCCCCTACTTTCCTTGGGGATGGAGGTCTGGGGGCCTGTGACGGTTACCATCTTCTTCATCACCAGCTGCCTCCGTAGCCAGGCTGTCATTGGGAGAGGCCTTCGAGTTTCTCAAAGTCCAGAGGACTCTCTGGTTCTTCTGGGTTTCTGATCGCCTGGGCTTTGTCCATTTCTGGGTCAGGAGCACAGGCTCCGCCCTCTGTCAGGTAGCCAGGCTCCGTCCCCGGCTGGCAGTCTGGGTTCTGTCCATTCCTGGGTCAGGAGCACAGGCTCCACCCTCTGTCAGGCAGCCAGGCTCCGCCCCCGGCTGGCAGCCAGACTCCGCCCTCTGTCAGGTAGTCAGGCTCCGCCCCCTGGAAGGCAGGCAGTCTCCGCCCCTGGCAGGCAGTCTGGGCTCTGTCCATTCCTGGGTCAGGAGCACAGGCTCCGCCCCTGGGCACGTAGTCAGGCTCCGCCCTCTGTCAGGTAGTCAGGCTCCGCCCCCTGGAAGGCAGGCAGTCTTCGCCCCTGGCAGGTAGTCTGGGCTTTGTCTATTCCTGGGTCAGGGGCACAGGCTCCACCCCCCGGCAGACAGGCAGGCTCTGCCCACAGCAGGCAGGCAGGCACCGCCCTCTGTCAGGCAGTCAGGCTCCGCCCCCAGCAGGCAGCCAGGCTCCGCCCCCAGCAGGCAGCTAGGCTCCGCCCCCAACAGGAAGGCTCCGCCCCCGACAGGCAGGCAAGCTCCGCCCCCGACAGGCAGGCATGCTCCACCCCCGACAGGCAGTCTGGCTCTGCAAGGACACTCAGTGCAGGACAAGATTCTGACTGACAGGGATGACACAAGACTTGTCCTGGTGAGCGGTGCTTCTTTTAGATCCATCACTCGTGGACTTCAGACAAGGACTGGCGTTTATCTAAAAAGTAATCCCAGGAGGCCGAGGCTGGGGTGGGGCCAAGTGGCCGCGTGGGAGTGGCCCTGTGTAGCGCTGGACAGGCAGGCTCGCCTCCTGGGCCCGTCAGAGCGGGCCTGGGAGGATGGAGAGCCGGGACGGTGACCCAGCCCTGCTGCTCTCATCGCACTGAGAGTTGCACCTGGAGGCAGCCAATCCCTGCACCGCTGGGCTGCCCTGCCTTCTTCAGAGAAGCCAGGCATATGGCTGAGGACAGGGTGAAGCCGTCAGCCTGTGAAGGACGGCTCACCGGCGGTGAGCTCAGCGTCAGCCCAGACAGGGCAGCAAGCCAGCTCGGGGTCATATTTAGGCGGCAGCAGGTGAGCTGGGTTGCATGGAGTCCTACGTGAGCTTTAGGAGGTGACACCCCAAACGAACCAATCCATAGCCCTTTGTCCAGATGGATTCTTTCCATTGCTGCTGAATGTCACCAAAAAGGGAGATGGTGGGAGCTACAGAGTCTGAATTGCCTGGGGATTTGTGTAAGAAGATGAGGTGTGACAAATTAAAATTCCAATCTGGTAGTGGCTCGGGCCTGTCATCCTAGCTACTCAGGAGTCTGAGATCTGAGGATTGCAGTACAAAGCCAGCCCAGGCAGAAAACTCCCGTTATCACCCATTAACCAGCCAGGAAGTTGGAAGTAGAGCTGTGGCTCAAGTGGTAGAGTGCTATCCTTGAGCAGATAAAGCTAGGTCTTGAGTTCAAAATCCATTGAACACACACACTCAATTTGCAGGAGACCCAACTAGCTCTATAAATAATTTTCAGACTTTTAAAAAAATATTTTGATGGTGGTTCTGGGGTTCATGCTTGCTAGGCAGGTACTCTACCCCTTGAGGCCCCAGCCCAGGAGTTATAAATCTTAGTCACACTATACAGTTCATCTGCAGAGAAAGATCACTGTCTCTGTGACTTTAAGTTTCCTTTTCTGCTCCAACTTCTGGTTAGCAAGAAAAATATCAGCGTATGGTCCAAGCTTTTAATTCAATCTGAGAAACTGACTCTTTAGGCTGGGCTGGCTCTCCCACAGATAAACCGATCTGCAGCCCTGCCTGCGTCTTGTCTCCTCCCAGGATGTCACCAGTCACGTGGGGCTGCTGGGGGCTGCTGCAGTGTTTTTCAAACTCTCCATGGTGCAAAACCAGTTTATTGCTTACTTTAACATTTCCAGTATGTTGCTAATGGATATTTTGTAAGCTCTAAGAAAAATAAGTTACCACAGAAAAATGAAATGAAGAAAGATGTGCAGAATCTGGGCTCAAATATTTGTTATTTGGTTGAGCAGACATAAAAACCACATTGTCAGCTTGCTATAGACGTTTCTCCCAGGCTGCCTCTCTGTGTCTGGGCACATCTTGTCACGCGTGATAATGACTTTCGCCAGCTGGTGAGGTTCCAGGGACCACACTGGAAGCAGTTCTGTCTCTGGGAGAGTTTGAGGCCCTTGGCCCCAATGGGCTTGGCTGTCTGGGGACTGGCCTCTGCTCTGCTTTAGACCTGTCCTGTTGCTTGTGCCTGAGCCCGTGGCTGGAGGAGCTCGTCTGAAGCTGCCTTGCCTCTGCCATGCATCTGCCTTGCCTCCAGCGCTGGCCACAGCCTTAGGCCCAGAGGTTTGACTGTAATCTGACCCCATTGCAGCAGCCCCCGGGGGGAGGGGGGAGTATCACCTCCAGATCCCCCTCTGCTCCCCCTCCTCTAGCTCTGGCTTGGTCTTTGTTAGGGGGTTTGGTGCCCACAGTGTTGGTCTCACCTGCCCAGCATCTTTGGGGAGAAGCCTGGGAAGACAATGGGGACCAAGAGGTTCTTCCTCCCTGATCTTCCATGGGTCCCCAGGAGGAGCGGGCAACGCCCCTCCTCTCCCCACCCTCCCCAGTCCAGCAGTGAGCAGGGCTCTTCTCTCTCTTCCACACCTCGAAGCGCCATTAGCAGGCTGCTCTGACAGCACACTCCCACCCCCCACAGGCAGGAGACAACCTCAAACCTGGAAGGGCAAGAAAGTGCTGGCTGCAGCCCACTGGTCAGGTGGTGCAAGGAGAATTCAGAGGCAGGTGGACCCAGCCCAGTGACCGGATGTGCATGTTTAGAACCTGATGTAGAGGGCAGGGCCTGGGAATGGCCCTCAGGGGGCCGTGGGGCGTCAACATGACCCTGGATGACTCATTAGCTAGGGTGCAAGTGAAGGACAGGACCCAAGTTCTTGGTGAGTTTCAGCCTCCTTGGCAGACAATGGAGCAGGACGGGCATTGCTGTCTCTGGGTCGTGGGGAGGCATGGACCTGGGACAGGAATGACACCAGGCTCATGGCTGCTAAGGAGACAGCCAGAAGAAGATTGTGAGTAGGGAAGGGTGGTGAGCTGGGATGGGTGTGTGGATCTACTCACTGCCATGGTGGAGGTGGGAAGTTTGTTCTGCCAAAGGGGCCAGGATGGAGATTCCAAAGCTGCATGGCTGAGGAGATGACAAGAGCAAGGTGAGACAACTATTTTGGTGAGGAGACCAGGTAGGAGAGGGGGAAGAAGAAGACAAGGGGGAGCGAAGAGGATGTCTAAAGTTTGTTGTACGCAAGGATGAAAAGACCATAAAGAAATTCATTTAAAAATTGCCAGAAAGGGGCTAGGAAGTTGGCTCAGTGGTAGAGCACTTGCCTTGCATGCCTGAGGCCCTGGGTTCAATTCCTCAGCACCCCATAAGCAAAAAGAAAAAAGCCGGGAGTGGCGCTATGGCTCAAGTGGTAGAGCACTAGCCTTGAGCTGAAGAGTTGAGGGGCAGCGCCCAGGCCCAGAGTTCAGACCCCACGACTGGACCAAAAAAAAATTGCCAGAAAGATAAGAAGGACATGGTAGAAAGGGGGTATGGAAGTAATAGAAGGGCGAATGTGATCAAAGTACACGGTAGGCATGTGTGGAAATATTGCAACGAAACTGCCACATTGCGTAATTAATATGCATGAATAAAATATGGGGAACATGGCTGCCAGCTGCTAAGGAGGTTGGGCGTTTATTTTTAACGTGTACTTATGAGAAATGTCAGATTAGGCAAAGGTTGTTGACATTTCTGAGCACTCACTTCATGGCTGTGATTTCCACTGCTGGAGACTCAAGAGAGGTGCTTCCCTGCATGGTCTCCCTGTCCCCTGAGGCGGGGCTGGGCCTGCGAGATGGTGGTGTTTTGGAAGCTCCCAGAGCGGCTGGGGCCCAGGCAGAGCAGAAGGAAAGAGACCCATCGCAAAAGGGCAGCACTGTGGCCTCAAAGTGGCTCGGAGACCCAAGGTGTGCTCAGGGCTCAGTAGGAGGACTGGAGCTTCTCCCTGTCTCTCGCTGTCTCTGCTACTCTGTGTATCTCTCTTTCCCTCTACGCTTTACATTTTTTTCTGGTACTAGCGATTTGAACTCAATGTCTCACTCAGAAAGTGCTATTTGAGCCACGCCCCCATCCTTTAAAAATTTTTATTATTAAGCAGTTGTTCAAGGAGGTTACCATCCCACAAATCAGGCTACAAGCCCAATGCATAGTGATCATTGTCTTCCCTTCCATCCTTTTGCTTGCTTTATGTTTTGGAGGGTTCTCATGATTTTTTTTTTTAACTCCCAGAATAACCTTGGACCTTGATCCTTCTATCTATGGCTGTGGTGCAGCTGAGATTCTAAGTGTATGCTACCATGCCCAGCCAAGAAGAAGGGAGTTTCTGACTGGCTCTTCTGTTGGTCAGTCACCATGCCAAAGAGTAGGAATATGAAGATGAGTATCGCCCGTGCTCCTTGACAGCCTCATTAAATGCATTCAGAAACCTGCGATGTCGGCCAAGGCGATTTGCCCTGCTCATGGCCATCTGCTGACAGAGGTCTGCTCCTATGTGTTCTTTGCTGTTTATCTGTACATTATATCTGAAATAGATGTTTTTCCCATTACATTCATCATTGTAGCCATAAACAGATAATGATTTACGATCCTAGGATACAAAAGAAAGTCATTAAGACTTGTATCAATATCCTATGTCAATCATCTGGCAAGAAATCATCTCTATTTTCTAAAAGTGCAATTCCTTCCACAGCATGAAGAATCCTGCTATTACAACACACACACCAAAATTGTTCCTAGGTAGAGTTAAGGGTCACACACTGCGAATCTCCAAGTGCATTGTCCAAGTGTCGCTATCAGAAAGACTGGAGCAAACCACCAGGCACACGCGGTAATTCCACTATAAAAATGACAAATAAAACCTCCTGATCCATTTTGTGCACCCTCAGTCACCAAGGCCCATGACAGACCTACAATGTGTTTCACATCAGCTCATTTCATGCGTTCTCTGAGTTGATAAGAGCTATGCAGCCTGCAATTTTATGGAGCTGTTTGTGGTCTCCACATGTTGTGAGGATCGCTGTGAGCTCTGAAGATGGACTGAGCTGATGTCGTCAGAGGGAAGGGAGCTGTGTGGAATGGGTTCAGCTGGAAGGGTCTGGAACACCTGAACATGGCTTTTTGAAGATGACAAGAAATGAGTAAATGCTGCTGTGTTATTTATTTTGTGTGTTCATTGTGGGGCTTGAACTCAGGGCCTGGGTGCTGTTCCTGAGCTCCTTTGCTCAAAGCTAGCGCTCTACCAGTTTGAATCACAGCACCACTTCCAGTTTTCTGGTAGTTTAATTGGAGAGAAGAATGTCACAGACTTTCCTGCCTGGGCTGGCTTTGAACCACGATCCTCAGATCTCAGTCTCCTGAGCAGCTAGGATTACAGGCATGAACCACCAATGCCCAGCACAGTTGCCATTTATAGGCAGTAGGCTGAGTGCTCCCCTAGGAGACTTCAAGTCTGTGCATGGGAATCAATGCATAGCTGGAGGAGGAGGAGGAGGAGGAGAAGGAAGAGGAGGAGGAGGAGGAGGAGAAGGAGGAGGAGGAGGAGGAGGAGGAGGAGGAGGAGGAGGAGGAGGAGGAGGAGGAGGAGGAGGAGAGGAGGAGGAGGAGGAAGGGTGTGGGTGGTGGCGGGCCCTGTCCTCTTTGTGTGTTCTCATCATGGTCAGAAGAAAAGGGACAGCCGCCTCTCTTCAGGGCTGCTCTGCCAGTTCCTTCACCATGGTGGAAGGCAGTCCCGTGGGATGGAGTGGGGCTGTGTGTGGCCAAGGCCTCAGGCAATGAGCTGTGTTTGCAGCTCAGGCTCTGTCTGCTCCCTCAGGCCCTGGCTGAACTCGGAATGGCTTCCTGGGCTGGTGGAGACTCACCACAGACTCGGGGTACCAAGTGTGGGGAGCCTTGCTCCAGTTCCTCATTGAAAACCGAATCTGGGACTTCCTCCCTCATGAGCATTTACGGCTGGGGATCTGCCGCCCTTCCCATATTTAGCACATGCTCTGGCAGCTCTGGTTATAAAGCAAGCTCAAAGACTCTCGGGCAAGGACAACAAAGACCAGACCTTCCAGAAGGACAACCCGGCTTTATAACTCATAACACCATGCATGCTATATTAAAAGTGAAAGACTTTTTGAACTGCAACCATCCAATCGTCCTTCCAGCTTTGAAATATCCACAATCTGAATTTTATAGGGATTATTTTTTATTATAGGTGAAGCAATTAAGTCTCCATATTGAAGGATGTAAACCTTTTAAGGCCCTTCTCAGAATATCAAAAGAAAAAGAGGCTTATATTTAACAGGTGTGACAACCCAACACAGGACATTCTGCCGAGAAAGGAGCCTGACATTCTCCAGGGACAAATACTTAAATTAATCCAAAACATCTTTGGGATAAAAGGGATTTTTGAAAAAAAAAAAAAAAAGAATTAGATCGCCCACAAAACTTTGTATAGGAAGAAGACCAGCTCATGAATGAGATACTTAAAAAATACTAATCTGAATGGAATGTGTCAAGTGGTGTTTATATAAAACCTTTCTTTCAAATAATGTTTGAAGTTTATTAGCGTTCTGGCATTTGCCCACAGTACGGGCAGTGAATGTGTCTGCCTGGCTCTGTTTTGCTTGCCTCTCAAATTAACTTACTGGTTTACTTCATTGGAATGGATTCCCTCCTCTTTGGCCTCAATCATGGATGAGCTGGAAGGAAACACGGTGGTAGTAGTGGGATAAGGTTAAACAACAGAAGGAACTTTCTAAATACAATTGTAAAGACTGTCAGAAGAGATGACAGAATAAGATCTATGCAAAAAAAAAAAAAATCCTCTGCAAAACTAAGGACCCAAGCTTTGGAAATAGGTTCAGAATACTCTCCCTTCCTCTCCCCTTCTCTCTCCCTTTCCTTCTCTACCCCCTAGTCTCCCCTCTGTGATGTCTTCGGAGGAGTAGAAGAGTATTTCTCTTCTCCACAGTTGTAACTATTGGGTTGTTGACCTTGCATTTTTTAAAACTCTTGTGACTTCTTTATTGTTACATGTCCACCTGTCAATGAGCACAGCTAATACTTGGACATCAGCGCTGTTCTGCAGTTCTCTCATCTCCAGCTGCTGCTAGCTTTGCTAGGGCCCTGATGGTGCTCCTTGGCTCTATGAACTCACCCCACAAAGTCCCTTTACTGCTGTCCTCTAATTATTAAGGGCTTTGCAAGGTGATTTTTGTAAGTTAACAGCTAAGATTTCAAAACACAAGGAAATATCCCCAGGATCTAGAATAGATAGAAAATAGAGAAAAGGATTTAAAATATGCATTTGCTAATTAAGGGGGAGAGGCCTGGTATTTTTTTTTTGGGGGGGGGGGGGTCCGGTCGCGGGGCCTGAACTCTGGGCCTGGGCGCTGTCCCTCAGCTCTTCAGCTCAAGGCTAGCGCTCTACCACTTGAGCCACAGCGCCACTTCTGGCTTTTTTCTTTTTGCTTATGTGGTGCTGAGGAATCGAACCCAGCAATGCAAGCGCTCTACCACTGAGCCACCTTCCCAGCCCATGATATTTTTTTTAAGAGCAGTTTTTTTTTTTTAAGAGCAAAGGTTTCTGTTTGTTAGTATACATGATTGATTCCAATTAGAATGGAATCAACTTTGAACCAATCCAACCAATCAGCTTTGCCATGGATGATGGCGCACAGGTTGTGTAGACTACTAGTCCCCTCACCAACCACTCGCTCCTTTAACCAATGTGTTCTACCTTTGTATCACAACCCTAGGAATGAAAGGATATATGCTTATGAGAAACATCTTCTGCCTTGAACATTTCTTTTTATTGCTATCTCCTGTTGGACATGCACGGAGAGGTGGTTCTAGAAATTTCCAAGGAGTCCACGTTTAGCTTCACTAGGTGGGTCACTTGGAAAGGGAAACACTTCTTTTGCCTACTTAAGCATTTCAAATCAGTGAGCCTAACTGGACACCACTGGGCTTAAAGAGCCCCTCAAGGTCTGAAAAAAGGCAGTTTCTACACTCAGCTGCTTAGCTTCATCCCCGCACCCTGGAGCAGGAAACGGAACCCTGAAGGCTTTATTTTTAAGCTGGAAAGGGCACAGGGAGGTCCATCTGCAGTCTGCCCACATGCAACCCCGGGTCTGACCCAGACTTGGGGGTCTCTGTGTGTTTTTTCTTTTCTCTCTCTCTCTCTCTCTCTCTCTCTCTCTCGTTTTTTTTTCCTATTATTTTGGCAGACTTTTTGGAATGTCTGGGAGCTAAGGGCTTTGCTTCATGGAGCAGAATTCTGAAGCAAGAAAAAGAGAAAGTTATAGACTAAACCACAGAAATGTAAACACGTCTGCAGCTAAAATAACTCCACTTTCATTGAAAACACTCGTCCTTCACAATCGGACTTCTGTGTGCTACGGTTAATAAAACTGCATGTTAATAGCGACCAATTAATAGATTATGTTGCTCGGCCTTAAAAGTGGAGGGAGTTTTAATTATTATTTTTCAAATTAAAAGAGTGCTTATTCCTCCCTTCCCTTGGGGGGGTTGCGGGGGGGGGGACTTAACTTGCTTTCTGGCTGTTCGCTGAAGTTCTTGGCTGTTAAAAGTTGGGAGAGGGAGGGCGGTGGGTAGTTCTCTCCGGTCGGGATGGAGGGAGGGTGCGGGAGAGCGCCCTAGAGCCGGCGCGGGGACGTCCCGGGCCCGGGCCCCAGGTAAGCGCCGCCCGCATCCACGCGCGGAAGGTCCGATCCGATCCGGACGGGGCGCGACGCAGACCCGAGGCGGAGGAGCCCTGCCGGGCCGCTGCGGCCCCGGGAGGCCGTTTGTCGTGAACGGACGGACGGATGGACGGGCGCACGGTCACTGATTCCTCCGAGGGCTGCGGGCACCGATGGCGTGCGCCCCGGGCGGGCGGGCGGGTTCCCGGGACCCTGGCCGCCGGCGGCTCCCTCGCCACGCTCCCGCCCGCCCGGGCGCCGGGGCGCAGGTCGGCGTCCGCAGCCCCGTCCCTCCCTGCGCATGGCGGTGCCAGGGTCGTGCTAGACGCCGCCACGGCGGCCACGCGCCACGCTCACGTCTCGGGCTGGCCACGGGCTCCGCCGAGGCTGGGAAAACAAGTCGTCTTACTTCTCACTGCCGGGCTCCCGGACGCCGGCTGCACCTCGGCGGCTCCGCTCCCGCCCGGCCCTCCCGTCCAGGCGGCCCGGCCCGGCCCGCCCCGGCCCTCCTTTCTTCCCTCAGCCGCCCCCAGGAGCTGCGTCCAGGGCTGCTCTCCGGCCGGCCCTGCGCCGTCCTCTCCCTGGGTCCTGGCCTCTGCGCCTCCTCCTCCTCCCCTTCCTCCTCCTCCCTGGAGCCGCCAGACAGCTGCTGCGTCCTCACCCGGAGCCGGGCGCGCGGGGGTCCAGCCCGGACCCCGAGGGGGCGCGCACGCGCCGGCTCCCCCCCCCCCCCCGCGCACGGACGCGCGCGCGCCCTGCCCCCGCGGACTCGCGCCGGGCCCCGAGGGCGCGCGCACGCGGGCTCCCCTCCCGCCCCCCGCGCACGGACGCGTGCGCGCCCTGCCTCCCCACCCCCTGCGCGCACCTGGCCGCGCGCTCCCGCCTCGCCCCCCCCCCCCCTGGCGGAGGCGCGCACTCGCGGTTCCCGGGGGTGGGGGGCGCGCGCGCGCCTGGGTGTCTGCCCAGCGCGGCGATTGGCGGGAGCGGGAGCCGGAGCCTCCTCGAGGCCGGCGCCCACAACATGGGCTGAGCCCGTCGGCGCCGACCGACTTCCCCGGGTCCGTGCTGCGGGCACACGCGGGGGGCGCGGACACGCGTGCGGGACACACGTGCGGGACACGCCCTCCCCGACGCCAACGCTCGCTTCCCGGTAAGTCCCCCGCGCGACTCCGCGCGCCGGCTCCGCACCCGGCGTCCGGGCGTCCGGGGAGGCGGGCGGGCTCTCGGATGGCGCGGGACCGGGGGCGCACCGGCTTGGGGGCGGGCAGCTTCCCCGGCCCGCGCTCCTCGGACGCGCTGGGCAGGAGGACGGACGCCCGGACGTGGCGGCGCGGGACGCGGGACGCGGGACGCGGAGGGGCGCCCGCGGGGGGCCGAGCCCTGTTCGGATGAAGATGGGGCGCAGCTCCAGCCGGTCCTGGGCTCCGAGTCGCGGCCAGGTGCGGGACCCGAGCTGACACCGCGGGGGCAGAGGCGTCCCTGGCTGGGCCCCCCGCCCCCGATGGCGCCAGGACCCCGGTCTCCCCCTCCCCCCGGTCTAACCGCTCCCCACCTTCCTGGGTGGACCGGCGGCTGCTGCTTTCGGTCAGAGCCCCGGCTCAAGGTTTCCGTGGTTAATCCACACTCGGTTCTCCGTTCTCCGCGGGTGCGCGCGGCGGGCGCACGGCGGGGCGCGCGGCGGGCTCCCTGCAGGGTGGGTGCCTGGGGCTCTTCCTGGACCCGGGGCGTCGCAGGTTCCTCGCCCCGTGCGAGTGTGACTTTCTAGAGGAGAGAACTTCCCATAGAAATACAAACCCGGGTTTTTTGGGGTGCGCGCGCGTGGAAATACCCGGGGCGTGGAGTTTGTGTGGCACAGCGACCACTCTCAAGGCTCCGGATCTGTCACAGACCACAGAGCTGTCACAGTCCCGGATTAACCCTTCCCGCGCCGCCAGGAGTACAGTGATACAAAACCCCAGCTCCACAGATGAACGGGGTGTCACACGATTCCCGAGGGACACACAGCACCTCACCTGCGGTTCTGTACAAACGGGGTGAGCTCGCCAGACCTGTGGCGAATTACACGGGCTTAAACCTCTCCAGACGGGCCGTAGGTGAGTTCTGGATACGTGGTGCTTTTTGGAGTCTGGGAACTCTAGCTTTGGATTGTTATCAGTGACTTCTGGAAAAATGATGCCAAACTAGCCCATGTGTAGTCCATAATCTAGCTTCAGGGCTATTGGTTAATGGATACAAAACATTCGATTAGGTCTTAAAATGTCAATCTTGTAACCCTTTGCAGTTAGTTATACCATTGGATTGCAGTGTTTAAGCCCAATTATGAGACGTTATTTCACACTGATGTATTATTTCATGACAAGTCCCTTGGCTATCTAATCTGTGGAGTTTTATCTAAATTAGCTAAATGACAGTTTTAAAAACTGGCCTTTGCACTGAATGATGGGGCTTCAGTGACATGTATACTGTATATTTTATATTATCCTAACACTTTTCCTGTTTTGATAGTAAATAAAAACCCTTTTTAATCTTCCAAAGTGAGAAATTTTATTTAAGGAACTGAAAGGAACGCTAGATATTTAAGCAAGAAGTAAGGCATCTCTGAGAGATATCAAAAGTGATTTTAAACTTAGAATTTATCTTGAAGTCTCATATCTTGCATGTTTATTAAATGTATCTCATTTCCTAAGTAGGGAATAGGAAACTTTCAACACTTTCTTTTTTGTCTAAATGTAACATTAGAAACATTAGGAGAGATTTCTTTTTTCCTGGGACAGAGGAGTGAATGTCTCTAAGTCCTTTTCCAATCCCCCCTGGGGGGGCAAAGACTAGCGGGCCTGTGTCCCTCACCCCATTTGGAATGGCAGGAAGGCACTGTCAGATGGACTCTAGTCTCCACTGGCTGATTCTCCTGGAGCTCTCTCAGGAGATGTCCACACAGGAACACCTGCCTGCTTCTATCGAGTCTGGCTGAGGCTGGGAAGCATAATGCAGCTGAAGGTACTAGAGATTAGAAGTTAAGTCCTGAGCAGATACCCAGCTGTGCAGGAGTGGAATCAGCTTAGTTAAGGTGGGCAGACATTCATGCCACCCCTTGGCTTGGTTGTCTTCTCTCCCAACGAAACAGGGGTCTCCATCTAGAAAACACTGTTCTTTTAAAAATTGTTCATCTTTTCCTGATGTCCAGGGGGTACCCAAGCATTCCCAGGAAGGAAATCCCTTCAACCCACAGTTTTTGGTTTATACACTTCCCCCTTGGATTCAAAGTAATTCAAAACTTAAGAGCAGTGTTTGTCAGAAGCGTCAAGTGGGCACAGGGGCACACAGACCTTCGAGGCACATGGCAGATGAGTGGCAGAGGGGGAGTGGAGTTTTGTGGGACTTGGAAGGTCACTGCCGTGACTTGTGCTGCTCATGCATGTATACGGTCCACCAGTCACGCACCAAGCTGCTGAGGTCCTTTTCTGGAAGCGTTCTCCCTGGCTTCTCCGGCTGTTCATTGGGTGTTCCCCTGGGTAAACTCGTCTCTGATGGCTGGATTCACATCCAAACCAGGTTTTCAAAATAGCTGGTCAGGGTAAATGTATGTGTGTGTGTGTGTATTGGGCGGGGGGCAGTGGGGTCTTCTCCCCTTTTTAACTTTAGCTGTTATTTTAAACGTTAGTATGGCCAGGAAAGACAAGAACTCAGTGCTTCTTGTTTGTGACATTGTGAACCTAGGGAAAGGTAGTGAAGGAGGAGAGAGAGCTAAAATTACTTGGCTAAATTTAAATGGAAGTAAAACGTAGACAGCCCTAGGAAATTAAAGGGTGTGTCTAAAAATGGAGCGCGGGCTCTAAGTTTTAGATTCAGACTAACTTTTAAGTTCTTCTATTTTTACAATGCCAGGTCATAATCTAGAAGGCCCAGATTCCTGAGAAGCAGTAATTTAACAATGAAAGTAGAGGTTCGGTTACCTTGACTCAATGTGTGTTCTTTTTATTTTATTTTGTGCCAGCACTGGGTCTTGAACTCAGGGCCTCATGCTCTTGCTTAGCTTTTCTATTCAAAGCTGTGCTCTACCGCTCTACCACTTGAGTCACAACTTCACTTTCAGCTTTTGGGTAATTTGTTGGTGATAAAGAGTTTCTTGGATTTGTCTGCTGGCTTCAAACTGCCATCCTCAAATCTCAGCCTCCTGACTAGCTAGGATTGCAGGTGTGAGACACAGACACCTGGCTCAGTGTATGTTCTGAAGGGTGTGCAAAGGGAGCATGATCTGTGAGTGTGTCCACTCTCAAGGCTATGCGTGAGAATAGCAGTGTCCATCAGAGGTGTAGAAAGAGCCACTGGATTCATTCAGCACTTTAACATTTTGATCTTTGAGAAGCAGACGTCAGAGTTGTCATTGGACGAGCTGGTAGCATGTCTAAAGGTTCTTAAAACTTAGACCTATAGCTCCCTTCTTACTTACATATTGTTTCCAATGGGATTTATTTTAGAACTAATATTATTCTAATATTCTTCTCTGCTCTCCCTTAGTGGGACACGGGAGCCCTCTGGGACAGTCCCCCCCTTTCCCCATGGTAGGGACCTCGGCAAGGTGGAGGGGTGTGTGGGAGTTGGGGCAAAAGCAAGGGATGGGGGAGCCCTGGCACCCTGGCATCTTGGGGCCTGAAGACTGAACAGAAACGTCTGGAAGCAGGCAGGCACTGTGGGTGGCTCCCCAGGTAGCTCCTTCACGCCAAGCTCTGCTCCTGTGGAGGAGAGGGGCCACATCCTTGGTAACTCACTTCAGACCTGGACGCTTGCTGGCGGTGCTGTCACGTCTCAGAAAGTGACTGGAAACAGCAAAGCTTTATCATGCTAGATGCAGAGCCGCTCAGCATTTTACCAACCCCCCCGCCCCCCCCCCCCACTCTGAAGTTACCCGGGAGCACATTTTTCCTGGCATCCTGTGTGTCCCACCCACATCCAGGTCGGCCAGGCCGGAGGATGGTAAGGGAGATTTTGGAGCAGTCCGGCGGATTGTGAGTTTACTGCGGATGGGGGAAAGGCTGCAGGCGGTCACCATGCTGCTGTCTTGAGGTGAGAGAAGGGGTGGAGGTTAGAGATTCAGGTGAAGCAGGAATTCCAGGAACAGGGGCTTCCTCCACAGAATTGCCCAGATGTGTGGCTGGTGCTTGGAATTCTGTTTGAAGCTACGGTGAGGTGGTTGGAGATCTCTGGCTTGAGAGAAAGGCCAGAAAGAAACTGTAAGGAGAAGCCAGCGTGGGTGAGGCAGAGGAGGATGGTGGCACCATTTAGAAGGGAAAAACCTTGAACGCCCAGGGCGGATGGAGTTGCATTTTAGCATGATTGCATGGAAGGCACGCAGATCTATGCTGAGAATAAATAACAAATTAGGCTGTAGGAAAGAGAAAGATTTTAAACACAAACCACTCATATAATCATCACCTACAACATTTTAGCTAAATGCACGAGATTTAGCTAAAAGCTGAGATTTCTTTTACTGGAAGGAAAGGAGATTAAAAGCATTTGGAAAAGAAATCACCCCGTTGCAGGCTGTTCTGAGATTTGGTACAATGAATGGAGTCTCCCAGGACCTGCATCCCGCCTCCTGGGCCCCCACAGGAGCCTGCTGCCACAGCTACAAATCTGGGTCTCTAGTTGCACACAAAAAAAAGTTTAAACTTGGCTTGTGCAAGCCTTGCTCTTTTTTGCAGATGACAGAATAAGCAAAAGTGGAGGAAAAATTTGCTTCTTCAGTGTCGAAAGTACTATGTTGTCTTATTTGACCCTGGCAGTACAGTTTCTACTTCACAACAGAGCTTTAAAGTAGAAATAATGACAATAAAATTGGATCAGAGGAGCCCGATAGGCCTCAGGCAGAGGTTGGTTAGATCAGCAAACCACCAGTGTTCACCCCAGGCTCCAAAACCCTACCAAAGCCCCTGTCACCAAAACACCCTGAGACATTATTGACTGCAGTTCGAGATGGCAACAGGAAGGCATTTTATGTTGTAAATCATACCAGTTAAGGAGTTACACTATCTTGTGATGTATTTGAATTTTGTTTTTGCTGTTTGCTAAACTTTATAAATGTAGATGATGAAGCAGGCTCTCCACACAAGCAGTTTCTTCTTCTCACTCTGTGACTAAATCGCAGAACCCAAGGCAAGTCAATAAAACTCATTCCGTACATACCTACAGCCCGACAGAGGCAGCGTTCGTGTGTTTGTGAAGAATGTATTTATAACGTGCATTTAACATCTCTGCTATTTTTTTCTTTGCAAAAATAAATCCTTAATCCATGCTAAGTTTTCTTTATGAATTTAATTTGATTTGGAGATATATTTCTCAATTAAGATCTGCTAATTCCCTAGGACATAAGTGCTATTCTGGCACTTACACGTGGCCAGACAGGGAGTGCTAACACAGCAGATACATGGAGGAATTACATGAACTTGATTTCCAGTGCAGAGATGACTATCCACCTGTCATTCCAACTGCAGAAAGTATGGCATGCCTGAACTTTGCTCTTTCTAACCAGTCTCACAGACCTTAGCGCTTCAGGGTGCTAAGTGTTGCTGAGCAGTGGCCACGCATCAGGACACTGCCATGGTTCATCTGCAGGTGAATGCTCACACAGGACGGGTAGGGAGATGGGCTTTAGAATCTCCTGGACTCCTGTTGCAGAAAGCTGGCCACTCTGGATCACAAGATAGCTCAGGGCAGAGGCTGGCAAGGGCAGGCTGCAGTGGGGAAGGCTATGCTCCCATCTGGCTGCCTTGTCTCCCATTCAGGATGCCCAGAAAGACACCACAGGGAAGCCTCAGGTCCCACTTTAGGAAGTTGAAATCTAGAAAGAGAAGGAGTGCACATGAATTTAGAAAGGCAGTCAGTGCATATGTGATGAAACCCAGAAAGAGGTGTGAAGGCAGGTGCCATAAAATCTAGAAAGAGGTGTGCATGAACATGCAAGTGAACGAACATGCAATGGAATCTAAACAGAGGTGTGAACGAACATTCAATGAAATCTAGGAAGAGGTGTGAACCAACATGCAATGAAATCTAGAAAGTGGTGTGAATGCATGTCTGTGGAAAAGAAATGGGGAAGTTATTCTTTCACACCTAGAGCACCCATTTTCTTGGTGTGGCCGCATTCCAGTGCTCCGTGGCAGGTGGGTGCTGCAGATCAGCATGAGGTTCAGGTTAAGCTGACCAGCAGCTATGAGGTCTATGGTAGACTGCAGTTTTGTGACATTGTGACATTGTGTCTCCACGGTAACTTCACCCCAAAACACCACTGTGGAACCAGATAGGGAAGCGATAGAAAATCAAATGCTCCAGTGATGCACACTGTACTAAATCCGTGGGTCTCAAATTGGAGGGAAAAATGTATATTTAATTTCCTGTTGAGTCACTCCAGGCTTTTCAAAGGGCAGCACAAAATCCCCACTTTCAGAGGGAATCTTTGTATGCCTGGCAACAAATGGAGTTGCTTTGGTTGGAATCCTGCCTGGACAACTTCATGCACAAAAACATGATTCAGGACCCCCTATTTAAATATAATTCCAGCCCGATGACATGTGTCTCATTTTGCACGTTTCTAGAGAACGATAGACACATTTATCATTCTGAAGACCAGCGGTTCTTAGCGTGCTGACATCCCAGGGAAAGAAAAGGCATCGATTAAATACATTACCACAGAATTAACTTCGAAGAGGGTCGGTCAGGCAGCCTGGTAATGACAAATTGCATATTGAAAAAAAATAAAAAACAACTCAGACCTTTGCATTTTGTAGAAAACTGAAGTTAGTGGTAGAGGTTAATTACATCAAGAATTAATCCAGGAATGTGGAGCAAGATGCACTGGGCTCGTGAGCTGCCAGGCCAAATTGAAGCTCTTTTGATCTGTGACTTAAAGATAATAATAATACTAATAATGAGGAAGAGTTAATTCAGGGTGCTCCTAGGCTTCCTGGTCTTCTATGTGGAATGTATGACTGAATAATGTAGCTTCTGAATTATGAATTAGGCTGGGCCTGCTTAAAGTTGCTATTTGATTCCATTTTAAGCAGAGGAGAACTTCCCCAGAAGCTTCTGCCTCCCTAATACTTTCCTGAATGGGAAGTTGGCTTTTGCATCCTGTGTCTACTTTGTGGCTCCTCATGAATGTAGTTGGTTTGCTGGTCCACAAGGATGGTCTTCTTGTTCTGCTGTCTCATTCTTCCTGGTGGGCAGTGACTGCCATTAAAAAACAAAAACTGTAATTGCCATATCAAATTTGGCACCTAATTTAGTGCAGCTATTGGTGACCAAACATTGAGGGAGAAAGAACACTGCAGTTTGTTAATGAATTAATCAGTTTATTTTTGTGTCAGCAGCAGGGATCAGATGCAGGGTCTTAAGCTCTAACCTAACTTTCTTGCTCACGGCTGCTGCTCTACCATTTGAACCATATTTTCAGCCCTACATTTTGCTTGTTAATTAGAGGTGGAATTTCACAGATTTTTCTGCTCTGGCTGTTTCTCAACCATGATTCCTCCAGGCTTTAGCCTCTAACCTATAACCCGAGATTCCCTTTTATTTTTATTTTTTATATTTTTTATGTTTTTGGCTGGTTACTGGGCTTGGAGCTTAGGGCTTCATACTTTCTAGGAATATGCTCTACTACTTGAGCCATGCCTCCTGACTTTTTTTGCTTTAGTTATTTTTTAAAAATAGGGTCTTGGTGGTATTATCCAGGTTGATCTCAGAACAGGATCCTCTACCTGCACCTCCTGTGTACATGGGATAAGAGGAGCAGGCTAAATGCCTGGTTTGTTGATTAAAATAGCATCTCTCTAGCATTTTGCTTAAGTTGGCTTCAAACCACGATCCTCTCATTGATTCCTCTGGAGTAGCTGGGATCACAGATGTGGGCCACTGGGCCTGGTCCTCATAGTTTATTTTGTAAAATGGCCCCTTCTCCCCCAATTCAAGCCAAGAACATGGATGTGGGCTCTAGTATACCATTAGCCCTGGCCAGCGAGTACACAAACAATTCACTGACATGCCACCACCGGACAAATGAGAAATGAAGGCAGCTCACCTGGCCCCATGCTAAGGGGTAACTTACCAGGCTCGTGCTCTCAAATGTAGGCAATGAGTTCAGCTTCATAGTTCAATTCTGTTCCCTCCAGCATGCAAGAAGGCCTTGGCATGGTCAGAACTGGGCCTGTGTGAGGTGTGGTGACCCTTGCTGGAGGTTGTGAGTGAACCCTGGCCTAGCCCAGGTTGGAGAAGAGCGAGAAGGGAATGGAACTGGGCTCGGAAGCAAGATGAGACACCTGCCTTGTTTTTTGCTCTATACCAGTGAGCACAGGAATTGCATGTCTGCCTGCTGGCAGTGTGAAGGGCACGGCTCGATTCTGGAAGAGGTGAGGTGTTGGTAGCCGGCTGCAGGGAGAGGTGTTCACTGCGCACATACTTACTGTGGGGGACAGAGGTGTCCTGGGAAGTCTTACTTACAGACACAAAAAAAGCACATGGCAAGCTGGGACTGGCGGCTCACGCCTATAAGAGCTAGTCAGGAGGCTGAGATCTGAAGATGACAATTAGGAGCCAATCCAGGCAGGAAAGTCCCAGAGATGCTTATCTCCAGTGAACTACCTAGAAAGCCAGAAGTGGCACTATGGCTCAAGCGGTAGAATGGCTGGCCTTGAGCAAAAGAGCTCAGGCCCTGGATTCAAGACCCAGGAGTGCCACCAAAAAAAAAAAAGAAAAAAGAAAAAAAAAGAAAAGAAAAGCATGTGGCTGTTTTTGAGTTGTCAGACCATTAACTCTTTAGTTTTTCCCCTTTGGTTTCTTTTACCTGATGACTTTGTCTTTTGAAACAAGAGGTCACATGCATTAAACAGATCAGAATAAATATAGCCCTGGCACATACACCTCACTGCAGGTGTTAAGGCTAAAATCCTCTAGAAGGAAGGATGTTTGCTCTTGCAGTTACTCCCTAGACTTAGGTTAGTGTTTTCTACCTGGTTTTGTGATCTCAGTCTACCTCTTCAGACATTGGCTTCCTAATTGGCTCTCTCTTATCTGAAAATATAATACCATTGCTGCACCGTCTGTTTGTCTGTCTGTCGGTCTGTGTGGTGTTTTACATATACAACATGAGTGTCTACACCAAGGACTCTGTTCTTTGTACGCAAAAAGAGCCTTTCTCTACCACCACAACAGCACAACCTCATCCTCCGTGGGAGAGTGTGGCTTCCACATGTGTGCTGATCTTAACCTTGACAAAGGTTCTGATTATCCCTATCTTTGGATGGAACTGAAGGAAGAAGGACAATCAGTAGAACAGACACTATACCAGGAACATTTCACTGCTGTGGTCTCCCTGGGCGATGTGCCAGGAAACTGACAGCCACAGCAAGAGACAGTGGACAGTTCCCCTTGGTGTTTCTGTAGAGACACCATGGAACGTGTGAAATGAGCCAGACAGAGCAGCACATGCCTGTATTCCCAGCTGCTTGGGAAGCGGAGGCCAGGAGAATCATGAGTCTGAGACCAGCTGGGGGAAAGGTAGACAGACTCTCAAAGACAAAATAGAAAAACATAGCAAAGGGTGGCAGAGCGCTTGCCTCGTGCTCCGGAGGCTCTGGGTTCCATCTGCATCTCAACGAAACAAACCCGTGAGCGCACGCCTCAGAGTGCAAGTGGAAAGGGGGCACGGGCTTATTCACAGTCCTGGGCGCAGGATGGCAGGGGCTGTGGGAAGATGCAAGTCGGGAACAAGCAGCCCTGAGGGAGAGGGGGCTTTGGGCACCTGTGTCTCAGAGGTCTCGTGACACCCCCGTGCCCCTCTTCTGTGGGCAGCATCTCCTGTTGCCTTGGATACAGGTTGGGCGGGGGGGGGGGGGGAATGGCTCACTTCTGCCATGGAGTACGTTGATTCTCACAGTTCCTCTCCAGTAAAAATGGAAATATATTAAAAAGCAAACAATGGAAGAAGGGGGGGGGGGGAAGGCATGCAGCATGTAGACCAAAATTCAATCAGGAGGGAAAAACACTTGGGCCAATGTCAAAAGAAACAAAACTGCGCCAGAAGAGATTTTTATGGAAATGATCAGCGAATAGTATTTCCATGAAGAGAAGACTGAGTCAGAGGACGGCGAGTTCTGGGTGAGGCGGGCCGAACAACACCCATGCCTGCAGCCCCACGGAGTCACAAATGACCCAAGGACACCAAAAATTGGGAAAGAGCCAGAACCTTCTAGAGGGAAAGAGGCATGAGCTGTGACACAAGAGAGGATGGGAGACCCCAGCCTTGTGTGAGGACCTCCTTCTCCTCCCCCTCCCCTCCCTTCCTTTCTCTCCCCCTCCTCCCCTCCCCTCTTCCTCCTCCCCTTCCCTCTTCCTCCTCCTCCCCCTCCTCCCCTTCTCCTCCTCTCCTCCTTTCCTTCCCCCTTCTCCCCTCCTCCCCCTCTCCTTCTTTGCCTCCCCCTCTCCTCCTTTCCCTTCTCCTCCCCCTCCTCCCCTGCCTTTCTTCCCCCTTCCCTCCTCCTTTTTCCCTCCCTCTCCTCTTCCCCTCCCCCTCCTCTCCTTCTTCTCCTTCCCTCCTTTCCCATCCCTTCCCCCCTTCCCCTCCCTTCTTCCCCCTTCTCTCCTTCTCTCCCTCTTCCCCCTCCCCCGTGCCAGCCAGCCCTCCACTTTGAGAATGGCACATTAATTCTGGCCTGACAGAGCCTCCTGTCTGCTAGGAAAAGTTCAGTGATAGGTTAGGGTCCTGGAGCATAGAAGGCACCGAAACACGGATTGTTGGTTGAAATGACCACCCCCGAGCTCAGAGTAGAGAAAATGCTGTGGTATCTTCCAGAAGGGTTCAACATCCTTAATCCAATCATCTAAAACCTGAAATTCTCCCAAATTCAAAACTTTGATGAACCTTGATGCCGCAAGTGGAAAATTCCACACCTTGCTTCATGTGACAGACAGAACACAGGCCAAGACTGGTGTGTAAAAAAAGAAAAGAAAAAAAAACCCTCAGGAGTCTGAAATCTGGAGGACTGAGGCTCAAAGCCAGCTAGGGCAAACAAACAGACAAACAAAAAGCCAACTCTATGACACTCATCTCCAAAATAACCAATGAAGAGACTGGCTGGGGGTGTGTGGCTCTAGTGGCAGAGTGCCCGCTGTGAGCAAGACAGCCAAGCCAGCATTCAGAATCGTTGAGTTCAAAACTGGGCACTGGCACACCAAAAAAGTATACAATGCCTGTGTGAATTTTGTATTTTGACTTGAGTTTAATTCTCAAGATCTCTATCTCTCTGTCTCTCTGTCTCTCACACACACACACAGAGCAAGCACAAATATTCCAAACAAATTCGAAATCTGAATCCTCCTCTCCAAAGCATTTGGGTATGGGGTGCTGTACCTGCAGTGCCTTTGGATGGAATTCCACAGGGCGTTTGTGAGGTGCAGGGTCTGAGTGAGAATTCAGAGCCTCACTTCCTCTGTTGCTCTCTGCACCGTGTTCAGAATGTAAAAACTCCATTTTTAAAAATTCTTTTTTGCTAAGTAGCATTTGATTGTAAAAGCTCTGTCTTCCTCAGTTCCTCTTGTCTTCTCAAATTGCCTTTAAAAAAATTCAGAGAGGTAGTTTAAGTCAGTGGGGTTCCATAGTGGGAATTTTGAAGATCAAGACTCAGAACTCGGAGGTGGCCCTGTGGCTCAAGTGGTAGAGTGCTTGCCTTGAGTGACAGCGCCTAGGCCCAGAGTTGAAGCCCCAGGACCGACCCTACCCCCCGCCCCCAAAAAGATACAGAACTGACCAAATGGCCAGATGACATCATGATTATGTGACATCACGGTCCTGTGAGCCCAGACTTGGAAGTTTCAGAATGCAAAGCCCTCCCTGGTAGCACAAAAGCACCTGCTGGTGTCGAGGGGGTGGGGTGGGGAGGTGGAGGGGGTTGTCCCAGGATGCAGAGAAGTCTCGGCCTACACAGGGAGCCCCCGCCAGACAAGTGGAAAGGAGGAAGGCTCCTGCACAAGCGGGGAGGGAGGTCTGCCCTAGGAGATGGGGTTTGCATCTGACTATAGTGCGTTATAATAAACAGAAGTTTTCATGGCAGCACCAGTATTGTTAATACCGGTTTGTGGAAAGAATGTCATGCTGATAAAAGGTTCTACCTTTTTCTATCAGAGCCTCGTCTTAGTGCATTTTCTGTGGCTGTAATAAAACACCAGACGTTGGGTAATTTATAAAGAACAGGAGCCTATGTGGATCATAGCCTAGAGGTTGACAAGCTCAAGAGCCTGGCGCTGCAGCCGGTGAGGGCTTCTTGCTGCAGATGGTCAAACCACACCAAGTCCCAAGCCAGTCCTCCTGCCTGCTCCCTCCCCTCACTTCCTCTCTCCCTGTGTCTCCTGCTCCGCAGTGGACAGGGGAGAAAGGAAGACCCTTTAGAGAAGAGACCCACTCAGAACATTTCTTCAGAGGGTAGGGGAGAAAGAAGGGGCAGAGGGGGCAGAAAGGGCTGGGATCTTCCTTCCCTATTCCTGCACTAGGGTTTCTGCAGGTGCCTGGCTCTGCGTTGCCCCCTGTAGGTGACAGACGGCAGTTCAGTCCCTTCCTTCCTCTCTCCTCTTTACTTCACATCTCCCGGAACACATGGTGACCACAGACACATACACCCCATTTTTGGGGGGGTGTGCGTTGGGGAGAATGGCTTGAACTCAGAGCACTGTCCTTTAGCTTTTTCATTCAAGGCTGGTGCTCTACTATTTGAACAACACAGCTCCACTTCCAGATTTTTTTTTTGGTGGTTTTTTGAAGATAAGAATCTCATAGACTGGGAAAGTGGCTCAGTGGTAGAGTGGTAGAGTGCTTAGCTTACATGCATGAGGCCCTGGGTTCGACTCCTCAGCACTACATAAGCAGAAAAAAACCTGGAAGTGGCACCGTGGATAACGTGGTAGAGCGCTAGCCTTGAGAAGAAGAGCTGAGGGACAGTGCCCAGGCCCGGAGTTCAGGCCCCTCAATGGACAGAAAAAAAAAATCTCGTAGACTTTCCTACCCAGGCTGGCTTCTAACTGTGTGTGATCCTCAGATCTGTCTCCTGAGTAGTTACGATAACTGGTGCAAGCTGCCAGCTACTGGCTGAATACTTCATTCTTTACATTGACCAAAGAATGTGACCTGGGACTCTGGGCTGGGGCCAGGTGTGCACTGCAATGAGTGGACAGTGGACAGGCTGAAGCATCTCAGAACCTTGGAGTCTTGTTTGGGACCTTTGGGGACAGGACCATGTGAATGGGTTCTTTTGCTTTTGGAGCATCTGTGTGTCAGTGTGTAGTTTGAAGACTCATCCTACCACAAGATACAAATGGGCTTCTAAGTGGAAGGGACAGGAAAGGCCCTGCTCTTGGATGAAGGCTGTGTCCGGCCTCCGTCCTGCTCAGCCTATGCTTCAGGGGCTGCAGATGAGGGTTGTGGAGGGTGCACAGGCCCCAAAAGATGTTCGCCTCCCGCCCATTAGGTTTTAGTTCTGAAACTACCAATTAAACCACCCATAAATCCTCCAGCATAGGTAATAAAACCTAATTTTAGATTTCCTGGGGGCTCTTGTGTCTTGTCTGATTGATTGGTACCAGTTAGCAAGAGGCTGGCTGGGGGAGCCAATTAGAACCCCTCTAGTACTTTGTGCCTAAACCTCTACATTTCGATTGTGTGTGTGTGTGTGTGTGTGTATGTGTGTGGTTGGGCTTAATTCCCTGACTGCTCATAGCTCAAGTTTCAAAAACTTCTGTAGCTAGCTGTTGGAAACTCAGCAGCTGACTCAACTTATTTTTTTTTTTGGTCCGGTCGTGGGCCTGAACTTTGGGCCTGGGCGCTTTCCCTCAGCTCTTCAGCTCAAGGCTAGCGCTCTACCACTTGAGCCACAGTGCCACTGCTGGCTTTTTCTCCCTGCTTATGTGGTGCTGAGGAATCGAACCCAGGGCCTCATGCATGCAAAGTAAGCGCTCTACCACTGAGCCACCTTCCCAGCCCTGACTCAACTTTTTGTACTGGACAAAAAGTAGTGGAGCATTAAAGTTGGGGACCCTAAGAAGAATGGGGATAAAAGTGGGTGGAGTAGCTGAGTGTATAGAGAGGAGGCAAAGAAAGGAAAGCATGGGTGTTGAGCAGAGTGGAATCCAACATGGCATTGACACCTGGAAAGAGGCTCAGAGCAGGTTGACTGGGTCTTAGTTCTGGTGTAGCAGATGCTTGGAGTGAGGACCACCAGTGCTCATGGAGCCCAGCAAGATAGGGAAACAGCCTGAGCCCTTGGGTGACCTCACCAGGGAGATGTGTGTGCACAGTGAGACAGGCCAGACTCATGAGAGATGATGGCTTGGGTTCTAATGTGCCTGTCCTTTTGGTGAAAGGGAGCCACATATAAGGCCCAGAATGGACTGCGAGGCTGTGAAACGTGTTTGATTTTACTCACCATTTCCTAGGATGTGATTCTTAAGATCCTTGGGACCTCTAAAACTGTGTGTGTGTGTGTGTGTGTGTGTGTGTGTGTGTGTGTGTGTGTGTGTGTGGTGTACATGCATGTACAGAGTCTTATGTTCTTACTTGGCCATTTGGCTTAAGGCCAGTACTCTACACTTGAATCACAGCTCCACTTCTGGCTTTTTGCCAGTTAATTGTAGATAAGTCACTTCGTTTTGTCTGCCCTGGCAGGTCTTGAACCCAGATCCTCAGATCTCAGCTTCCTGAGTAGCTAGGATGATAGGCATCTGCCACTGGTGTCTGGCCTGGAAAATTGTCCTTTTTCATGGGTCAGGGTTGAGAGTATGGAGCCCATGGGAAGCCAAGTGGTCTGTGTGCTTTCATGAGCTGGTTGGGATGGGGAGTGGTGATAATTAAATGGTTAGAACGTCAAAACGAGTAACTATGAATTTGTGAACTTGAGGTCCCATTGATAATACCCTTGTCTATTGTGGACCTACAGAAGATGAAAATGAATAAAATAAGCCAAATCTCAATGTATTCCAATATGGTATCTTCTGGTAGGTCATGCCCTTTATTTCGGAAAGCTGTAAGGAAATAATTACAGTGTTTGCCTGCTTCCTTTTTGAGTGTGTGTCTTCTCACCTAGTAGATGATTTTGCATAAATGATTGCTTTCTCCTCAGTACGGAGACACCAGGACCGTGTCAGCCCCTGTCTGTCAGAGCCTAGGTCCGGGCTTCAGCTGACCTCATGTGGACAGGGCTGTTTATCCTCCAGGCTGCAGGCCCAGGGGATGGATCTGAAGGGAGCCCGACCCACAGCACCCTGCAGAGCTGCAGGGGCAGCCAAGTGGGAGCTGGATGCTAGGTGGGTGTTCCATTCTTCCTGATGGGTAATCCCCTTAGGAATGAGAATGGGCTCCTGGGGTGCATAGCCCCCAGCCTCCACCTGCTCTCCACCCACAGGTGCTTCATTCCTTGGCCCCAGCAAATGCCTTCGGGGCAAGAAACCAGATGGTCACTTAAAAAAGTATTATTTCTAAAGCCGAGGAACTCTTGGTTCAAATAAAACTGTACATCAAAGTCCAAGAGGTTTCCTTTCTCTCTCCTCGTCCTCCTCCCCTGTGGAACTCTCTGGGTCATCCACTTCCTCAACTACCTCCTGCTCACTCTGTTCTTCCCCCTCCAGCCCTGCCCAACCTGGGACCCCTGCTTCCTTCTTCAGAGACTACTGTTCTGTCCACTCCTTGTTTAAGAAAACAGGGAGGGTTGTGTCTTCCATACCTGTCTGCATAGAATGAGTGATTCCCAAGGCTGGAGCCCGGCCCAGCACCTTGTGCTGCATCTCCTGCTAACCCCATTCATGCCGGGCTGGGTACCAGCCTGTGGGGATGGCTGCGACTCTGGGGTCAGTGGGCTGCTGTGACCTAGGGGTCAGCACTATGAACAGTCTGACCTGAGGCCAGAAAAGACAGAGTTCACATCCTCTTCCAATCCCGCAGTGAATCTGTTGGCCGCAGCTTTGGATTCTAGCAATGAGCACTTTATTCTTTCTTTAAAGGTATCACACCTGTGAAGTTTTATTATTTCTTGATTATCAATTAGATGACCATCGATTACCGACCAATACTCATTCTTTCGCATGTACGAAGCCCATTACTTTGGTCTCAGTGTAGTGTTTGTTTCTGTTCTTTTGTTGGCACATTGGTCATAACTGGTTTAATTTGTCTGTTTGGGAATGGGGTCTTGCAGTGTAGCCCTGGCTGTCCATCCTTTCGCTTCACCCTCCCAGCTGGGATTAGAGGTGTGTACTTCCACACTTGGCACATATGCGGTTACTAACTGAAGTCCACAGTTCACAATATACCTCACAATGGGCTTTGCATGTTTAGTGGCCTTTGATTAATGCACGATGTTGTGTGTCCTTGCCTCGGTGTATACTGTCCTAAATCCCTGTGTGCCACCTGCTCAACCTCCTTCCTGTCCTCTGCCTTCACCCCAACAGACCCTAAAATACATATCCAAATGATGACTGAAAACCTAGTGTAGAAATCTCTTCACATTTACGCCCCTAGTCCCCCTTTCTGCACATTTCTAGGGATGTGGGAAATATCATTCATAAACTCTTATCTCCTGACAGGGAAAATCTCATTCATAAGCTCCATCTTGGACAGGGGAAATCTCATTCATGAATTCTATCCTGGACAGGGGAAATCTCATTCATAAACTCCATCTCCCGACAGGGTGCTACATCAGCATGGGCTCCCACACAGACACAGCTGCTTAGCTGGGATCTAGAGCCACCCACGGGACTGCGGTCCTCGCTGGCGACAGCGGCGCAGGGGCTGGGCTGGGATGAGGGCTCTGGCGGCCTGCGGCCTTTTGTGTCTATGCACAGAGCACTCTGAGATCAGAGTGGGAGGCAGCCCGGGGAGTCTGGGGACTGCAGCTTCCTGGCCGGGCTCTTCTAGCACATCTGAGGATGACAGATTTTGGCCGAAGGAAAGAGACGTCGGAAAGGGAGGTCAGAAGTGGAGCCTATGCTTCTGGAAGGTCGGGCAGGTACACGGATGGCTTCTGCAGAGCTAGGGGAGCACTCAGCATCCCCTACGGTGCTTTAGAAAGACGGGACATGTGGGTGCGGAGGGCTATGATTCTTTGGATTCCATTTTTTCTTTTCTCCATGGGTTTTCTGTGATGCAACATCTTTCTCCCAGCTCTGCGAAGGTGTGGAGCCATGCTGTTGGCCCGTGAAGGCTTTTAACCAAAGACAGGCTTCATGGGAAGGGAGAGGCAGGGGTTGGAGGTGTTTGGGAGTTGCTGGATCTTTGTGTCCAGGGGATAGGATGCACTGAGCGTTGAGGAAGGTCACCCTGACCGTGGGGCCATCTCACACCCAGGACCTCCCAGAGGGTGCCACCGCACGTAGTCCCAGAGTTTTCACAACCTCCAGAGAGTGGGGAGAGGCATGGAGAGGGTGGGTGGTCTTTGTCTTCCTCTCTCCCTTCACTTCCTCAGGGCTGTGATGAATTATCTTGCATATCGTGTGTCCTGTGGTAGTCTGGATTTCGCGAGCTAGCTCATCATGGAAGAAAACAGTGCTCATTTGTGGCCATTTTGGACAGAGTCCCCACATCCACGTGTTGAGATGGTGCTGTGCATAATGGAGCTAAGATTTACATGGGACAGAGCACCACATTCCTTCCGAGGAGTCTGGCGGTGGCTTCACATCGGGTACGGGCAAGTCTGCCCATCGATTTCACATCTCTAAAACTTGAGCTACAACGGCGATTCCATATCCTCGCAAAGATTCTTGTCAAAATCTTTCTCCCCAGTGCCCTTGGCGCCCGTGGGCATTGCCAGCTGTCTATTCCCATCATCTGTAACATCCAACAACAGACAGAAATGTTGAGCGTAACTGTGCCACGAGGGACGTGGCTCGTGACAGACTGGCATCTTCCCTCATAGCTAGATGGTTTCAAGACAGGAAGCAGCTGGTTGTGGAGTTTTATTGGGGTGTGAACCCCTTGAACCTGGCTTGTTGTTCTACAACATGGTGTCACACCTGTCTCCAACCTCAGCCTGCCATGGAGGGGCCAGGTACTCTATGAAGGGGCCCAGGGAGGGGCCGAGTGCTGGCTGAAGGGGTCTCTAAGATATCCTGGGGACCAGAGATGGCTTCCTGGTAAGGCTGAAGTGGGAGTTGTCTGAAGGAGGGCTGGAGCTGGCTGGATGTAGGGAGATGTGTGCATTACATATAGCTGGCTCATGATACACCCTGGAAATAGCTAGAGGTGTCCACAGCTGGACCCTCGGGTGGACAGCAGGAAGTGACCAACGTCGGTCCATCCAGAGGATGGGAGAGGGCCACATGACGTGGTTAGCTTCCCTGAGAGCTTGTCTCTGAAATCCTAGTGCAGCCTGAGGGTAGGAAAGCTAGAATGCTTTCATAAACAGTTCACCGCCCCAATGAACAACTTGTCCAGAGTGGAGCACCACAGCTCGGAGCCCTGGAGACAAATTCCCCATGCAATCTCTTGGGCGTGCCGAGGAAATCTAGCTGCGGAGGGCTGGGTGTCGTGTGACAGGCCAGCGGGTGCGTGGCGTGGCTGTCAGCCCTTGGAATGTCCGTGGTCTGCGTCCTCTCCTGTGGAGTGCCGCAGCCTGCTGGCTTGTGGATCTGGTAGGTGGTGGTTGGCCAGAACGATCTCAGAGGCTCCTGCCTCTGAGTTTCTGCAGGAAAGGACTGGGTGGGGAGTCGACGGAGGGCGGGGGGAGGGGGCACCTCAGTGGGGTTGGCCTTTTGGCTGTAAGCTCACGAACTTGGACTATCCTAGACAGCCTCAGGCTCACCCCACAGCTCCCTTGGCTCACCTAGCTTGGCGGCTTGACATCTTTGAAGGTTAACCCTGTGTTTTCTGAGTTGTCCACGGTGATGTGTTCCTTCTGTGTATCAGTCAGCTTCTGCTGCAGTAACCAACAGCCCCTAAATTGCTGGCTTCTGACAACTGCCTATTTCCCATTCTGAGAAGTTGGACTTGGCCGGGCTTGGCTGCTGTCCGTGGGTGCGCTGCCTCCCAGCAGTGGTCAGACTCAACAGCATGGAGTGGCAAGCGATTCTCCTTTCAGCTTCTCCCGAGGCCTGGTGCACCTTCGCTGTCGCTCACCATCAATGAAGAAAGCATTCTCTCCTTCTGAGAGGCAAAGGCAAGAACAGGGCGACTCCCCGGCTTCCTTGTCCTGCTGTGAAGAGGGGGAGAGATGAGAGCGAGGAGCAGTGACGCCCAAATAGGCCTCACTGTGCCCTGTGTCAGCTAGCTGGTGACCTCTTCCTGCCTGTGGCTTCCACTCCCAGCCACGCTTCCACCCGACCTTCCTGCCACATCCAGGCTCCTTACCCCACCGCCCGAGGCAGCATCTCTGGGTGCCCAGTAGCTGGCGTCTAAGCTCACCAGGATGTAACAGGAAACCGGATGTAGCCCCGGGTGGGCAGGAAGCCTGTCCTGTGACAGTCAAATGAGCATCCAAACCCCATTTCTGTCCCCAGATCTTTACTTTTCCCTCTGTTAGAGGTTACCAGTATTGCCAGCTACTCAGATCGGCCTTCAGATCTTGAGCATGAGAGCATTTTATTGACTTGGAATCATTATTTTCTAATTTTTCTTCCTTTTTTTATTTTTTATTTGTTGGTTGTGGGGCCTGAACTTTGGTCCTGGGCGCTGTCCCTCAGCTCTTCAGCTCAAGGCGAGTGCTCTACCACTTGAGCCACAGGGCCACTTCTGGCTTTTTCTTCTTATGTGGTGCTGAGGAATGGAACCCAGGGTCTCATGCATGCAAGACAAGCACTCTACCAATGAGCCACCTTTTCAGCCCTATAATTTTTCTTTTAAAAGCCTATTTCCTTACCTGGGAGACAATACCACCCGTATCTTAAAACCAAACTAATATTCCTTTTATTGGTCATTTTCCAGTTGTGCCATTCTTCCTTTGTAAGTAGACAGGCTGGCCACAGAATGCCTGGAGATTTCACAGCTGAAAGCAAAAGTCAATTCTGGCTGTCATGCCGGGGCAGTGCTGAACTGGAATTTCTATCTTGTCCCTGGAGTAATGAACAAGAATGAAAGAATGAGTCATGGCTTTGCTACAGCATAACCTTTCTACCCAACCCAGCCCGACCCAGGCCTGGCCACACAAAACCAGACACAGCTAAGGGCACTTCTGAAGATGCTCCCTTGTATGACAACATGCACTAGTGACCTACAGACTCTGTACGTGGAGTACTTAGCAGTACTAACTCACAAAGGACTCACAGCCTGGAGATTCCAGCAGAGACTAGTACTTATACTTGGTTCTCTGCTGTGGAATTCTGGGATATTCCTGTGATACATTCCCATCCCAACATGCAGAACTCGGAGCTGGAATAATGCAGCGCCCATTCGAGCCCATCAAAGGCTCACAGGTGAGATCAGACCTGCTCTTTACATTTGAGATTGACTCAGGAAATCAGAGCATAACCTCTATGTGCTTCTTCCTCTTTTGTTTATGTTGATATTCTCATAACTGTGATGAATTATCTCTCAAGATGAAATTAATGCCTTAAGCCAGAACACTATCAATTCTCCGGTATGACAACACCTGGAGACGGGGCAATAGCTTAACTAATTTATGAAGCCATAAGTCTGGTCATAAATTCTGGCCCTATAAATGGTGTCAGGCACAGTAGATTGAAATATAAGAGGTTCATTTAATTTATTGTGTGGGTCTCCCGAGCTATCCCCATTAGGAGAATCTCAGAAGCCGGATTCTCTTAGGTGCCATTGTGCGTTTTTACATGAAGACTGAAGGCCACAGTTTTAATTAGCTGTGAGGCCAGGAATGAAGAAGGCTGGGAAGGCATTGAGATTTAATAAGAGAGCAGGAGGGACAAAGAAGAGGACAAGCAAGAAGAGAGGGGAGGGAGAGGAAAAGGCAATGCCATAGCTTGGAAAAGATACCCACAACTGGCTCTCTGGGTACCAGGTGTGCATGCTACAGTCCTAGGCCCCTTTGCCCCTGGGCCTTGTGAAGCTGAGCATCTTGAACGGCTTTCAGCTCAGTGGATGGAGAGGCTGCGTTATGAAAGAGGAGGAACAGGAACGGCTGCTGATACCATCTTGGAAAAATCAGAGGAGTGGATCACAGTGACTGGAAGTGGATACTGGATTCCTGTAGCTCCAGCTTTGTAGAACCCTGGCTGAGTTGCATCTACTTAACATTTTAGGTCCTTCTTCAGTTTCTTCTTCAGATACTGACTTTGCTTTGTGAAGTGGCTGGGCTCTGCTCTTTATTTTATAGAGACCTGCTTGTCTTGGCCACGCTGTGTGCATGTACATCTTCTGAAGGACGCTGTAGGAGTTTTACTTTAAAGTTTTTTTTTTTAATATTTGTTTTCCTAAACAAGGAAACTTACCTACTCAGGGACTTTAGCTAGGGTAGATTAAAATGTCACCAGTGAAGCCTCTTGTATGAGGTCCAAAGAGTGTCGCTGCTTTATGTCTGGAGTTGCTGCTTCATTGTGAAGGGGTGTGGGTTGTTCCACCCACTTAGGGTCCTAATGTTTCTGTCTCCCTCACACTTCCGAGGTCATTGTCATCCCCGGGCTGCAAGGCTGTCTTCTGACTCAAAGCTTCTTACAGGTGAGATCTCCCTCCTTAACTTCGGTCCCTGCTTCCCATGAGGCTGGGTTGTGGCATTTCAGCTTTTCGGTTTCCCATATATGACTTGCTTCGCTTTTCTGGAAACTTCTGCTTTTCAATCCCACTGCTCATCATCTGGAAGGCTCTTTTCAGCCAGCTCCGTTGACAAGCGAGTGGAAATGGTAAATGGTGCTCCGTGGCACTGGTGGCCCCGTGGCCCCACCCCTGCCCCATTCATTTCACGGAGCCTTATTCCTGCCTGGCACCACTAGGGGGTCGTCCTCTGAGACTGCTGTCCGTGCTGCCCGTGTTGGCACCCTCGTGGGTACTCCGGGCCTTCTGCCCCTCCCTGCTGTGGAGACAGCCCCATCGTTGTTGGTGCCCCGCTGTGGATTCTAAACATGCTCTCTAGAAGACAAAGACCATGGGCCTGAGTGAAGCACTTCAGGTGTCATCCACACGGTGGAGGGACTACAGAAGCCTCAGTGAATGAGCCGCCTCCTCAGTGACTTGAGTTAGTTCTCAGGGAAGAGACCGTCTCCAGATGTGCCCTGTACTGTGTTCAAGGACGGTTACGTTAGGAGGTAAAAAGGTGAAGAAGGAAGGTATAGGAAAGGTAGAACTGCTATCTTTATGCTTTAAAAAAATCTATGAAGGCCACTTGGAATGAAGGCATAGAGTGTTTTTTTGTTTTTGTTTTTTTTTTTAAGAAAACTCTGACTTGATCAAACAGAATGTTCTAAATGTCAGCCCTGGGCATTGCCTGTGAGGATTCTCTGCACTGGCGGTTGTCCTGTGGCCTTTCCCTCTGGTGAAGGAGGATACCACTGGCAACGAGATCCTTCCGCAAGTGCAATCTGTTGTGGTTGGAGGAAGGGCTGGAAAAGAAGATGTGCCCAGTGTCTAGGTGTGTTTTCCATGAGCAGCTTTTTCCAGAAGGATCTTTCACTAAGTCTCTTTATGTAATCCCTGTTTATGATAGCATCTGATCTTGGAGCTGGAAGACCATTGATGTCATTTTTGCTCGGTTGCCCTGGGACTCCGCAGGGAACTTTGGGACTCTGAGTAGTGGTACTGAGTAGTGGTACAAAAGACTTCTGAGTAGCCTTTTGGTTCCAAGAGGAGTTCAGAAATCAACGCAGAGCTGTGTGTATAACAAAGAGAAATAAAAAGAAGGGCCCGGGAGCCTGCGTCCTCCCTGGGGCTTTGAGGAGGGCCCTCACCCCCCTGCGGGCTGTGCTTGTAATAAGCATGGGGGAGGGGAGGGAGTTTGGGTGCCTCCTGAGCAGATGATGCTCACGCTCTCTCAGAACCATTGTTCAAGTCGGGTCTCCCCCACTCCATTCCACTGTTTCACCTTACCCCACTTACCGCCCTGCACCCTCCCCATCCTAGCCTCCAACCCCACCCCATCCCAACCCCCCTCCTACCCTCTTCATCCCACCCCCTCCCACCCTGTCCTACTCCACCAGTTCCCAGCCTGCCCCTTCTACCCTTCCATCCCATACCCCTCATACCTCCCCTCCTCCATCCCACAGCTGGCTCCTGGGTACTTGGCACAGAGCTAGGCTTGGAGGAGGTGCTGACTGTGTGCTTAGTGTCGTTTGGGCAGCAATCTGGGCTCTCGGGCCTTTCCTTTTGCTACGGTTCATCAGCTCTTTGTAATTAATTGATTTTTACTGCATCTCATTTCAAAGTTATGAAAGGAGCTCAGTATCTTAATTATAATAATAAACCACTCCCCGTTCCTTGGCTCACTCGGTGCTCTGGGTGCACACTGAGCCATGCGTGCCTGGCGCAGTCCTGCACGGGAAGCCAAGCTGCAGGGATGGCAGGTATGCTGGCAGTGTGTGGCTCCGTAGCAAAGGAGAGCTGCAGCTGACCCCCATCTCCTTTCCCGCCTGCCTGTGGTGACTCTGTCTTGTTTGGTAGCTTGGAGTTTTTTCCACTGAGTAGAGTATTTACAGCCAGGGAAACGGGCAACCAACCAGAGCTTTTTTCCCTCAAATTAAACATGCAATCAAACTCGTTTAATCAGCCCTGGAATTGTAGTCAGAATCTCCGTACTAATACTCAGCGCTCATTGGCTACATGCTCTGCACATGCAGACGCTGTATGGACTCCCATCTGGATGACCTCAGCCATAGTATCTACTGAAAAGGAAAAGCGATAAGAAGAAGGTCCTTCAACTCACCAATGTCTGAGTCCGTATTAGAGCCCACGTAAGACTCAGAACCTACAATCCTATCCTTGGGGGTTCACTTACTTCCTCACAAAGACCTTCATCGAGCCCCATTTCCTCTCCCAGGTACCCTTCAGGTGTTCAAGGCCCTAACCAAGAGAGCAGGAGCTCAGGAGATTGAGGTATGAGGGCAGTCAGTGTGGATAACGGACCAGAGAGCCATTTTACTCATCTGGCCCGGCCAGCACCTCCACATTGTGTTCTCTATTTTATCACTTGGTGAGGGAGTGGTGGGTTTTGTGGGCCATGCTGATGTTGGTGGTTTGATTTTTATAGTGGTTTAATGGCTTTTGTGAAGTAGGGCCCTCATGGATACCCATGGTTTCAGGGTGACTTCTGGTAAGAAAGTGTCTCTAAAAAATCACTTCTGCCTTTTGTCAGGATAAAGGTTATTAGGACACCACTTGGGGGGATTTGGGGCCTCTCGGGTGGACAGTGATGTCATTCTAGCCTCATAACAATGAAGTAAGTAGCCTGTAGCTCCTTTCTCTCTGAGGCACGCTCAGCTGTCTGTCACCTGCACAAGTCCATGAGTCCTAGCACATGATAGACTTGGAAGACTCCTTGGTCTGGACACAGGCTGGTTCTCCCAATGAAGAGACCCCTGCCTGGCTCAGTTGGCTAAGCTCACACCTTCCTCACCAATCCCGTCAGCGGGCCAGACATCCACCACCCTCCTGCATCACCCTTACCAAGCTGACCCGGTTGCTTCAAATGGATTAGGGGGCAGAGAGGGGAAGATGGCTGATCGGCACGGCTGCCGGCTCACCCCAGTGAGCACTCATACCTTATGCTGCTGTGTTGGTCACTGTGGCTACCTTTGGGGGCAGAGCATGGGAAAGGATGGTGGTGTTCTCAAGAAAATGAGAAGGAGGGACTGGGAAGGTGGCTCAGTGGTAGAGCGCTTGCCTTGCATGCTCGAGGCCCTGGGTTCGATTCCTCAGTCCCACATAAGCAAAAAGAAAAAAGCCGGAAGTGACGCTGTGTCTCAAGTGGTAGAGCGCTAGCCTTGAGCTGAAGAGCTGAGGGACAGTGCCCAGGCCCAGAGTTCAGGCCCCACGACTGGACCCCCCAAAAAAATGAGAAGGAAGGGAAGAGGGATGTTGGTTTTCGGAGGGAGAACTTGGACCCTGGATTGATTGAGTGCTCAAGGAAGCCATCATCCCAGACCCGGGTCCCCGCCAACGTGCAGTTTGCAGGCATGTCACTCGCTCAGCCCTGTGTCCATTTTAATGATGCAAAGAGGAAGGGCAGGGCTTGTGTTAGGAAAGGAAAACTTTCCCTAGAAATCCAAGTAGATGTGTGCTTACATCTCTCACCTGGCTACGTGTACGTAGAAGGTAGCCTGGGCCGGGTAGCTCTTACATGAGGGTCCTGCTGGGCAAAATGATATTGGGGCTTAGTGTAAAGATGAGAAGGAGTGAATGAGTGTTGACTGGGCATTAGTGATAGTCACCCTTCTCCCCCATGGAGCTACTTCTTCCTGCCTTTAAATAACAGATTCCTGTTATGGAAAAGATGCTGTAAAGATCCCAGGGCTTTGGGCTCTGAGTCAAAATGCTTCTCTTCTAGCTGATATCCTCCCATTGCTGTGGAAAAATTCTCTCTGCTGACGGAGCCTCAGTTTACCTATGGTTCAAGGACTGGGCTTTCTTCTGGGCCCTGGGGGGAGGGTGGGGGTGGGGTAGGGCACTCTGTGTCTTTTGGAAGCCAGCTGCACATGGGCCTGCGGTTCCTTCCTTGCTCATGGTCATGGAATGGAAGTAGCAACTGTAGCCACCCACCACCTTTACTGCTTCACCCTTACCAAATCGACCAGGTTGTTCCAAATGGATTAGTGGAGAAAGAGGGGAAGATGGCAGATCAGCAAGGCTGCTTACGTCCCATGAGTACTCATTCTCATCCGCTGCTGTGTTGCTCGCTGTTATCTGCTGGTGGCTACCTTTGGAGCCAGTGCTTGAGAAAGGATGCTGGTGTGAAAACGAGAAGGAAGGAAGGGAGGGAGAAAAAGAAGGATGAAAGGAAAGAAAGAAAGGAAAAGAAACGAGAGGAAAGGAAAGGAAGGAAGGGCAATTTCCCTTTGGTGTTTTTCACTTTCCTTGAAGTGTGGCTGCCAGGTATGTTTGGTGATTTTCTCTGCAGTAATGAATCCACCCCCAGCTCTGCTGAGAGTGAGCCATTAGGTTTCATGTTCTAATCAGTTCTGAGAAGACATATGCCAACCATAGCCTGGGAAGTAGCAGCTTGTGGGAGGTTTTATTTATGAAGAGTCTGGCTAATACTCTGTGATTTCTTTTTTAAACTCATGGCAGTTAAACTGCCTGGGCTCATTTGGGACTGTACTGAAAGCCGTGTGTGTGTGTGTGTGTGTGTGTGTGTGTGTGTATGTGTGTATCTGTCTGTGTGTAGCTCTCAGTATTGAACCTGGAATCTATGCATGCTAGGCAAGTGTTCTCCCACTAAGCCAAACCTCAGCTCCTCTTTTAAACAGTGCTATATAAGTTTACCAGCATATTTACTTCTAATACCTTCATTCTGAGGTCCTACTATGCCAACCTGATTATGTGCTTGAAACGTGGCTTACGTATGCACATCTTGTTTAAGATGATGAGAGCTAGCTGACAAAGGAAGACAACATAGGACTTTGGTGTGTCCTCACTGTTAAAATGTCTCATCTGGAAACAGGTGCAGTACTTTGGTGTGCAGATAGCATTGTCTGCTTAGTAATGTTGAAGAGATAACAACAGGTCCTGCTAGCTGTGTGTTGTGTTTTTCTTCTCTTCATTTGTGAACACATGCAAGTTTTCAATGGCAGGAGGATGGCAGAAGACAAAGGATGTTTGAAAGGGGGACACATAGGGTTTAGCCTGGAAGATCTCTCCTGGCAATAGAATTCTGTCCTGTGAGATACCAGGCTTTCAAAAAATAGACACAGCATCAAAGAGCAAGTCTGAGGATGGAAACAATGCATTTTTAAATCAAATCAAACATTTCTCCCTGTCCTTTGGGGAACGCATTAGAAGCTACCAGATTTGGAGGTGATGAGGGGAAGAGGGATGGGAGCAGATTTGAGCTTTATGATCCAACAGCTCACTGTGCCGAGCCGGGTGCCTGCTGGGGCGGGGAGAGCTGCGGTGCAGCTGGTGCTGCGCAGTTGGCGGCGCGTACGCACGTCCACGTCCATGCGGTCACTGGATGCTGCTGGGGCGGGGAGAGCTGCGGTGCAGGCTGGTGCTGCGCAGTTGGCGGTGCGTACGCACGTCCACGTCCATGCGGTCACTGGACGCTGCTGGGGCGGGGAGAGCTGTGGTGCAGGCTGGTGCTGCGCAGTTGGCGGCGCGTACTCACGTCCACGTCCACGTCCATGCTGTCACTGGACGCTGCTGGGGCGGGGAGAGCTGCGGTGTAGCTGGTGCTGCGCAGTTGGCGGCGCGTACGCACGTCCACGTCCATGCGGTCACACAGAGGAGGGAGATACGTCTGAGTCGTTGTTCTGCTTTGTTTTCCTCACATTGCAGAACACAGTGATAGCTCAGATCAACGCTTCATTGTCCTCCCCGGGTGCTGGTGGCTCACGCCAGTCATCCTAGCTACTCAGGAGGCTGAGATCTGAGGATCATGGTTCAAAGCCAGCCTGGGCAGGAAAGTCCTTGAGACTCTTATTTCCAATAAACCACCAGAAAACTGGAAGTGGCACCATAGCTCAAGTGGTAGAGCACTAGCCTTGAGCTGAAAAGTGCAGGGACAGCGCCCAGACCCAGAGTTCAAGCCCCCTCCCCATCCCACACAAAAAGTTCATTGTCCTCAAGTGGCAATTTAATCCCTGGCCTCTATCTGTACTGTTTTCCTTGAAACTTCAAAGAATCCAAGCTCCTTGTGCTAGACAGACAGACTGACAAGCAGGCAGACAGGCGTGTGTGCACACATGCACACATGCATGTGCATACACACACACACACACATACACTGAACACATAGAGCTGGTCACAAGCCGGACACACACACATGCACTGGACACACAGAGCTGATCAGAAGCCGGACACACACACACACACACACACACACACACACACACACACACACACACACACGGGACACACAGAGCTGATCACAAGCTGGCCCGTCACACAACTGGGGTGGACAAGTGATAGGGAACCGGCAGTGACTTAAAAGATGTGGCTGCTCGCTGCCCTTTAACCCCACACGGCTGGTACGTGGCTCTTACTGCTAGGAACCCAGAATTCTTCAGGGGACCTGTCAGCTACTGTTCCCTTCCGGAAGCGTTGCCTGGTGAGGTGGGTTCGAATCCTGGGCGGGAGGGCTGCGTGAGTTCCCAGAGTTCCTACACATGTGCAGGTCCTCCTGTCTTCCTCGTGGCCCCTTGTCTGTCCCCATCCTGACGGTCCCCACCACAGCAGGGCTCCAGAGAAGTGGAAGGTGCATTGGAAATGGTTTGAATGGACTTTTCTTTCATTTTGTTTATTTAAAATACACAAAGGCCCAGTCAAACAAAATAACCACAAAACGGATGTGCTCACTGACCATGTTCAATGTATGCTAACACTTTGCTCGGTCTTCTTCTGATTCCTTGGGAAGAAATGTAGTGCAGAGTCGATGGTTCACCTGCTCTCCCTCTCCCCCCCCCCCCCCCCCGCCTCCATCTAGTTATGTACACTGCTCTTTGTGGGGGTTCAGTTCTAATTATTTCATAATTTTCTTTGCTTGGCTCATTCACTTCGATGTTTTAAGTCTGTAAGTCTTTCTCAAGTCTGTAAGTCTCTTAACCTCTCCCTGCAGTTCCTCAGCTCGAAGCACTTCATGTTGAGCCTCATGAAGCTATGTCTGTTTCTATTCATAATTCTGTGTTTATGTAAATTTTTGTTTACGGATGTTGAGGTTCTGTTGTTTGGTACACTTTGATTCTGGATGTTTGCATCTTCTTTTTGGTGAATTGTTGCTTTTTACCATGTCTTTATCTCTCATAAATGATTTTGTCCCAAAGTTGACTTTTCTGTGATATTAGAAGTACCGTTCCAGCTTTCTGTTTATAATTTACTGGCCTGCTTTTTTGGGGTATATTAGTAGATCTTTTTCAATAAGTCTATATTAAAATTTTCTTTTTATCTATGGCTTAGGTACATCTCTCATAAGTAGGGTATAAATAGACCTATAAAATCACCAAGATGGAGAAGATCTGTAGTTTAATAAGTGATATTTATGTCATTTATAACTATGGAATATCTCACATAGTTATAATTACAGATAGGTGTTCGTTCATGTCAGATTATTTTGTGTTTTTCATCTTTGATCCTGTTCTGACTTTATCAAGATTATACCTTCTATCTCTATCTTCTATCTTTTATTTGGGGAGTGCGCACACTTTAATTGTATAGTCTACTTGGGCTTTCCCTGCAAATGTTGTGTTGCTTCCAGTTACCTCCTCCTATCCCTCCTGGTACTGTTGCTGAATTCTTTGGTTCTACTTTATTTTAAAATCCTTCTTCATGCATGTGATCATTATTATCGTGTGTGTGTGTGTGTGTGTGTGTGTGTTTTGATTGGTCATGGGGTTTGAACTCAGGGCCTAGGCACTGTCCCTGAGCTTTTTCATTCAAAGCTAGCGCTCTACCACTTTGAGCCACAATGTCACTTCTGGTTTTCTGATGGTTAATTGGAGAGAAGAGTCTCATGCACTTTCTTGCCTCGGCTGGCTTTGAACTGTGGTCCTCAGATCTCAGCCTCCTGAGTAGCTAGGATCACAGGCATGAGCCACCAGCACCCCGCTGTTATCATATTTTAAATTGTGTCAGCGCTTATCTAGATGTATCAGCTTGCCTACTGATTTTCTTTGTTTAGTCCTTGCTTCTTGAATTTCATTTCTTTTGCCTTCTGGGTTTAATTTCCTCCTCATTGAAGATACATTCTGGTAGTCCTTTAATTAAATGTCTTTGGTAGTAATGCCTTTCAGCCTTGGACTCTGCGTTCACTCCATTCTTACGTGACAGTGTTGGCTGACAGGCGTTTAGGGCACCAGTGATTTTCCCTTAGCACTTTGAAGGTATTATTTTATTGCCTTCTGGCATCTACTGTTGCTGAAGAGAAATCTTGTATCCATCAGGTTGCTTCCTTTGTAGATAATCTCTTTTCTGCTCTCCAGCCACCTCTAGTACTTTCTCTTTGTCTTTGATGTTTTATTGTGATATGTCTAGATGTGGATTTAATTATGTCTATTTTCTTTTTTTCTTCTGTTCCCATTTACTACTACTCCCAAATCCAGTTACCATTTTCCTCTGGTACAACTTTTCGATATTTCTTACCCTCCATTTTCACCACCCACAGACAATAAGAAGTACTACTAAGCAATGAACTTCATACATCAGTCTGCTTTCTTCTTGGCCCACCTCCTTCCTTTCTAGAAATTCCACTAATTTTTCTCATCATTATTGAACAATTGCTTTGTGCATCAAGCCTTTCATTTCAGAGCCTGTCTTCACCTCAGCTCTGTCTGGCTTAGGTTCTATATCATTTCCCATTATGACGTTGATTTTAATGAATTAATTAGCTTTTTTTTGGCATTACTGGGGTGTGATCTCAGGGCCTTATATCTGCTAAGTCGGTGCCCTAACACTTGTGCTATTCTCCAGCCTTTATTTAATTTTTTAAGGGGTTCTCAAAACCCAAGTGCTTAGTGCATAGGACTATATAAAATGAAGCATAAGAACTCATGGAAACAAGAGGTTCTCACTAGACCCTGTATATAGTTCATTCTTTTTTCTTTCTTCATTTCTCTTAATTTTTTGAACCTCGTGTTTTGCATAATAGACAATGCAATATGGGCAAGGGCAAGGGAATCACAGAGATATCAGAACAAGGCATGAACTGCAGAAACACTGATACTCACTTGACACTATGTTAGATATCAACATTCCAACTTGGGGAGGATATGGAGGAGTAAGTGGGAGATAAGAAGGGATGGGGTAACAATGATTAAAAGCAAATGTACTTATTGCCTTACCTATGGAACTGTAACCCCTAGCTCATTACCTTTTCAATTAAAAAAAGTCAACCAGTAAATATCATAGTCTTTATAGAGCATGAAAATAAAGGTCATTAAAATTTATTCTACAGATGTTTTTGATTTGATCTTTTAGCCATTGTGTTTGGGTGCTAATCCTTTTTGTATCTGCAGAAGTCTATTTATTTTAGATTTTCTGCATGGACTATGTAATACTTTCCTGAAAGTTTATGTCTAGTGGGGATAGTTTGTTTTCTTTTTCTTTTTTCTTTTTTTTTGTCTGTCGTGAGGCTTGAACTCTGGGCTTGGGTGCTGTCCCTGTGCTCTTCAGCTCAAGGCAAGCACTCTACTGCTTGAGCCACAGTGCCACTTCCAGTTTTCTAGTGGTTTATTGGAGATAAGAGTCTCAGGGAGGGCTGGGAAGGTAGCTCAGTGGTAGAGTGCTTGCCTTGCATGCATGACGTCCTGGGTTCGATTCCTTAGCACCACATAAACAAAAAAGGTCAGAAGTGGTGACGTGGCTCAACTGGTAGAACATTCGCCTTGAGCTGAAGAGCTGAGGGACAGCACCCAGGCCCAGAGTGCAGGCCCCATGACCAACAATAAACAAACAAACAAACAAATCCCACTCAAGACCAAAAAAAAAAAAAAGAGTCTCAGGGACTTTTCTTCCTGGGCTAGCTTTGAACTGTGATCTTCAGCTCTCAGCCTCCTGAATAGGAGGCTAGGATTACAGTTTGTTTTCTTCATTGTGCATTTAATATAACCTAAGGCGTCAAGTGAGTCTGCATGGTAGAGTCATGGGGTTTATAGTGGATCCAATCACTCTGTCTGTCCATCTATTAGTTATTGAATTATTTTATCTATCCATCTGTCTACCTACCTGTCTATGTACCTGCCTACCTACCAGCTATCCATTTATTATGCATCTATTGTTTTAGAAAGCATGTATGTATATATGTATGTCTCTGTCATCTATCTATCTATCTATCTATCTATCTATCTAGCTAGCTAGCTAGCTAGCTAGCTATATCTTATCTCTGTCTGTGCTGTTTTACCTTATACAGGTGATTTGGCTTTTGCTGTCATTAATCTGTTCTTATTGCCAATGTCTGTAGGCACACTATCAATTTCCTTGCTAGATGAGTTCATCTCTGGGCCTCCTGCTTCTTAAGTCATACACTGTGACTTTTTTGGGGGGGTCCGAGACCAGACTCAAACTCAGTATCTTACACTTTCATTTATTGGCTGGCACTCTGCTACCTGAGCCACTTCTCCAGCCCATAAGCTGTGACCTTTCTCCCTACCCACAATGCTTTCATTTGTAAGCCCAGTTCCATAGGTTCCTGTGGACGTAACTACCACCTACTTCCTTTGCTCCAATTTCTTTCTATGAATTTAGACTTCCTTTTGCCATTAATGTTTTATTGATAAATGCTTTTTTAAAACAAATTCCAGTGCTTGAACTCAGGGCTTCACGCACTGGCTCAACTTTCTTGATTATAGCTGGTGCTCTGTCACTTGAGCCAAGTCTCTAGCCCTGCTTTTGGCTGGTTAATTAAAGATGGAATATCTCAGATTTTTCTGGCTGGGCTGGCTTTGAGCCTTGGTCCTCTAGGTCTCAGCCTCCTGAGCAGGATTGTAGGCATGGGCCACTTACACCTTGTTGTATATATATAAATTCTTTCCATGAGCAGGGTAGGTGATTAGGCTGGATTTGCTCTCACATTCTGATGTGTTTATAATGGAATTGCCCTCTCTCTGTCTCTCCTGTGAATCTTTCATGTGATGACCTGTGGTTGCTTTTGTAAGGAGTATTTGTTGTTCTTCTAGCTAAAAGTCAGGAAGGGATGAGCATTCAATGAGAGAAATGAATTTTAAATTCCTACTGGATAATAATAGATACCGAATCACAAGAAGATAATTTCCCCTTATCATTGGTGGTGTAAATATCAATACATTATTGGTGACTTATTATTTATTTATTATTTTATCAGTTGTGGGGCCTGAACTCTGGGCCTTGGCGCTGTCCCTCAGCTCTTCAGCTCAAGGCTAGCACTCTATCACTTGAGCCACAGTTCCACTTCTGGCTTTTTCTGCTTATATGGTGCTGAGAAATCGAACCCAGTGCCTCATGCATGAGAGGCAAGCACTCTACCATTGAGCCACCTTCCCAGCCCCAAGATTTAGTTAAAATTTTTTTTTCAACGGATGTTTAGACTTTTTAGAAATTATTATAAAGGTGATGTTCATTGGAGTTACAGTTTCATAAGTCAGGTTATGAATACATTGATTTTGGGACTTTTTTTTGAGACAGAATCTCTCTTTGTAGCCAAGGCCAGCCTTATCCTTTTAATCATCCAGCTTCATTAAGCCTTCTAAGTCCTGGGATTATAGGTGTGACCTTCCGCATCTAGTCTCGGTGGAAAGGGAGAAAAATAGATGAGGCAAGGGAGAAAATAAAACCAAGAGAGTAGCCTGCGTCTGCGTGGAAGAGGGAGGAGAGGAGAGATGGAGAAAAGCTTTCACCCCATAGGCATAGGAGGTTGTTGAAGGGAAGCCTGGGCAGACCTTCAGGTAAAAGCAGGATACAAGGAATAAAATTGTTTACAGTATGAATCTCCTGGTTAACATTTAGATCCTTACTGTGGGGACAGATGGGTCATACATCTTGTTGAGAATGAGGTAATGGAAACCACATGGAGATTTGCAAGTTGTATATCCGTGCTGGTCTGGGGAGAAGGGTCTGCGGGTGTGGCTGGGACCAAGTTCTTCCAGGACTTCCCCCGGGTCTGTGGACTGGTTTAGTGCTTAGATAGGATGTAATACATAATCCTCACAGTGGACAATTTTTAATGGTGATAAAGCACTTACGTGTATTTGACTATTGTTGGAAAGACACACTGTAATGCCTAGAGGGAGATTAGGTTTGCTTTGTCAGAATATTTTTGCATTTTGACCTACACATTATAATATCATGTATTTACATGAGACTTCTTTTGATTTAAAATACAATTATATAGGAATCTTAAGTAGAAATATGGAAATAATTGGAATATCCTCACATTACGCAGCTGTTTTCATTTATGCATTAGCTTTCCTGGCTGTAATCATCCTGTATATAATATTCTTATTTTCACTGCTCAACTGATAACTCTTTTCTTGTATCTCATGAAATCATCATAGTTTTCTGGAAGTTCTGGAATGAAGACTTACTATAAAGACATACAACTAGTAAAGTTAAAAAACAAACGCAAAAAAAAAAAAAGCAAGAAATGAGTGCTGGTGGACCAGCACCTGGAATCCTTAGCTACTCGGGAGGCTGAGACCTGGAGGATGGTGATTTGAAACCAGCCCAGAGGGAAAATAAACTGTAAGACTCGATCTCCAATTAATCAGCAGAGAGCTGGGCTGGAGACGTGGAGCGGTGCAGCAGTCAAGAGCAAGCAAGCTGATTTCCTCGTTTCGTTTGAGGCAGTGCATGTGCGCTGTTCATTTCGCAGTGGCTGAGTCCCGTCCACACCTCGTCACGAGCAGTGGGAGCAGCTTTCTGGGTTGCGGGGCAATGGCTGTAGCTCTGCCCAAGCCCAGCGGCGTCTCTAAAATTGCTCAAGGACCACAGGTAGTATTCTGAAGATGTCCAGTCCATGAGTGGATCTCTGGGGGTAACTGGGTTGTGTTAAAGCCATGATGGCTGGTTTGGTCCAGATGTGTGGGTTAAGCCACGATAACATGAGGTGTTCTGTGGCATGAAACACCCCGTGTGACACCCAGATGTGACATGAGCAGTTCACAAAGCCAGTCTTCCCCGTCTTCCTGGGTGTGAGTCCTGAGTAAGCATCACTGGAACACGGCGGCGGGGGGCTGCGGGGGGCAGCCCACGGTGGGGTGATGTCCACTGCTCTTACTGCTTATCTGCCCACCAGGGGGTGTCTTTAACTGAGTGCCATCTCCTTCCGGCCCCTTCCCACACCTAGGGCTGTCTCTTGGAACTCTGTGGTCTTGTGTGCAGGGCCAGCGGCCTGTGGTGCTCTGCTCCAAGAGTAGCCACGAGGTGTTTCTCATTCTGGGGTGGAACCAAAGCGCTTTGACCTCATGCAAAACCTGCTTCTCCTTCTGTTCCACCCTTCCCTGCTGCCTGTCTCCCCCCTTTCCCTACCCCCCCATCCAGTCTATCTCCCAACCTTCCTCTCAAGACAGCCTGCGCTGTCTGCATCTTGAGAAGCTCTTAGCCACCTCTTGAGCTCCAAGCTCAGCAAGAATGATGTTACATGCCCAGGTGATGGTGCTGAAGAGCCCGAGAGTCCGCCTGAGTTCCCCGGGGGCGCGCGGGCTGGTGAACGCTGCTGCTCCCGCTGCTCTCTTAACCAGAAAGGACTGAGCAGGGGCATGATGGAGGATGCCACCAAGTATGACCCTGAGAAATTGAAATGAGGTGAAACCAGCCCTCAGAAACAACAAGACCAACCAGAATCGCCCAGAGTAAGGGGACAGGCATCATTGTGGCCCAGCACAGACATCCTTCATCAGGACTCCTGTGATTTTATCTTATTTTACTTTTGGGCAGTACTAACCTCGGTGCTTGCTAGGCAGGTGCTGTACTGCTGACCCACGCCTCCATCTTTTTGGGGTGTGTGGTTTGGGTCTTGTGAAGAAATAATTGTGAGAAGTCTTGCCTGAGGTGGTCCGCACTGTAGTCAGCATTGCCTCCTGAGCCGCGGTGAAGCAGAATGTTCGGTAGCGTGTGCCCTGGATTCCGTGCCTAGATTCCGATCTCTGGCTCCTTCGTGGGTTCCCTTTCTGCCTGTGTGTGACCTCTGCATTGTCACGTGGCTCTATCAGGAACCTGGTTTATCCATCATCCCAATGTGATGCTGCTGTGTTTTTAGAGGCCATGGAAAGGTTTCACCTTGCTAACTCCAGTTCCTGTTTTCAGCCCATATGGTTGGTTTAATGACTGTATCCTGTGTATGGATCTCTGTGGATGGGACACCAGAATCCATCCTCGTCAAACTCCATGTCCTTTCTCAGCTCCTGAGACATAGATTTTTGGGTCCCTCACCTCTAGAGTTTCTCATAGAGAAGGAAGAGGTGGGGTTTGGAATCTGTGTTTTCATAAAGTTCTGTGCTCAGCTGTCAGCTGTGTGCACAGTGGCTCCTGGGTCACTCGGGCGGGGGTGAGAGGTGGGGGGAGGGGGCAGGGCCCCAGGTTAGGTGAGGAGTTCTGCCACATTGAATACCTGGTGTGTGCATGTGTGGTATCTTTACTACACTGACTCTTCCACTGGACTTGGAACATCATCCTTACTGCTTAGCTTAGAGATTGGTCCTTGAAGGTAACGAGGTCACTGTGTAAGATTGATGAATGTAAAGACAGATGGAAAGAAGGAAAGGATGGAGGGAGGAGGATAGATAGGCGATGGGAAGATGTATGGCTGGAAGGCTGGCTGGCTGGCTGGATGGATGGGTAGAATCATGGATGAATGGGTGGACAACTGAATGAATGAATGAATGAAGTTTAGACCACAGAAGGAGAGAGTCAGTACCAGGGGAACTGGTCCATAACTCAACAGTTCTGCTCATACTCCCCTGCCTTGTATGTGCATAAAGATGGAAGACGCTCTTCCCACCATACGCTTCTTCTGGAATGCTCTTCTTCCCCTTCTAGAGTTAGGAAGCAGGTGACAGTTTCCCAGACGGTGGCCGTGGACCTTTGCTCGCCGGCTGCTTTCCTTTCTGTCCCCTGTTCCCATCCCCAGGCACTGAGAGACCAGCACCGCCGCTTGCCGCTCAGCGAGGTGTTGCTCTCCCACAAGGGAGGACGGGGCATTGCTTCTCCATTTCTTCAGCTCCCACAATCTGCCTCCAGAGCAAGCATTCGGCTAACAGTACCCCTGCAGCCTCGGCCTGTGTCAGTTGTGGGCACATCCGTGTGGCCTGCAGGGCTGGATGCTCTGAACTGGGGCAGGTTGAGCCGGGGACAGCGATGGGCTGTCGCCATCATAAACGTAGTGTTGTTGGGGGGAAGATCATTGGCTGACCCACATCCAGCAGCTCACTTGATTTTAAACTTGAACTCATGAGCGTGTTCAGACTGTTTCATGGATCCTGTGAGCACAGGTAGAAGGCGACTCTTGGACGCTAGATCCCATAGCACAGCAGGTGTCTGCGGCCACTAGACAACTCCTCGGTTCAAGATGGCGCTGTCAGCAGGGATGCCCCACTTGCCATGGCAGGACGTGCCGAGGTGGGCGGGATGCGCTTATACCTGTGCCCTTCCTCATCCGCAGCAGAAACCTCTGGATTTCCTTCATTCCCTCTGCCCCCTCCCCCATGTCTGCAGCATCTTAATTTTTCCCTCAGACGGCCTTCCTCATTGCTCCAAGGTGGCTGTCAGAGCTCCAGGCATCACGCAGGACTGATCGCACATGCCTTTTCTTCATAAGTCTAGACCTGGTCTCGACTCCTCTTGTTCACTCCACCCCATCCCCATCAGCCAGTGCTGAACTGGCCAGAATCACAACACGTGTCCATGAAGAAGAGCGCTCACAAGGGGATTTACGGGGGAGAGGCAGGCTTGTCCACCCTGGCTTGTGTGAGGTAGACGTCGCACCGGGGGCACACTGGGGCTCGTTGCCTTTGCTTTGCAGGCCTGGGGATTGAACCCAGGGCCTTGTGCTTGCTGGGCAGGCCCTCTGTCACTTGAATCACACCCCAGCCCTGGAGCTGCTTCTGCAAAGAAGAAGGGACAGCTGGTGGCATCTTTGCCACCATTCTAGCCACGCATGAAGAAAGCTGGCTTTGCCCTTATGTGTCCCGGTGAGTCTGGTTCTCTGGGTCACTCTGGCATCGTGTTGCTGTGTGATGGAAATACAGTAGAGCCTTCTTTTTTTTTTTTTTTTTTGTGAAAATACTCTACAGAGGGGTTACAATTACATGAGCAAGGTAATGAGTACATTTCTTATCAAGCATTGCAGCCTCCTCCCTTGTTTCCCCTTCCCATCTCTCCCCCCATCCCCCCCCCCCCCCCCAGTAGCGCCTTCTGGATGGGATAATGTCGCTTATCTATGGCACTGTACATTTTCTGGCTTGGAGTCAGTATCTTATTTTCTTTCTTCCAATAGCTGACTTCTGTTTTTTTGTTTTTTTTTTCTTTTTAAATTCTGGTCCTGGGCCTGAACTCAGGGACTTGGTGTTGTCCCTGAGCTTTTTAGCTCAAGGCTAGCCTGTCCCCTTGAGCCACAGCTCTACTATGGCTCTTTGGTAGTAACATTGGAGATAAGAGTCTCACAGACTTTCTTGCCTGGGTGGCTTTGAACCACAATCCTCAGATCTCAGCCTCCTGAGAAGCTAGGATTACAGACTTGAGCCACCAGCACCCAGATTGCCCGCCCGCCTGCCCTTCCTTCCTTCCTTCCTTCCTTCCTTCCTTCCTTCCTTCCTTCCTTCCTTCCTTCCTTCCTTCCTTCCTTCCTTCCTCCCTCCCTCCCTCCCTCCCCCCCTCCCCCTCTCCCCCCTCTTTCTTTCTTTCTTTCTTTCTTTCTTTCCTTCTTTCTTTCTTATTTTCTCCCTCTTTCCGTCCTTCTTTTCTTTCTCTCTCCTTCCTTCCTTCCTTCCTTCCTTCCTTTCCTTCCTTCCTTCACTTCCTTCCTTCCTTCCTTCCTCCCTCCCTCCCTCCCTCCTTCCCCCCTCTTCCCCCTCTCTCTTTCTTATTTTCTCCCTCTTTCCTTCCTTCTTTTCTTTCTCTCTCTTCTTCCTTCCTTCTTCCCTCCCTCCCTCCCTCCCTCCCTCCCCCCTCTCTCTTTCTTTCTTTCTTTCTTTCTTATTTTCTCCCTCTTTCCTTCCTTCTTTTCTTTCTCTCTCTTCTTCCTTCCTTCCTCCCTCCCTCCCTCCCTCCCTCCCCCCTCTCTCTCTCTTTCTTTCTTTTCTCCCTCTTTCCTTCCTTCTTTTCTTTCTCTCTCCTTCCTTCCTTCCTTCCTTCCTTCCTTCCTTCCTCCCTCCCTCCCTCCCTCCCTCCCTTCCTTCCTTCCTTCCTTCCTTTCTTCCTTCCTTCCTTTCGTCTGTCCTAGAGCTTGAACTCTGGGCCTGGGCGCTGTCCCTCAGTTCTTCAGCTCAAGGCAAGCACTCTACCACTTGAGCCACAGCTCCATTTCGGGTTCTTAGTGGTTTATTGGAGATAGTCTCATGGACTTTCTTGCCTGGGCTGGCTTTGAACCATGATTCTCATATCTCAGCCTCCTGAGGCTAGGATTACAGGCTTGAGCCACTGGCACCCGGCTGACTTTTATTTTTTAAATATTGACGGATACTGGTAAGGGGTGGCCAGAAAAATCTGCATAAGGAGGGAGTTGTTTTTTCAACACTTTTGGGGAGCACGGAGATTACCTGTCCCTTCATTTCACAGTGTCACTGCCGTGTGCACACTGCTGGCAGGCGCGCACCGTCTCTGCAGGTCAGGTCATGGTACCACAGTCTCCAGATGGACGATTGAGACCCAGGGAGGGTTCCTCTTACCCCACATTCCAGCGATTGAACTCAGGGCCCCCCACTAGCTAGGCTGGTGCTTGACCACTTGAATCACAACCCCAGCTTCTTGCTTGTAGTTTGTGCTAATTTCTCCCAGGCCTGTCTAAGACCTCGATTCTCTTACGGTGGCATCCCAGTGTGTGGGGCTTTGTTGGCTGCTGATGAATCAGCACACAGCTGGGACTCCAAGTGCAGGTGTTTCTGTATATCACTGAGCTGGCCCTCCTGATGCTCAGCCATGTGTGGTGTTTGCCATTCCCACAGCATCACATGCAGAAGGCGGAGCTAAGAGGATCCAAGGGTGAGGTGGGAGGCCTCAGCTCCCCACACAGGTCCCGGATGCCTCGGCCTCTGTTCTCTGCATGTGCTCCTCTAGAAGCACCACAGCTGGACAGACGGTTTGCAAGCAGTCCGTCGGTCCCTGATGGCTGGATTTTATTTTTTTACTTCTTCAGTCTGGCTTGCACACTTCTCTACTTTTTTCCCCTGTGATTAGGCCAGCTGTTGCCTCCCGTGGTTGGTAGTGTGCCTGTCTCTGGCACAGCTCCTGGCTCTGGATTTTGTGACATTCTTTGGCTCCTTTGTGGGCTGCTCAGTTGTGTTCTGGATAATTTATATTGTCAGATAAATGCCCCCAGGATAGCTGAAGTATTAATAATGCTATAATGCTCATTTAAAAGTACCCATTGCACATATTTCATAGAATACTCTCTGGGCTTAACATCAGGTCCAACAATGTCTTAGCTATAAATCAAGCCATTTTTTTTTTTCCAGCCAGTAGAGGTTTTGGCATGAAAACATGCTATAGAAGGGCAGAGTATAGGAAATTTTAACTGGTGCTTTCAGAACTTTATTGGGAAAGTTAGCACCCATTGGCAACTGTGTACTTATTTTAAACCACTGCATTTCACAAAAGGCAGTTCACTCAGCTGTCATCAGGATTGGCGTTTGGGTTTAGAGAAAAAAAAAGAGATCTGGAAACACCTTGGAGGACTGAGGGCAGTGGTGGCTTCACAAAGCCACGAAGCATCATGGAATTCGCCGATGCCAGCCCCGGGCTGTGGAGCGTGGGCTGACGACCAGGACGGTGGACACCTCCCCGAGGCTGAGTGCAGAGAAAGAAGAGACGGCCGGGAAGGGAACGCACGCTCTACACAAACGTTTGCAACGCCCCTTTAGCTTTTCCCCCTGATGCCCAGGGTGACTCTTCTTGTCTTTGAGATTTTGGAAAATGCTGAAAACTGTAAGAAAGTAGGAGTTGACCTTGTGTAGACGTTGCCTGTGAAGGAGAGCTGGTGTGTGTGTGTGTGTGTGTGTGTGTGTGTGTGTGTGTGTGTGTGTGTGTGTGTGTCTGTCTGTCTGTCTGTCTGTCTGTCTGTGCCTGGCTTCCCTCATTTAGCAAGATCCCTTCGGCATCTTCTGCGTGGTTGGAGACAGCAGCATTTCCTGGTTTTCAAATGTGGCAGGGCTTTCCACCATACTCGCAGGCCTTACTTGCTCTGCTTCTCCACCCAGGGGGAGAACTGAAGTCTGGTCCGTGGCAGGTGTGGTGTGGGGCAGACATCTCCTCCTCACACTGACCTCAGGCCTTTCCCACGCGGACCGGGTGGCCTGGGCCGCACTGGCGATCACATGCGGCTTCCGTTTCCATGTCTTCCACCATGACTGCCCCCGCAGCGAGGCTCTCCACGCCCTCGTCAAAACTCGCTTCTTTTGCCTCTTTGATAGTGGCCATTCTGGAAGGTGTGACGTAATATGCACTGTAGTTTTAACTTATACTTCCCCGATGATAATAATGATGATTGTTATTTTGTGTTGACTTGGAGGCTTGAATTCAGGCGTGGGTGCTGCCTATTCAAGGCTAGCACTCTACCGTTGGAGCCACAGCTCCATTTCCAGGTTTTTTGTTTTTGTAGTTCATTGGAGATTAGAGTCTCATAGTCTTTCCTGCCTGGGCTGGCTTCAAACCACTCTTCTCAGATCTCAGCCTCATGAGTAGGCAGGACTGGAGGTATGAGATGTTGAGCATGGGGAAGGCCTGAGAGGGTTGGTGAAAGACATGAAGTTCCGGGTTAGATGGACGCAGCAAGCAGGAGAGCTCTGCTGTGCGACATGGTAGCAGCAGTGCGTTGTATTCTTGAAAATCATTAATCGTAGAACTGAAGCTGAGGTTACCATCTGTTAATTAGCATATGGACACGTGCTTCTAACTATCAATATGATGCGTGGTGCATATATATTGTTTTTATTTCCTCCATTAAAATAAGGAAACATTTTTAAGTACCGTATTTTTGATGCTCGGTACCAGGGCTTGAACGCAGGGCCTCATTCTTTCCCTTGGCTTTTTTCACTCACTGCTGGTGCTCTACCACTTGATCCATGCCTCTAGTCATCTTTTTTCTGGTTAATTGGCTATAAAAACTTTTACAGACTTTCCTGCCCGGGCTGGCTTTGAACCTTGGTCCTAGATCTCAACCTCCTAAATAGCTAGGATTATGATGTGAGCCTCCAGCATCCAGCTAAAAATATTTTAATAAAGAAGAAAATAAGAACTTACCATTTACCTTGGAAGGCAAGATGTGTGTGTGTGTGTGTGTGTGTGTGTGTGTGTAAGTTGCACACTTCAAGTTGTTTTCCTTTCTTCCTTTCCTCTTTCCGTTATCCATGTGCCTTGGCTTTTGCTTTTTGGAATGCTGGGTCATATCAGAAGCATCTCGGTCCTTCCACAATGATGCCATGCTGTGTTTCTTGTGCTACAGTGAGCGCTGGGCTGTGCGCTGGCCATTTGGGTCAGATGTGGTCACACACAGGTCGGGAAGACCTCGGGTGGAGTTGGCTGGGGGCCTCCCGACGGGCGTGGGAGGAACCATTTATGAATAATTTTGCCCATTACAAATATTGATTTTGATACAATGCCTGAGTCATTTTCTAATTTGAATATATTTTCCACTGAAATAGATACTATTTATGATTTTTCATATTTGAGGATTGTTCTAAATAATTACATTTGGGGTTAGATATTTTACTTGGAAAGTTACAGTAAGTACAGAAATTTCTTCATTTTGAAAGAAAGAGAGCAAGAAGGAGCTGAGAGAGAGACTGAAGAAAGAGAGAACACAGAGGAGAAAATGGAGAGAAAAAGGAAGAAAGAAGAAAGGAGGGAATGAATGAATTTTATATATGCACACAGAACCTTCCTAAGAAAGATTCTTACTTGTCTTTTTGACTTGGTTGGGTTCTAACTTTAAAAAAATACTCATTTCCCACTGTTTCTTTTCTGGGACTAACGCAGCAGTTGCTTAGTCTCGGTTTTCAGGATGGAAGGCTTTGAAAGGCAGAACTGTTCTGAACAGAAGCAAGTGCTCAATGAGCAATCTGGGGACCCCAACTCCAGTTCCTGGAGCTGGGGGCCGAGGGAGGGCTGCTCCTCGTGCTACCTCTGCACACACCTCTGTTGCAGGATGTCAGTTCAGGACTGGCCTTTGTTTCATTCCTAATTTTGTGTCATATCACTATTTCCACACAAGAGTGGAATGTGTTCTCCTTAAAAAAAAATGGGACTGATTTCAAGTCTATCTCCTCTTCGAGTAAAAATAGTGTTTTAAGAAGTAGATTTGGTCTATAAGTATCCAGTTAATCCTTTATTGCTTATCTTTTCCTCCTTTTATTATAATAATAATAATTTTTACTGGTACTGGGATTTGAACTAGGGCCTCATGCTTAAGAGTTTGCTCAGCTGGTGCTTTACCGTGTGTGCCACCTGTCCAGCCACATGTTTTTTTTTGCATCTTGAAGATGTAGTCTGGTGGACTTTTCTTCAAGCCTTGATCCTGCAGCTCTCATCCTCTTGAGTAGCTAGGAATATACACATGAGTACCCAGAACCCAGTTATTGTCTGTCTTTGGAAAGAGAGTAAGCTTTAACAAACTTCAATTCTTTTTCAGGTCATTCCAAGATCGTTGGTTGAACCAAGAAGAAAAGCTGTGCTGATGAAAAGCAGGACCAATGACTCACAGAGAAAAAAAGAGGTGGAACCAAAGGGTGTTCGAGGTACAGATTTAAAGAACCCAATGAGTCCAGCCCGCTGGTCTGGTTTGAAGATGCTTGTTCCCTCTGAATCCTTACAATTGAATCCCCAAAACCTCGTGTTGATGGTACTAAGAGAAAGGAGCCAGTCTGAAGTGGTCTTTGCAAGTGATTAGATTAAATCATTACAGGGGAACCTCAGTACTAAGTCTTGGTGGATTTCTCAGGACACAGAGAGAAGCTCAGACAGAGGTTCAGACCGGCTCTCACTGTAGTGTGGTATAGCTGGCCAGAAGTGGGTTGCTAGACCCAGAAACATGCTGTTGGGATTCCCAACCTCCCAAACTGATCCCCCCAAACCCCTCTTTTCTTTATTAAGTACCCTGCCTCAGGTATTATATTATAGAAATGCAAAACTGGTCTAATAATGTATCTCTGTCTTTAAAAAAGTATGTATGTATAAATATTTTGTATCTCTAAACGATGGTATTTTTGGTTCCAGAAGTCCAGCCTTTCCTTACGTCCTGTGCTATGTGTTGAGGACTTTCACTGGTTCTGTGGGACATCTTTGACCAAGTAGTCTTTTCCCCAAATCAGAACCTGTCTCCACAGCACCGTTCCAGTCTCCCACTCTGAAGAGCTCAGAGTTGTTCATATTTACTTCAGCCTTCCTAGCAACTTTCCACTACCGTTTCTTTTCTCTGCCCCTTCCAGAAGAGACTGAAAGACAAGGGAAAGGCCCACAAACCCGGGCTTTCGCAGTGTTTCTGGGTTGTAGGTAGTTTTTTATTATTTTATACAAATGCAGTTGTGACCTCATCTCCAGAGGCACACACGGGGAAGGAGTCTGTGCGTTCATTAACCACACTCCAGAGCTGATTTCCCTTAGAAAAGCATCCGCACAGCACCTATGAAGAATTGACGAGTCTCTCCTTTCTCGAAATTAAGTCAGGCAGTCAGCAGATTCTCTAACAGTACAGGAGCCCTGGGACAGGCCTTGAACAGGGTTGGTGTCCAGGAAGAGGGGCGGCAGTGATCACGGGTGTGGTGGTATGCTATGTCTGTTCCCATCAGGGGTTCTAGTCCTTCCTGAATTAAAATAGTTCACCGAGCCACTTGGTGAAGCTGTATGAGTCTCTTACTGCTGCTGTAACACAGCACTGGGGTCTGGGAAGCTTAAATAGTAGATAGGTATTTTCTCCTAGTTATAAAGGCTGGAAAGTCAAGACCAGGATATTTTCAGGGTTGGTTTGTACCAGTGTGTTCCAGGCTTTTCTCCACCTTCTAATCATCTTCCCTCTGTGCAGGCCCATCTCCAGCTTTCCCCTTGTTATAAAGATATCAGTCATTCTGGATGAGGAGCCTTACTTTAAGTAACTTGTCTTTATAAAGCCAGGTCTCCAAATATAGTCACACACTGGGAACTTGAGGTTAGGGGTCAGGGGAAGAGAGGAATGACACACTCCAGCCCACCATGAGAGTTTTTATCCATCTGTAAGGATGGGCTTTCACCTACAGAGAGATTTGATTTCCTGCTCTTAAGTAAATGTCGGGTACATCATTCTCAAACTTTCTCCTGTGGTTCACTTTCCTCCTATGTCTGTTATCATTCCTTCACCATCACACAATATCCAAAATACATAAGAAGAGGAAAGATTTCCCCCAGTTATGCTTTTAGAGGCTCCAGTCCATGCTGCTCTGGGCCTGTGGAAGCTCCATACACCAGCTTGGGTAGCAGAGACGGGAGGGAGCTGGGATCCCAGAATCCCCTTCAGGGACATGCCCCCGGCAACCTAACTCTCTTCCCCTAGCCCTACCACCTAAAGGTTCACCACCTCTCCATAGTGCTAGAGGCTGAGACCAGGCTGTCAACACATGGGCCTTTTGGGGACACTCAAGATCTTGCTCCCCTAGGCCGTGGAGGGAGCCAGACTGGGACTGGGGTAAAGAAGCAAGACACAGGATTTAAAGCGATGCTTGCTCTCCGGGCTGGTCTGCATTTGCATGGGCCTGAGATGGAATGTCTCCTTGACTGGAGACCCCAAGGGTCTCCTCACTTCAGCCCCTTCCTCTCCACGTGGGAGATGCTGCCAGTAGTTGGGCTGGAGTGGTGGGCTGGAATCAGGCCGGTGCATTTTTTTTTTTTTAATTGTGAAAATACCGTACAGAGGGGTTACAATTACATGGGCAAGGTAATGAGTAATGAGTACATTTCTTATCAAGCATTGTTGCCTCCTCCTTTGTTTCCCCTTCCCATCCCTTTCTATCCCCCCCACCCCCCTCCCTCCCACGCTAAAGTTGTAAAGTTTGTTTTTTGACATAAAGAATTGTACATCTCATTGTTGCAATGGGTCCACCTGTATCCCTATTTAAACAATTTGTTTTTTCCCTTCCCCTCCACAAATTATACCAACATCAAATACAGTGAAAACAGGGGTTATACCGTGGTGGAGGGACATACAAAGCAGCAAAGAAATCATCTTATAAATATGTTAGACACAATCGCAAGAAAGAAAAACCATTTGAGTCTTTGAGTCCTTATCTTGAGAAATCATCTTATAAATATGTTAGAAACAATCGCAAGAAAGAAAAACCATTTGAGTCCTTATCTTGGGGTTCATTTCGCCTAATATCAACTTATCAAAGCCATAGTAATCAAAACAGCTTGGTACTGGCACAAGAACAGACCTCAGGACCAATGGAATAGAATTGAAAATCCAGAAATGAACCCACAGACCTATAGCCATCTAATCTTCGATAAAGGAGCTAAAAAAATAGAATGGAAGAAAGACGGCCTCTTCAGTAAATGGTGCTGGCAAAATTGGTTAATCACTTGTAGAAAACTAAAGCTAGATCCTTATATATCACCCTGCACCAGAATCAACTCCAAATGGATCAAAGACCTCAGAGTCAAAGCAGACACTCTGAAAACATTACAGGATGAAATAGGAGAAACCCTAGGTCTCCTTGACACAGGCCAAAATTTTCTTAAAAGAGACCCAGAAACACAACAAATCAAAGAAAGGTTGGACAAATGGGATTGCATGAAATTGCAGAGCTTCTGCATGGCAAAGAACATAGCTAGCAAGATGAATAGAAAGCCCATGGATTGGGAGAAGATCTTCACTAGCCATACAACCGACAAAGGTCTCATACCTAAAATATACCTGGAAATAAAAAAATTAAATTCCCCAATAACAAATTCTCAAAGAAACGGGTGCATTTTTTATGGCAGAGCCGGCCCTGCCTGCTAACTGCTCACCGGGAAGGAGTGCGCCCCGGGCTGAGAGCTCGTTCAGTGAATGGATTCATTGTCTAGAGTTTGCCCAGTGCCATTATTTTGTCTAAAACATTTTCACTTAATGACTCATTAGCTGAAAGTGGAAAAAAAATGCGGTTTTATTTTAACATAAGGACATTTCTTTAGTCACTTGACAAAGCGCCCTTAGGAGACATAGCCATTTATTTGCTGAGAATTATTTCTCTCCAAGTGGCAACATTCTAGACAGTGCTAAGTGCTTCCAATGGAGTACTTTAGCCTACCAATGTAGTGTGAGTACCAGTCGGTTTCTATGGGCCTAGCATCATGGAGGTGTCATGATTCATTTGAGAGCCTGACAGGGTACAGGGAAGAGAGTGAGACTGTAGCTGGCTGTGGGCCAACTAGCCAAGTCCCACAGTCACACCTGTGGGGACCACTGAAACTTGTTTTGCTTTTTGTTTCTTCCCTGAAACTAAATATATGGTATTTGCATCAAAAACCACCCAAACAACCCACATTGGATGTCCACAACTCAAATTTGGACAGTAACAAGCCAAAGTTACTGTCAAATTCCACTGGTGAATGTCCACAGGGGCATCCTCCTCTCAGAAGCCAGTGGTGGAAGGGCAAGGGACCTACAGTGGCATCTGACCCCTGCAGGGGTCCGCGTCTTCCTCTTCAAGTTCAATGCTTTTCGGCAGTGATTCACCAAAAACCCTCAGAAATGCAGCCCATCAACCACTGCCGTTGATTACAGGGAACCCACAGGATCAGCGGGGAGATGTGCGTGGATTCTGAGGATGGGATCCCCACTCCATGTAGTTGGGGTCACCACCTGCCAGTGCCTCGGTGATCACTAATCCCTCATCTCTGCAGACCTTCAGTTAGAAAGTTCTATCAGGTTTCCTGCCAGAGGCCCGGTAAAGTCGCTGACATTGGTGACTGACCAGCTCCACCCTCTCTTTCCTTCCCAGAAGTTGGGGCTGAAATTCAAGGCTCCAAACCACTAAGCAAGGCTTCATTTTCTCTGGATGCTTACTTACCTCCATCCTGAAGCTATGCCGCTGGAGCCACACCTCCACTTTTTGGCTATTTTTAGTGCTTCATTGGAGATAAGAGTCTCACCTACTTTCCTGCATGGGCCGGCTTCAAACCTCATTCCTCAGATCTCAGCCTCCTGAGTAGGTAGGATTACAGGCGTGAGCCACTCGTGCCCAGCAACAGAGACAATTTTAGTCTCATCTCTTCTTTTCAAGGCTCTCCCATAGTAATGTACACAAAGTACAACTATTATGAATCATCTTTCCACAAACATATCTTTATTTTAAGCTGACCCGTGATTGTACCTGGGTGTAGGGCTCGGGGTGACATTTCAATATGGCATACGGTGATGATTGGATCAGGCTATTTGTTATTTATCTCTTTGTATTGAGAGCGTTCACAATTCTCTCTACTTGCTGTTCCCCAGTGTTCACTTAATTGTTGTTAACCATTAACTGAACAAGTGAGTCAGAGAACATTAGAGGATTTCCTCCTGTGCGGTGATATGGGGTGTCTCCAGATGGGGGCTTGTTCCACTGGGGGGTCTTTGTGGGACCCTGAATATGTGGTTTTCCCAAAGGAAGTGAGTCCGCTGGTCCCCTCCTGTACCACAGATTCGGAGTGGAGGCAAGGCAGTGATTCTCCAACCACTAATGGATTGTTTTTAATCCTGTCCATAAGCAAGCCAGAATCATGAGTGCTCTTACCACGTGTTATCCCTTTGGTCTTCCAGGTGTCTCCGGTTCTGCGTGGCTGGTGAGTGAGCTGGCTCGTTGAAGGACATGGTTCAGACGGTCCCAGACCCAGCAGCTCATATCAAGGTAAGCTTTATGGAGCTGGCCTGGAATAGCTCTGCCCTCTTCTTGGTCTATCCATCCTGCTGTCTGTGATCCACGGGCTAAGCATGTGGTTTCTACAGTTTTAAATAGCTGAAAAAAATCAAAAGGAGAATACGTATGTATAAGTATGCATTTGTAGAATTGTATGAAATCTGCGTACCGGTGTGCATTAAGCCCAGCCTTACTAACTCGTTTACATGTTACCTAGTGCTGTACCCTCTCCATATGTGGTCTAGGACTATGTGGTCTGAAAGCCGAAAACATGGACTGAACCTTCACTGAGTTAGCATAGAAAATCCCACCCAAGTTCTACCTCCCGTAGAATGCCATCTCCTCTCCCCTCCCTGGGTTAGCTAGGAAGGAATGAAGGCGAGTGGGTGGATTTGTAGTAGTGTTCAAATGGTAGACACCTAGAGATCAACACTTTACCACCTCACCACCTTACCCTGCCTGAGCTCCCATACACTGCTCCCACACTCCTGCAGCTGAGAGGAGGAAGGGAGACTCAGGGAATTTGTCTGTTTCAGTAGATAAATTCATTCTGCCATGGCCATTGGTGGGGGTGGGTATGGGAGATGAAGCAATGGTCTTAATACCCAAATAAAGGCCGCAGGAAAGATGGGAGCTCAAGCTATACCATCCAGGTAGATACACCTATACTATTTATTATGTACCTGCTATTTATTACTTATCTCCAAATCTCCATTATGCATGTATCTATGTGTCTACCTATCTGTGTATCTATATATGTCTATATCCATCTGTCTGTGTGTCTGTTTATGTCTGCATCTGTGCATGTAGGCATACATCCATCATCTGTCTGTTCATTCATACATCTTTCCATCCATCTATCTATCTACCTTTTTATTTTATGGGGCCAGAGGTTGAGCCCAGGGCCTCAAGTGTTCTAACCACATATCCTGCACCCTACCACCTGCTACTATTTAGTTCAGCCACTAAGATGGCCCACTTCAAAGCCAGTGATTTACCTTTTCTATATATGTTTATTTTCCATAAAGTGCAGTTGGGGAACAGGGAGGCCGACGGGGCTGTGAATGTAATAATGAAATGTGTGGGAATGTAATAATGAAACCCATTCCTCAGTACAATATATTAAAAGTAAGTTAACATTAAAAAATGGAATTACGAGTACTAGAAGTGAAATGTTTCCTTGGAACTCTGTGGGTGCTTCTGAATTTTCAGAAGCCAGGTGACTCCAAGGGCAGTGAGGATACTGAGTTTTCCCCAGGGATAGAGGAGCAGGTTGCTGTGGGACCTCACACAATAATTCTGTGTGATGTGAATTAATACCTGCTAGTTATATCTCCAGAAGCCCCTGGGAACTGACTTAGGGAGGTAAAAAGGTGTCTCAAGAATATTCTGGAACATATTTGGGCAGTTGTCCACGGGTTATATATTTGGTAAAGCCACACACACACATCATGAGGAGAAGGATTATTTTGTCGTTGGTGTCTGGAAAGGAAGTCCATGTAGATGGCACCGGTGGTTAATGGAAGGAGCGGCCCCTGTGGAGGACATGAGGTGTCCACAGACGTGTCTGGTGCTGTGCCCGTGAGCAGGGTGACGGGGAATGGCTTCCCGTGGCATCCACCTTCATGGCCACTGGCCGCAGAGGAGAGCGCAGGTGCCTCCATCCTAGAGAAATTCATGCTGCATAATTCACCACAGTTCTTTCGTGCCAAGACAAATGATTTTTACCTTTTTATATGTTTAAGGAGCACAGCAGCTCGTCCAGGCTGGCGGGAACACAGATTAGCACTTTGCTCTCAGTTTGGCACTGTCTAGTAAACCGTGTCTACCTATGACCCCACAGGGCCACCCTAGGTGTATACCCGCTGTCTATGTATAACAACAATGTGGGTTAACCCAAATGCCCACCCACGGGAGAATGGAGAGACACATTCACTCTCCTCTTCCAATGGACTATTACACAGGAGAGAAAAATAAGCTTCAGGCATTGGCTTTTATGAAACATTGAATGGAAAAAAAAAGTCAGGGGAATATGTATAGTATCATTCCATCTCCAAGGATGAAAAATATCATCAAACACATCAAACATACCGCTTTATGAGATACACACAATGACATCCAGGGAAATGGACACAATCGATAGGCAAGTCCAGGTAGGGTTACCTGGTGAGGGAGGGAGAGTACCACTCCTGGCTCCTGGTGTTGGCTATGGGGGCTGTGGCGGGTTGGGATGGACTTCGGATTCTCCTGCTGCTGGGTGGAAGTGCAGCGCAGGAGCCAGGCTGACTCTAAAGGTGGTTGTGACTGGGGGAGTGGGGGATGTGAAGGCTGGGGACCCAGGGCTAGCTGCAGCCAGGGTGAGTGGCCGATGCCGGTTGCATATCCAGGTTGTGATGTGGGAGGTGGAAGCTGGTCTAGAGCTCACTCGTGCCAGAGGCTCAGGAGCAGATGTGAATCTGTGAGTCTAGAAGCTGTGCGACTCCCTGGAGATGAAGACATGGAGGAGGCTTGGGGCTGATCTCAGTGTCCCTCTCACTCCCAGAGGTGGGGGGAGGAGGAATCACCACAGAGGAGGAGCCTGGGGGCAGGGAGTGGTGGGTAGGAGAGGAGGAGGAGAGCTCCAGGTCAGCCCAAGTGGAGGACTATTATTGGCTTTGCCACGTGGACTTCATGGGATGTTGAGCAGAGTGATTTTCCAGTGGTGGACAAGGGTTATGTGGATGCGGGGTGGGGTTAGGCAGAAAGGGTTGGGCAGATGGCTGGCAAATGACTCTCATCACAGTTAGGATTAGAATGAGTGAATGTAGCCTGACTTGTGTAAATTATATGTTCATGGTAGTAGCTCTCCATGAGCTTATATTTGTTGTACAAATTATTTTGTTATTCTATGTGTGTGTGTGTGTGTGTGTGTGCGCGCGCATGCACGCATGTGTATGCTGGTACTGGTGCTTGAACTCAGGCCTGAGTGCTGCTCCTAAGCTTTTTCACTTTACCACTTGAACTACAGCCCAACTTCTGGCTTTTTGCTGGTTAATTGGAGATAAGAGTCTCATGGGCTTTTTCTGCCCAGGCTGGCTTTGAACTGCGATCCTCAGGTCCCTGCTTCTTGAGCAGCTGGGATGACATATATGAGCCACCAGCGCTTGAGTTTGTAGGAATTATTCTTGATGTTTGTCCTGCCTTTTTATTTTTCTGATGTTGTTCTTGACTCCACGAAGTGAATGCTTTCTCCTGCACCTGTCTGTCAGAGTGTGCTCTGTCTCTCGAATTCAGTAGAACAGCAGAAGCCCCCTGGAACCAGAGATGGTTTCCAGGCACCTTGTCAATTTCCTTCTTGACTGGAGTTCAGGTCAGATGACAGGGGTCACGGGTCACGGTCAGTGCTGGATTTCAGGGTGAGGTGCCTAGACCTCCAGGTGTGGATGTTGTCAGGGCCTGGCTGAGGGTGCAGATCCTGTTCAGCAGGTCAGGGCTGTGCTCGGGACTCCTCGGGGACCCCAGGAGCTTCCTATGTTGCTGATTTTATAGCAGGCTGTGAAAGATTTTATATCTTACTCTGAATCCATTTGAGAAACCCTCTGAGGTTTTTGTGATGAAGAACATTCTGGTGCTGCCCTTCAACAGAGGGTTTGCAGGCATCCAACTGCGTACATGTCTCTAGGCTGGCTGCTTGGATTCTGGTATCCAGATGCTGAGATCCATCCCCAAATAGGATTTGTATTTATCAGAGAATCTCTCTCCTTTCTTCTTTTCCTTCCCTCCTCCTTCCTTTCCCTCCATCTTTCCCTTCCCTCTTTCCCTCCTTCTTTTCCTCCCTCCCACCCTCTTTTCCTCCATCCCTCCCTCTCTTCCTCTCTCCCTCACTGTTTTATTTCCCTTAGTCCTTCCTTCCTTCCTTCCTTCTTTCCTTCCTTCCTTCCTTCTTTCCTTCCTTCCTTCCTTCCTTCCTTCCTTCCTTCCTTCCTTCCTTCCTTCCTTCCTTCCTTCCTTCCTTCCTTCCTTCCTTCTTCCCTTCCTCCCCCTGCTCTGATTCTTTTTTTAAAATTAAAGACCAAATTGCAGGGTTACATGAAATTCTAGTTTTGTTTTTTCCTAACTGAGAATACATGTTATTTCAAAAAATAAATCAATGTAACTGAAATACAGCTATGAAGTTTTTAGTGACTCTTTGTGGATTTTTCTGGAAAGTGCTGTTTATTTGTATTAAACATTAACTCTACCCTGTCATTGTACTGCTGTTAGCAATATCCCAACATAAACAATGGCACCAGTTTATGTGGACCTTTAAAATTAGTCTCATAAAATTTTATGATAACGGTACTGTTGAGCTACGTTTGAAACCAACAAAACATGTAACTTTAACCAAGTGATTCTTACGTGGTTTGTTTACATCCCAAGTTGAAAATATATGTTATATTTTGTCACTAATTGAAAGTATATGTGTAAAGGAACAGTCAAAAACTAACCCATGTTTTTCATAATTTGTGTTGTTTGAAAAGCACCTGATTCAAATGGTGCCATTCCATTATTGCATGAAAGGGGGTGGTATGAATTCTGTTTTGTCATACATTTTGAAGCAGTTCTAGGGCCCCAGGTGGAACAAGGCTAGCAAGGGAAGATGATGTAGAAAATTACTTATAAAATAGACAGATGAGGGAGAGTAGACTTCATCCAAGATGCTCAGTTCCTGACGTATGAGAAACATTGTTCTTTATTTTGGAATACTTGCATGAACTAAATGAACTGTCTTGGGCCCAAGACCGGACATTAAACTCTAGATTTGTCATGTATCATAGGCATCTGGACACAGCCTGAGGACAAACCGATGTGGGATTCTTAGTGCGCATAAGTGTTCTCAGTGATCCGTTGCAAGAGGTCAGGGGAAGTAGCTGCCACTTGTGCAGTCATGCATCCAATCAAAATGTTTGTGATTTTGGAGCAGTATGGATTTCAGATTTTTGGATCAGGCAGTGCTCAACTCATACTAGCAATGAGCAAAGACACTGGGAAAGAAAGGGCAGCCAACGAGAGAAGAGCTTGCTCCGTGAATAATTCTTTTAAAGTGTGCTGCTGTCCTTTCTCTGTAGTCTTCTGTGGCAGTGATAATTTTACATATATCAAAAAAACCAGGACTTATTCCCCAAATATGACGTTAAAAGCAGACCAACAAACAGAAGCTCTTGTGCCACAGAAGACACGCCTTTGGAGAACAATGATCTGAACTCATTTTGGAGTGTTAAAAAGTATGTTCTGGAAAACTTGTTAACTTGCATTAATGCAGACCATCCGAAGGGTGGAGCATCCGAGATCAGTTTTGTCACTGATGTAAGGTCATCTCAAAGGTGCGTGCATTCCATTCATCAACGCTGATGGAGAGCGGCCGTGAGCATGGCAACGGCTCTGTCATCAGCTCCCTCCCCGAGAAGTAAAGTCAGAGGTGCTCACGGTGGAAATGTCCATGTGACTCGATGGGTATCTGGCGTGCTAAAATTTTATTTTCTGCGAAGTGGACCTCATGGTCCTTCCCTACTAGCAGACATTTCTGGAGCCCTGTACTCACAGGGGTCCCTGGTCCCTGAGGTCTTGGTATCTAGGGTCCCTTGTAATCTTATGCTGAGCACAGATAGAATTAGGAATTTGAGGCAGTTCGCACAGGGGAGGATGGTTATGAAGGGTACAGGGAGGATGGTGATATGGATTAGATGCTTCTGTCAGCCAATCATGAGGTCAGAAGCAGAGCTCACCTTTGGAGGAGCCACTACTGGGCAGATGTTACTGGGCTCCAGCACCCCTGCGGTGAGGGCTACAGGATGCAAAGGGAAGGAGAGGCTCACAGCAGTCCCCGATTCTGTTTGGGAGGGAGATCTGGTCCTCACTTAACCTTGCATTCTTCCTCCTTCCCTTCCCCTTCCTTCCTTTTCCTTCCCTTCCCTCCTCTCCCCCTCCTTCCCTTACCCTTCTCTTTCCTTCTGCTTTCATTCCCTTCCCTCTTCTCTCTTTTTTCCTTTCTCCTCCCCTCCTTTTCTTTCCCTTCTCTCCCCTTCCTTCCCCTGCCCTTCTTCCTTCCTTCCTTTTTCTTTCTCTTCCCTTCCCTCCCCTCTTCTCCTGTCCTCTTCTCTTTTCCTTTCTTCTCCCCCCTCCTCCTCCTCTCCCCTTTCCTCCCCTCTCTCCTCCCCTCCTGTCTCATTTCTTGCTAATGCACTCCATGTGTGCTAAGTGTATGTGGGATGTTTTTTCTCACTTAAAAATTAATTCTTGAAGTACACACTCTATACATTTGGCTTTGAAGCTTTCACATGCCCTTGGGGAAACAGAGGAGTCAATTGAAGTAAGGATTATGATTTACCCCCTCTTTTATGAAGCATAACACCATTATCAGTGTGGATTTTATTCTCAGTGGTATGCATCTCATTGTTTATGAGAGCATCAGGATGCATAATGTAACCCGTTTACTGCATCAGTCAGACTCAGAAAGGTTCACTGCCCACTGTGTCCCTTCCTACCTGCTTCCAGAAAATGTTCTCTTTTTTTTTTCTCAGGTGACACTTCAGGTCTATCCACAGAATGATTTTCCTGGTCACCTGTAACTCCAAAGGTGTGATTTGGTTTTCAGGTATTGCAGAGTGCAGTTCATTCTCCACCTGGATCTCTTAATCTTTGTCAAGTGTCTTGCTTCTCCTTGTTTTTGGCCTATTCTGCAAGAGAAGCCTTGGTGTGGAAGGAGGTGGTGGTTGTTTCTTTTCTCCTCTTTCTTATGCACTTCTACCCACACCTGCTTACTGGACCCCGGAGCAGTGCTGAGCTGCGTCTCCGAAGCTCAGGTGTGGGCATCCTCACACGTACTGTCTCCCTCTCTGCTGCTTTTCTTTAGAATTGGGACCTCCACTGAAACTGGGGCATGATGTCCTGCTGTGGATAAGGGAAAAAGAATGAAGACGGTACAATTAAACCCGAGATGCAGTTAGTTTATATTATACAGTGAAACAGTTCCAAATCCTGTGTAACTTTTCAGTCCCGTTCACTTGCTGATGCTACACCTCTCCAACCTCAGCTAATTCTGTATCCTGAGAAACAAAGACAAAAGATGAATACACAGGCAGAACTGGGTCAGGGACGTCTGTGAAATTAGCACCCCCACAGGGACAGCCAGAATGTCTAGGGCTCTTCTAAGGAATCCAGGGTATGGTGTAAAGAGCACATCTGCTCAGCATTTGAACTTTACCTGTAGGAGGTTTTTATTTTGTTTATTTATTTAGTTTGGGTCCGGTTGTGGGCCTAAACTCTGGGCCTGGGCGCTGTCCCTCAGCTCTTCAGCTCAAGGCTAGCGCTCTACCACTTGAGCCACAGCGCCACTTCCGGCTTTTTTCTTTTTGCTTATGTGGTGCTGAGGAATCGAACCCAGGGCCTCTTGCATGCAAGGCAAGTGCTCTACCACTGAGCCACCTTCCCAGCCCACCTGTAGGAGGTTTTTCGTGGGAATTGTCACTCTCCTGTTCTCATGAGAGACTAATGAAACAACTTCTAAATGACACATTTTTGTGTTTTTTTTTTAAAAGAAAACAAGTATGTTTTCTCCCAAATGAACATGTTTGATTATTGATCCTCACAGAACTCCCCAGGCCCTAGTTGACACCCCCAAGAATGTGCAGAATGTTTTCTGATGGCAGGTAAGATGGGCTGGAGAACCAGCCTGTAACCTGCATCTAGAAGAGTAGCCATTGTGTCAAGCCAGTGACTGATAACTAGATAGCTCACTACGTGACCGCACCACTCGATGACTTTCCAGCTCCTTTAGGTACCAGATCGCTTCATTTCATTATGAAACCGCCTGTTGCACTGTTGAAATTCAATATGGCAAGACTTCCTTTTGGCTTTAAGCCAAGTTTCCAGGTATGCCCATGTGAGTAGCTGAACATAGCGGCATCTCCGGCGTCTCACGTTTCCCTAGTGATGGGACGCTCCTGTCGGTCTAGATACCAGAAACCATGGCACCATGGCACCAGGGGTCCTAGGGTCAGAAACACTTTAGAACTTTCTCCTCGTGAATACAGATGTGCTCCGTGGGTGTGCAATGGAGTGCCCTGGAGAGTACCAGGCAGGGGCTCGGGTATCAGGAGCGAGAGGACTCAGTCATGGTGTTGTTTCTCTGGCAGCACTGAGTTCTCTGGTACTAGGGTAAGACGGGACAACACGAGGGTGGCCAGCCTCCTGATTGGTGACAGGGTTAGTGGTGAGAGCCCACGGCTTACCTTGGAGAGGTCAGTGCGCTGGTAAACGCCTGGGCAGAGGGGAACTTCCTGAGGCCCAGCAGACTTCAGAAGGAGGGGGAGAGGAGGGAAGCAGGGAAGGAGAGAAGGCTGTGGTTAGCCAGAGGAATGTTAGCTGGTGTTGTACCCTCCTGGATCCTCTTCCCGCCCGGCCTCTGCATCTTACTTATTTTCATCACGTTGGCTGGCTCTTCTTTAGGGCCTTGCTGTGTTTGTTAGAATTAGATACCCTGGGAAAGGAAATGTAAAATCATGTCTCTTGTCTGCCACAGTAAGGCTACAGGAGGAGGCGCGGGTTGGGTTGCAGGCATTTCTTGTAACTCTGAGCCCTTCACACATCCCACCAGCTTGCTTGGAGATGTAAAACCCAGGCAGTTCTTCTACCTCTGTGGCTGCCCTGGTCCTCATGTGGAGCCTGGGTCTACTCGGCCAGCCCTGCTCCCTTCTCTCTCATGTCTAGCCACGAGTCAGATCAGCTCAGGTCTTCGTGGTGGCCGTGAGCAGGTGACAGTGCTGCCGTCCAGCTGCCCGTGGGTCAGCCTTCCATTCTCCATTCAGTCTGCAGAGGTGTTCTGCACAGCTCTGCATTTGCTGGCCCCTCAGTGTGGACTGTTCTGCCCCATATTTCTGTGGCTTATTCCTTCCCTTCCCTGAGGTTTATCTCCCCTCCAAAACAAGACCTTCCCTCACTGTCCACGCCACTTAATAGTACTCTGCACGCATCAGCCCTCCCCTCCCTGGTTTTACATTGTCTTCTCCTGTGCCGTGCTCTTCACTCATTCACCAATTTCCTGCACGTCCTCTCCTCTCCAACAAGATAAATCCGGAAGGACAGGCCACTTCCTTGCATGTTTGTGGGTACCGAATGAATGAATACTGAAGTAAGGAGCTGTAAACATCACATGCATCCACTGTAGAAAATTGGGAAGGAAGAAATAGGAAGAAGGAACCAAAGCATCACCCACCTATGATTATATAGAGAAATACCCTTCACTAATAGTCCAGCGTCATCTGTAATGCTAGCATGTGCACGTCGAGTTGACACATCAAGAGGGCTGTTGGCCCTTGGAAGGTGACTCTTAGGACATGGCCAGAATGGGGGTGGCTATGGGAGATGGTGTCTGAGGGGCGTTTTGGGAGATATTTGACCTGGAGGAAGCATGGTATTTTAGATGTTTAGAAAATTGTGGCGTCTGAGGCAAATCAAGCATTCTACATACATGTGGAGTGGGTCAAACCCACAGAAGCTACAGAAGTTGATCTCAGCCTCCTAAGAAAATCATTTTTTGCTACTTGTCTACCTACCAGAGGGGCTAAATTTTGGAGCTCAGATCCCAGAGGTTCAAATAGAAACTCTGCGGCCCTGGGTGAGCTGCAGTCTTCTACTCGAGATCTTTCACGTCCTATTTCAAAGTAGCACCTCAAATCATTGGCAGGTTTAGTCAGAAGTTTTTCTAATGGTAATGGGAAATTTCTTCCACTCCTGTGCATTGTTTCCCCCTCTACTACAAAATAGCCTCCAGTTCGCCTAGAGTCGGACTTGCATGGAACACATTTCTTCATTTTTCCATTCATACTCACAATTGAAGTGTCATTCTCTTGGAGGAGTGTGAAAGTGTATTTCATTGGCCATACTCAAGAGCGATCAAACAATTCGCTTTCTGTTCACCACTCCGTGTCTCTATTTTTAGAACTGTGTTACCCCAGGAACATCAGGAAGGCATTACGCGGTGTAATAACTGAGATGTTAGAGCGATGTCTTCAAGACGCTCTCAATTCAGTCCATGTAAACACAGTGAGGCCTGTCATGGTCATGATGTCATTTGTCCCGTAAACAACTTTTAATCTTTGGAGAGATCGTAGCAGACGTAGCAGCAGAAATCATAAACAAGCCATTGGAGAATACACACAAGGAAAAGTCTGTAATTGGAGTAAATTACGTTGAGCGATCGCAGGGCATCTTGATGCTTTATAAAGTGAAGCCGTGGAATTAACCGCGTGTCGCGCCTTCACTTTGAAGCTACCCCTATTTTCAGAGTATCTGTTTTTAAGAAGAGTCACATGAACATATTTGAATTGCAGAAATTCTGTTAAGTGTGCTGAAGTTTCTGTAATTCCTGTCTATATTTCTGAGGCAGTTGGAAGTATAACTTTATTTTAGGAATCAATAGCATAGCATTTTAATTTCAATTATAAGTATATTTTAAATGTAAGTTCTATTTAAGTCTGACATAGATTGTCTTTAAAGCTCATCTGATGATCGCTTTTCTAGATAAATTTAGGGATATGTCAATCATATATAGGGCTTATTTCTTACTCCAGACAGTAGCAATATATACCACAAAACAGTTCTCCTTGTCCTGGATAAAAGGTAATGGGTGTTTATAATAAGGAACAGGAAGATGGGGGGGAAAAGTGATTTTTAGCCAGCACAACCCACGCACCCCACCTTCGTGCCCGGGATTGATTTGGATTACCAAGGTGATCAAGAGGATTTTTACTCAGGTAATTGTGGTGGGATAGTCTGGATTTTCCTTCAGATTTGATCTGAATGTGGCATCTTGAACAGAAACACATGGGCATGTAACAGTGTGCACCGGGGTGTTCAAAGGTCTGTAAAAGAGTAACAGGCATTTGTAATTGGCCGGCATCTTTCCTGCAGATGGGGTTGGCAGCTTTTGGAAGTCCTGTGAAGAAAGGCAGAACTCCAGCCAGGGGACTTGGTCCATGTCACATTCGTGGTCGTGTTCAGTGACATTGTATGTACCCTGATTCTCTCCATGTCCCCCTTCAGCGAGCTTGGAGGCACAGCTACAGAAAGGGTCTCTTGCCACAAAGTAAGGAGCTCAGATTTCCAGTGGGTTTCATTGCATTGTGAGGAGAGCTAGGCCATGTGGCATCCCCTCAACCTCCTCCAGCCCCTTCCTAAGCCAGGCTGGTGTGGACCACCGTCGTGGCCTTCCGGTTCTCTCTCTGTCCTAGCCCTGAAGCTCACCAGTAACAAACACTTTCTGAGGCTGGCTGCAAAGTTTTACAGACCAAAGCAGGGACCAATTCCTAGCAAAGAGCCAAGGGAGATGACCAGGGCCAGGAGAAAGCCCTGGCAGGCAGGGCCTCACCCTTGCATGTCGATCCGTGTCTGACGCGTGTCTGTTGGTGTCCAAGGGGCCACTGAGCCTGAGGGAGGGTGAGTGCTTTCCGCTCCGCCTCCTGGGGTGGGGTGGGGGCGGGGCTTCATTTCTCAAGAGCTCAGAGCTGGAGACCCGGCGCCTGTCACTCAGCAGCTCCTGCTCACTTCTAGGCGCATCACGTGGGTCATTATTTCTTTTCTGCTTTCTTCTTTCCGTTTTTTGTTTTTAAGAAGTACTCAGAGCCTCACGCTTTCTAGGCTGGTCCCATACCATTGACCCACACCTCCAGCCCTGTTTTTCATTGGTTAATTTTAGGATGGTGTCTCCCTTCCACTCCTTTTCTTTCTTGCACAGGAGCTGTGATCCGCCTACTCTAGCGGTTCCTTCCATCACGGTTGGGATCACGACTGTGATCACTGCCCCTTCTTTTTAATTTAATTTTTGTCTTTCTGTTGTTACCATAAAGACAACAGATAAAGAGATCAGACGGATTACTGTTTTGGGACAGTGAAGCCTGAGTTTCCCTCATCTCTCCCATGCCTCTTCCTTCAAGTTGTATGGTTCATCTTCCACAGAGTCTGGTGAGGACCACTGCTGCCTCTGTCCACCCTGGTCCCCCCATTTCTCTTAGCTCTGCTGGCGTGTGCCAGCTCTATCCGTGGAGATGGAATTGCATGGATCTTCTGTCCAGGCTGGCCTGCAACTCTGACCTTCCCAATCTCAGTCTCTCAGGGTTTTGAGAGCTATTAAATAATTGGCTAGAAATTTGCCTTGTTAGTAATTTTATTTAAATTTTAGCTGGGAGCTGCACGATTTGGTCAACTGTTTGCAAAATACAGGAATGGAAAGAGAGGGGTTTAGCTGTGTGCCAGGAGAGGCTCCTCTGAGCATGAAGGAAACGGGTCACGCCATACGGAGAATGGGCTTAATGCCACTGAATTGTGTTCACATAAAACAAACGATCCATCACAGGAAATGATGGGCAGCTGAGGTGATGGCTCCACCCAGAGCTAATTGTTACACGGGTGGAAATGCTTCCCTGCCACCTGCACATCTGTACAGTTACCACCATCGACAACATATATTCATAGAGACGCTGTACAGAGAAAGCAGTCAATGTCGTGTCATGTGAATTTCACCTCAGGAAAAACATGCCATGGAAAACCAAGATGGCACCATAGGAAACAAAGGTGGTCTTGTGAGGAGCTGTCATCCATCTGTCACAGAGGCAGCATTGCACCCGCAAACCTGGAGTCCCCCAGGAGCTGGAGCACGTGTGCCCTCCCAGACACCAGCGTGAGATCGGTGCACGCCCGGTGTGGGCGCTGGGCGCCGGGCTGGGAGTCCTGAGGAAGCTCGCTGCTGTGAGGCTCGGCAGGCGGCTCATGAGCAAGAGCAAAGGGAGAGGGGTGGGGCCTGTGTGGTTTACAGGGTGAGGACGGGGATGGGTCAGTACTCAGGAAAGGTCCTGCCAGAGAGTCACGGATGGTTTCTAAGAATCGTTCTTTTTGCTTTCTTCCTTTCCTTTCCTGTCCTTTCTGTTCCTCCCTTTCCCTCTCTCCTCCTCTCCCCTCCTCTCTCCCCTCCTCTCCTTTCTCCTGTCTTAGCATTTGGGTTTGAATTTGGGGCGTAGTGATTGCTGGGTAGGCATTCTATCACCTAAGCCACACCCCTGGAGCTGTTTGCTGTCACCATTTTTCCAGCAAGGCCTCCAGTTTTTGCCTGAGGTCAGCCTGAACCCAGATCCTCCTTCCTATGCTGCCTGCTTAGCTGGGATTGCACTTGGGGCAGGATTAAAAAATACAGGGTAGCCAGGTACCAGTGGCTCATACCTGAAATCCTGGCTACTCAGGGAGCTGAGATCTGAGATTCATGGTCTGAAGCCAGCCCAGGCAGGAAAAGTCTTGAGATACTTCTCTTTAACCACAAAAAGCCAGAAGTGGAGCTGTGGCTCAAGTGGTAGAGTGCTAGCCTTGATAAAAACTCAGGTACAGCTACCAGGCCCCAAGTTCAAGCCCCAGTACCACCCCCCCCTCCCCCAAAAGGGCTGAATATAGTGACTCAAACCTGCCTGTAATCCTACCTATGTGGGAAGCATCATCAGGAGGTCACAGCACAGGCTGGCTCCAGGAGAAAATATGAGATCCATTCTGCAAAATAACTAAAGCAAAAGCAAAAGAGAGTGTCTGTCTGTCTGTCTGTCTGCCTATCTCTTATCTCTATGGCTCCATTATAATACATATGCATTATGTATTATACATTACTATACGTTATATAGTATACATTGTATTATACTATATATAGTAGTATATTATAATAGATCACGTATAGCTATATACATACACATGAGGTAAAGTTTACAGACATAATCATTTTTTGCTCAGTAGTGTTAGTTACAGATACATCTAACATAAAGCTCATCATCTGACCTCCATGTGTCCCAGCAGTGTTGAGTATACCCCTGTCCACCCTGACACTCTGAACTCCCAGTCTTCCAGCTCCTGGAGTGCACCATTCTGAGACTCTGTCTCTTCTAGGGACCACTTGGTTGTGTAAATCTCTTTATAGGACCTGGTTTTAATTCCATGGAATTTCTTCCTCCAGTGGAATTGCTGGATCATTCTGGGTCATTTCATTTTTAATGTTTTGGGGAGCATGCACATTTTTAATGTGCTTGCGTGCGCATGCCCATACTGGACTTCGAATTCAGGGCCTTGCTCTCTTGCTTGGCTTTTTTGCTCAAGGATGGAACTTTACCACTTGAGCCACAACTCTGTTTCTGCCTTTTTGATTGTTAATTGGAGATTAGAGACTACTTTGATTTATATGCCCAGGCTGGCTTCAAAGTTAGATCCTCAGATCTCAGCCTTCTGTGCAGCTAGGATTATAGGTGTGAGTCACCAGCACCAAGTAGTTGTAATTGAAAAAAAAAATACTATTCATTCTTGTGGCCGTGAGGTGTGAAAACACTCTGGTAAGATCAGCAACAAGTGACACCCCTGAGTGCCATCTGCTCATCTTCAGCCCTTCGGGGCCAGTCAGGAAATCACTGTACAAAGGAGACTGGATTTTTTAGGTCAAAGGCTTGTTATTATGACTTCAGGAATTCTTTGAATTGAGTATTCTTCTGGCAAACTCTGAAGAAAACTTCTCCTAACTTAAAAGAATAATAGAAAAAAATGTAGCACAATTTATTCTTTTGTTTTCTGGGACTTTCTGGATTGTGGAGGGTTATTATGGACAGGTTATAACAGCAGGACCGGTGGCTGGTAGTGTCTAGCTGTGGAGGAAGCACATAGCCGAGAAGGAACTGTCCAGCAGGAAGGAGGAAGTACTGAGGGCTTGGTTTGCACAAAGGTGTTGTAGTCTCATGATGCTGAAGACATCTCCGAGCTCAGTGTGTGCCTCTATAGGTGCGTGTATGCGTGCACACACATGCATGTGTCATGGGGTGAGGAGCATTTCTCGGGTAGGGAGAAATAGCTCTCTTTACATGGCAACTGTCTGGTTTAATGCAGGGGAGAACGTACATAGTTTCCGAAGGCAGGCCGTTTTAAGAGCTTGGGCTCTATGACATCAGCAGAGTTAAATATCAGTCACGCAGCTGGTCTGAGAGCGCTTTGCAATGAGTTACGAGGCTCTGAGACTCTCTCGGTCGGTCTACGCCCTTTGTGGCATGATATGAAGACTTTCGTTGAGCCCGAGTGTTTGTTTTAATGAGGTATTGCTGCATAACCCGCTCAAATGGAAAACACATGCTATACCCCAGGCAAGAGAGAAGCAATAACGGCACAGATTTTTCTGAAGAAGACTAGTCATACCACAGGCTACCATTATAACAGGAAAAAAAAATAACAAGGATTTTAATACAGTTGTCTGGCCAAATATATTAATTTAAACTGAATGCCTTTAAAAATATTTTAGCCTCAAGGCACAACGTTCCATTGGCAAACATCTTCAAAACCCTCCTTCTTCGAGGATGCACAGGAAAACATTGAACGCAGCCACCATTGCTGGGGTGGGTGTTTGAACCACTAAAAAAAAAGTCTTTGATCATTTGCTGTCAGAATTCCTTAAAAGTGGCACAAAGAAGGTAAAATAACAAAAGATGCATTTCCTAGCCAGCTGCCCTCTGCATTCTTGCTGGGGAAGGGCAGATCTATGCACCGAAGTGACACACATTCTAGAGCTCTCAAGCGGGAAAACCTAGCTGCACCTAGGTGAATGTGTCTGTTGGCCTGAAGATTTGAGTTCAAATCCCAGAGACAGATTTCTGCACATCTTGCCTAGAAAAGTTTATAAAAAAAGAGGCTCTGAGTGCCCCCCACCCCGCACTGAGGCATTTACATCATTAGGTTCTAGCAAAACAGGTCTAATAAACATATTTTGTGTAATCTTTGATCTAAAAATCTGAAATCTCAAAATGTCTTACTTCATTTTGTTTTTTGGCTTGAACTCAGGGCCTCAACACTCTTACTTAGCTTTTTCACTCAAGGCTGGCACTCTACTGCTTGAGTTGCACTCGACTTCTGACTTTGTGGTGATTGATTGGAGATAAGAGCCTCGTGGACTTCCCTGCCCAGGCTGACTTTGAGACAGGATCCTCAGATCTCAGCCTCCTGAGTAGCTAGGATTACAGACATGAGCCACTGGTGCTCAGCATGCACTCCTTCATTTTAATGCAGCAAGGTCTTTGCTGATTTCCAGGTTCAGAGGACACAGAGAGAACAAGGCTGCCGTCCCTGGGTGTCCTGAAAGTCATTGATTTTTGCTCTACAGCCCACCGAGATCTGCAAGAGTCCTGTCAGCTTGTTGGGCCAATGGATGCAATGCTACTTTCCAGTTTCTTTATATTTCTTTTCATCTAGCTCACACGAAAGCTCTGGGAGAAATGGGAGTGGAGGTCACTGAAGGGCAGGCATGTGGGGTAGGAAGGAAGCCGCAAGAATGTGCTGAAGACCAAGGTCGTCATTTTCTTCAACTCTGTTCTCACGTGGAATGGCATGGGATTAGAGTCAGAAAGCTCTGCTGTCCCTTGTTTTCCTCACTGTGGTACCCCAGAGCCCCCCTCCAGCCCCCCATCCTGAGTCCCTCACCTGGGATCCCCTCGCTGGGACTGCCCCATGTGCAGTCCCCTTTTTAGGATCCTCTACAAAAACCACCTGTTTCCAAACCAGAATTATTTCCCACCATGCAAAATGACAAGGCACATTTGGTTTGATGACATAACGTTTCATTTCAACTTCAGAAATTATTTTCTGTAGGTAGAAATGGAAGCCAGGATATGCTTCCCCAGATTGTATTTCCCAAGTCTAGCTATTGTACACTATCACGGGGATGGGGGACTGGTGGATGTTTTTCTTGCAGCTCCAGTGAAACCACAAATTAGCAGCTGAGACTTTCCTCAAAACCTCCACGTGCTTGTCTGTCTGCCCCTAGGCCTGATGGGAAGCGGATCTCCCAACCTTTGTTGTGTGTCTCCTTAGAGACCTGAGCTCTCTTTGGCTCTTAGTCTCCCCTCTCTTTAGGACCTACAAGAAGATACTAACTGTGGGTTCCTCCACCCACACTTTGCCTGTGTTTGAGGAGGCAAGAACGAAATCACATCGTAACGATCGTTTTCCTTTCTCACAGAAGTTGCTCACTGCTTGACATGCACTGAGTTTTCCACAGGGTTGTTTCCACGACAGCTCTGTGCATGTTCTTCTGTGCATGCTCCTCTGGCTGGTGTTGGCCGCAGCACTGCACTGCTCTTTCTGGAAGTATCTCCTGGACTCCACCGCACCAAGGTGCAGATATTTGCCCCCTCCTTGTTCACTCTCGCTTTGTCCCTGTGCCATGGGTTTGAAAATTGAATTCAAATTTGCAGCTTTTCAAGGGAAACCACAAGAACATGGGTTTTAATCTCGTGTAATTTGTTTGCCCCTGTTCAACATAGGAAATAGCCATTCCCTTCATCAGCCAAGCCAGATTTGTAAAACAATTAAAAAAATCGCATCCCCAGAGTGATTGCACTCTTCTTTCCAAAGTCTTTTCTCCAGCTGTGGATGGGCGCATCCTGCCAAAAAAGGGAAGAGAGGACTTGCTTTGGGCAAGATTGGAAGTGGGGGAGCTGTTTACGCCGACCCTTCCACAGAGTGTCAGGGATGGGCCAGTCTCTGTTTTAAGTGGTAATATTAACCTTTCTCCGGGTTCCAGTCTTGGGAATAAAAACCAGCCCTGGCAAAAGCCGGTGTCCACATGTGAGCTAACGCAGTCCAGCCGGCAGCAGTGGAGCGGACCTCGAGAAGATGAAGAATCTTGCGGCTTATTTTATTCACGAACTGCTTCTGATTATCCCCGTCGAGGGGGCAGTTGCTTTGAATAACGACGCCTTGACATCCCTTCCGTGGGGGCCCATGCTGCTGGCCGCCAGATGTGTGAGCGCTAGAGCTCCAGGCTTGCGGAGGCCGAAGTCCTGGGTGCTACACGTGTGTGCCTTTCCTGGAGAGACCAGAATGGAAGCTCTGCATTCTTGATCTGCATCCTGAGGAAGGAAAGCACTGGGGGGGCCTGTGCTCCCAGCACCTGGGAGGCTGAGGCAGGCTGCAATAGTGAGTTCAAGACCAGCCAGAGCTATGTAGTGAGATCTTGTCTCCAGTTAGAATGTCCTGGGTTTTAAGACCTACAGTTCGTTCATTCATTCATTCATTCTTGTCCATGACCCCGTCTGTGGTAGGCAGTACTGACGGCAGCACAGGAAGCACTCTTGTTTGGTTAAGCCACCGGCCTATGGGTTTGATCTGCGTAGACGTCTACTCCGTGGGCCCATGACAGAGCTAAGTACTAAATGCTACGAGAATTTTCTGAGACGGAGACGTTCGTGTTTAGAAATAAAGTTGCTGCAGGGGTGGAAGTTCGGGCCTCACCTCCTCTCACTGGGGAAATTTGGAGACAGAAGCACACAGGACAGCGCTACCTGAACACAAGGGCACAGAGCCGGACAGTGCTTCCGGCAGCCTGAACCCCTCCTCCTCCCCCTCCCGCTCTCCCTCCCCCTCCCCCTCTTCCTCTCCCTCCCCCTCCTCCTCCTCCTCCTGAGGCAGTGTGGGTCTGCCGTTGAGCCATGCAGTGGATGGGGCTGTGCTATGGGGAAGACACACACAAGCCACCGAGTCCAGAGGCCTGGAGACCTGGGCAGGGCCTAGGTCACTGCGCCCGGCAGGCGGGCTGCCAAACGCCGACGCGGCCTGTGGATGCCACTCAAGCCCTGGCCAGGGCGGCGGTTCAGTCACTTCAGAGCTCTCCAGGAAGAGACCATTAGATGGTTTTGGAGTCACCCTTCCGTCTCTGACTGGCCCTACCCTTTGTGGGAAATTCCAGCTCTCCGTCTGCCCTGTCCTCTAGGAGAGGTGGGGACAGCTCCATGGAGCAGCTGGATTGGATTTCAGCCAACTGGGATCCAAATGAACGCCCTCCCCCATGGTGATCGCAGTGGTGGTGGCTGCCAGTGGCCTGGCGGGGAAGTGATACTGTAGCTCAGAAGCCACCCCTCCACCCTCACTACGTGTTAGCCACGTGTTAAGGCAGCCGGAGTCACCAGCATGGAGGCTCCATCAGACGTCACGGTGAACCCCTCATTCTGGGTCCAGCTCAGAAGCGCTGTTTCCACAGGGTGGGGGAGAGGCCACTACTGTCCGTCTAGCAGATCCCTGGGACTGCTGCCATCGCCGCTCAGAGGCCAGTGTGTCCTCCGTCCTCTGTGGCTATGTCTTAATGGCGTTGGTTTACTCTCTCATGCCCTTGAATTCACCAAAGACCTGTGGCCCTCCCATAGCGGAGGCCTGAAGACTTCGCTCTGGGAAGAGCTCCATCTCTCCTGGAAAGGTACTCTCAGATCCCGGATGGAGATGAGCTCTGCCTCCTAGAAGTAGTTGCTGGACTTCTAGCAAATGGGGAAAATTCTCTGAGCCACCTTCTCTTCCCCCTGACATCCAGAACTAGGGTCTTCCAAATGCCTAACGTACATTTTTTCCCCCCAATTCTTTCTTTGGAGACCACTTTTCTTTCCTTCAATAAACATGTTCATGTTGACCTGTTCCTACCTTTCGATAATAGTTTCGGTCATCCTGCTGTTGAAATCTCTTTGTATTGGCGCATGTTAAACGTCTATCGTGGGGGCTTTCAGTGTGCTGCTTTCACACAGATAGGGCGTGTCCTTTGGTCCTGTTACTTTCCTACTACCTTTCCCCCCATGCTATTCGATTTTATATTCTCCCATGTTTGAAGGAAATTTTACATCTGTGCTTTTCATTCTTTTTTTCTACTTCTAAAAGTAACATTTTATAGGCAGACTAGTACACAATCGATACATTAGCAAATACGTTTGTATTTAACTATATCATGTGCATCATATAAATGTTTAAAATGACTAGAAAAGTTGGAATGAAGGTTACAGATGACCAGAAATGTTACGTGTTTTGCTTTCTGTTTTGTTCAATATCTTATTCTTTATCGATGTAATCCTGGGTTTACACTGATGGCAGTCAGACTCTCCTCTGACACAGTAAAGACTCATATGTTCCCATAGGCCTCTTCCGCCTCTTCTGATTGTTTATAGATATAGCTGATTGACGTAGAGAAAATTCTAGAGATAGACTTTCTGAGGATCACACGGGGAGAAAAACACAGAGTTGTGCAGAACAGAATTTTTTTTGCTAATGACCTCTAGCTCTGAATTCCTGTTTCCATGGGATTTAGTTCATTAGGGAGTGTTTGCTCCTTCGTATGGGATTCCTCTCTTTCATCCATTTGCCAGGGGACAGGGCAGCCTGCTCCTGTGAGTGGCCCCCACACTGCCATCACACAGACCACAATGGGACACCCCAAATCCCCTCTTCTGCAAACCTCGGCAGTTTATACCTTCAAATCTTATGCCTGCCCCCACAACTGCCCTTTGAACCATGCCTCCAACTCTGCTTTTTGTTGGCTAGTTTGGAAATGGAATCTAGAAAACTTGTTTGCCCAAAACAGGCTTTGGAACACAGTCCTCTCTGTCTCGACCTCCTGAGTAGCTGGGATTACAGGCATGAGCCACCAGTGCTTTGCTGATCCTGTGGTGGTTCCTGGATCCTTGGGGGCTTGCCGGAGCCCTTTCAGTCCCTGGTGCTCAAGTTAAGTTGGGAACTCTTCTTCTAGAGCTTTAAATGTTTCTAAAATGAAGGGCAATGTTTCTGCCTCTGAAAATGGGTGCTATTCTTTATGGAACAGCCAGCGGTTCCTGTCTTTTCTATCTGTGTGAAGAAATCCTAAGCTTTGATTGCTTGTCCCGCCGTGGGAGCTTTACTCAGAGCCTGGTGACTGAAGGCCCTTTGGCTTAGCAGACTTCATGTCACCCCTGGGAGGATGGCGGATGGGTGCCGGAGGAGATCACCACGCCTTTCCTAGCCACAGTCGTTGTCTTACTACTGCCAGCCTAGGAGTCCAGGGCTTTCCGTCACTTGGTGTCATGGTTGAATTTATTCTCTGTTTAGAGACATCGGAGCCCGAGAGACTCCTGGTGTTGGCAGCTGATTTAAGCATCGTAAGTTTGATTTTTGACACTCTGATTACCTACGAGTGGAGGTCAAACATCGCATTCCATCTTCCTTCCAGACTGGGGCGTGGCGAGGGGCTGGCAGTGGCACTGTCTCGCTCGGCTTCGCTCTCTAGACTCCAGAGAAAGCTTTGATGGGTAAATGATAGGGTTGGATGCTGCCTTCCAAAATATGGCTCCTAGAGGTATGAACTAACAAAATAAATGAAAGAAAATTGGATTAATTTTCTAATTCTGCTGCTTTGATTTCAAGTCCTGGAACACCTACACAAACAAAATGTCCTTTAAAGCCCAGCCTAGACTTTGGACACCAGAGCCGTGTGTGTGGGAGAGCAGGAGGGGCAGACTTGTGTTTTGAGATGGGGTAGAGGCTCCTCAGAGGCCCTCCAGGTCCTGGCGGGCTATCCCTGCACTCCTCCGGCTTGCCCACTGAATTCCTGGCAGATGGCGCTTTTGGAACCCTATGGATGGACTTCTGTCCTTTCCTCTGTTGATCGTTTGCACATGAAATAACCTTGGAACCCAGGGGCAAATGGGTTGGAAGAGGGGGTAAGCAGCTGAATGGAAGACTAGGAATGGAGCAGAAATTACAATGGGGAAAGGGATGGGCATCTGATCCAGAACGTTCTTCCCAGGATGGCAGCTCAGAGAGGTGGTTCAAGTCCAGATCAGAGGGGCCGGGTGCCCCCTAGGCTCCACGTCTCCCTCTCTGGCACTGAGCGTAGGCTGGGGCCTGTGTAAGCTGTGCTGGCCTCGTCTGGGAAATGGAACAGAAGGCGGTGAACAGAAGGAACCCTGAATGGCTGATGGACAGGAAGCCTTCCTAGCGGTTCTGACTCATGGGTGACGTGCGCATCATCATTACAATAACCAATGGCTCTCGCTGCTACGTGGAACAGAAAACAGCAGATCTCAGGTTTTCTTTCCTGAGTATTTCCCGAGAGAGGCTAGTGAGGGATGTTCATGAGGGTGTCATTGGCAGTGGAGACTTGGGGTCCTGTGAAACCCATCACCCCAGCTGCTCCCTTCTGTGTGCTGTGGCAAGCCGTGGCGATGTCACACGGAATCGTTGATTTGCCACAGACAATCAATTATGGGGGGTAATGTAAAATACCCGATGCCCAGGCAGGGCTTGCTTAGAAAACATTGTCTCGTTTTTGTTTGTTTGTTTGTTTTTAGCATGCCCTCCTGGCCACCTCTCTGTGGTTTTTAAGAACTATAGGTCAGGGCAGACAATGGGTCTCAGTAATAGAGGACCAGCCTAGCACCAGTGAGGACCTGAGTTCCATCCTCAGGACAAAAAAAAAAAAGAAAGAAAAAGAAAGAGGCACAATTTAGTCTTTGGGGAGGGATCTGGGGGTGGGTCATGCAATGTCACTTCATAAAATGAATTTTTTTTGAGTGGAAAAGTGGCCTTTCCCAGACATAGAGCCTCCTTTGATAAATCACCTTTTCAGAGCCAGATTTCTCCCTCCCACACAAGGCCTGACTGCCCTGCTCTGTGTGGAGCAACTGAAAGCAACCAAGTGGACGCCCAGAGGCTGCGTTTCATAGAGCAAATGCTTGTTCCTCTGTGTTGAGTTTCCACTACGAGTGTCCGAACGGCTTGTCAGAGCCAGATAGCTCTGGTTCCCCCCCTCCAAGAGTCACATAGAGGCAGCAGCCTGCTCTGGGAAATCTGGGAAAGGAGCAGAAACTCGCTCTCCCCCCTGGGCCACGTCTGGAATTAAGTCATGAGACCCTTTTACTGGACCTTGGGAAATACATTGGCCAAATTTGGAATCAAACTTTCGTATTGTAATAGGAAGCTACATGGTAGGTAATTGCTCAATTAAAATGAAATATTTTCATATGCCTGATTCATGCTGTAAACTGATCATTTAAAATAATTGGAGTATTTTAACTTGGCCAGTACAGCAGTTATGGAAAAAAAATCCATTTTATAGCTTTCAAGTAGCTTTAATTGATTGTAATTTTATACAATCATTTGTCATATTGCAAAACAGGAGAATCTGATCATGTGTGGATATTTAATTTATGATAGCCTCATCTTACAATACCAATGTAATTCATCTTTCCAATTGTTTATGAATTATGACAAAACCTTTTATTAGTAAATGTATAGGTATGGTAAGAAAACAGAACCCAAAATGCATATTTTGTGAAGACACTTACCTCAGAAATCAATCCTCACATATGTTTTGAAAAAAAGTACAAATCTTAATTTATATCTTTTAATTAACTAGATTTTACCAAAATGTATGTATGTGCCAGTCCTGGGGCTTGAACTCAGAGTGACTTGCATTTTCCCTTAGCTTTTTCTGCTTCAGGCTGGTGTTTTACCACTTGAGCCACACCTCCACTACTGGCTTTATGTTGATTTGAGATAAGAGTTTTTGGGATTTGTCTGCGCAGGCTGGCTTTGAATGCTGACCCTCAGATCTTAGCCCATTGAGTAGTGAGGATGACAGGCCTGGACCATCAGTGCCTGTCTTGTGACTGTTTTGAAAAGATGAATTTCTAGAATAAGAATGTTCCAGGATGGGAATGTGGCTTAGTGGTAGAGTGCTTGCCTAGCATGCATGAAGCCTTGGGTTTGATGTTTCAGTACCACCTACACTGAAAAAGCCAGATGTGGCGCTGTGGCTCAAGTGGTAGAATGCTAGCCTTGAGCAAAAAAAGCTCAGGGACAGTGTCCAGGTCCTGAGTTCAAACCACAGGACTGGCAAAAAAAAGAATGTTCCTGTTCATGCTGCAAAATATTGAACTTCTTCATTTTTGCTATCTGGATAGGCCCAATGTGTCAGGTATAATACCCCGATTTTCATGCCCATGCTTTAAATGTGCATTTAATAGGGGATTTGTAGATAGCAAAATCTGGTGAAGTGTACTCATTCTGATTTTTCTCTTCCCCCCTGTTGGTCAGGAAGCTTAGTTTGCAAGCCCTGTTTGTTTATGTAGTGGTTTGGCATACCTCACCCAGAAATACATTATGCAGTAATACACCATGTAGCAAAACACTATGCAGCAAAACACCAAGCAGCAATACCACTATACAGCAAAGCACTATGCAGCAAAACATGGTATGACAACACACTATGAGATGGCAGATAGTCTTTCATTATGTGTGTGATAAATATGATAATATCTATTTTACTACATATGATATTTAGAGACTATGCAACATATGTGCAATATGTATATTATATTACTTACATAATACCTATATATATACACTTCACACATATGTAGTGTGAGACTGTGTATGTATATATATATATATATATATATATATATATGACACTGTTATATTCATTAGTTTTCAACTGGAGCAATTTGTCCTCCCCTCAGGCAATGCATACACACGGTGTTGGTTGTTGGTATTGGTCCATAGGAGATGGAGATAGGATACAGCAAACTGCCTGTGATGTTTCACCTCAGCCTACACAACAAAGAAAGTTTCAGGCAATAGTGCCCAGGGATAGGTCTTACACCTGGTTGGTAACTTTGATGGTCTTTCTAAGCAGTCTGTTAATGGTGTTCTACCCTACATGTACACACCATCCGCAGGCTGACAGTGAAACAGAACAACTGGCCAGTCTCATTTGTTCCCAGATAGAGACATGAGTGCATGTAAATCTGTCAGCCTAGAATCAGCAAGTCCCAAGGGCGGCCTGGATGTGCCAATGCTGTGTTTGTGGATATTAAAAGCCAGCTGGTGGGGCTGGGAATGTAGCTCAGTGGTAGAGTGCTTGCCTTGTAGGCATGAGGCCCTGGGTTCAATTCCTCAGCATCGTATACAAAGAAAAAGCTGGACGTGGCCCTGTGGCTCAAGTGGTAGAGCGCTAGCCTTGAGCTGAAGAACTGAGGGACAGCGCCCAGGCCCAGAGTTCAGGCCCCACGACGACCACCACCACCACCACCACCACCACCACCACCACCACCACCACCACCACCACCACCACCACCACACACACACACACACACACACGAACCAGCTAGTGTTCATCTCTGTACCTTCATGCATCTACCTGTATCTTAAGGAAAAATATGTATCTAGTGTATGAAACAACCTTATGTTTGATTTTATATTAAAGTGGTTCTCTTGGATTTTGTAAAAATATAACTTTGAATTTAGTGTTGAAGGATTAATATTTTTTGTTTTGGAATTCTAGAATAATTTCTATATCAAGGGTTTTCCTCTTTTATTTATATTCATTCTACTTAAAATTGAGAAAATATTCATAAATGAAAATGGTTTCACCCAGGCACTGGTGGCTCACATCTATAATCGTAGCCACTTAGGATGCTGAGATCTAGAGGATCATGATTTTTCTTTCTGTGAGACTCCACCACTAATTAATCAGCAAAAAGCAAAAAGTCATGGCTAGAAGTGTGGCTCAAGTGGTAGAGGGTCAGCCAGGAAAGCAAGTTAAGTACAAGGTTCTGAGTTTAAACCCTAGTACAGGAGAGGTAGAGAGAGAAAGAGAGGCAGAGAGAGAGGCAAAGAGAGAGAGAGAGAAGGAGGAGAGGGAGAGAAGGAGGAGAAGGAGAGGAAGGGAAGAAGGAAAGGGAGGGGAGACAGGCAGGCAGGCAGACAGACAGACAGACAAAGGCAGAGATATAGCATAGGGGAATATTTTTGGGTTGCTAGGGGCAAGCATTCTGGTACAGCAAGGAATGCTGCTCTTGCTTAGTTGGAAGAAGAGCTTGTGATAAGGAATATCTCATTTTCAGTATAACTTCTTCCCTTCCAAGTTTTGGTTGGTTGAAGCAACGATGGTGCAGTGCGGGCAGAGCTCCGCCTCCTGGCTCTTCTCTCAGAGAGTCGGTTTGCAGTCAGAGGCAAATGGACCCATGGTGCTGTCAATTCTTTTTCTTTTCCTTCATAATTGAGAAGATGAGCCTGGGCCCAGTGGTGCCCCTGTCTTCCCACGCAAGACCCTGGCTCCAAAAAGCTCAGCTCCAGCCAGGGGCGGGAGGCTCAGACAGGGAGCCACGGGCTTCCGGGAGAAAGGGGAGGAGGTGGCAGAGAAGCTGCTCTCCCTCCCTCTCTCATCTGTTTTTTAAAAAAGTCGATTGTGTGTGTGTGTGTGTGTGTGTGTGTGTGTGTGTACAGAGATTGAAAGAGAGATTTGATGCACAAGTGACACATGACTTTAGATGTCCTCTTGTGTTCCAGACTTGGTGGCAGTCTGTGGCGAAAGAGCCAGGCCGTCTGCTCCAGGCTCCTGAGTCCACAGCTGGGAAGCAAATGGCCCAGACGCCAGGCACATTCTGTCTATAATGGAGCTAGGGAACGGGGGCGTGGCTTCAGCTGGCTCTGGCCCCCACGTCAGCTGACCACAGCTGCCCAGATGGGACATGGCTGGCCTGTCACAAGCCTTCTGGCTGTCTAGAGCACCTCACCCCTTCAGGGGAGCCCCCAGTTCACATCAGACTCTGGGACACTGAAGGGCTCTGGGACTAGCCACCGATGCAGCCTTCCCTGGCATCCTGGGCTGTGCCTGTGCTCATTCCCTCATTCATTCATTCACCCATTCCTTCACTCATTCATTCACTCCCTCATTCCCCTACTCATTCATCTGTTCCTGGATTCTCTCATTCATTCACCCCCTCATTCATTCATCCATTCTTTCATTCTCTCATTTATTCATTCACTCATTCATGTGACTCTGAGCCATCCGGGTGGGGTGAGCTGTCCATGGACACATACCAGTGACACTGCACTTGAAGAGATGCAGCCCGCCCATGGACACTGCCCGACTTAGCTTGCTGTGGAGATGGGTGAGGAGACTGTCCTGCTGGCACATGTGCTGGAGACGCAGGGTGACTGACTCCCAGCTCACCCTGCCTGAGTGCCCGCTCCCGCGCTCTGCGCACGGCCCTGATCTGGTGGTGTGGACGCAAACAAACCCTCACCCACTGACCCGGCAGCCAGAGCTGGGGGAAACAGGAAACAGGGCCAAGCGAGGGGGAGGAGCAGGAGAGGGCGCAGGAATTGTCTGGGTTCTTGCCAAGGACTGCGTCTAGCTATGTGTTTGGCATTTTGATGCCGTAAAGGTGAGTGCAACTGTATAATAGAGCTACTCTCAAAGCTTTAAAGCTCTTAGGTCACAGAGCTCATACATAGGTATACAGACATTCATATAATATGTAAATACATACACATACATACACAAATGCATATACAGGTACATGAACTAAATATATGTATATATGTATGTGTGTATATAGGCACACTTTGTAAGTTGCTGACTATAAGCATAATCCGATACACTCTACCCCTTTTTACAAAAACAGTGAAGGTAGCTGGGTGCTGATGGCTGGAGCCTGGACTAAACTCTGAGGATCACAGCCCTAACAGAACAATCCACGAGACTCCTCTCACAGATGGAGAGGCAGGGAGGGGGCGGAGAGTAATTATACAATGTCCACGGCCCAGGGTCACCCTGGCTGTGGTCTTGTGGGCAGACGTGTATGACTTGTCCTTGCTCCCCATTTCCTTTCTTGTCCATTTCCTTTCTTTTTGTGAGGATGCGCAATTTGGACTTTCTAAAAATGACGTCCCTGTTAGGAGGGTTGGGTTTTGTGGGTAGTAGCATCCCTTGGCCCTGGGAGTCCCGCTCTTTGTGGCCTCGAAGAGGGACTTCCAGCGCCCTCTTGTGGCAAGGCTCCCTGCATCACAGTGGTTAGTCCCGCCAAAGGTCTGGCTTCTGGCTGGCGAATAAATGGATTTGGGCCACAGGTAGTTGATGCCTAAAATTCTCCAGGCAGGGATATTTTTGTCATTGTAAATAGAGGACGAGAATAGCATCAACCAGGCACAACAGGAAAACCATGATCTGTCCCCTAGACCATCGCTGGCAGGACACTGGGGAAGAAGCAAGCCTCTGTAAGAGAGGCTGACCCCTCAGCCCCCCTCTCCAGCCCCCCTCTCCATGGCCCAGCCCACACCCACGGAGTGCAGAAGACAACTCAGGAGCCCAGCACTCAGCCTCCATCCAGCTCCGGCCTTTATCCAAACAGGATGGAGCAGCGCTGATGTGGGTGAACTGGAGAAGGACAGCTCTCCCTGGACGTCGGCCCAGGGACCCCTGGGTCCTGCCTGTGGGCGGGGGGGCTGGAGAGCAGGGGGGGGGGTTCACTGGGCACCTGCCGGGGCCTCGAGGGCCTAGCATGGGGATAATCCTGACAGCGACACATGAATTTAGGGGTAATGTTTTTTTTCTGACTTGGCTTCATCCTTCCTTCCTTGGTGGTACTGAGGTTCGTACTCAAGCCTCTGCTTGGAGTACTCTGCACCTTGACCCGCACCTCCAGCTTTACTGATATGTCAGATGAGGTCTTGTCTACAGGTGGCCTGGATCCTGATGCTCCTATTTATAGCTTCTCAAGTGGTTGGGACCTCAGGTGCATGCTAGCATTTATTTGTTGAGCTGACAGAGGGAGGGTGTCTTGTGAGCGTTCTATGCATGGTGACCTCAAATTGCCATCCTGACTTCTGACTCCCAAGTAGCTGGGATGCTGGGCATCTCGTGAGGAAGATGTGCTGTTTTCTTATTTTAGCCTCCCCATTAGCATGCAGTCATGCAAATAATGGATTTCCTTGGGACATTTTTCATCTGTGGATAGAAAGTGCTTTGGCATGCCCCTCTCTTGTTCCCTCCCCCACACTGGATGCCATCTTCCTCCCAAAAAAGTACCGATTCTCCTGTCATGCCTGTTTTAAAATCTAGTTTCAAGATAAGAGAAAAAAAATGCATATTTGACTTTCTAAGTCTGACTTATTTTTCTTAAGATGATGATTTGATCTACAGTTGGCATCCTTTTTCCTGCACCTGACGTTATTTCCTCCCTTTTGATGGCTGAATAATACTCCATTTTCTTATTAATTTCTCTTATGCTTGGCACCTAGGTTGATTCCATTACTTGCCTATTGGCGCCTGTCGCCGCCACAAACGTGGGTGTATGCTGGCTGCTGTATGCTGGCTGTTAAAAAACATAGTAGCATCTATTAATTGTACTTGGGGGATTTATTGCAATATTTCCACACATGTGTACACTGGACCCTCTTTCCTTCTAAAAGCGAATTCAAGAGGTTTCATTTTGTTCTCAGGCGTGGATATAAAGTGCTCAGACCACAGTCTGCCTCACTCACCCTCCTCTTCCTGCTATAGCTGGTACCCACCGCGCTCTACGCACCTGCCATTCATTTCGTTTTAAATGTACATGTGCAAATTTTAATTAGGTTACTTTATTATTATTTTTTCTCTCTCTTTCTCTTCTCTTCCCCCTGCCCCTTTCTTCTTGTGCTGGTCCTGGGGCTTGAACTCGGGATCTGAGTGCTGTCCCTGAGCTTTTTCATTCAAGGTTAACGCTGTACTCCTCCAGCCTCGGCCTTCTGGGTAGCTGGGATTATGGGCGTGAGCAGCAGGCACTCTGCTCTCTTTTTCCCCATCTCCCCACACCCTGCTGCTCAGTGGCTCTCAGTGAAATTCCTCACCCACAGACGCCATGCATCTCCATGTGCTCCCCCATTCTTCTCTTTCCCGCTTCGTCCCTCCAAACAGTCCCCCAGTTACAATCATGCTCCATATTAATACACTTTCAAAATGCTATTAAACTTCTGATGACTGGTAAAGACTGAAGTTAATTCCATCAGCCCCAGATAACGTCTTCAAGGTGCCTGTAGGTACGGGCCCTCAAATTTGGTGCCTTTCGGGCAGACCAGGTCTTGAGCAAGCCAGCAATGGAAGGACGACTCTAGATCGCGCCTGCGCTCTCACGCCCTGTGACACCGTTAATGACCTGGAGATGCGCGTTGTGTCCACAGATCGCAACCACGGGCGTGATCACTGAATCAGGAAATTTACAAGTTGTTTTAATGTTTTAAGGTAAACTTGTGTCAGAGTAATTCCTCTCCTCTCTGCTGGGGGACCCCGATGTTGGCTTAGTCTCCCCCATGCTGAGGGGTTTTGCTGGTCAGGGAGGAGCCAGGTTGGCCTGTGCTGGAGCGTGTGTGGGCTGTTTGTGCAATTGGGCTTCTTGAAACCGTTGCTTCACTGCAGTCCACATAGAACTGAACCGGAATGAAGGAAGTTGCAACGGGGGTGTTGAGAAGTTGAGGATTTAGTAATGTGATAACAATTTCCTTGGGTTAGATTAGTTCAAATCAACCCCAAAGCTGAAGAACAAATGAACCACTCAGAGAAAGTGTTGAAGCAATAGCTATTTAAGTTGTAATTGGACTGTTTCTTAATAAGCAGCTGGAGATTGTCACACACACACACACACACACACACACACACACACACACACACACACACACACACACACACACACACACACACACACACACACACACACACACTCTCTCTCTCTCTTACCCAGTGGCATGAAACCAGTCCTTAGCCAGAGTGGAGCCGGAGACCTTGAGCCCTGAGCATGCTGGGAGCCACACGTGCTCTCCAGCAAGTTCTCCATTGACAGAGGCGGAATGAAGTTCCTCTGCCAGCAAGCTGTAGTTTTCCATTGTGGGGCAGCTGCAGATGCGTGATTCTTATCTCCAGGCCCAGGCACGTCCCTGGCAGAAATCCCTGGGCCATCCTTCTTGTGACGCTCTCGTGAACACCCTGAACACCCTGCATTTTTAACATCCGTGTGTCATCTTAGGGACAATGTACAGCATTTTTCTCCTATTGTTTTGCCCTCAAGAAGCCTGGATTATGTCACGGGTCGGCTCCGGGCTCTGAGTTTCTCGAGTGTGGAATTTGGGTGGACTGACGTGGCATCTCTGTGGCTGGGATGAGGGCGGTGGGTGAGGGGAGGTCTGCCCCCTCCTCAGTGAACGTTGTGTCGCTGGCACGGGCAGGGCAGGCTGTGGTGTCCAGAGCATGGATTGATGTCAGTTGGGCTGATGGCCGCCTCAAAACCCAGGAGTGCCTTCTAGCCCGTGTGTGCTTTGATGAGCAATTCTGTCTCACTGCTGACAGATGTGTGCACGTTTTCAAGTGTGCAAATGAAGGCCATGGGGACTGAGGGGTGCACGTGCCATGTGTTCCGTAGAACATGCCTACGTTTTTCAGATTTTCACAAAAAACAAGCCAGGCCACTTGAACTCTATATCGATTACATTAAAATAGAGTTTATGCTTCTTACAAGTTGTTTTGAAAGTACAAGTGAAAGAATGGAGGAGGGAAAAGCAAGGGAGAAAACTTTACCTGGTGTAGAACCGGCTAGTGTTTTTATTTCACTTTTCCTTTGTAACTAAATAGGTCTGTGAGAATTTCTCCTTTGGAAGGGGATATGTGTGTGTGTGTATGTGTGTGTACATGTGCACATGCACTTGTGTACAAGTGTACATGTACCAGTGCTAGGGCCTGATCTCAGGGCCTGGGCATTATTTATGAGCTTTTGTGCTCAAAGTTGGCACTTTCCCATTTGAGCCACAGCTCCAATTTCAACTTTTTGGAAATTTATTGGAGATAAGCATCTCACGATCTTTCTTAGTGGGCTGGCTTTGAACTGTGATCTTCAGGTCTCAGCCTCTTGAGTAGTTAGGATTACAGGTATGAGCCACCAGCGCCAGCCTTTTCTTTGATTTTAAATTCACCAGGCAGAGCAGTTTTCCGTGTCCCTGAGCAATCCATCTTCTGCGGTGCTGTCCGTGGCAGCACGTGCCTGTAACGGCGGTGGGGGGAGGAGTTAGGTCACGGTTCTCCCGTTGAGACGTCCCATCTTTTCGCCGTGACCATGTACATCATTTCCTAAAGCCGCATCACCAGTGAGCCCCAGTCCATCCCTTCCCCCCATTCTCCACAGGCAAGGGCAGGAGGAGGCAGCCAGGAACTCCGGCTGAGTCTTCAGGAAACACAAACGCATGGCTCTCCAACAAATTCCTGGTTGGGCTACTTTCATTGTTCAGTCTGCCGATGGTCTTTGTGTTGACCCTTCTTTCCCTTTCTGTGTGGAGTACACTACGAACAGACTTGGGAAAGGTTTTGGTGAATTCCTGGTGATCTTGTGATACATGTCGGCCAGCGAGAATCTATTCACCATGCCATCCACAGGCCACCCCCCCACCATGTGGGCCACTTCGGTCCAGCTCGCTGCCCTGTATGTCAAAGGCAGCAAACAGGACCCTGTCCTCTAGGATCCGGTTGGAACGGTCCCAGAGTGGAGGCCATCTGCTCCATTGTCCCCATATCAGTCCTGCTGGGCTGAGGGGCAGCTCCGGTGGACAGACACTCCACCCTGGTCGCCGGGGCGCAGACTCTGGGTGACAGTCTAGGAAGGATGGAGTGACTGGCCTTCAGCTAGGTCTCCCTAGGGACTAATTATCAGCGGTACCTCAGGCTACCAGGGGCCAATTGTGTTGTTTTTCTTTTATTAAAAAAAACCTTTATCATTAAATATTCAGCGATTACCCAACTCGAGCCCTGATATGATAGTGTCGACATTAGAAATTATTCTTTGAAGATGAAAGAAGTCCTGGAAGTGTTTGTCCTTAGAAATCAGGGAGATTAAAACAGACAAACCAAAAAACCAAAATAAGGAAGGCTTCTGTTCTTAAAGTTTTTTTAGCTGGGTACCAGTGGCTCACGCCTGTCATCTTAGCTACTCAGGAGGCTGAGATCTGAGGATCACGGTTCAAAGCCAGCAGGCAGGAAAGTTTGTGAGAGACTTATCTCCAATAAACCACTAGACAACTGGAAGTGGCGCTGTGGCTCAAGTGGTAGAGCTCCCGTCTTGTGCTGAAGAGCTGAGGGACAGCACCCAGGCCCAGAGTTCAAGCCCCAGGACCGACCAAAAAAAAAAGTTAAAAAATTTAATATGGTTTATATCATGATCCCAACATTACCATTCCATCTGATCATGCTGTATATTTTCAAAGATATTGTGTATAGATAAAATCATTAGGGAAGAGACCAAAGGATAGCATAGTTTCTTTTTATGAGCACCCAAGCCTGGAAGTTAGCGTCTAATAAAACAGTATTTTATTAGCTGAAGGATAAAGATGCACATATGATACGTAAATATGGGAGTAAGAAAACACCTAGATTTGAGAGATATAAAGCAAAAAATTATATATATGTAACAGGGTAACCAGCAAAAGGGCTGCAAGGCTATGTTGCCTTGTCACTACTAAGTTTGTGAGCTTGTCACTGTGAGTTTGGAATTATTTTGAGAATGAAACTGCTGTCAGTGTGTCTCTATCAACTGTTGGATTTGGGTTGGGCAAGAACCAGGAAGTCAAGGGCAGATTGTCAACCATGCTGAAGCCCTTGTACTGGGCACAGGTCGGGGCTGGGTCAAGGAGCACAGGTCAGGCTAGGTCAGAACCAGGACATAGCAGAGAGGCTGCACCGTGCACAGCTTCTGCCTGGCTGTTTGCTTACTAGGGGGCTCATCTTGTTTAAAGCCAGGCTCTGGCCACAGTGCGCAAGAGGCCTTTTTTTTTTTTTTTTTTTTTTTTGGTTGTGGGTCTTGAACTCGGCCTGGGCGCTGTCCCTCAGCTCTTCAGCTCAAGGCTAGCACCCTACCACTTGAACCAAAACATCACTTCCGTTTTTGTGTTTTTTGTTTTGCTTATGTGGAGCTGAAGAATCGAACCCAGAGCCTCATGCATGCGAGGCAAGCACTCTACCACTAAGCCAACCTCCCAGCCCCTCAAGAGGTCTTTTAAGTTTTTTTTTTTTTTAATTCTTCTTAGCACTCCTGAATTCTGGTGGAAACTGCCCAGATAAAACAACTCAAGACTTTGAAATTCTAGGGAAAGCACAGTTTTAATCAGCTGGCCATCTTATTCATTGTTCAGAGATGAAAAGAGCGGAAATCAACACATGTAGGTGCTGAGAACTTACCAGGTTCAGATCTTTAGACAGAGTGAGAGTTCTTACAGTATAGTTTTTCTTTCTTCTTCTTTTTTAACTAAAAGTAAAAGTTGCAGTTAATGAGTTAATTAATTGTTATTTCTTGTTTCGGTGGTACTGGGGTTTGAACTCAGATCACTGCTTTTGCTTGGCACGAGACTGACCACTGGGCCACACAGCCTGCTCTTTTCTTCTTTGGTGCCCTTTTGCTTTCTTCCTTTTTTACCTTCTCCTTCTTTCTCTTCTTGCTGCTACCACCTCTTCCTCCTCTCTCTCTTCCTTTTCCTAAACCATCTGTCCCAACACAAAGGAATGTGACAGGGGGCGATAAAGACAGAGAAAGAGCCCTGACACAGGCCCAAAGTCTGAACAAACACTAACCCGTCACTAACACCCACCTCTGTCACCCTTCCCCGCTGAGACCGCACCTCTGTACAGGTCCAGTGCTCTTGTGGCTGCATTCACATGGTATTTCTTCCAGAGAACGAGTAATTTCCTGCCAATGAGTAATAAAAGGCCTACAGTCCTCTGAGGATGGCTGGGCCTGCACTGGCTCCACTTCCTTGAAGAAGGCACAGCCCCCTGGCCTTGACCTTGCAGCTGGTGCACTTACTGAGTGTGGCTCGAACTTCCACTCTGGCTGGCCAGACGGCTCTGGGATCCGTCCCATCTCTATTTTGTCCGAGTGGGATCCGCTCGCTCACTGGCATTCTAAAATAGTTGTATTTTTTGGTCCTACAGAGAAATACTCAAAAGCAAGATGTTGACAGGTTTGTTAATTTAAAAAAAAATGTTTTTTAGGTTACTTTGATTCTAGATTCTGAGTTCTCAACTCATTAAAAAAAAAATTCATGGAGCAAGCATGCCTTTGGAAGGACAAGATGGAGTGCTTCTAGAATGTTCAGTTAAGAGGTCCAATGATGAAGACTCCTCAGAAGTAGCCAGCAAATGGCCTTATTGCTCATGACCGCAATGTGGTCACCTGAAAGGAGGGCTGAGTGTCCCTCGAGGGGAAGGTAACTGGGGGCTTCTGTCCTGGCCCGGCGGCATTTCTGGGGAGAAGTGGGTTGAAAGGGCTGGCGCCCAGGCTGCGGTGGTGCTGAGCAGAGTCCTTCCCATCTGTGTCCTCTGTGTCTGCTGTAGCGTGTCAACCCCCCCCCCCCCCACCTGCTGTGACAGCCCACTTCCAGGCAATTGGTACCTTTTAAAAAAAAAATGAAAAAAAATCTCTTGGCCACATATCATCAAGAAAAACAACATTGTTTTCAGAGGCTCTTATCTCTCCACTCCCAAATATCCTGTTTCTTCGGGCTGGGCAGCCAGGACCAATAGAAACCTCTTCCTGCCATTGGCTGACTTCATTTCCCAGACTTAGCACAATCTCATCCGCTCTAAACAACCTCATCAAAACTACTTTCTGGTCAGAGAGAAGCAATAATTATTATTAACATTTATTAACGATCAATAAACTTGATTGCATTATGGCCAGCACTATTAAGGTAAGAGGAGGGTTTCTTTACATTTGACCAAATCTTGTTCTTCTTGCGCTTTCTTTGGCTTCCTTTATCAAGGCAGATAAGTTAGGGTTGGGCAACACCCCCTACCACAATAGAGGACAACAAGATTTCCTTTGCACTGCCTAGTAAATTTCCTTTTTCCTACTCCAACCATCCGCAAGGCTTAAAAACTTCAAACTCAGAAAAAAATGGGGGTTTCTAAATTCACTGTTGAGGGTTGTGGATTATTTCTCAAAGGCTTGATGGAGCGCTTCTGAGTTTTCAGATTCTTTTCTTCTCCTTACTGGTACCAAGACACGGTTCTGATCCAAAGCCACAGCGTTCAGAGGCTGGAGGGCAGGGGCCTGGGAACAGACGGGCCGGCCAGTGTTGAACGTTCCGATGCTCTTCAGAGAATCCCTAGGCCAGGAAGCCCAGCCGGTCCCCATGGATGGGAAGAGACACTCCGCATATAGCCATTGCCGCTGGGACATGGCAAACGCTGGCTTGATTTGTGGGACCGCCATGCTGAGAACGGAGCTTTCTCATAACTCAAAACGGTGGTAACTTGGTGTGTTGGCGTGCTGTTGATCTGTTAATAAAAATACCTACTCCTCTTCGAGCTGTAAGATCTTTTTCCTGGAGATGTCGGGTTTGGGAAGCAGGAGCCAGTGGGTTCTCTGTGCTCTGGTGAGTTTGCTTGTGGATGGTTGTAGTGCATGTTACAGGGAGTTTAGCACAGAGGTAAATCCTTCTAGGGCTAATTGTTGGAAATGAAGCCACAGTAAAAATAAAAAACCTAGGCAACAGCTCAGACGGTGAGGGGGTGGCTCTGTCACTGTAACACCTTCCAGGCCACCAGGCCTCGGCAATATTGACAGAAATGAGAAAAATGAAGCAGATCTTCAGAGGAGGAAAAGGAAGGTGGTATTTGTTGTGTGTCTTTAGTTTTTGTGTTGTTTTGTTTTACTTGGTCAAAGTAAGAGGCATGTCAAGGATTCCGTTAATTTGAAAAGCTCAGGAAAATTCAACTTTACCCAGACGTGGGCCCTTGTGTTTTAAAAGCTCTTCTTTGAGTGGGTATTTTTGTTATTTGAAATGTTTGTAATGGAGACTAGAAGAGACCCGCCGTGTTTTAGAAGTTCTGCTGAGTTTCTATCCCGCTGTGTGTGTTTGGACATCTATTACAAAATTCATGTGGGGATTTACCTTTCATTGGCTTCAAGGCTTGGAGTCTATTAAAATATAGTTATTGTACAACTACAATGATTAATTATAACTACAACTACTAATAAAATACAATTATGATAGTAGGAGACTTTAAAATTGCAAATTTGTAAGATGCTGCTTTCAGCTAAAAGAGTAGACATTATTTGAGTTTATGACCCCAAATGCAGTCCCCTTTGTTCTTAGTTTTGGTCTTAATTATACACGTATTTCATGACAATTAGATCCAATATTCTTTGTCAATCTGGAAAGCTCATTTGGGTACCCCAAACGAATCAGTGCATGGCAGGACACCGGCATTATAGAGTGTTCCTTTAGCAGGGTGGGGGGCAGTGTGTGAAACTCTGTTTAATTTGAAACATATATCCATGAAGACATGTTTGTGTTTTTTTTTTTTTTTTTGAAGTTTGAGTGTGGTATGGTTCTCCCAATCCGTTTTGGAGAAAGAGTTGAAACTTGTGAAGTTGAAACTTGTGAAGTCTGCTGGCCTTGATTTCATGGTTTATGACAGTGCGTTGCATGTGGATGGCACGTCTCCCGAGTGAACATTTAAGTGACTTCAAGTGAATTCTTTAAGAACTTTCTGTAAAAATAGCCTCTCTTTATACGCGACTTCCTTGAAGACATGTTTCGGTGCGGTTTCCTGAGCAAAGTAATGAGGTGATTTTACAGCCTTGTTGAGAGAGTGGAAAAAGGAGACCCTGGATCAGTTGACTACAGTTTTAATTATGTTCATGAGAAGCTCAAATTAGCATGAGGAAAATTACAGCTGTCTGGGGGAATTAGGGAGCATCCCTCCCTCCCCACCTCCCCCAAGTTCACATCTGAAATGCACTCTGTGTTTTGGACTTTTCCAGTAAATAAAGCCATTAGTCCATTAGGCATCAGATCCTCTAGATTTGTGAGGTGGGTGCTCTGTGTCTGTGTGGGATAGGTTTTTTTTTTTCCCTTTCTTGTATTAGTGTTTGTAAGACCCTGTGAAGCACTTGACAAGTGAGCTGTTCCTATTCAGGCTTTGTGACGCTTCCCGCCAGTTACCCTCGCTCAGGTTGGAATGAGGAACACCGTGTTTTCACTTTGAACACGTAAAAGCAATTTGAGGAGTTTTAGGTTTATCGGTAAACATGGACGAATTTTAGGATCTGATGAAGGATTCTAGTAACGGCTTGGAAAGACGCAGGCCCAGGTCCCTGGCAGAGGGCACTCACAGAGTGTTTGCTCCTTGCTGTGTGCCCCGTGCTCTGTTGACCCTGCGACCTTGACCTTGCTGGGCTTCCCCGCAGAACAGCAGGGGGCTAGCCTGCAGACCCTGCCTCTGCTTCCAGGCCTGTGTGAGCCCTCTCTCCCCCGGCTTCAGTTAGGAAGCCGCTCTCAGGCATTCCTGACCCGGCTTGTAATGCTCACCATTTGGAAATGTAATGAAGCCAGGGATCATCTGCAGACTATGACCTTTAAATGCATCAAAGGACGTGTAGTGGAAATGCTGCTCTATCCTCGGACCCTGTGATGGAAGCACCATGGCTTAGGCCTGACGCCTGGGGCCTAGAGCTTAGAACGTCGTTAAGTTGGAGTGCAGCAGTGATTTTTCCCTGGCCACAGACACCCTGATAGGAAGGACAGGAGGGAAGGCTTCTCAGACAGCAGGCTGGGTGGAAGGGACAGGGGAGGCTCTCCATGTTACTGCTTCAACACCTCGCTTAACACAGTTACTTTCCTAGAGTGCACAGGTTGGGGAGTTTGATAATTGAAGCATTGGAGTGACACGGGAGTTGGGTTTGATGAATTTAAAAACACAAAGCTTGTTTTTTCCACGTCCTGCTGAGCACACAGTGGACCCAAGGAATAGTAACGATCCTTCTAAGGGTGATGGGGGAAAAGCGAACCTCCTCCTCAGAGGATGTGATTTGGGAAATTACTACGTTGTGTTATATATATATAATGCAGATTATATAATATATATATAGCTATGTAAAATATATATAAAAATCTACCACATCAGCCTTCTGGATGTTGGGCAGTGTGAGTGGTTTCCTTCTCGTTGCTTTGGGCAATCTGGAGACAGGGGAAGGAATGACTCCAGTGTTGCTGTCCTGCTGTGTAAACCAGCAGACTCAGAGCTTTGCCTTTGTCTCAGACGGCTTGCTGCCTGCACCATTCCTTAGGAACCTAGAGGCTAAGCCTCAGGCTCACTCTGCACGCACGCACACCTGTATATCCCTGCACTGCACGCATGCACACCTGTATACCCCTGCACCACCCCTGCACCCTGGAGAGCACTGGGGGTGAAGGAATCTGTGCCTTCCCACCGCCCCTCCCCCCAGGCACTGCAGGACCCCCACGCTCTGAGAATGTTTAGAAACAGAACCTTCTCTCCATGATCAATGGTGAAATCAAGACCTGGAAGGTGATTGTGCCACTCTGTGTTTTTTGTTCTTTTTTTTAAAAAAGCTCTCTCTTTCTCGCTCTCTTGCTCTCTCATCCTCTCTCTCTAAGCTTACAAATTAGACCCTCAAACCTAACCATGCGTGGTAGATTCAGGAGCCCCCCTGCTGGAGTGGAGTCGCAGGGCGACGGTGACACCCAGTGACTCGGCAGACAGTGACCGAGGGGCTTGCGCATGGGAGGCCCCAGGGCAGCGTGGCCGGTGGAGGCGTCGTGGCAGGTTCAGTGGCGGGATTGCTGGCACGCTCTCCGTCCACAGCCATGCGGCGGCACACGCCAGGCCCACCTTGTCCGTAGAGCTAGGGAACATCCCCCAACTCAGGGGCAGGATGGAGGAGGCCGTGTGCACCGCCGCCCCGGGAAGCTGTGGTCACCCCCTCCTCCTCTGGCTTTGTGTGACCTCACAGGCACCTGCAGCCCAGGGCTTGTGACCTGAGGCAAAGGACTGACGGCCCACACGCGGGCAGGGCTCACCTGGCAGGTCAGGAGGCGGGGCGGGCACAGTCCTGGCACAGGGGTGCCGCAGGGGATGGGTTGGCCGGGGGAATCTCATCTAGCTCCCAGGCCTGGCATGGGTTGCAGCGTGGCTGCGGGAGGCCCTGTCATTGCATTGTGCTCCTGCTTCAGGCAGCAAGAGGGCTTCTGGAATTCCTCCACCGCCCTGCTTTCCTGTGACTTCTGAAAAATGCGTCTTGTTGCTTTGCATACATTATAAATTGCAAAACTTTCTCATTGTAGAGAAAATGAAGGCAAATTATGATGTCCACATACATTGTCCCAAATTCCTGTGAGCCACAGGAAGTGGCTACTGGTGTTTGGTGTGGGTCTTTCTGGTTCTATGCACCTGTTTGTTCCTCGGTATACCCAGCTGTTTTGTTTTTTCCTGTTTTTAATTTCTCTGTGTTTTGCATGGAGAATAATAAGCAGAATTTTCTTTGCATCCCATGATTTTTATTATTACTCAGGTATAACATCAATGCTAAGCAGGACTTTATGTTTCACTGCCCATCTTTCTAAAATAAATGCCAACAATTTTATAACTTGGTATTTTCTTACAGAAAAAAAATCCTCTTCTATTTTTCTCTTGTTACATTGCAATGAACGCTCTGCTTGATTTTTTTTTTAAATTTTACTTTGTTGGTATGGCTTCTTGGCAAGCGGACTATTGGGCCAATAAGTATATATACTCATTTTTGAAGTCTTTGCCAAATTTAATTATTTCCCATGTCACATTTTGTCATTTGTCTTCAAGGATTGACCCTGTGGCTGGAGGATCGGGAGCTCACATTGAATAGGAAAGAACACAAACTCATTTTGATTTGTATTTGCATTCATGTTTAGCACTTCATTACTTTTGAATGCGAAACTCTGTAATTTTTACTTCATTTTTATATTTTACTTTATTTTACATATATTACATCATCTTAGTTTACTTTCAGTCTCTGTTGGTTTCAACTTGTTTTCTGCATATTTTCCCTCTCGAACTTTGCTGAGATGCTATTCCAGAAACTGCAGGTTCGTCTCAAGTCTCTCAGTCTTCAGTGTCTTTCTTGTCTCTCCTTTGCCCCGTGTGTGTCTATGTGTGAGAGTGAGCACTTGGGTGTACACCAAAGTCAGAGACAGCCTGCCTTTCTCTGGACTCTCAGCAGAACTGGCTCATCATAGGGATACAGAATATATTGGTTGGAAAAATAAATTTTAATGAAAAAAAATTCAGCAGTCATAAAGAGAAAGTCATAGAATCAGAATAATACAAACATCATCAATTCCAAATTGATATTTCTCCTGGTAAAAGGAAATGAATACTTTGGAGATGATAGGAGAACACTTTTGAACGGTAGCTCCTGGGCTGGTGCCTAGCAATTGCAACGTCCTGGGTTCAATCCCCAGTACCAAAATATAAAAGACAAAAAATAAAATAAAAGTTAGCACCACTGTCATGGCTACAAGCTACTTAGCTATGCTGTGTAAACTCTGCTCTCAATACTGCTTCAGATTCACAGAAAAGGTCAGAGGATGGCAGCGATCAAGAAACCGTTCAAGTCATACCAACCTATTAATCTCCACCCTTTAACATCACCTGACCGCTTTTCTTCCTGCCATTTCTGTTGGCCCCAAATATTGTTACTCCCCAGACAAACATGATTTATTGAATGATGCTGAAAACATTGCATTCCTGGATAGTTACACTTAGTTCTACGTGGCTATTTGACATGGTCTAGTTTCGGGTGAAAAATCCAACAAGCCACATCAGTTTTCCTCTACAACTAATCAAGATGAAGTACTGAAAAAGTCCCAAGTGAAAAGTCTTTTGTTTAAGTGATAATTGTGTCATCTGTAAGTAGCTGTACAAAGGAGTTTCCATTCCACAGGTCAGTTTATCCGCCCAGTACGTTTTGATCGGTGATCATTCCCCCCATCTCTCCCAACTCCACCTGTCCCCTCCATTTTCCTAGTTCCATTTTGACGTATGTACATTGAATATTGGTGACTGCATTTTCCTCCTCCCATTCCTCTCTCCATTTGTCTCCCCCCCCAACTTGGCCTCCCCCCAAATGAAAAGTTTTAGTGCCAACTCAGCCTTTCCTCAGGGACAAGGATTCTTCCCATATATGGTGTTTGTCAAGGGCACTGGTTTTGGTTCTCAGGTCAGCTGGCCATCTTGGTGTCCCCTCCCTCCCCAGTGTGTACCAACTTTCTCGCTCTGCCGTGGTGTCTCTGATGAACATTCAGGTCAGAGTTTTCCACAGGCTCCGAAGGTCCTCACAGAGTTCAGCCTGGGAGGACCTGGGCGGTCAGCTGGTATGGGCAGATAAGTGCTCAGACGTTTCAAGAAGAAATGTAAAGAAGGCCAAGCAAAATTATTTATTTGTTAGAGTGCCAGGTGAAAATCCAAGCATAACATTAACCTTAGGGCTGTTCCTTCAAACCCTTACTGAAAACAATGCATGGAAAGTTCTGGAAAGTATGATAAAGACCATCATGCAACTATCCCACACGCTTGGATTTAACAATGCATTTGTCACTCATTCCACATCGGTGACACAAATGGCTCTCACTCACTCTCCAGCCTGAGTGACAGGACAGCCTAGCCAACTGTGCGTGGAGCTGTGGCCTGTCTGTTCCTTTGTGGATCTGTTTAACAAAGATTGAGCTCAGGATTCTCTCTAAAGAGAGGCCCTGCCCGCTGACATTAACATTCTCCCTCCTCAGGGCTGGTACTTCAGCTCACCTGCAAACAGCAACTTGTGAACTTGCATATTCCTGCGTCCCAATGAGTGATTTTTTTTTCTGTTGTTGTTAAATGTTGGTATGCACACAAGGCTCACCTGTGATGAAGAAAAGTCTGTTGAAATTGTATATCACAGTTTGTCAACACAATTAGTTCATGTCTCAATTTGAGGTAGATTTCTCAAGACATTGCTCCAAGATTTTTATTTTTTTGAAGTCTGTGGTTTCTCATTGCGCAGTGCACTTTGGATCGGTGGTGGTGGTGGTGGTGTGTGTGTGTGTGTGTGTGTGTGTGTGTGTGTGTGTGTGTGTGTGTGTGTGTGTGTGACCTGAACTTCCAGGGAGTGCCACACCAGGCAGACTCCAGGCAGAAACGTTTATCTTTGCACAGAGAGGCACTTGATAAACCATTTCTTCCGTGGCATCCTTAAAAATAGCATGTGTGGGAAAGGACCATCTTATCATCATGGCAGGGCCCGGAGGCCCAGAAGGCAGCTGGCGAGAGCCAGGGGGAGAGGCAGGCCCAGGAGGTGGTGCTGTGGCTGCAGGACCTCAGTGGGAAAGGACCACCTCTGCTGGTCCTTGCTCCTGGAGCACAGGGATTGGGGAATCTGGGTTGAACAAATGCTTCTGTGTGTGTGTGTGTGTGTGTGTGTGTGTGTGTGTGTGTGTGTGTGTGTGTGTGCATGCCAGTACTGGGACTTGAACTCAGGGCTTCATGTTCTTGCTTAGTTTTTTGACTCAAGGCTAGAGCTCTACCACTTGAGTCACAATTCTACTTCTGGTTTGTATGTTGGTTAGTTGGAAAGAAGAGTTTCTCAGATTTTTCTTGCTGGTTTCAACTTTGATCCTCAGATCTCAGCCTCCTGAGTAGCTAGGATTACCAGTGTGAGCAGCTCTTTGTACTTCTTCCTCTCCTCTTTTCTCCTTCTTTGCAATTGCTAGCATCCCACAGTAAGCCGTAAGAACCATCGACAGCGGAATAAGAGGACTCTTCTCTTCCCCAGCATCTGAACACCCACACATCTGGGGGGGGGTCTGGTTTTTCACTCCCCACAGTGCAGCCCTTGGGCATGTCTGTCATCCCAGGACACCTGGGGTGCAGTTCACAGTGTTTTAATCTAGGAAAGAGGAATAAAGGGGGACAGGCCAGTGCCAAGTAAGCCATCAGCACACTCACCTTGGGCCTGGCCATCGCCCTTCATTCTGTGCAAGCTTCCCCAGCTGGAAGCCTGTCTATCACCTAAAAACTAAAAAAATAAAAATAAATACAAAAGACGATCCTGGGTTAAACAGAAGTCATGTTCTGATTTATTCATTCCACCTGTTTGAGTTCATCTGAATTGTTCTCTTGGCTTTCCCACTTTGTTAGAGCCAAAGAATGGAGCTGAAAAGAATACTCGGCTAAGCCTGGGTTAAACATAGAAAAAGGGGAAAAAATGCCCTTAGCTTGATGGCTCTCCCTGAAGGTAACCTCCTTCCCAGCTTTGTTCCTTGACCATCCCAGAGAGGGCACCCAGGCCCGCCCTAGGGACCATTCTGCTGGGATGAGGCTCTGCCAGGCCTCAGCCACAGTGCCTACTTTTGACAAGAAGCTCATCATGAAGTAAGCAAACGCTCAAGTGTTTGAAGTCTTGATCTCTGGAGATGGAAAACCTCCCTTCCCCCCTCTCATGTTTACTGATTTGGTAAACAGTTAAATGCTGCTCCAGCAGTTACCTTGAGTGTAAAGCGTTTGTAGACAGATACTTCCTGCCTGTACTTCCTACACAGATAGCATAGCAGCCCAGCCAGAGGGGCAGAGGGGCCAGGAAGGGCAGAAAGGACTCTGCATGGCCCTTCCTCTGCCAGTGGGCGGGGGGAGGAGGGTGTGGGGGGGATGGGTATGGGGTCGCTGTGTTTATTAGCCCTGTCCTGTCCAGCAGGATTAGCTCCAGATTCCCCAGGGACAGTTCCTTGTCTTGAAGCAGGTGAAGAAGTGAAGTTGCGAAGCAATGATTTTAGCCCCTGGTTCTGGGCTGGGGTGGGGGGTGTCTCTTGCATATGGAGCAGCCCTAAGCCCTATCTGTGAGTAATGCTGTCATTTAAAGACTGTGCTATTATTGGGCTCTTGAGAGTCAGGAAAAAGTGATGCACGATCTATAATGTTTTTCTCTGTGATTTGGGTTGTTGTAGATGGGGCTTTTTTTTTTTTGTCAAGCCAAGATCACCAGATTTGAATAAAACAATTTCAGCTCACAGTTTGTTCTCTTTGCCGAGTTTACAGCAGTTATTAAATTCCAAGGAATGCATTGTTTAGACCCTTTGAACCCAAGCAAAGCAAAGCACAAGGCACAACGCCCAGAACAATGGAGAGCCATCAATACCCATCCACCATCCACCGGATGAGTCCCTGACCAGAGGCCCCTTTGTGTGGGGGAAGAAAAAACACTATCAACTCAGCAAACAATAACAGGGAACGATAAAGTAAACCAAATAAATAGCACCTGAGAGCCCCTCACCCAGCCCTGGCAAAGGCCCAGGAAATGCTGTTTGTTAGCCTGCTCTGGACATGGAAATCTGAGCTCCGCCCAGCCTTACCTCGGGGAGGCCTGGATTGCTTGCAGCCACTTACTGCCGCACCAGGACTGGACATGCAGGTCCTTGCTTTGCAGAAAATGCCCCATGCACCCAGGCACCCATGCTCCAATGCAGCACATGGGAGAGGAGGGTAGGGGGAGGGAATCTCTGCCCAGCAAGCATGCCCGAGACATGGTGCTTGCCCAGGGGAAGCAGAGACTAGAGTTGGTCCTAAGAAACTGTCATGACTGGGGAAGGTTTGGTGGAGGGTCTCACAAGGATGCCAGGATATAAAATACTCTCCTCTGATCATATCCATGTCCTTTAGATACTTATTTGGCACTTGAGGTAAAAGAGAATTGAAATAAAATTGCGCAGAGAGGTTTCTTTTAGAGATTCATCCCTGCTCCCAACTTTTTGTTGTTGTTGTTCTGCTTTTGTGCCTGCACCGAGGCTTGAACTCAGGGCCCGGGCACTGCCGCTGAGCATCTTCATTCAACTTCCGTCACAGTTTCACTTCTGACTTTTTGGTAGTTATTTAGAGATAAGAGTCTCTTGAACTTTCCTTGGAGCTGTGATCCTCCGATCTCAGACTCCAGAATAGCCAGGATTACAGGCAGGAGCCGCTAGTACCCACCTGACAGATTCACTTCCTTTCTCAAGTGTGCTTACCTGAAGGAAGGTGCCATGTTTGGAATGTGAGCACATCCTGGTGTCAGTACCTCCTGGCTTCATGAGTGAGAGTCCAGTCCCTGCGTGTCCACGATGTCCACCTGCTGCCTCCTCCCCGTCCACTCCTTCCCTTGTCCCCGGTCCTGCCTCAGTTAAGGCTGTGTAAGCTGAACTGTGTGATGTCATCAAGGCCAGACCACAGACAGGCTCCTATCTGATGGCCCAAGGTGTGGTAGTCCCGTGGCCTTCTCTCTGAAACCTCAGTCCTGTGATCTCCTCTCGGAAGCCCAATCCCATGGCCTCCTCCCTGAAACTCTCTCTCTTTTTTGGTATTTATTTACTTATAAATTTTATTTTTATCATTAAGCAGTTGTACAAAGGAGTTGTCATTTAACAAACCTATTTATGAATACAATGTATCATGTTTGTTTGTTTTTCTTTGACCTTAGATCCATCAAATAATATACTGTTGAAACAACAGTATCTCAATCCCATCTCAGAAACAATTAGTCTAGGAGACAACAAAATAATGATGTAGAAAAAGAAATTAAAATAGTTGATATTAACGCCATCAAGGATCTGTTAGTACTTCTTTCCTTATTTATTTATTTATTTTTCTTTCCCCTTGTATGCAGATATATTCTTTGGAAACAATAATAAAATTTGAGAAATGAAACTCATTTTTAGCACTGATTTCTTACTCACTTCCTTTTTTATAAGCTATTAAATAAGAGAATTCATTTCCTTTAGCGATTAAGGCTTTGTGTCCTATCTCGTCTTCTTGTTCTTTTCTTCTTCTTGTTCTTGGCTTTAACGAGACTTGACCTCAGGGCCTTGTGTTTGTTAAGCAGGGGCTCTATCACATGAGCTATATTCCCAGCACTTACTGTAATCTTTTTTTTTTTTTTTTGTACTGATTGTGCCTAGGTGTGAGTCAGGTTCTCACTAAATATCTATACAAAGAAAGAATAAATGTTTATCCTGTGTGATAAAAATGTGAGTGAGTCCAGTAATTGCGGAGGTTGCTACCAATGTCTCTGTGAGAGGTCACAGAGAATTTGTTTCTTATATTAAAAAAGCTGGAGTATTTTTTTTTCCAGATGGAGACACAACTGTATTGCACATTTTTACAAAGCATACCTTTCCCCAAGGTAGCTTGAACTGTGACTTTTGCCATTTATTTTAAATTTAAGGTCCGTGACCTGTTTTGGTAAACGTATAGATATGATAGAGTGATTATACTCAAGCAAGTTAACATGCCCATCATGTGGGGGGATGGGGCAAGAGCACCCCAAATCTACGCTTGGAACAAATTCCCCAGGTACAGAGCAGAGTGCAGCTCCATCTTGCACACTAGAGCTCTAGACTTGTCTATCCTGCCTGCCTGAGCCTTTGTCTCTTTGACCTGTATCTTACCACTTCCTTCTCCATCTGTGACCACCGTCTTAGTTTCTATTTCTATCTATTCAACATTTTTTAACTGAGATCATCCAGTATTTTTCCTTCTGTGGCCAATCTCTTTCTCCCAGGATAACTGTTTCTCCCAGGACAGTATCCTCAAGAAGTATCCACTTTTTTGGCAAGTAGAAACTCCTTTCTCTTTTGAATGAAGTGATCCTCCATCATGGACACACCTACACGTCATGTACACAGCAGGTACACGGTCCTGTGTGTACTAATGCCTTTGTCTCTGTCCCTGGGCACTGCCATCTCTTTATCCACCCATCCACGGAGGTTGATTCCATACCTTGGCTAAGGTAACTAGTGTCGCAGTGGAAGGGACACACGGAGCTCTTCCCGCTGTGCTGGTTGCCCTTTCTTGTGTTTTTGCCCAGGACAGAGTGATGTTGGTAGATGGATTCTAATTTCCCTAGGAATCTCCACCCTGCTTCCTCTACAGTGCCCGCCTCCTGCAACCCCCTCCTGCACCTACTCGCTGTGGGAAGGGGCTCCCTTTGTGTGCACTGACCTCTGTCTTTTGGGTGCTAGCAGATAGAAGGTGATTTTTGATGTGCAGTTTCCTGAAGGCTCCTGAGTTGAATGCCTTTTTGTGTACCTGATGTGTGGGCCATTTTTATATCTTCTTTAGAAAAGGAAAAAAAAAAAAAATCTTTCTTCATATCTTTTGCCCAGGTGTGGGACGGTGGCATGAATATGGAGCTGCTCAGACTTGGATTGGGTTTTGGACATTGGGGGACACAAGCCAATTCGAAGCAGAAGTGCAGTTTGCAGACACTTGGGGTCTGTGTTTTGTTCCCCAAGTCCCGTCTTGCTGAGTCACCCCCGGGCAGCGTATCGCTGCTCACTCACAGCGTTTCCCCAGGGTTTGCGCTGGTCACTTAGTGTGACGATCCAATCTACGAAGCCTTTCCGGGTGTGGACTAGCAAAGAGTCATAGTTGGTGGGTGATGATGGAGGCTATTTTTCTTCTTTTGTTGCTGCAGTCACTCCTTTAAAATTTTAATGGAACTGTCATCTAATCCCCTAAACACATCTGCTAATCTCCATGGACTGGTTCACACTAAGCATTTCCATATGCACAGGAACCTGGCAGGTTACAGTTTTTACTTGTTATAAAAATGACAGCTAAGCCAGGCTCCGGTGGCTCACTCCTGTCATCCTAGCTACTCAGGAGGCTGAGATCTGAGGATCGTGGTTCAAAGCCAGCCCGGGCAGGAAAGTCCATGAGACTCTTATCTCCAATAAACCACTAGGAAACCGGAAGTGGCACTGTGGCTCAAGCAGTAGAGCGCTCGCCTTGAGCTGAAGAGCGCAGGGACAGCGCCCAAGCCCAGAGTTCAAGCCCCATGACCGACAAAAAAAAAAAAAAAAAAGACAGCTACTAGGTGCTGGTGGCTCACGCCTGTAATCTATGCTACTCAGGAGGCTGAGATATGAGGATCACGGTTCGAAACCAGCTGGAGTAGGAAAGTGTGCAAGACTCTTATTTCTAATTAAATGTCAGAAAGCTGGAAGTGGTGGTGTAACTCAAGTAGTAAAGCGTGAGCCCTGAGCAAAAAAAAAAATAAATAAATAAATCAAGGACAGCACCCAGACCCTGAGTTTAAGCCTCAGGACTGACACAAAGAAAAAAAGAGGGGGGGGGGAAGAAAATGACATATTCAGCTTACCAGTATTGGGTTGCAAAATGTTTTGCTTTGTACTAAAGGTTAATTTCAATAGCAATTAATCTAATTTATCCAGGATAGGTTTTATAATTGGATTCCCTTCGGTAATTTTTAAATTTGCAAACACATTGTTTAGTCAGTTTAACTGATTAAAATATTATAGAAAATAGTGAAATAGAAATATTATAAAAATAATGAAAATAATGTTGCAGGAAAGAATGGTCATCTTTCACTAATCCCAAAATATGCTTTTATCCTGCTAAGTTGAACATATTTTAGTTGAATCCTTTAAAGAATCATGTCATCCTTGCCCTGTCAGTAGCTCTCCATAAATATTTATTGAATACATGAATTACTGAGTGCACGAATAGACAATCAAATGCATATTAAATCTTTCTTGGAGTGGAACAAGTGCTTTTTAGTGTATGTGAGTAAAAGAAATCTGCAGAGATGGTCTCTCTCTGAGCACAAACTCTCAGCTTTTAAGGCACCAAAGAAAAGGAAATGTTTATTTGGGAATCAAAATGTTGGGAGAAACTTGATTGGTTGTCTGAGATTCCATTGTGTTTGGACCTAATTGTGCTTTGGACCAGTGAACTCTTAATTGTTGTAGGATAATTCCAGGAGAATTAGGATTTTGTTGGAGTTAGTGAGTACACACGAAACAATCACCATTGACCAGTTTGTTCACAGTTGTTGGTTGGAAAACAAACTAAGGAAATCAGGTTTTAATTTCCTCCAGCTGATTATTTTTAACTTCTAACACTGTTTTCAAACCAATAAAACGTTAAGACATCTAGAGAAGTTTGTTCCAACAAAGCCTCACAGAGTCACAATTCCGTTAGGATGCACACTGGACCCTTTCCCCTAGTGGTATAGGAGCCAGAGTTTCCTAACCAGAAAAATCAGGCCAATGGGCAGGTATAGAGATCACATGGAAGTTTGCAAAACTAATAATGTCTTTGCAAAATTCAGGGAATCTGATTGCAATAACAAGGGATTAACTTAATTTTTGAAAGCTGTCTTCATTCTATAAAGCACTATGGGAGTTATACAATGGCCTAAATGGAAAAAAAAAAAAAACCCAAAACCAGAACCTACAGGAAGTGTAGACTAGACTCCCTAGGCCACAGTAACAAATTGCCACAACCAGATCATTCCAATGCAAGAATTGGCTCCTGACAGTCATGGAGGCCAGAACTCCAGAACCAAGGCATAGGCCGGGCTGGTTCTTCCCAGGGGTTTGCGGGGGAGAGGCCACCCCACACTGCTCACCTCTGAAGGTGCTCATGGTCCCGGGATCCATCTCCTAAGGATGCTCTTGCGGAATCCAGGACCTCTTTCTTCCACCCCACTATGATCTCACTGCAGTTATTCATTACGACAGGCAAATGCTTCACTTCTAACTTTGGGGGTTTCAGGTAGACATGAATTTAGGGGAAAGCCATTCCCCTACTGCAGGCAGGAAGAGGTCAAAAGTCTCAAGGGCATGGCTTTTCCTCTGCTTCCATCACAAAAACAAGAACCCAGCCCCCAAAGTCCCTGGCGGATGAGGGGGCTGATCGAAGGCGTCCCCCATTAAGGATTCCATGTAAATTAGGGGCTAACAGAAATAGGGTCTTTTTTTTTTTACTGAAGCTTCATGGCCCTGGCTCATAATACATTGTGAATGTCTGTGTGATCATCAGAATGGAATCACTGCAGGCTAGAGCGTGCACCCCATGACCCCCTCAGCTTCATGAGATACTGAGGGTGATGCTGTGGTTTCCCTCATCCCGTCTCTGTCCCGGGCTTAGGGCGGCTCCTCATAGCCACGTGAGGAACTTCTGTTTTCCCACCCACACAGGTGGATGAGTGTGTTTCTGTTGACATCTCACTATGATCAGACTCATAACATGGTACCATGTACTGCTATTATGGACAAGCTTTTGACTCCTGTCCTTTTTCTTTGATATCTGATGGTTTACAATCCACAGAGGACTGAAATATAAAGGCTCTGAAATATGAAAGGGATTGGATTCCAAATGAAAAAAAAATCATACTTGATCTTGAATTCTTCAAGGTCACCTTGAGAAAGGAGCACAACTTTAAATTAAGAAGCAGGTCGGGGATGCTCTGGTCATGTGTACGCTTGCCTACTTCAACTACAGACAATGGGTCACTTGAGGATGACATATTGACCAGATCAAATGTGCATTGCTTGTCTTGCTAAAATCATATCATGGAACCCTTGGTGAGTATCTAGCTCGGGTGCCCATATGGAGATGCTGCAAATTGTGTTGTGGGTGTGAATGTCACTTGCTCAGCCTTCAGTGATCCTTGATGGTCAGGATTTCTCATCCTTCCTCTACAAGGCCGGAGGGCATTGGTAGAAATGCAACCACAAAAGCTAGGCTCTGTTGCCAGGCTCTCCAGTTAAAGCTTACTTCTCTGTGTGATCCATACCCTCGCTCTGTTGTTGGCCTGGCCTGGAGACCAGCATGCATGAAATAACATGTAAACACCTGTCTGTGCACGAACACATTCGCCAGGCCTTGGTCCAGGCCTTACTCCCCGGTTCAAGAGGGAGAGATAAGAGCTAATGTTCACAAGGGCTATTTTGAGCGCTGTTTTTGGCTCTTGTGATGACTAGATTACAACCTTGGGTGGAGAGAGATAAATTTGCTAAGGACACCCTGAATGAATGCTTTCATTTTTCTTTCTTTTTTCAATGTGAGATGAAATCGCATGTCACAAGCTAGTTGTCTGGAGCACCTGTCCTGTGCGGATTTGCATGCATACCTTGCTGTTTTGCTGGCTTCATGTATTGTGCACTCTGTATGAGCTCATAGCCACCGCTAAGCTGTTGGCGCTATGTATATACATATATGAATCTATGTTATATATAATAGAAGTGACGGTAAAAATTGCTGTCACCTAGGTGATAAGGCAAATGACCTCTAATATGGCTCTTCAGGGTTGGATTATTTTCACTATAGATTTCCTAACTTCTAGGTATCTCACTAGTCACTTGGGTAAGCTTAAACATTCCAGCACATACTGATACAGGCAAAAGTTCAGAGGTTTGAACTTTGTGAAGCCAATAACGTCTCAGAGATAGATAAAAGAAAAAACAACCACTCCTCTGTGTCCATAAATAATATCCCCTCTCCCATGTAAATAGCTGCATGGTAGAAGAGCAATTGGAGCACCAGTGAATCCCAAGAAATACTTTGAAAGATGGAAGGAAAAGAAAACTCTTCTAGTACACATGGGATTCTACAGCAAAGTAACTGTTCCTAACTCCCCCAAAGCTAGTGGTTTTATTTAAGAAAGAGAAACAGAGTTGGGTTTTTTTTTGTTTTGTTTTGTTTTGTTTTGTTTTTCTATCCCTGAGAGTTACCTCAGCTCATTCACATCAGGGCTGGAATTTACCTGCACGATGGACAGCCGCATTGCCCACCTCTCCCCCGAGCCGGGTGGTTGGTGCACATCTGCAGAACAAGGCCGTTTATGTGGAATTCAAATCTGGTTGTTTAGTCTACAAGGAAGGAGGAAAGATTCTGTCTCTTTAATGTTTATAACGGTTGGACAGAGCTGGTCGGGGAAAGGTTAATTGCTCTCTCCCGTTTAAGCAGTTCTGTGCCCAGATGGGTTATCAGGGCTGAACACTCGTTACAAGATTAATCTCATTTCCGACAAGACTTCCCCTTCCTTCAACTGATTTCTGCCCAGCCAATGGAGCTGTCATCAGCCGTTAATGGAGGGTGGATTGCGCTGGGATAGGAGCGCTGGTATGTGGAGAAACAATGCAAAGCGGTGTCCTATCTCAGGGAACATCTTTAGGAGAACGCATTTCAGTGATGTTATGAAGGCCAAGGCTCATAAACAGCTGGGACAATTGCAGTGTTTGAGCCACACACTTGCTGAGGAGGCTCAGAGGTGATGGTGGCCGCCTTCCTCCCTCTGGTGGGAGAGCCATGCTTGGATCTTGATGACTTTTGTGGTTATTCCAGCACTAGACCTTGAACTCAGGGCCTTTTGCTTTTATGCTTGAGGCTGGCGCTGGACCACTTGAGCCACAACTCTACTTCCAGGTATTTGCTGATTACTTGGAGATAAGAGTCTCTCAGATTTGTTTGACTGGGCTGGCTTCGATCCACGATCCTCAGATCTCAGCCTCCTGAGTAGCTAGGATTACAGACCCAAGCCAAGGGCGCCCAGCAGCTCTTGATGATTTTTGTTAGCAGCCATTATGTAACCAGTTTCACTCCTGAGGACCCCACTGGGCCGAGGGTCTGCGTGGGGCTTTGTGCTGTGTGGACACCGGCATGCATGGTGTGTGTCACGGCTCAGAGGCAACATGTCCAGGGGATGGGAGCTGGCGGTGCCTAGCAGTGATCGGAGTCTGTGTCTGGAACCGAGCTCTGGATTCTTATATAACCAGCCCTTCACCGATTTCCTGTGAATACTTCCGGCTTCGGTTTAATCTTTAGCCATAGCATCCAGACATATTTGCCTACGAAATAGCAGGTTTGAGAGGCCTCTCTAGTTGAGAATAAGCAGCCCCATTTCTTTAATCTGTCTGTAGAAATTCTTCTGAGAACATGGCAAAGAAGCCATCATTAATTCAAGTTGTATAGATCGACTCATCCATCCATCTGTCCATCCGTCCATCCATCCATTCGTCCATCCGTCCACCCATTCACTGATGCTGTATTGAACTCCCCAGAGCCATGTAACAGGACAGGACAGCCAGGATTATTGGGTGCTTCAGTGGGAACAGAGTTAAGGGAAAACTGGCAAAGAGAACACAGGCAAACCAGGAAGGACTGTATGCAGGGTGTGGTGGAAGGTGCAGGTCCCAAGGGCTGATTAGGGGGGATCAAAGATGGCTCCCAAGCAGAGACCAGAAGGAAATGTGAGAACCAAATTTGCCTATCAAGGGAGGAGTGTTGGTGGCCAGTGGAACAGCCACGGCCGAAACCCTGAGGCCGGACCAGTCAGGGGTGTCTGAGAATAGCACGTCCTCTTGTCACTTGCAGGTCACTCCGCTGAGGGAGGGGTTTGGGTGTGATCTTAGACACTAGGTCCCCCCTCCAACAGGTGTAAAAGGGTCTGGAAAGGAGTCTGTGTGTGAAGTCTACCTTTCCCAAGAGAATAAAGGGACAGAGGGAAATTACAACTTAGGTTGCCTTCTTTGGTCTTTTTGTGTAATCTCTGACACTTGACCTCTCCTAGCGGCTGCACTAGCTCCCACGTTCGTCCACTGTCCCTGGTTGTAGTGTGGGTTCAGGGCCCTGTAGTCCAGTGTTCTGTGGGTCCCATGGCCTCACAAGCCTTTAGTCCTGTCTTCTGGGGGCTCGTGACCCTTTGGTTCTGGAACTGGCTCTGCGGCCAGTGATTCGGCACATGCGTTTTGGCACTAACTGGGCAGACAGTAATAGCTGCATTGGGTAACCTACCTAATCTGCAGACCCTCAGTCTCTTGGCCAGACAAGTAGATTCTACTCTAAAAGACTGGTGTGCAGGTGCAGGTGTGCATTCATTCACCCAGACACTTCTCAGAGAGCCCGCTGTGTTGTGACGTGCTCACTGAGCGGGGCCGTCTGTAGTGCTTCCTTTCCTTAGATCCCTTCTCTGAGAGAAACGAGACGGGTTGTTGCTAAACCCAGGGACACTTGGGTTGGTTAGGAACTTCTTAGCCCAGTGTGATTCTCTTTTTTCTAAACACCAGCACAGGGAAATCTGACACTTCCCCATGTTTCTTTATGCTGAAAACAAAGGAGGCATACAAGCTGCCTTCCCACAGGTGGGAATCCCATTATTTTCCAGTGACCTTGTTAGAGAAGGGCTTTTGTCTGTTCCCTAGCTGTCACATGGCTTAAAGAGAAGTAAGCCCAGAGCAGAGAGGGAGGTGGGAGTCTGAGTCTGAGTCCTGGGCACTGGGCCAGGATTGGAGGACAGAGCCCCTTCCAGAACCCCCCTGAGACCCTGCTACCCAAATGGCGGTGAGAAGGCCTTAGATCACAGTGCTGCTCCATCAGTGTGCGGAGCGCATTCCGGTCTCCAACCTGGTTCTCATGTCTTCTCCATTGAGAAATCTGCCATTTCCCATGGAGCGTTCCCCTAGAGACGCACAGCCGGAAGTGCTTTGGTTCAGGTGGGGGCCTGCCAGGCAGCAAGGTCTTGGACATGACCATTTTTGTCAGTGGAGTCAAGGATCAACAATGGGCCTTACACCTCACAGTCATTCTGTGGGTGACTCATAAACTGGTAAGAATTGCCCCTCCTGGATTTTATTGCTGTTTCTGAGAAGCATATGCTCCTTAAGTTTAATAGTGAATAAAGTTTTAGACCATCTTAAGTCTCTTCCATGCTCTCTGAGGAAAAAATAACTCTTGTCTCATTCTTTCCATCTCTGTCTTTTGATTGGATAGGTAGATAGACACAGATAATAGATAAATAATTGATGTTAAGAAGATAGTTGGTAGACTGATGATTGACAGAGATAGGTGATAGAGATAAATGATAAATAAACAGTAAATAGGCAATAGATGATTAGTAGATGATAGATGATGGGTAGGTGATAGATAGTACAGATCAAATATGTATATACTTCTCTTTAGTTCCAAACTTGCCTATTTGAGGTAGGTAGCACTTCAGTGAACTTAAAGAGGTACCTAAGCTGTACATTTAAATAAAATCTTACTTCACAAAATTAGTGTCCCTCAACTATGTCTTCCAAAACCATTTTTCCTTCTCATGATTCATTTTCTGTGACCACTAAGGCCATCTCCCCCTCCCCCGCCCCATCCCGTGTGTGAGTGTTTCATAGGGCTTGGTTGCTCCTAAGCCAATTTCCTGTCCATCAAGGTGGGATGAAGGTTGAATCATCGCCATCCCAGCACTGATGTCAGAAAACAGCTTTATAAAGGGAATCGAATGGGATCGTGGCAATAGAGGGAAACGTGTAAGAGTACTGTGGCTCCTGTCTGTAATCCTAGCTACTCAGGAGGCTAAAACCTGGAAGCTCACAGTGCAAAGCCAGCCCAGGAAGAAAAACCAGAGAGACTCCTATCCCAAAATAACCAGCCCCCCCCCCCCCAAACACCCAGATCTGGAGGTGTGGCTCAAATGGTAGAGAGTACCAACAGTGAGCTAGCAAACTAATCAAGGCCCCAAGTTCTAACGCTTGTACCAGAAAACAGAGCAACACAGAGAGGGGGACCTAGGCTCGGTGGAAGGTGGAAGATAACAGCACTGGACGGCATGCGCAACAGCCAGGAGGCCGAGTTCTTCATGTCTCTTAGCACAGCTTGGTCAACCGGTTCTTGTCCTGGAAAACATGAGAGTGGCAATCGTCCCCTTCTTGCCTAGCTAGACAGCTGAGGGACCCAAGAGGAGGATGTGGTACCAGGGTCAGGCCTCATCCAAAGACATGCATTATCCTGCGTGGTTTGTGGAGGTGGCTGTGGCTGTGGGGCATCTGCCACGACCTTGGCCTTTGCCACCAGGAAGGTTCAAGTCCTTCTGGCTCTGCTCTACCCGCTCCTCAGCGTGTGGCTGAGATTGGTCTATAGGGAAGAAGAGAATGGCTTTGCCCTGGCGGGGAGCCTCAGGCTCTGTGAGCACACAGGACCTGCCTGCTCTTCCTCTTCCTCTTCCCTCCCTCCCCCTTCCCTCCCCCCTCCCCCCTTCCCCCCGTCTTCCCCCCCCTCCCCGTTTCCACTTCGCTTCAGGTGGCTGGCCTTCCAGTGTTGTCATCCGCTGCTCCTGGCCTTTCCTGGCCTTCTGTGTGTGGCCGTCACTAAGAGCACACTGCCTGGAGCTGCAGACAGGTTCCATGTGTCTCAGTCTAGGGGCGCTCTGCATCCTGTACCCCAAGCCTTCTGCCAACCTTGAAGGGAATTCCAGCATCTGCTTCACTGGTGCTAGCAAACTCCTACTCAGCCCGGAGATGCAGCCCCTTCCCCTATATCCCCGCACCGTCAGGCGACTTGCTTTATATACTCAACTCCTGCACGGAAATGCACGTGGAGGTAGAGTTCTCTGCTTTAGAATGGCTGCAGTCCCATTGCCGTTGAAGGATGAGTTTCCAAGACAGTTATTCCAGGCTTGGTTCATTCTACACATTGGCCATGACAAGCGGCTCTCCTGCTGAAATAGAAGGTGAGGAGCATGCTGGGTCATGCTTTTCCTGGGGTTCCTGGAAGTGGGGGTTCGAGACCAAGGTTCTCGTGGGATCTCTCCAGCCATGTTTATGAACCAAGGCCCACAAGGAAATGCTGTCCAAAACGTGCTTGTCTCTGTCTGTTCCCATGGGAGAGCCACTGGGGAGCTGTAGCCTGACGTTTCTGTGATATCCTGAGAAGCTGTTCTGTGCGCGTGGAGCTGACTGATGGGTTTGGTCTGAGTCTGTAGATCTAGTCACCTGGAGGAAGAGGGAATGCTGCAGGTGCTAGCCTCACACAGACACCAGCTTATTCCTCCTTCATTCTCCACTCATGGTTTAGAAATCATTTCAAATGTATAGACGTGTTGTGAAGATTAGACCGAGTTCCTGTAACCCCTCATCCAGCTCCATCTTAGGTTGACATCTTCTTAGCCATGGGCCCTATGATCCAAACCAAGAAATGGCGCTGGTACAACCTTATGAACCAGGAGTCAGGAAACTTGGCTTCCCCACTCCCACCCCTCAATCCAGCCCACGTCTGTAAAAACAGAAGGCCTTACTGAATAGGGCCACGCCCCCTGACTGCGTCTGTACTTCCAGCTACCGCCTTCAGCCAAATTTCCCCCACTTTCTACTGCCGTCCTTTTTCTGATCCAGGGGACCACCTTACAAATGAGTTGTTCTGCCATCCTGCAACAGCTCTCCATTCTCTCCCTCTCTATGACCCTGACGTTGGAGAGTAGTCACAGACATTCTGTGGACTGTCACTCGTTTGGTCTCGCCATTCTTGGACAGTGGTGAGAAGGACTTGAGATTGGTCTGTATGATCGCCAGCTGTGTAGGCCTGGATTTCTTGGTGTAGGGGACGTCTGCAGGTTTTATCCACTAGGAAATCGTGTCTGTCCCCCCTACGGTGTTTGCTTCTTTAGAAGCAAGAGCTCCATCTCCTGGAGGTGTGAACTACATAGTCTCTGGACCTATATTAACATACCAGTAGTAATTAATATTAGAAGGAAGTTTGAAGGCTTGTAAATATCCTGTGTTTTCTCTGCTACAAGTGTCAGGGTGTGTCTGTAGGACTGGGGTGTTCTAGCAAGTTCTGTTTCTCTCCGGTCATCTTGTTGATAGTGTGGCTTTCTTCTCTAAAGAAAGAGTTGCCTCTTCTTCTCTTCTCCACTTATGTGTTTCATTCCTTCATTAATTTATATCAGAATAAGCATTTGGACATTTGTTTCAGTCTTGGGTTAATTATCCTATACTCTCTCAAGTTATTTTGTTTATCTCTAGCCTTTGGGGGACTCCTATCTTGTTTTGATAAATCTCTTAGCCCTTTTTTCCCCCTTTCATTTATAAGCATTTGTTTGATTCATTTTGAAGGCTGGGATCCTTTGATTTATGGTCTGGCAGTGTCCCAATAAATCCCTCATAATTTGAACATACCAATGGGGAAAGCACCGCCTCCTCTCAGCCTTTCTCCTCCCGGCTCAGCAGCTCAGCGCAGCGCAGCTTGCTGGGTGTTTTCCCTGGTGATCTGGTGTGTGGCTGACTTAGGGGTGCGTGTTGCTAGTCCAAGAAAAGATCAGAATTCCAAGTTCCAAGGGTGGCTTCTACTGAGTCTGCGCCGATTTCACACCAGGGTAAAGTAACCACTGTATTTGGGACCACCTGAACATTTGTGTTGGCTGTTTTATGTCCTGGAAACAACATAGGTGTACAGGTTCCCGGCTGGTGCTGTCCCTCTGTGCCCACACGGGGCTGGCTGCACAGAGCCGAGATCGGCCGAGGAACCAAGAGCAGGTGTGCAGGAGCCCAGGGCAAGCTGAACATGGGCTGCCAGATTCATTTCCTTCAGGCCACACTGGGAAAAACAGCACAGGTGGACAAGGGGCCGCCAGCACAGGCCAGCCGTCCTGAGCATGTGGATCGGTCGGAGCTCAGACCAGAGATGGCCCCAGTGCAACCATTTCTTCCTGTCGAGATCATGGAAAAAGAAAAGCTAGCTTCGTGGCAGTGACACCTTTCTCTCCCCTCTCACTGTGATCTGGGATGCTGTCTTCAAAACACTGCTTCTCTTTCCTTTCCCTCCTGAGCCTTCGGGCTCTGGCTCCCCCTCCCAGAACTGGGGCTGTCCTTGGCAGCCCTGCACGATATTGAAGAGTCCCTAGTGCAGGTAGCCTCTGCAAGTCCCACCGACTCCCTGCTGTGGAAGAAGGCTGGAATATTATGGTTACCGATGGGGTAGGGGTGGGGCAGAGCTTGGGGACATTGCCCATGGCTTTGTCTCTGAAGCGGTGACTGTATAATATGTTGGTTGGCAAAATGAGCTAATGATTCCAAGGTGTTTATTGACCTGTAAGGGGCTGACATGCAGTGAGTGAGTTTGCACAGTGGTTCCCCTAACGCCCATCTCACAGAGTGCTGAAAGGTACTGCTTTTACAAGCATCGTAAGGTGGCATAGGATAGCACACCGTTTATTGGTTCATTCATACCTTCTGTGTATCTTCCGGTCTGGCATGTGTCTGGTTGTTTTATATGCTCTGTCGTGGTAGGGTTTCCATTCTGATTCTGGTAGATAGGAGCCAAATAAGGAAATGCCCATATATGACCATCATGAAACACTCAAACCATATGTATGAGTGGTGCAGTCAAATCATTCAGGGCTGGAGGGTAGAGAGAGCTGGGAGAGGTGGGTTTTGGAGAGAGAATGGAGTGATCTGTTTTGTGTCTGTGAAGACTGGAGTGTGTTTTCGATCTTGAAAGATCTGAAGGCGCTCCCCTTTCCAGCCAGTCCTTCTTCCCATCCACTGCTGGTATGCAGGCCACTCTTGTTTCCATATGCAATTAGAAAAGGAAAAGCCTTCCATCATTAACAAATAGATAAGAGGCTTGAATCTTGTTCACCCCTTTAGCCTCTAAATTCTTATACTTTGGATCTTAATGGCCAAATTTATAGAAGAAACTAAACCTGCTGGACACTGGTGGCTTAGGCCACCAGCTACCCAGGAGGCTGAGGTCTAAGGGTTCAAAGCCAGCAGGAAACTCCAAGAGACTCTTATTTCCAATAAGATATTCAGAAAAGCCAGAAGTGGCACTGTGGTTCAAGTGATAGAGCACTAGCCTTGAGCACAGAGCAGCCCAGGGATGGTGCCCAGGCCCTGAGTTCAAGCCCCACTGGAACTGGCAAAAAAAAAGGATGAAACCAAACCAATAAAATGAAGTGGGGATGTCTAACTTAGTCTGCCATTTGTAGAAAGCTAAAGATAGTGTGATCATTGAGTAATTTTGTTATCTGCTTGAGATCTTTGATTAGGTTTTATGCTCATTATGAATATTTGACAAAGTTGCTTTAGAGGGTGGAAATGAGGTAGGATTAAATATTTGCCTAACTGGAGCTGAAGAACGAGACTTTGGTATCCATAATGTCTACCACTTTGTTTTCCCCCCATGAGTTCTGGAGCACTGCTGTTCCCTAAGGAAGTACTGGGGGACAGTCCTGTCCACAGTCTCCATGCAGACCCTCTAAACGTACCCTGACAGTCAGCACCCTGCCCACCCTCCAGGCACCCCAAGCCCACCACCTGATCCCATACTCTCTCCTTCTGGGCAGGAAAGAGACATTTAAATGCAATTGAGACCACAAGGTCCTCATTTTAATATTTAAAACCGGCAACCACATTTTAAACATTTAAATCCGCTTTTGTTAGTGTTCCCATACACAAACACCCCTCTGCTCTTGGTGTGCCATCCATTCACATTGCAGCCTATCTGGTGGACTAAGCTATAAGATAGGAACAAACCTAAAAGGAATGGTCAGAGCTGAGATGGAGGAGGAGAAACCCAGCATGGCCCGTATCTGCAGGTTTTCCCGAGACACAGAGGCACTGACCTCCCAGCCTTATCACGGCTCTTATGAGAGCACACATGGGACACTTGTATGCTAGCTCCATGTTAGCATCCGGTTTACAGGAAGATCTTCTTTCCTATTCTTTCCTATTCTTATTCTTTTCCTATTATCTTCTTAGGAAAGAATATTTCCTATTTTTGTATAGTGAATTTTATAAGTTTGTGGAAAAAAGCAACTAAAGAGAATCGTCAAACATGTGTCAAAGTTGATTGTACTTTTAGTCCTCATTTTTATACTCTAAAAGTTGAGTTCCTTGTGTTTTGTTCCTGCTGGAAGTTCTAATGATGAAGTAGACGGATGGGGTAAGTATAACATGTAAGTATGGCTGAGAGGTGAGCCAGGCTTCTCCTCCCACTCCTGTCCCCACCCTTAGCATGTACAGAACCAACATAACTTTATTTCCCACCCCCCCTGCTTATGTGGTGCTGAGGAATCGAACACAGGGCCTTTTGCCTGTAAGGCAAGCACTCTACCACTGACCACCTTCCCAGCCCTCCACGTAGCTTTGCTTAGGTACATGCCATGCTGTTGCTTTGAACAGAGCATCCTTACAAACAGCTGGCTTTGTAGCATATTAATAGAGGTTGCTTTCTAAAGAATGAATACTCTTACAATGTAGTTGGAGCCAAAGAAGCTAGGACCTGGAGTGGGATCCCCGGTATTCTTTTCTTTCTACCAGTGACCCATCATGCGCCCCTGCACATGGCCTTACCTCTGTGAACTTTCATTCAATCAACTGTAAATAACAATGACAACAAAGCAATCACAAGGGGCCCATGGCAGATGCCGTGTGACATGTTTTGTCAGAGGAGATACAGAAAGTTGGTGGAATTATTATCCCTCTTATGGATTAGGAAACTGAAGATCAGAGAGGAGGGGTAACGGCGGAGGCACACGAGGGACTTCGGTACCTTCCTGCCCTCCGGGGCTCACAGCTTAATGGCTTGAGATAGATGTGATATCATACATAAATTTTCGATGTCTGTGTGAGTATAAACCATAACATTTAAAAGGTAACTGGGGCAAGGGATATAAAAAAAGTCTCGTGAGTGTTAATGCTCATAACGAATGAAGATTGAAGAATTAAATGAGGCAGAATGTGCACATATACTCTAGGAGTGATAATGAGGAGAGAATGCAAGATGTTATAATCCTTCCTCTGCCATCATCCCATTGCTATATTCAATTGTTCTATATTACTATATTGTATTACTAAATTATTAGCTACATTAGAATATTATTGCTCTATTCCTCAAGTGATAGCAAGATTTGCTTAACCGCTGCCTTTAAGTTCTTTTACCTGTCACTTTATTTGAAAATAAAAATAGAAACTAATTTATTATGTCAGAAAATGTGCTTCTTACAAATTAATATTACCCGAAAGGAAAGAAGGCAAATAGATTGAAGCAATTAGCAAAAAAATCCCAGAGTGGGGAAAAAAAGATGCAGTTAGTTACATCCATGAGATCTCATTCATTCTCCCAAGAAAATGAGAGATTCCAGGGCACGAGAGTGGCTCATGTACATCCATAATGTGTACGAACATTTGCATCTGGCTTTGCCTGAAACTCCCATTGGATGAAATGGGAAATCTCCTTCAGATGATGCTGTATAAAGAGTAGGTGGCTCCACCCCTAATCAGTATTTAAATTTGGTCACAGGAGAGAGTACGGAGTCATCAGACCCCACACGTTTGCTTTGTGGATTGACGACTTCACAGGGGACAGACTGAGAGGGACTGGACATAGGATGTCCAGAGTTCTGAGGATGAACTTAATAAAGGCACAAACTGCTTTGATTTGTGGGCAAGGCATTCTCCTGAGAACTGCTTGAGCAGCAGGATCTGCTGCACAATGGAGCCACACCCAGACTTTGTCGGGGCATCTTGGTAGTGGCACTTTGGTAGGACACAGGCTGGAAATCTGGCCTTGTTGTCCTGTTTTCACAGTGAGTACATGGACTTCATAGGTGGTGAAGGTGAACTGGTGCTGGGGTACCAGTTGCCAATTAGGAGTTGAGACTCTGCCTTCTTGCTTGCTATGGTGACCAGGACAGGAAAACATTCAAAGTCATCTCATGACTTACTTCAGGAAACCTCTCTTTAGGCACTGATGGGAATTTAAAAAATCTCTGTTCGTCTCAAGTTTATCTCCTGCCTTCAGAAAAGAATACATTGACAGTGTCCGTGGCACAGGAAGCCGAACTTCCTCTTCGATGTCCACAGCAGTACACATCTGTGCTTTGTTGCAAAGAGACTCAGAAGAGCTTATCAGAGCCTCAGAACAGCCCAAGGGGAGAGAAGAAGCAGCCAGCAGGCCACCTGCTGGCAGATATACACTCGTGCTTCCTTGCTTTTGCCTTGATAGGAGGCAAGACAGCACAGGTCCACAGGGACCCTGTGGGTCACTCCATCCAGGTCCCCCAGCTCTCCACCCTAAACCCAGCACCCGAGGAACTAATGGGGCTTTCCACTCCTCAGTCTTGTCACTTCCAGCTTCTGTCATTGGCTAACAGCCAGTGCAGTGTCATAAGAAGGCAAGGGCTGTGGATGTGACTCAATGGTCAGAGCTGAGCAAGAGCTGAGGTCCTGAGTTTAAATCTGAGTACCTCAAAAAAGGCGAGAGATGGAAAGCTAGGGGGAGAAAGACAAAGGCCCACCTAATCCACAGCATGGATGGCCCACAAAACATGAAAGGCCATTGAGTTCGATGTGCACAAAACCTGTACATGTGTAAACCCCACACACAGCAAGCTGCTTACACATGCTGCTGTTTAGGTGAATTGCTACACCATTTACCAGAATAGTAGACTTCCTCAAGGATTAAGATTTCCCTTGGGATTGAATGACTGATTGTGGAACTTGACTATGTACTGTTTTCCTGCATTTGGGGTATTGAAATACAAATGCCTCATGGCCAAAGTACAAAGCAATAGATTTCCATTGGCCTCTGCTCTAAGTCTTTGCAGTTGGTGATTGGGTGAGAGAATATTCATCATTCCACCATGTTTCTTTCTTTTTTTTGGGGGGGGGGGTCTGGTTGTGGAGTCTGAACTCTGGGCCTGGGTTCTGTCCCTCAGCTCTTCAGCTCAAGGCTAGTGCTCTACCACTTGAGCCACAGCGCCACTTCCAGCTTTTTTCTTTTTGCTTATGTGGTGCTGAGGAATCGAACCCAGGGCCTCAGGCATGGAAGGCAAGCGCTCTACCACTGAGCCACCTTCCCAGCCCCACCACCATGTTTCTATAGTTCCGCCTCCAAATTTCTATTTCCCAGAGGATTCCCAGAGGAATCCTTCAGTCTCTTCCTTTGCCCTCCTCCTCCATGTCCCCAACACACATGTCCCTGGTCCTACTACTGAATGCATTTTTATTGTTGTTGTTATTGTTTGTTTCTTTGGTAGTACTGGGGTTTGAATTGCCTGCTAGACTGGTCAGTACCTCTGCGCTGTGTCTCCAGCCCTGTTTTCCCTGGTTATTTTTGAGATGGGGGGTCTTGCTTCCTGCCTGGGCCGCACCTGAGCTGCAATATGACTGCTTTGGGCTTCCTGTCATCGCTAGGATGGCGGATCTGCACCACCATACCCAGCTCCCCTCCATTGAGATGGGACCGGGGATGGCCTGGAATGGCAGTCCTCCCTGTCTCAGCCTCAACCGTTGCATGGGATGACAGGTGTGCACCACCACACCTGGTCATGAGCTAATGAGGGGGCTTGAGGACTTCTCTGCCCTGAGCTCTTTTGCTCAAGGCCGGCACTTTACCACTGGAGCCACAGCTCCATTTCAGGCCTTTTGTGATTAATTGGAGACAAGAGTTTCATGGGCTTTCCTGCCTGGGTTGGCTTTGAACCATGATCCTCATATCTCAGCCTCCTGAGTAGCTACGATTACAGGAATGAGTCACAGGTGCTGGCTTGTTTTGATGCTTTAATTCCATACATCTTTTGGAAAGTTGTCTGATGTATCAAAGCTCTGGGGCCACTCAGAGGAAAGAGATTTGTTTGGGGCAGCAGTGTGAGAAGACCAGCTCATTCCCTCAGGGTACCATTTTGAATGTATGAATTACCTTGTAATATGTACAATACCACAGCCCTACATGGTGTCCCTCTTGCTTCTGAACGTGAGCTGGGGCATATTGTGTCTGCTTGAATGATCGGGTGGGACCTTATTCAGATGAACAAAGTCTTTAACTCACTGGCTTGAATGCCAGGGTTGGGTGCTGAGTCTCAGCAGATAGTTCTTAAATGTGTAGATCAGGAGAACTTCTCATAAGGTCAAAATGATATAGGCCATCCTTTCCCCAATTCGCCTTCCCTTTTGGTTGTTGGAAACTCTTCATGACTCAGCCACTAACAAATGACCATAGAATAAACAAGGATGTCAGGCTCGATCCTCTCTCTGAAGGACATGGGACTTCTAGGACACAAAATTTGTTGGGTGTCCAGGGCCAGCCTCAGGGACTCAGATGTTATTTGGGTGCAGTGGGGTGAGTTGGTGACTGTCCCGGAAGAGAATTTCACGTTCCCCATTTTACACGTGACCCTGTTGGTCTGGGGCTCCATCCTGTTGTAAGGGAGGCCACAGTCACAGGCAAGTCGATCCATTACATGTCAGCTTGGGGTATGGACATCTGTGGCTTCCACACTGCTGGCTCTCCCCTGACTCTGCCTGGTTGGTCATCAGTGCCATTGAATGGAGGAATGACCAGCCATGGAAGGAATTCCTGAAGCCTGATGTTCTTTAAATTCTCGACTTTTAGTTTTGCTGTGCATCCTTGTCTGTTTGCCTTGGGACAGCATCTTGTAGGGTTGAGAACCCACAGAGGGCCATCTTCGTATATGGTGTCAAGATTATACCACGCCCACCAGTGTCAACCAAACCACTTGTACTTTGTAAGTAACTAAAGTCAGATTCAAGTGTGCCTTCCAGACAGACGTGAGCACGGTGTCATCTTCCTGAAGATAAGATGAACATAGGTCACTCCCAAGAGTGTAGCCAGTTATGACCGTCAGGATGAATTCTCCTTCAAGTCCCGGTTCCACTGACAGCAGAGTGTAGCTGCATATGCACACAGCACCAGGACGGGGGCTAAATAATTTATGTTGGATTATACATAATTTCAGCATAGTATTCATGTCTCTCACATTAAGGACACATTTGAACAGTAGCATTAAAAATATATGAGCAATCATGAATGCTTGTCATCTGTCCCTAGAGGCAGAGAGTCTGGGATAGCTCGTCTTTTAAATCTAAGCTAGCTGTCCCCAAGATGTACAGGGACCTCACCTGCCATCCAGTCTGAGAGGCACAGGGGGCTCAGGCTGGGCCGTCTCCCTCCTTCCTTCACTTCCTTCTATTGTGAGGGGGATGTGATTCAAGGTGGGGGGGGTCATACTTATGACTTACTCAGTAATGGTCTTCCAAATTAAAATGGCAACTGGATTACCAAACTACAGTAATGTGTCACCTAGTCAACACTTTGCTTTGTAAAGAATTTCTTTTTAAGTTTGCAACAAAATTGAGCAGAGGATACAAAGCTTCCTCATATACCCCTTGCCCTGACACTTGCTTAGACCCTCCAACTCTCAGCGTCCTCACCAAGACTCCATTTGTTAGGATAGATAAGCCCCATTGACACTTTCTGTCACCCATGACCCTTTGTAGGTGCATAACTGTCATATATGGGTTCTGTGGGTTTATAGAAATGTCTGCTGGTGTGTACCATCACGATAGCACTGTGCAGAGTAATCAGAGCAATTCCCCTCTTAAAAAATCCCCTCTGCTCCTCCTCCTCCCTTCTCCTGACCCTGGTGCAGCCGAGATGTTTTCAGTGTCTCTAGAGCTCTAGAGCTTTTCCAGAACTTCATATCCTAGAATTGTGGCCATAGTATGTGGGTTTGGGGTTTTTTTTTCTCTTAGATTAGTTTTTTCCGCTTGAAGTTCTTTATTTCTCAGAATGTCTTTCTGTCCATCTCTTTGTGCAGCGGAGTTGACTGGAGTTGACTCACGAGATGTGAGTCACCTAGTACAACCTACTTACACAGAACCCAATTGTTTGGGGTCTGTGCACATTGTCTAGTTCACTCTCTTAACCACTTCCTGCAGTTGACAATCCAAGCTTTCCAGGAAACAGTGAAGGATATAGAGTGTTTTAAGACTAGCAAGAAAATTGGTATTTGTTAAAATGCTACCTCTCCTCCACAAAATTCCTTCCCAGAAGTCTTGTCCTGGTATTCAGATTTCTTATCATTTGAGTCACTGCTGCTGTGGATTAAATGGGGAGACGTCTATGTAGATCCACGCTGACTTGTTAGGAGAGAAGAGGATGAACCCAAGATTCATTAGCATCATGGTTAGGAAGGAAGTGGAGAAATAGAGACTGGAAGAGGGAAGGCATGGAGAAAGGTCATATTGAGCCTGCTCTGTGCAGGGTTCAAGTCAGACTCTGGGTGGGTACCTCAGGCCTTTGGAGACCAGGATCAGCTCAGGGAGACAACTGAGCTCCCACAGCCATCCCATCCCAGGTCTGGAGTCCCCCCGCTCCCAGCAATCCCATTTCTGTGCTTTTCCTCAGGGGCTCCCCATCTGGAAATCCCCAGTTCCTCCAAGTTTTCAAGGGTCAGTTCAGCACACGGAGTCCTCCCTTCCTTCCTACATCCATATCCGGTCAACAAATAAAGACTCCAGTTTATCACTGGCATATTAGGAATCCATGCAACGAATATTTTGCTGTGTGGGAAATTTGTGCACTAAAATAAAAAAATAGAGACATCCTTTCCTTCATGGAGTTGGTAGCACCCATTCTGGTGGACTAGAGTAGTTACTGTCAGTGTAGAGGCATAGATTTAAGGATAAAGCCTTCCTGTGTCTCTGCCGCCCATGTCCACATATAGCTCTGCACATCATCTGGACAGGTGCTTATCAATTCTATTTGTATTTAATATCTTAGAGAATCATTTTATGCACCTAAGTGCAATATCCAGTAAGCATCTAAACACAGAGAGACTCTTCCAAGAATGGGGTTCAGGATTAAACATTGAAACAATGTGGTTGTTGGTCTGTAACGTTAAATGGGGCCTTGCCCTTGCTAGTGTAGACATGTTCCAGTGTGTGGGTAAGCCTGATGGGAGAGTCAGTTACACAGCGTGTCACCCTGGAACCAGTTTCTTAAATGGTCTTTGACCCCACTTAAGGAGATGGCCAACAAGCTTCCCACTTAGTAGCATTTAGCTACAAAGAATAGGCTGTTCATTAAAAAAGTTTTATTACTCTAAGGCTGTGGGTTACTTCAGCTGGCGTAGGACAGCCAGCTGTGTGGAAATCCCCTGAGCAGTCGCTTAACACTTTTGGTCTTAGGATTTCTTTACATTTCTAAAACTCAAGATGGACTCCAAAACCCACTGTTTACATGGATTAGGCTATTGGTAATTGCGGAATTTAGATATTGAACTAGAAATTCTGAAACATTTGCTTTTAGTCATTCACCTAAAAGTAACAGCAATAGACACATTATGTGTTAACATAGATAACAAACTTCTTTTTTAAAAAAAATTACAATTGTTTTAGAAGAACGGCATTACTATTATTATTATTATTATTATTATTTTGTTGTGGATCTAATAGTCAGCAGGCTGGTTGCCATATGTGCTTCTGTATGCATCTGGTCTCCTGTGATGGTGTGTAATGCAGCTTGTGGCCCTGGGAATCCCCTGTACACGTGTGGGAAGGGGCATGTGACCATGTATCATGGCAACAGACTCCCCGGGGGAAAGACCTGGGACCTAGTGGACCCCAGTGGTTCCTGAGCCCACACTGAGCTATGGTGTTTAATGCCATTCCTGGCACTGGTCAGGGCAGGAGTTGACCGTGCAATGGGGCACAGTTCATATCTCATTCAGTAGGCCTCTGGCCTGGCAGTGATTGGAGGCGGGTGGCTTCAAGCATCGACATCTCCATTCATTTGGGTTGCAGCTTTTCTCTGGGGTGCAGGTGGGGGCGGCCAGGGGCAGCCTTGGTGAGGTAATTTGCATATGCCAAAGCCCTCAAAAATGCTCATTGAGTCTGAATGAAAAGTTCGGGGTGCTCTCGTGTGTGAGGATGGAGGACATCCCCACAAATGTGGCACAGAGGTGGCTGGAACATTTTCTTAGGTGCAGTTTTTGGTACGCACTTGTACAACACGTGCACCGAGCACACGTGCCAGACATACTAGACTCATTCTGATCACATGTCGGTTAAACTCGTAATACTTTAAAAAGGCAGAACTTTCTTCATAGAGGCCTTAGGAAATGGGAAGTCTTCATCCATCCCAGGGAAGGAGACAGTCCCTCAGCATTTGGCAAAGATGTCAGAGAAGACAGCCAGCAAAGAGAGGCTGGCGTTCCATTCCCAGTCATTCCAGGTCTGCACGATGACTTTGGGATGACCTTCAGGACTCCGTGTGGAGCCTTACTTGTCTCCCCTCTTGACCTGTGTGACCTGTGTTTGTGCTTCCTCTCCCTTGCTGCCTGTTTCTGGTCCCCCACCCCCATTCTGCCCTGTGTCCCCACGTGCCCACCTCTGACTTGCTCAGCCATTGCCAAGGCTTGGATGGGGATTCCCCCGGAATCTGTGGGTCGTCCTCTTACCTCCGCAGGATGGCTCAGGTCTCACCTCCCTGAGGGCCAGAGGCCCACTGTGGGTGGCACATCACCTGCACTGCCCCTCCAGAGCCCTGCCCTCCCTACCTCTGACTTCCTTCCCCACCTTGCCCATCTTGACTTCAGACACCAGTTCCGGAGGTCGGTGCAGGCCTGGCATCTCAGAAGTTCCCAGGTGTTGTTGTGGCTGCTGTTCAGAGACCAGACTTCCGGCATCAAGTTCTAATATTCTCTGCAAATTCTTGACTTATTAAGCGACCTTTGCTTTGTGTTTTTGTTTTGTGTTATTTTGTGTTATTTTGATCATCGCTGTCATCTCGATGCACCAGGAGTTTCTAGAGTGTAAGTGTTTCCAGTACATTTTCAGTACATTCTGTGAATTTCTAAGGAAGCCAGTGTACTCACAGGTAAGAGACCAGACCAGCCTTCCCACATGGTAAACTTAACCGCTCTGAATCCCTGACTCAGTGTCACTCCCTGTCACATGGAGGGAGTAGTTTCTGAGATGATCATCTTGATCATAGTTGGTACCGAAGTCAGCATTTCAGGTGATCGGAGTAGCAGAAGCAAAGACATTTGCATTCTTGGTCGAGAAGATATGCTATGGATTGTCCCTCAAAGGACACTATAGCGATGAGTATGCCCTCAGATTGTTCTGGAATGTATGAGCAGGGATTAGGCAACATCTTAAAAAGTGGTCATATAATGAAGCCAATATTTGAAAACTGCTCCTCTTCTGCCCTGGAATTTTCTCTCTTGTTCTCTGTTACTTGCACCTATGAGGCTCTGGGTTACTGGAGAAAAGAAGTGGATCCAATACAGCAGGTTATGAAACACCCTGTAACACGAAACAGACCATACAAGGTGGTAGAGCTCAGGCCCCTGGAGGAGTCAGACGGGTGAAGTGGTCTCCACTGAGGAAATCGGCCCAAGAGGGTTCTTGGGAGAAAAGTGGCACAAAGAAAAGGAAGAGATAAAGAAGAGGGCTGAGAAGCCAGGCGCCGGTAGCTCACACCTATAATCCTAGCTACTCAGGAGGCTGAGACGTCCGGATCGCAGTTCCCAGCCAGCCCAGGCAGCCAAGATCAGAGTCTCATGGACTCTGATCTCCAATGAACTACTCACAAAAAGGCAGAAGTGGCGCTGTGACACAAAGAGGCTCAGGGACAGTACCCAGACCCTGAGTTCAAGCCCCAGGACTGGAAAAAATTAAAATAAAAATAAGCGGCCCGAGGCAGAGCGAGGGCAGAGTGTGGACGTTCCAGAAAATTGTGTAACAGGGGACTGGCTATGCGTAGCTCTGACGGGCTGGGAAGAGCTCACTGCTCATTGAAGCAGAGTCAGAACCAAGGTTTAAGGAGTGAGGGAAAATGGAAACTTATGGAAGAGTCTGAAGTCTTCAAGTAACTGCAGTCATGCCTTGTTATCTGAGGGAGGTGGGACTAGCGTCCACTTTGGATACCCAAACCTGTAGAAGCACCCCATCCTTCTATATTGAAGTGACCTCTAGATTGCGTGTTATAGTTCATATAAGAAAATAAACCTAGGCATGTTTGTATGAGGGCAGTATTTTTTCCAAGTATTTTCAACTAGCTGTTACATCTAGGGATGAGGATAGAGAAGGAGAAGTTCAGGGTTGATGGTTGTCAATACTTTGGTCCCATGTACCACCAGCTACTGTCCCATTCCTAATACCCAGACCCTCACCCTCACACCCTTCTATTTGCAAGCAGAAGATCAAGGTTTAAGGCACAGACACAAGTTGTAATTGAAGTGGGAGATCTTGGATCAATATTGGCTATTTTTACTGGACGGAAGCTGCAGATGTGCATTACTGCAGGAATGCTAAGTCAGCACTGCCTCCACTGACTCCAACGCGGCCTGTGTGAGCAGGGTAGCTCCATTGTCACAGGGCCGGGGCACGGGCCAGGGCTTTTGGTGGTCCAGGCTGCTTGCTTCCCAGGTCAGAAGCTGGAGGGTTTAAAGTTGACAGCGACATAAGTGGTTTCCTGATTCCAGGGGCAGAGCACTTTGCATGTTTTTTCTTTCTTTTTTTTTTTTTCTTTTTGGTACTAGCGCTTGAATTCAGGGCCTGCGTGCAATCCCTGAGATTTATTTATTTATATTTTTTTTTGCTGAAGGCTGGTGCTCTACCACATGAGCCACAGGGCCACTCCAGTTTTTTTAGGTAGTTAATTGGAGACAAGAGTCTCACATATTTTTTTTTCCTGCCTGCTTTAGCTTTGAACCGCAATCTTCAGATCTCAGTGTCACTGGATAGCTAGGATTACAGGCAGGAGCCACTGATACCTGGCCCTTTGCACCTTTTTTTTTTTTTTTTTGGGTCCGGTCGTGGGGCCTGAACTCTGGGCCTGGGCACTGTCCCTCAGCTCTTCAGCTCAAGGCTAGCACTTTACCACTTGAGCCACAGCGCCACTTCGGCTTTTTTAATTTTTTTTTTGCTTATGTGGTGCTGAGGAATCGAACCCAGGGCCTCAGGCATGCAAGGCAACCGCTCTACCACTGAGCCATCTGTGTCCACAAATAAACAGAGACATCTATACATTTGCTAGACTGGAAGACAAGGAATACAGATGAATCATTCTAGGTAAGTTTCTCTTTTATGTAGAGATAGCCCCAGCCTGCTTCTCATCTGTACACCTCTGTCTATGAAGCAGTATACAGCAGCTCCGAGCTTTAGAACCTTGCTCTTACCATCTGTACAAGATGGCTAGATGTGGATGTGGGTGACTGTTTCCCCCGGCAAGGCAGGAAGAAATAAGTGAAGGGAAATAAGGGAAGTAAATGAAAGTGCCATCTGGGCACCTCTGAGGCATCCTGAAGGCTCCCCGCCACCATCTTGTTCTGCAGAATGGTCTGGATGTGAATGAATGAATCTATAGATCTTGAAGGAGCAGTTGGAACTTTCAAAGGAGATAAATGTACAGAGGCACTCAAGCCAGGCCCCCAGAGAGCCCCTGTTGGGTGTAATACATGTATGAGTAGTCTGGAATCATTGGGCAAGCTGACAGCCTAGAATTCAAATGCACTGGGCATTGAACTTGGCGCTCCCAGAGTCATAAAAGTCATGCCTCACTAGCAATTCATTTGCTGGGGCATAAAATCTGTTATACCCGATGGGGTCCAGCCTGGTGCTGCTCCCACTGCATCATGGGAAAAGGCATGAGCTCAGCCCGAAGCGTTCACAGTGGACGTTGGGCTTGACACCCTGAACGCATGGGCTCTTCCTGTGTAGCAGCCAGGGAAGATTTATGTGTTGGAAAATCTCCACAAAGTACAGGCTCAGCCACACACCCTGCGGAGGGAGGCGTCATCACTCACCACGCTGAAAGAAGCCTTAGCCTGGGGGGGGAATTAGATCCTCACAGTGGGTGATCGCTGGCCCTTTCCACCCTGAGTCTCAGTGTCTAAGAAGGAGAAAATGTCCACATTCATGTCTGCTTTTTACAGTGTGTGACTTGGACCAATAAGTATTTGGGGGGGGGTGGAGAAGAAGAAAAAGGAGGAGGAGAAGGAGGGAGGTAGGAGGAAGGAAGAGAAGAAAGAAGATGCCTGAAACACCACTAAGCAAACAGAGGGAACTTCACAAAGTCCTCTTGTGCTAGAGGTCTAGTTTCTGTAGGACTTCTTACGGGAAGAACCGTGTTTTATCATTGCTGGTGACCTTATGAACAGAGCATCTGCAGTGCGGCATGTGGATTGTCTCCTAACCGTACGTGAAGTCACAAAGCCAGTGTGGGGTGCCCACGGACTTCCTGCCCTTAGCCCAAATGTTGTCCAAGAGGACACAGGAGATTAAAACCTTCCAAGAGCCTGTGGTCACCCAGGGTTTAACCTACACATGCAGAAACATGTCTATGGGTCCATACCTGGCGAGTTTCCTTCTTATCCACATATCTGAAGAAGGGTGAGTTTGTAGGCCAGCTGAGGCAGGGAAAGACTTTCGCTAGTTAAATAAACTAGATTTTACGTTGGTGTGAGAAAGGACTTAGGTGAGACACCAGTGGCTCACGCCTGTGATTCTAGCTACTCGGGAAGCTGAGATCTAAGGATTGAAGTTCGAAGCCAGCCTGGGCTGCAAAGACTGTGAGACTCTTGCCTTCAATTATCCAGCAAAAAGATAGAAGCAGAGGTGTGGCTCAAGTGGTTGAGCACCAGCCTTGACCAGAAAAGCCAACCAAGAACACAGGCCCCAAGTTTAAGTCCTAGTACTAGCACACACACACAAAAGAAGGGATGTTAGAGAGCACCAAGATACCAGACCTGCAGTTAATAGGTCAGGGACAGAAGCCTCCAGAGTAGAGGAGCACTGAGTGGCAGAGGGTGCCGGTGTTGCTGAGTGTCTTGCTGGTGCTGTGCTGCTGTTCTGAAGCGGCCCTTCACACCTGGGTATCGAGTCCGGAGTGACCTCGGTGGGGAAGGCCTACCTCTATATCTTTAAAATATCAAGGCTGCTCTGATGCCTTCCTCTCATGGGAAAGGTGGGGCTGGACGTTTGAAGGCACGAGCTCAATACCTGATGAGCCCAAGCTGAGCTGGGAACAGAACCGCGCCGCAGGCCGGCACATCTGCTGCTTCCCTCTTATGCCTGCCAAGGTTTTCCATTGTGCCAGAACTTTCTCATGAATAAAATTCTTGGAATTTTATTGCAAACAATGAATCCATGTGTCAGAGGTTCATGGTGGAGACCCGATCCAGATGTGTAGTCTGCTGTGATTTTAGTGCATGAGTTTTTCCAGGCGGCCAGGCGTGGGGCTGTCCCCAAGCTCCCTCTGCAGAGCGAGAGGCCCTGCCAGCCCTCCCTTGGGTTTAGACGACCGTCCTACCATAGGGAAGATGGAAATGCTTTTGTCACCCCCAGAATCTGGGGGTGCTGTCCTGAGCAGCCCCTCCCCCTGAAAACTAGGACCTTTGGACTCTCCACCTGGCTCTGTAAGCTTCAAAGACAGGAAGGCTAGGGAGGCTGCCATAGATCTTCCTTGTGCAAGGGTATTGCACATGCACACATATACACACACACACACTTGGCAGTACGAGGGTGAGAACTCAAGGCCTTGAACTTCCCAGTCACCCATTGTATCCCTTGAGCCACATCTCCAACCCCTGTCTGGGTTGGTTATTCTTGAGATGAGGTCTCACTTTAGACTCAGGCCAGCCTGGACTGCAACCCTCCTCTTTGTGTTCTCCTGTGCTGGTGGGATAGCAAGCATGTATCATCCCAGTCAGTCATTGATTGAGATAGAGTCCCACAAACTGTCACCTGGGATGGCTTCGAAACACAATCTCCCTATCTCCGCCTTCCAAGTAGCCAAGATTACAGGCTTGAGCTGCTGCACCTGGTGAAAATATTGAGGAGGAGTTAAAAAGCAGCATGCATGATACATCCTAGAATACTTTTCTCAGGAGTGTGGAGAGTGTCTGCTAGGTGCTGGTTTAGACCAAATGGAGGCTTTTGTTTATGCACACTGTGCTTCCCCGAGTAATTAATTTTCAGCAGTGTCTACTGAGTTTCACTGCTGGATTCGTTCACCCAGAGGAGACGCTCAAGTTAAGGTCATTCTGAAGATACCGAAGGGAGGAAAAGTTCCTTCTAGAATGAGAAAGGAACAAGCAGACATCAAAAGGGAAGAATGTAGATTCTATGTATTATTTCACCAACATCTTCCCTGGTGAAGGTAAAGAACAGTAAAGAAAAAGTGAAATCCCTCTACAGTGCTCTTTTATATAAAAACGAAGATAAATGTGTGTGTACATGCATGTGTGTGTGTATGTGTGTGTACATGCATGTGTGTGTAAGCCTGCATAAATGTATGTACATGCATGTGTCTGAATACCATCCTAGGGCTCATTCTCTTAGCTCTGCATAGGACTGCACATTGTAAAACAGTTTGATACTGAAATGATAGCATATTGGAGAAATATGCCCTTTCGATGGACCTCATTTGCCTATATACATTTTTCCTTTGAGGTCAATCCAAGATGAGTTTTTTTGAAAGACTAAAATAGCAATGTGTTAAATGAGAAAAACGTGAGTGCAAAGCTAGACACTGCATTTAACACATGACACCAGTGTCTCCTCCTGAAGAATGAAGAAGAAAGGAAATAATGTTCAGAAAGGACAAGAAGGAGCTCACCCAGCCCGAGGAGGCATCCTTCACAATGGGAAGGCAAAAAGCCGCCGAACACCCAGCGTTGCACAGAGTAGTCATTCTGCAGCCCCAGCCCCTGTCTTGGCATTGGGTGGCAGGCTGAGGCTTTCTTCAGGTATGTTGTCTGCTTGTTTAGTTTATGCCGATTTTTTTCCTCCTCCAAATGTGGTTAGAAATTAGCCTTTCTAGAAGCATCTAGTATATCGACTTTGCCTTAGCAAGAAACTAGAAACAATGGGGCTTAGGACAGCCTCATCTATAGGTTTCTGACGTCATTGAGAGGCAGATATTCATTAAGGGTCCCTACAGTGGCACCGGCGCTGACATATTTATAAATGGGGTTTCTATCTGCTCCATTTTTCTGTGTATGATTTATTAGGAGAAGACAGGTATCTACCTACAATGAATACACCCTAATGCATGTCCCAGTTCTTTGGGCCTGAATAATTGGATTAACTGAAGGAAAGAGTGGGTCTGTTGGCATAAGCCATTACAGAAGAGGAAACTGAATGTATCTGAGACCGATTGCTGTGTAGCCCTTGGACTTGTGGAAGAGCGTGTGCCTTCCTTACTGGTTTCAAGAGACTCTGCTTGCTCTCCGCATCCTTCCTCCAGCCTGGATCCCAGGATGCTAAGGGTTATTACTCCCCCACCCCTTCTGCTAACTCTTCTCTCTACCTGCCTCTTCCTTCTAGATGGTTCCATTTCTGATCTAATGAAAGACAGAGTGCCAAAGAGCTCTTCCCAGTGAGCTCCTCTGTCTGCCTTCCTGTTTCTCATGAGCCCCACATGGTGGCTGTGGCTAGTCCCAGGGAGCACAGTTCCATTCAGACATAAGCCCTGCTTCTGTCTCCCCCTCCCCAGACACGACTTCCCCGTTCTCAGCCTGTTTTCTTTTTTTTTTTTATTGTGAAAATACTGTATAGAGGGGTTACAATACATGGGCAAGATAATGAGTACATTTCTTATCAAGCATTGTAGCTTCCTCCTTTGTTTCCCCTTCCCATCCCTTCCCCCCCCCCCACTCTCCCCACCCAACACTCCCCCCCCAAAGTTGTAAAGTTCATTTTCTACATAACGATTTGAACATCTCATTGTTGCAATGGGTCCACCTGTATCCCTATTTAAATGATTTGTTTTTTCCCTTCCCCTCCACAAATTACACCGACATCAAATACAGTGAAAGCAGGGGTTATACCTTGGGGGATCAGCCTGCTTTCTATCTATGACAAATGACCTTATGGGACAATTGAGAGAATTACACAAACCTGAGATGCGCAGGTGCCAGGCCATACCATCATTTTGTCAGCCACCAGGAAGAAAGGACAATGTCCAGTCTCCTAGGGTGTGCGCCCTCGAGGGGGCACACATGACAGGGCCTTCCAGCCACTCAAGTAGGGCTCAGGGCTGAACTCCACGCAAAGCAACTTGGCTTCCTGAAAGGGGCTAAAAGATGGAAGTCTTTGATACCAGTGTAAGGAGTTAGTGCGCCAAAGTCAGCTTGGTGATGCAGGAGGGAAATGTAAGGGAGAATTTCAAGCTGGTTGAAACAGGATGACAACTCACACAAGACAGGCAGGCCACCGGTGCAGGATGGCTCTGGCTTCTGGAGGTAGAGCTCTCCAACTGTTAGGACAGGCTTCTGGGCCAGGGCGGAGTAGGAAGGGAGGGTCCTACCTCTGGTCATCTTCCTAGCTTTGGGAAAGTGGGCGGGGCGGGGGGAACCATTTCTCTGAGAATGGCTCACTTGCTATAGTGAGAAGGAGAGCAGCAGATCCTGTGGGATTTTTCAACACTCACCCTCCCAGAGATCCAAGAAATCCAGTGATGGATTCTCTGTGTTAACAATTCAGTATTCATCTGGACCTTAGGACTCACAAATTAGAAACAAATTTGGGCAGAGGTCCTGATTTTCTAGCTTCGTTTGAAATCCAAGAAAGAGCCTAACAAAACATTCCAATTAATCTGTCACAGGAAGGCCTGGGTTTGCTGCATCTCTCACTGAAAATGTCAGTGTGCATACGAAGTGTGTTGGACTCTTCTTATTCTTCTGTTTGGGTGTTTTTTTTTTAATCGAGTTATTTTTGGATGCTTTGTTACAGCCAGGATGAGTATGTTGAAAGCAGATGAGGTTGGTTTTGATCCCCTTGGGCGAACTGTCATCTTGGAGTCTTTGGCCTTTCAGGGGCTATTGGTCAATGGTTGTCCTGTCACCAGGAATGGATGGAGGAACGGTCAGTCCCGACTGACGTTCTCAGATGAAGTCATAAACGGCAGTATTAATTCAGCAGTGCCTTTTGTTTGGGGCAGTGTGCTCAGAATGGATGTGTTTCTCACAAGATCATAAACACAGAGTTGGGGACCTCCCCCATCATTACACTACCCAACTTTGCTGGAGCTACAGAAAAAGGAAAAAAAAAAAAAGAAACGCCCCCATACTGGCACACACTAATATAAACTTCAAGTCTTTTTATAGTAATAGAGACATGGGCATATTAAATTATTATGCCACTTTTTTGCCAGGTTTTGACTGTTTTTGAATTCCATGTTTATAAAGCAAGCAAAGAGTTCCTAAGCTTGGCAGTTGCCTGGAAAGTTCAGAAAGAAGAATCTGTCTATGTTAACTAAAGGCAATTGCAGACACCTGGGCAGGTAGGCAGACAGGTCAAGAGGGAGGAAGGTAAAATGACCAGGGAGTGGAACAAGGGTACTGAGTCAAGGCTGAGAAGCCCTCCAAGGCCAAAGGTACAGCATCTGCCCTTTACTTGTTTGTCTCTGGAGTTCTCTGCTTTCCTTTTATCTCTCCCATAGATAACACTGTGTGTGTGTGTGTGTGTGTGTGTGTGTGTGTGTGTGTGTGTGTGTGAGAGAGAGAGAGAGAGAGAGAGAGAGGAACAGACAGAAAGAGACAGAGACACAGAGAAGAAGAGAGAGACAGAGAGAAACAGAGAGCTGGAGAGCTGTGTTGGGTGCCATTGTTGAGTATTTGGGCCTGGTTTTCCACTCCACTGTTCACAGTACAGACTGTATTCCTCCCATTTTGAAGTGTTTGCCCTGAAGCCTCTCCACTTTTCTTTCTCCTCTTAGGAATCAAAGCCAGAGAATAGTTGCTTTTGATATTCTGAGTTCTATCACCTTTCTCATTTTTATGCTATAATATATTTGAGAAGAATGGTTAGAGAAAGGAAAAGACATGTGCCCTTCTTATCTATAGCATTTGTAACATTTTTTTCCCCTTTCCCTACATCAATCTCAATTAACTTTGGTTTCTTTCTTTCAAAAACCATGTGTTGAAATAATGCTTTGCCAGATGTGAGATCTCATTCCAACCAATTCTTCCTCAGCAAACACATACTTCGGCCTCATTTTAGTTGAATATTTTAGTTCTGTAAAAAAAATTCTTGCAATCATCTTCTACTTTTATTTATTCAGCCAGTGGCTTTGTTTGCAAGAATATCCTACTTTATCTTGGGCATATATGAATCGTTTCAAGGTATTGCTTTTCTGTGGCTGTTGGAGCTCTTTTCTTTTTAATTTGTAATTTAAAAATTTGCCTGACTCTTATACATCACTTGTTTGTGCCAATTTCTGACACAAATCACACATTTATTCCTATTTCTTGTCACCGGGAAGCCAAAGACAACATTACATAGTGTGTGATTTCCTGCCAGGCCCCACTTGAGTTCAGATCTAACGGAGGGTGGGGGCGGGGTGGGGCAGTGGCTGGCCTGAGTGTAACTCGATGTCTCCTTGGCTGTGGGAAGGGGATCTGCTCAGCACAGATTCTTCATTTTTATCTGCTTTTGTGCTGGTGCTGAGGCTTGAATTCGGGGCCTAGGTATTATCCCTTAGGCGTTTTTTACTGCTCTACCACTCGAGCCACAGCTCCACTTCTGACTTTTTGATGGCTAATTGGAGAGGAGAAGGAGGGAAGGAAGGAAGGAGGCTTCCATCTCAGACACTGCTGCTGCCGGCCTGCTCTACTGACCCGGCTCTCGCCTGCTTATTCACAGAAGAAGGAGGTGCTCATCAAAACGTATTTCCCCAGGCCAGAGAATGTGAGAGGGCCTTGGCGGGTAGAGGAGGAGAAGGGGCTAATGGCAATGCTCTGCCTTGGCTTTCACCCTTCTTCTCACTCCCTGGTTGGGCATGGCCACTTCATGCAAAGTTAGATTGAGTGCAGTGTTTCTGGGTTCTGAGAGATGAGACTCTCAATGATTAAATCCCAGGGACTTTCCCTCCCATCCTCCACTGCCCCCAAACTTCCATTTTCCAAAAGAGATTATCTGCCGTCCAACCACAATTTGCTTCTCATGAGTTGATGGTGACACCCAGGGGCCAGAGGATCAAAACAAACACAAGCTCCCACAGGTTGCTTTTTTATTCTTGTGTTTTCTGCTCTTGAAACCCCAAAGTAGGTTGTGCCCTTGCTCCATGGAATGTCGCACCATACATCATCTGAGTCGCTGAAATTTCCAAATCAGATTTGCCTTTGTTGCTCTAGTTGTAAAATATAAACATAGCCATAGGCTAACCACTCGTTTGATTTCAAACCACAGAACAACGATCCAACCATGACAAATTTCTATTTCTTCTCACAAAATCATGTCTAAGAGTGAAACTATTAATAGAAAGTCAAGAGAAAAAAAAGGAGAGAAGGGAAAAAAAGAGCTCTTCACTGATGGGGATGTTTTAAACATCTTGGTATTTGGGGACATCTGGAAAATTCACGGCTTTTTTTGGGCAGTGGGTTCATGTATCAATTTATCATCCAGATGTTCAGCATCATGGAAGTACCATTTCAAACTTAGTTTCAGCTTATAACGAAGAGTGGGAAAATCTATGTCATTGTATTTGTCCTTCAGCATTCTGTGTTCCCTCACTCCTCTTCCTCAGTATGTCCTGGGGTATGGCAGGGTTTTCATATGAATGTGCTAACCTTAACGTGTGTGTGTGTGTGTGTGTGTGTGTGTGTGTGTGTGTGTGTGTGTGTGTGTGTGTGTGTATGTGTGTGTTGGCTGGTCCTGAGGCTTAAATTCAGGGATGGGGCACTGTCTCTGAACTTTTTTCCTTGAAGCTAGTGCTGTACCACTTGAGCCACAGCTTCACTTCCAGCATTTTTGGTGCTTAGCAGGAGATTCAACAGTCTCATGAAATTGGCTGCCTGGTCTGGCTTCGAACAGTGATCCTCAGATCTCAGCCTCCTGAGTATCTAAGATTACAGGTGTGAGCTATCAGCAACTGGTTCCTTTGCCTTTTTTTTTTTTTTTTAATCTTCAAGACCATACTTTACCCTGTCTGCCTGAATTACAGATTACATTAGTCAAGCAATGACACTTGTAACAGGCTGTCTTCTGAGGCCTTTGAAATCCGGCTTCCTTGAGTAGAGATTAAAGTAGGTATTATGTGCCCAGCCAGAGTCAAGCCTAGGAAGCGTGAAACCTGTGTCCAAGGGTTGTAGGCTGGGCTGTTCCAGCGTGACAGGGTGGAGGGAAAAAAATAGGGCATTGCTTTCTTCTGGAAAGTTGTAGATAGTTATACAAAGTAGTTAAATTGTGTTCCCATCGGGAAGGACTCTGAGATCAGCATCTTTGGGACACATGAGTCTCTGTGGACGCATCCTGAATCTCTGTGTATCTTTTGGCATCCAGGAAGCATTATCCGTTGTGAGTGAGGACCAGTCATTATTTGAGTGTGCCTACGGAACGCCGCACCTGGCTAAGGCCGAGATGACAGCATCCTCCTGCAGCGATTATGGCCAGACCGCCAAGATGAGCCCACGTGTCCCCCAGCAGGACTGGCTGCCACAGCCCCCAGCCAGGGTCACCATTAAGATGGAATGCAACCCCAGTCAGGTGAATGGCTCCAGGTAAGGAGAACCGGCCTTCTTCTCCCTGACCTCTGCTTTGTCATCCTTGGAGAAGACAAAATGGCTGTTAGTTACCCCTCCACCCCTCTCCCACCCAAAGAAAAGGTTGTCTCAGCAAATGTGCGGGAACGTTGAGCAGAGCTGAGAAATGTGTTCTCCAGGGCTTTGTGCTGAGGGAGAAGTTGTAAAAACCACAGTATATGTACCGAGAACTCTCTTTGAAGATGGAGGGAGCAATTCTGTTTCCCAGTCGCGAGAGCCGGGTGGGAGGGGAGCTCTGCCCACATATGTCAGGCGTCATCTCTGAGGTTTTATTGTCTGGGACACAATGCTGTCTTGTGTTTGTACCGGAGGGAGGGTGTCAGCTTATGGCCCGCCAGTGAAGCAGATGTCCACCCCCGTTTGACTTTGTGAAGAGATGCATTTGTATGCCTGTAGTCCACTCTACTGCCGCCGGGGTCCTCTTCCTCTCCGTGCAGGTGACTTTCATAACTTAGGCTCTGATATCTCTCACAATCATGCTATCCTGGCTTTTTTGTATGTGGGGGGGAGGATGCTCCAGAAAATAGAGCCACCAGGTAGAATGTGTCAGTGCGTCCTCAAATGCATAACGGTCACCAGCAGCCAGAAACATTTCATGACAGGTCCATCAGAAATGTGTATTAATGTACGTTATAGTACATTGTCCTAATAGACTGGAGGGGTGAAGAACGTGACACCTCAACACAAGGAGGGGGTATCTTCCTCTAAGCACTGTGTGATGTACTTTTCTACCAAAAGCCATACGAACAGTCCCCGGCCCACAGCCTGTGGAGCAGCGTGTGAGGTCAGCAAGGCCCCAGGCGAGGCCAGGGGATGTGAGAAGAGCTAGCCAAGGAGGCATTCTCTGGCTAAGTCGGAATCACCACTGCAGGGAGCTCTGAGCTTAGGATTCAGACGGGGGCCCTGGAGTCCACACCCTGGGACTGTTAATAGCGTGCCTTCGTTACATGAATGTGGAACCATCATATTTTATAAGTACTGGAAACCATGACATCACTGCTGGTGAGATATGGTGTGAACAGAGAAACTAAGTCACAGAGACTCAGAACTGCCAGCAGCAAGGCTGAGCGCCCACAAAGAAGAGGCCACCCTCTGTGTGTGTGTGTGTGTGTGTGTGTGTGTGTGTGTGTGTGTGTGTGTGTGTGTGTGTGTGTGTGTGTGTGTGTGTGTGTGTGTGTGTGTGCTATTGGCAGTATTGGGTTTGAATCAGAGCCTTGTACTTCTCAGGCAAGCGTCTTACCACAAAGGCCACAGCTTCCATTATTTTCCGCATAGAGCATTGTGGGTTTTTTCCCCCTGGCCACTCTCGGACTGTGATCCTTCCACACAGATAGGTGAGACCACAGGTGTCAACTGCCATGCCCAGATTAATGATTGAGATGGGTCTCACTAACTTTTGTCATAGACTGGCCTCAAACCATGGTCCTTCTGAGTAACTGGTTTTGTAGGCGTGAAGCACCACACACAGCCACATCTCACTTTGTCTTGGAAGCAGGAATCACTGGTGCTCAATGGTGCTATGGTAAGTCGAGGTCATCTGGTAAGAATTCAAGGCAGGTTGGTTTGAGTCTTAGAAAGTAACGAATTCCTGGCATTTGAAAGGACCTTGGTAGGACAGGCAAACTTAGGCCTAGGCATAAGATTTTTTTGTTTTGGTGTCGGCCAGTACCTAGTTTTGAACTCGGGACTCCACTCTTGCTCTTTTTACCATACCTCCAGTCTGACTTTTTGCTTGTTATTTTGGGGCTGGGGCTCAGTGAACTTTTCTGTTCAGTGATCTTCTGGATCTCAGCCATCTGAGTAGCCAAGATTGCAGGTGTGAGTTACCAATACCTGGCTAAGAAATGAATCTTTCTGGGCTTTTGCACTAATGCCTATCCATTTGATAAAATGTTTCTGTCCATCATTAATGGTATATGTTCTGAGACTTATAAGAATTGAGTATAGTATTCTGCTCAATGCAACTATTTTTTATGTTTTCTATAAAAAAATATTGAACAGCTGAGCCTGGGACTTTGAACTGCACAGATTCCTCTCCTAGCATAGTCATGGTACAAGCACACAGAGCAAGACATATTTCTAAAGCATTTGCTTTTGTGGAGGCTTATTTTTACCTACATGAAAAGCAAGGTGTGTGTGTGTGTGTGTGTGTGTGTGTGTGTGTGTGTGTGTGTGTCTGTGTGTATGAGAGAGAGAGAGAGAACTGAGAGAGGAGATAGGGGCCTTGTGGTGATTTCCACTGGCACCAAGCACAGAGCCCTGGGCCCTGGGCCCTGTTTAAGCCTCCAGCAGGGCCCAGCTGCAAGAAAGCTAGTGCACACGTAGCTGGGCTCAGCGTGGAGACAGAGTGAGGAGAGGGCTGCGGAATTGAAGTCCCTGCTCTCATTGCTGCTCCTGAATAGGAAAAACAAAGACAACCAGCGTCCTGCTTGCTCCAGCGCCCCCCTGGGAGCCCCAGACTGGCGGGCACTCAGTGGGCTGGCTGGCCCAAGGTGGCCTTTCCTGCCAGCAGAGGTTCTCAGGGTATCAGGCTGGGTATCGGGTGACCTGGAACCCTGGCTTCAGGCAGGTTCCTCACCCCATGAATGGGAGACACTGTAGCTGACTCTGGTCTCTGATGGGGAAGAGGCTGGTGTTGGGCTGCGGGCCTCTTCCTGGGAAAGGACTTCCTTTTGGGGGGCTCTGGACAGTTCCCTGCAGAGGAACAATGGCACCCGCAAGCCTTTCCTGTCTCCACACTGCCAGCATCTTCATATCATAAACATTTTTTCTTCTTCCTTTTCTTTTTTGTTTCCCTTAGAGCTTAAGCTGAGGGCCTGGGTGTTGTACTTGAGCATATTTGCTCGAGGCTGATGCTCTACCACTTCACGAATACTCCTACTTCTGGCTTATTTTTGTGGTTAGTTGGAGATAAGAGCGCCACAGACTTCCCGGTGCGGGCTGCGTGCTTTTCCAGGCTGAGCCTTGGAGATGTAATGACGTTACTGGGCTTTACCTGTCCGGGTCATGTGACTGGTCCCGCTCCAGCCTCATATCAGGAAATGAGAAGCCAAGACAGCCCCTTGGAAAGCATGCTTGTTCAGGGTGAGGGGGTGATAGAAAAGAGGGCTTCACACAGGGGCTGTGCATACAGCCATTCATAAATCCGTAGGGTGGCCGTGTGTGGAGTGGGCCGGTCATTGACCCGTTCGGCGACGTGGCCCCAGACACAGTGGCCTCAGTCAGTGCTCATGCGTGGGACCGTCCGTCCTTTTGCTGACATTTACTCACGGGGAGACCTGCAGTCCTTCACACCCATCAGTAAATACTCAAGCTAGAAGAAAAACCCAGATGTTCTTAGCACTGGGAGCTCACGGTCTACGCCCCATCTTCCCCAGTGGCCGAGGAGCCTTGCCCAGGGACTAAGCTCTTAGGGGTCATCAGGGTCCACATCAGGTTGTGCATAGCTCACTATTTATTTATTTTCTTAATTAATTAATTAATTTATTTTATTGTAAAGAGACTATACAGAGGGTTACAGTTACATGAGTGAAGTAATGAGTACACTTCCTCTTGAACATTGTTACCCCCTCCATTGTTTTCCCCCTACCATCCCTTCCCTCCCTACCTTCCCCGAGGTTCTTTTTTTTTTTTTTTTGATTGTGATTAAGTGATTACATAATTTCCTGAATTTCACAGTATTGTGGAATAATGATTCTCATTTAAAGTCACAAGTTCATTCTAACTTTCCTGGAGCAAATTGTCTATCACAGTCTATAACATATAATGGTGTTCACATGTTATACACCATACATGTGATCGGCACACAGCTCACTATTTAATATCTGCAAGTGTGCCCAGGCCCTGGCCTCTCCATGCCCGTTTATTTTGACTCACTGGTATTTGATGTCACACACATCTCACCTTTCCTGTGGCTATTGATGCAATCTCTTGGGCTGGTGACACAGCACGAATTGTCTTTGCTCCATTATGCCTCAGGGCTCTTGCTTGGCTACCTTCCAGGCTGTGGGTGGCGCAGCACTGGAGACTTTCAAATGGTGGATTTTTTTCAGGCTGCTTCAGCACACATCCTCGGGAATGAGAGGCTCTGGATCAGAGCGTCGTGTTTCCTGGTTCTAGAGGCTGAGAAGGGCAGCTTCCTGGTTCACAGATGGTGATTTCCTGCTGTCCTCACCTGGTGGGAGGGACCCCAAGTGTTTACCCCGCGGTGAAGCCTGCACCCTCAGCCTCACTCCCCCAACGGCCCATCATTAGCTGCCATCCTGGTAGAGCTGGGGCTTCACTCTGAATTCTGGAAGGGAGATAGCTGCCCAAATGAAGTCAGTTACTAATGGCTCAAATGACTTGTAGGCTGTGGGTCTTTGTGGGGGACAGTTCATTGTGCTGCACAACGATGACACGGGTGGAGAGAAGGGAAGGGTGGGAAGGGACAAAAAGGCTCAGCTTCTGTCTCCCTTTCTCAAAGAGGCTTTTTCCTAATCCCTTCTCTGCACTCTACTGTCTTTACTCACTGAAGTCAATGCATGGCTTCCATTTTGTAGAAGAGGGGAGCAGGGCGCCATTTTGTAGAAGAGGAGAATGGTTGCACTCCCTGTTTTGACACAAATGACTCCTGTGGGGTGGCCCTGGGTGCTGTTAGTGGGGACGAGGGGCTGCTTTGCCATTTTCCACCTTGAAAGTGAAATGATTTCACTTAGTCAGGATTTAGAGCACCCATTATGTCTCCCTACCCGTAGTTTTCAAGATGTAAATACCGCATGAACTTGCTGATACCCATTTTTGGCTGTACAGAGAACTATATACTTAAACAATGAAACATTCTCTGCTCAACGTGAAAGCCTCTTTCAGGGACAGAGAATTAACTGTTGGGGGTGTCAGTGGTACCTTTTTAATTAATCTTGTTGTTTTCAACTGCTTCAGAGAAGGGGGAAGGAAGGGACAGGGCAGTTGGGAAGAGGCAGAAATTCCAGGTGTAAAGGAGAATATTTAGTCAGGGTAAAAATAACACACAGCTGTGAAGATAAACACCCACTGTGTCGGTTTGAGCTCAGAGTTCTACATGAATCACTGCCCAGCCCCGCCCGCCCCCAGCCCTCCCACCAGAGGGGTCTGAAGCAGCTTTTCCACTGCCTCTGATTCAGAAATAAAACAGACCCACAAATTACCCTGGAGCTCTCCAACAATCTCCTACTTGTCTAGGGTCCTAAAAATACCTTTTGTGGTGACTTACTGCCATTCACGCTGTGAAGCTTGATTAGAAGTTCGTTTAGTCGATTAGGGCTAAGTACAGGCTTTTTGGATCCCGTGAAGAAAAAGCCCTGAGGAGGGATGGCTGCCGGTGAGTCTAGAGCTAAGCCTGGAGCACAGGTCCCCAGCCAGGCCCAGTTTTCTAGCCTACCTGACCTTGCCTCTTAGGGCAGAGCTGCCGAAAGGAACCTCTCTGCACTTTCCATGTAAACTCATTACCGAGGAGTTCTTCTGCCTTGATAGCCTAGTCAGCCTCAAAGAACATTCAAGAAGACAAGGGTATTCTAATAAACAAATAAACTGAATGCCGGATAGTGTAATCATTCAAGTCCTTCTATCTAAATATTTACTGTGGAACAATTGCAAACATACATACACACAGGGATATCATCACACACAATCTCATGAGCTCACACACATGCTCCTGAACACCCACACACATGCTCACATACATGCTCACACACATGTGAGTCCATGTGTTCCTGTCACTCACGTGCACATGAGCAGCAACATGCTGCTCTGTTCATTTGTATACTGTGGTTTGTAAAGAAGGGGAGCTTTGAGAGGGGCCGAGGTCAACCAAGGTCAGCCATGGCACCTTCGTTCCTGGAGGAGGGGTTCCCTGCTGCATCACGGAAGCAGGCATGGAGGGAATTCACTCACAGCCTCGTTCACTCACTCACCCATTTGAAAGACACTTAACACTCTTCTAGAGCTGGTGACACAGCAGGTGCCTGGCTTCGAGGGCAGACACACCGACCCTGTAGACAGAGGAAACAGCTAAAGCCCAGGCCCCAGGTGGAGAACAGCAGGGAGGATTTGGAAGCTGGCTTCTCAGGGGAGAGCATGTGAAGACAATGACACCAGACGAGTCTCCAGCCCCAGAGAGATGCCACATGCCTGCTTGTAAACAAAGGGATGAGAAATGGGTAGAGGAGTTGGGTTTATGCAAAGGCACTGGGAGCCAACGTTGGACATGGCCAGTTCAGGCCCGATCCGAGAAGAGACCTGTGGTAGATGCCCAAGGGCGGTTTGCAGACACGGTGAGAATGTCCAGCAGAAGCGGGGTGTGTCTCCAGGCACAGAGGCTCAGGGAGGAGGCTGGATGGACAGGCAGGTAGGTATTTGTTAGGATCCCTCAGCTGGCCGTCAGTCCCTCACAGTAGCCACATTAATTTCCCAAGTTCTTTTTCGACTCACCTGGAACTTTCTCTAGGGCCTGAGCTCACTAGTGGTTCTGAAGGGAGGGTGAACACAGGTTGAATGTAGCCAGGGAGCTCGGGACTGTATTTGGTGGCATTTGTGAATAAATGAGAGCCATTGTCACCCACAGGGGTAGGGATAAAGGTGAGACTCAACGCAAGCCTGAGGTCGGGCTATGGCTCTGCATTTCTCTGGTGGCTCTTTCTGTGAGAGTTCACCTCACAGACTCCCACGTGAGAAAACAGGTGGTAGATGCCAACTTTATTTTATTCTCCAAAGACCTAAGATCTCACTTTATCTTTCTTAGTATATTTTCAAAGGCTCATTACAGAGTTTTGTTTTGTTTTGTTTTTTGAGATAAACAAGGAAACAACTAAATAAGCCTTTCTGTCTTGAGCTGTGTTCTGTCTTTTGTCCGGGTTCTAGATCCTCTCCTTCGGAGCCCAAGGGCCAGAGCTTCCAGGCTGATCTCCTGCCAGGCCTTGGCTGGCTAGCCATCTAGAACAGGAACCGGGCTCGGCCCCTCGGGGAGTTGGGAGAAGTACATGACATTTAACTGAAAATTCAGGTGGCTGACAATTTTGTTTGTTTGTTTTTGTGCCATTCCCGGGTGCTGTCCCTTGAGCTTTTTTCGCTCAGGGTTACTGGCTCTACCACTTGAGCTATACTTCCACTTCTGGCTTTTTGGTGTTTAATTAGAGATAAGAATCTCACCAACTTTTCTGCCTGGGCTAGTTGTGAGCCATGATCCTCAGATCGCAGACTCCTCAGGACCTAGGATTTCAGGCATGAGCTACTGGCACCTGGCCAGATAACCGATTAAAAACCAACCAACAAACAAACATCACAACTCATTTCTATGTTCAAACAAACACTGCCATCTTCAGAGTTCCCCGGGAGCTCTGTCTTGTGGGGATGTGGTCACCCAACTCTGCTCACAATGGGAGCAGTCCCCAGACTGTCCCCAGAGCCTGTGAGCCTATCACTTGGAAAATCCCGCTTTGTAATTGAAGGATCAACCAACCATGTTTCAGATCCTGTGAAAGATGGAAGGCCTCAGCTGTCTGTTTCGTCTGGTGTTCCTGAAGCTGCTCCTGCTGGGCAATCCAGCTAACCTTGCTCAGCTTCCTCTGAAAGCATTGTGCTGCTTCATATAGCTGGACTTCATTTGATGGCAGGATGCACACTGAGCAATGTGTGAACATGGTGCAGTTCTTCCAAGTCCAGTCTTATCATGTGACATGGAAGACTCCAGGACCACCGGTAGATAGGCTCCACCTTGTTGGAGTGGGTGACTCTGTTTTCTTCCTGGAGCTGTGTGAACTGATTGAATTGATAACAGCAGTTCAAATTTAGCATATTGCTTGGTACCTGTACCTGCTTTGTATTTTTATTATAATTAAATACTTGAAGAGAGTTTGGAGCCCACCTTACACTGTGAAAACAAGCTCTCATTCTAACACAAATCAATGCCTGAGATACTGAGGGACACAAGTGTGAGACTATTAAATTGGGCAGATTTCAGTGTAAAAATCTAGTAATCAGGAAACTATGGAAGCTAGAGAAATATTTAACTGCGTCTCTCTAGGTTTTTTTTCATGTTTTAAATCCTTCATTAAATATACATTTTGTCCCTGACTTGTGCGACTGGTCAGTCTTTTCCAGAAGCAGTCATGACAAATAGCTGTGTAGAAAGCCAGCTACGGCGCACACAGAGAGCCCTGGTGTGTCAGGATACCCAGCTTTGTTACCCAGCAGAACTTCTAGATCTGCTAGGAGGCGCTGTGGAGGATTTTACTCATTGTGTCTCCTGGTTGTCCCCATGAGATGCTTTACAGACATTTCTCTCAAGTCTCAGCCTGGGAGACGTTGTATCGGACCCAGAGCTCCTTTGTGTTTATTTTGTTGACACAACTGGACTTGAACCTTGCGACATTGTGACAAAATCACTACCTGCATTACATCAGCCTGCAGGGCTCACAGAGAAATTGGTGCGTTTGGACTAGAAATATCCAATTAGTGGGGCTACTTTTTCATCCCTTGATTGCTTTTGCTTTTTTTCATGTATTAATAGTCTACTAATTATTCATGTTATCATGTTTACATGTGCATTTTATAATCCACTTCAGGCATCCGTGCCATCATTTGAGGATGAGCGGAAAATGGAAAATATCCAAAGTCACCCACCACACATGCGCACACATCTACCTCTAGCGAGCTAACCACCTGTTTGTGCAACTTTATTTCTAGGACTTGGAAATTGGGGTTTCCCCAGACCTGATATCGTGGCTGTTTTAGGCTTGGCAACACATCTTCCTTCTTGCCTTAATTTAAACTCAGTGCAGTTTCCAGTCCGTCCGGTATTCCCTGCCACGTTCCTTTACTGTTCATTCTACGCGGCAATGTGTTCAAAACTCAGCACTCGGGAACTCAAGTCATTGGGACTTAGTGCCCCAGTTGCTGCAGTGATTAATTCACCACTTGACAAAGCCAATTGAACTGTGCCCAACACTCCCTCTTTCTCATCCTGAGGGCAGAAGCCTCTTGTTCCATGCTTTCCACATTGTCTGGACTGAGTACAGCTATGCTCCAATGCCACAGAAGAGTAAGATTTCTGAAGAACCCGAACTCCTCATGTTGTGGGTTCCCAGGAATTGTCAGGCTGACGGGGAGTGGGGTATGGCATTGAGATGCCCAGTTATTGCACAGTTCCATCTCAGACATCTTCATTGTGGGCCAGCCTTCTTCGTCTGGGCTAGCCGCACCGTCTGTGGAGTTTATGGCAAGTGGGGCAGAGAGAAGCTTCTGTCTGCTGCGCCTTTTGCTTCTTGCTGGGGCCACGCAGTGTATGGGATGGCTCAGAGCAACTGCTCACATTTAGCCACGTGGCCGTGAGAAAGTGGTTACGATGTCAGGCTTTTGTATATCTGTCCTTGAGGGACAGCGGCTCTGTGAGCCAGAGATTGTACTGTGCTCATTTGCAATAAAGGAAATTGTGCTCCAAATAACAACACAAGCATGTTTTGTGTGGGTCAAGTGATTATCCACTTGGCAAGTGTGCCAGGAGCAGCCATAGAGGTTACCTGCTGCCTGGTGCGCACACAAGCACCAAGAATGCATAAACAGATTCCCTGCAGGGCACTGGTGGCTCACACCTGTCACCCTAGTTACTCAAGAGGCTGAGATCTGAGGATCATGATTTGAAGCCAGCCTGGGCAGGAAAGCCCATGAAAGTCTTATTTCCAATTGACCACCAGAAAACGAGAAGTGGAAATGTGGCTCAAAGTGGTAGAGCTCTAGTCTTGAGCAAAAGAAGCTCAGGGACAGCACTCAGGCCTGGAGTCCCAACTCCACGACCCACAAAATAAATAAATGAGCAGACACCCTTTACTATGATGTGTGAAAAGCTCTGCGATGGAGATGCAGATCTGATCTGGATCGCCAAGTGGAACCCGTGGCTCTGTGCGCCAGGCAGTGCTTGGTATTGGTACCATGGCTGCCGCCAGCAGGCAGTTCCTCTCTGGGCACCTGTCGTGATGACTGATGACTCCAGCCCTTGCTGTAAGGGGCAGTGTGCCCGTGTGCCGCAGCGAAGCAGGGCCTGCATAGGTTCATGCTACTATTTGTCATGAAAGTCCCCAAGGAAATTAACAAGGGAAAATACACATGAAAATGGAACAGCTTTAGGGTCACTACTCTTGGTCCAATACCTGCTTTGGGTCCTGCATCGCACTGATTCGCTGGGGGTCGCCCTTTCCATTTTGAGGGCTGGAGATTCCTTAGCATTATTTAAAACTGTTTGGGTCCATTCTATCTTCTCCACAAACTCAAACTAAACACTGTGGGAATCACTGTTTCTTTCAACTGCCTTAAAGCAAGTCTGATGATCTCACATTGCTCTTTTCAATATAAACTATGGATCATCTTTAATATAGGAACAAAGGTTTACTTCAAGCTTACGCCTCTATTTTCTATATTTGCACATAATTTTGGTAAGCTCTGGAAAAATTCATTTTAACAGATGATCATATCCAGATTTAATGAGGAATCTCTTTCAATGCCAAAGGAGAACTCCTGTGATCCATGCCTAGAATTCTTAGATAAAGAAAACTATGCTGTTTAAGAAGTTAAAGAAAATATCTAGGCACAGTTGCTCATATCTGTAATCCCAGCTATTTAGGATGGAGAATAGGAAGGTCGCTATTAGAGGCCAGCCTGGGCAAAAGTTTTTAAGACCCCAGCTCAACCAACAAAAAGCATGTAGCACATACCACATACCAGCTATGTGCCAAGTTAAATAGGAAGGTCTCAGTCCAGGACAGCCTGGACATAATGGGAGACTGTATTTAAAAAATAATGTAAGTATGAAGGCCGTAGATATAGCTGAAGTGGTAGAGTGCCTGCCGTAGAAGAAGCACAAAGCCCTGAGTTCAAGATCCAGTACTATGAGGGGAAAAAAGGAAATGAAAGGAAGAGTTGTTCTGAAGTTTCTGGAACCCCCAGTACCTGTTGCTTCCTTCGGGCTAGATTTTCTCTGACCTTTAACATTCAGACGATGAATTTTGTCTTGTTGGAGAAGAGAAGAGATAGTGCCTGTCTGGTATACAGCAGGCCCTTCGCGGCTGAGTGAATGATTAAACGTAGAGCTGATCAGTTATTCCCAGTACTTGGGTACCCTTAATCCATCTAAGATCCCTTCCTAAAGAACCAAACCCCAGTCTCTCTCCCACAGAAGACACAGAAACACCAGAACAGTTCGTACTTCATTCACTGGTGGAATTTTCCAGAGGAACTGGAAACAAAGTCTCAAGTGAAGATATTCTGTATTTTGATATTAGGATGGGCCTATTAGAGATAAATGTTTTCAGCCAGGAAAAAAAGCATCAGGAGGAAACCATGCATGTGTAGGAAGGCAGCAGTGGAAATGGACAGGGTCTACTCCATGGGAACTCAGTTATTATTTTTAAAAGTCCTTCATCCTGGCAGCACATGGAGGACCCTGTTTGGGCATGCATCAGACAGGGCTGTGTATCCCCAGGCCCAGAGCAGGGCCTTGGTCCTGTGCAGCCCTGGGTAGAACCTCTATCCACACCTGGCCACTGCCCTCTTCTGTTTCAATACTGAGCTTCCTCCATGGATCTCAAACCACTGGCAAATGATCCTGGAGAAGGAGCTGGCGTTCCAGATGCTAAAGCAAAACAAAACCAAACTTCCCAGGCCCATCCCACTTCAGCTCTGTCTCGCTCGGAGAGTGTCCTCTCGCTTCACAAGGCTTTAACCTCCTCAGACTCGAAGGTCAAGTCTATAGCTCTGTGGTTCCATGGATCGACCACAGAACGTTGATTCACCCTTGGAGTACAATTCAAACTTTAACCTTGGGATAGAAATCTGCAGACATAGTGAAATCCAGACATATGAATGGCCACAGATCCCCAAGAGAATGAAAATGATTAATGTGAGATAGATCTCCAGAGGCGTTTTCAGAGATCCATTGTAGAAGTGGACCCGCTCTGCCATGGTGGTCCAGGGGCGCCGTCTGAGGGCTACAGGGCCGGGTGTGCACTAAGGATCTGTGTGTTAACCACTTCACAAGGCCTCTACATATGTCTTTGCTTTCTTGTTATAGTTGGTTTCTTAGGAGGTCTGATCTCATCTTGCCCTATAGCTTTCAAATACTACTTTTTTTTTTTGGTCGATTCTGGGGCTTGAACCGTGGGCCTGGGCACTGTGCCTCAGCTCTATAGCTCAAGGACAGTGCTCTACCACTTCAGCCACAGTGCCGCTTCCAGTTTTCTGCCCGGGTTGGCTTTGAACTGCAATCCTCAGATCTCAGCCTCCTCAGTAGCTAGGATGACAGAGGTGAGCTACAGGCACCCAGCTCCAATATTACTTAAGGTTTTCTTTACTTTTTGTCTCTTTCTATCAAGATTTACTTGTCTTGCTCTAAACCGCAATGGCTGCTTCACTAATAATAACACTGGTGGTTGCCCCGGTCAGGAGCTAGACCCTCCCTGCATCTGTCCAGCTGTTCTCCTGTTACCTTCTGGGGTCCTCACTCTGCTGGGTGCTGCTCTGATGCTGCCTCCTTCAGCTTGGACCCCACCCCTCCCTCCTGCCTACATCTCAACTTGAACTACCCTGAGCCTTTGGAGCTCCAGATGTGTGATTGGCCACAGATAGGTGAAATCCAGCCCCCGGATTTCGCTCTGCATTTTTAAGGGGAGCGTCATTTGAGACAGAACCTTGTTAAGGTAGTGAGTGGCCCCAGGGCCAGCACTCAGCATCTGTCCACCAGACCTGTCACTGTCACACAATGAGAGCCCACAGCTTCTCCTTGAAGGGGTTCCGTCAGCTGACACTGAGGGAGTTCACCCCTGGCAGCATTAGAAGGTGCTGGCTGAGGACACAGAATCCAGACGAAGACATCTGTGCCCCTCAGCATCTCATCCCCAACTTGCATGTGCTCAGTGCTTCTTCTGAGGGTGCCAGGCTGTACCACTTAGTCTGCACAGGCAGACAGGGCACGAGCAGCAGGGGTTCATTTCTCGGGGTTCTGAAGGCTGGAAATCTAAGGTCAAGGGACTAGCAAGATCTGTGGCTGAGGAGAGGCTCTTACAAGTGACTGAGAGATGAGATGAGATGAGATAGAAAGGAGCAGAGAGAGAGAGAGAGAGCAGGGACTCTGTTCTCTTCTCATAAGGGTTCTAACCCCACATGGAACACCCCCCCCCCGCCTCCACATCTAACCCTGTCTCCCTCCCCAAGCTGTGTCTTCCAATACCACCCATCACACTTAGGAGTTCATCCCTATGCATTCATATGGACAGATCATGCACTGTACTCACGCCCTGGTGCACCTCTCTCTCTTCTTCCTTCCCCTCTCTCTTCTTCCATGTTCTCGTGAGACCACTGGGCTGTGCTCATTGGCTGCCATAGTTAACGGAAGAATCTGTGTTGTCCCCCTCAGGAGCTCCCCCGATGAATGCAGCGTGGCCAAAGGTGGGAAGATGGTGGGCAGTCCGGACGCAGTGGGGATGAGCTACGGCAGCTACATGGAGGAAAAGCACATGGCACCCCCTAACATGACCACGAATGAGCGCCGGGTGATCGTACCAGCAGGTCAGTTGCACACGGGCTCCTCTCCTGTTCCCAGAGAGCATCCCCGAAGGGTGGCCTGGGTGTCACAGTCCTGAGCTCTGCCCCACCCACCTGAGATCCTGGTCACCCCTCTGGGGCCAGCCCGGCGGTCACAGAGTTCATCCGCGTGGGGTGAGCATTCACTCATCTCCCTGAATGAGAAAAATAAGGACAAATGCACATACACCCGTGTGCATTCGATTTTCAGAACATCTGGGAGAGCAGTGCACGGCTGTCAACTCTGTTTTGACTGAGAAGAATAAATACACATTAAATAAATATTAAATGGAGAGAGGGAAGAGAGAAAATGTTCAGGTAAACACATACACAGTCATGCATGCACACACAAATACACATATATACACGCTATACACATGCACACACACATATACAATGGTCTATGAGCAGTGTCTACAATGGTCTATGAGCAGTGTCTTTTTCATGGGGGAAATTCTCTTCCTCTGAGATTATTTCTGTCATGCCGTCCATACACTTTGATGTCACCAGAGTCCTTTGGATAAATTGCACAAGCTATGTAACACTTGACTTTTGAACCAGGGTGTTGGGATGTAGCCCATAGAAAGTTGGGGAATACGCACACCTGTGTGCAAGGTACATCTCCCTCCCATCTCATTTGCCATTCGAGTCTTTCTGTAGTCCATGTGTATTATTCATCTAGCCTAAAGTGGATTCTGCTTATGTACAGCCTCACAGAGTGCACCTTGCCTCATAAAGTACGTAGAACAAAAGATCTGAAATTTACAGGAATGAGGCAAAGAACCAATTGAGTCAAGCCAGAGGCCGCTCACTCTTGCGCATGTGGGCTGCAGTCAGTGCGGATTGGAGATGGCTGAGTGCATGGGTGTGAGCCAGGCCCATGCAGGCAGCCAGACCTCTCTCTCCTGTGTCCTCCTTCTGTTGCTTCACGCCATGCAGGCAGTTATTCAGTTAGTCATGTTGCCAAGAGAGCTGGTTGTGGCTGATTGTGCAAGTTGTTCATCTTTCAGTTATTGGCCAAGCTTCAGGTGTGTGTTCACACACACACACACATTACACAATCAGGTGGTGCCATCAGCTGCCATGTGTGTGTCTCTTCAGCTCTAGCATGAAGACCCCTGCTCCCCAGCTATGCGTGCTTGGCACATGCACACGTGCACACACACACTGCACAAATACAGGATTCTCTGAGTGTTCCCAGAGCTCCTGTTCATTAGACACAGATTATAAAACAGCTGAATGAAATTAAATCAAACCATGAAGTTTTCCATAGCAGTTGCTCTGTCTGTGTATCCGTGAACCATGCCCTGGGCATCTGAATGGCCCAGATACAGTAAAGACGAACATACAGATGGAGAGGAGAAGAAACAGAGCAGTGGGGCAGTGTCTGGGTCAGAATACTTGGAAGTCCGTTAGTTTCAAAGCACGGTTGCATCAGCCTTGGTTTTGAGACTGTCATCTTGGATTCAGGATGCCTTGCTTTCATAAATACTGCCTTGTTGGTTGGCAACTCCTTTGTACAGCTACTTAAAGATAATTTTTTAAAAACCATAAGAGACCCGTAAACTGTACCTAATGAATGAATGAATGTGTCAGTGTCCACATGTATGTATGCAAGCATGTCTGGGCCAACATGCATGTGTGCACACACACATGCATGTGTATGTGTGTATGCATGTATGTATGCATACTTGCCTGTAGCACTTTGGTTTATTTACTGCCTCTGATTTCAGAATGAATTTAAAGGAAGTCCACACAAATATACATGAATGAGAAAGGAAGGATCGTGAGAAAGGCAGAGTCTACTTTAGAATAGATGAGTAGTTGCATGGATGACAGTAAGACTTGAATGGCACTGAGACTGGAGGGAGATACCCTTGCACACAGGTGTGTGTATTCCCCAACTTGCTGTGGGCTACACCCCAATACACTGGTCCAAAATTCACTGTATTGTAAGGGGACATTTCACTTATTACCCCCAACCTGGTGACCATTTCAGTGCTGTGCAGGCCACGTTAACATGTCAGAGCGCTGACATGAGCTGACAGCAGAGCCCTGTCCTGTAACACTATTTTATAATGGAGTATTAGGCAGCTCATGCAGTTTATCCAATGCTGCCTTGCACTGACAGTAGACATGATGCTTGTTCCGTGTCACCTGTCCCAGAACACAGCAGCCCCTCACTTCCAACTGGAGTCCGTTCTGAACTCCATTGTGACCATTGATGTGAAGAATACCAGGCCTATGTCTGGTTTGGTCGATTCTTGCCCAGAGCCACCTTTGCCTTGGTAGTGCTCAGGACTCCATCTTTCACATTTCCCGCTCTGCCTAGAATGCAGCCATGTTTAGAAACCATGGGAGCCCATCTCACGATGGCGGTAGAACATTCTACACAACCTAAGTGTCTTGGAGTGTCACAAATGCCTGCCCTCAGGGCAGTGTTCTTGTGATGGGCGTGCCTCTGTGCTTGCTGGAAGCTTCTGGAATCTCTTGTGGCTTTTGAGCTCTTGCCAGTGTGCTGGTGGCCATGCTCACTAAGCAGGCTCACAAAGAGGAAGGCATAATTCATCTACCTTTCTTAAAAGTTGCATCATGCCGATCAAATGCAACCAGATCTCGGGGTGAGCAGCTAGTACCATTTAGTGTCTCATTCCTCAAAATGAACACTGAAGTGTCAAGCTTTCCAGACAGCTCTTTCTTTCTGCACGCGTACTTTTTATTTTCAAGACAGCCCACTCTGAACACAGCTCCCTGTGCGCACCCTCCTGTGAGGGGCCCCCATTCATCTCTCCACATGCTTCTTCCCCAGCCACTCACTGAATTCTTTTACTATATCCCGGTTGCCAGGAATAAAACCTCCTCTGACCTGCGGTCTTGCTTTCTCTGCCTCCCAGTGCTCATGGCTGAACCTTTTTGAATTGGATCTTATGCAACTCCTCTGAGCTGGGTCCCTTCTACTCAGTCCATGAAGTGTCCATGGAGCATTGGTTACCAGATGTCTCTCGCCTAGGAGATGACCAGGCCTGGCAGAGGTAGATCAGATCCTCTGCAGGAACTATGGAATTAGTGACAACTGGACAGTGCATGATTAAGAGCTCAAAACTGAGCAACTCAAACCCATATTCCAGAATATCTGAGGGAGGTGGTCATAGAGACAGGATGGCTCACGAAGAGCTTCATTTATGTCCGCCATGCTCTGGTGTCTCAGTCCCTTGGCACCCTCCCATTTTCCTCTGTTGTGTCCTGTCCTGTGGGTCCATCAAATCACATGGCTGTGCTCCTGTCCTTCACGTCCACAGCCCAGGGTCTTCATCATGCTGTCCCTGCAGCCAGACAGCCTGCTTCCTTCCTTGCCCACAGGTTCTGCTCATTCTTCAAGATATCTTTGAGATTCACCTGATCTACAATGACACTTAATTAATCCTCTGGCAGATTAATCTCTTCTCTTGAGACAAGTTACGATTTCTTTCTTTATACTTTATTTTCTTTCATGTTCTATTTTCTGAAGCATCCGCCTGTTTCATTAGGGAGAGATACTCCATTTCACTTCCCAGAGGAATCGAGATGCCTTATGAATTCAGCTACTAACATCCATGTGACCCAAACTACAGATCAGATACAGATCAGCACGCAAAAGCTGTTGAAAATACATATGGACACCCAAGGGCGTGTGAAGAAAGAATTAGGTCATTTTGACCACAGGTGTACCCACAAGGCTGGATTAAGTTTCTGTGATAGCATAGAGCTTCCTGGCATCCAAGATAAAAAGAAGGTTCAGGGAAAATAATTTGAAAACAAGTTTTTATAGGGAAGGCAATATTGCTCTCAGAATTGTAACAGCAAGACCCCTGGGCTTTCTAGACCCCTGGGCTTCTTATGACATCCAATAAGAGCACAGACTGAGTTACATTAGAGAACCACTCAGACAGACAGACAGAGCACTGGTGCATTACTTTGGTGCTGTGGTTTCGCATAAAGAGGGGAATCTGAATTCTCAGAATAAAGGGGACTGTAGCTCTCCATGATCCCGCGGTGCTTGAATCCGGTGACCCGTCATTTACTCTTGCTTTTCTCATCACCCTCTATTATTCACCAGCTTTTAGTGATTCTTAACTTTTTTTTAAACTCTTATAACCCACTTGGAAGTCAGCAGGTCCTTTAGAGCAATACTTATAAATGAAGAAGAGAGGATCGTCAGAATACAAAGAAACAGCGAGAATTCCAATGAATTGCGTGACTTGAGCATAAAAAATGGTATGTTCAACAAAGGCAGAAGTTGGTTGTTTAACTGACCCTCACTTTGGAAATGACACAAGACTTAATAAACAAGGGGAAAAAATGTGTCCTAGAAGGAAGTGAGTTGTAAGTAGGAAACCAGAGCAATGAAGTTGGTTACGGTGAGGATCGCACAAAAGAAAAATGGCTGCAAAATGACAGCACAGCTGCCTAATGGGGAATCAAAAATAATGTAGAATGGAAGCTTTAGACATTGTATCATGTAAGAGTCAAGGGGGACAACTAGAAGCGAAGCTTCATACACTCATAGTGTTTCTTGGAAAAAGGATACATTTACCGATTAAGCTAGATTTCATTTAAAGATTAATGAGTGAAGAGTGAGAATAGAAACAAGAAGGAAGAAATAAGAGGATGGAAAAGATGCAGATAGTAAACGTTGTAACTAACTGGGAAAAAGAGGGACTGAATAAAAAATGAAATCAATTCAGATGGAAAGAAATGCCAAAGAAAAGCAGGCAGAGAAAAGTGGCCACAGGAAATACACAACAAGGAGGTTGGCATCAGACCAGGAACAATAATATGAATGGAACAAATCTGCTGCATAAGTGACAGACTAAAATAATCAACCCAAATCAGTTGTATACTGTTGACAAAAAACATCTCACAAAAAAGATAAACAACTAACTGTGGAATGAACCATCTTAAAAAATCTAACTGAATAAAGCTGACAGAAATAAAAATAAGTATGCAAAACAGAGTTTTCATGCAGGAAACATTACAAGAGTAAACAAGGATATCACAAAAGGACAAAGGCTAAATTCATGAAAAATGGATAACGATGAAAGACTTAAATACACCTAATGATACAGTCTTGGAACAACACAGACAACTTCAAAAGGACACAAACAGGTCAGTTTTAGTGGGAATTTTTGATTTTCCTTTCTCAGTAATAAGTACATCAACAGCATTAACAGGTTTTGGTGGTATGGTTATTTTCTAGAACTCCGAATCTAACAATTAGGAAATACTCCCATTGTTTTAAGCACACAAGGGACATTTACAAACATTGATCATGGACTATACCCCTCTCCAAAGTAACAAATCCAGCATTTAAAATATCAATGCCTATAGATCTCATTCCTTCTTCTAAGTGCCAAAAAAATTAGAAGACAAAAACAAAACAGTACTTATAATGGTAGCTACTTATGATGCTGAGATCTGAAGATTGCAGTTCAAAGCCAGCCAGGGCAGGAAAGTTTATGAGACTTATTCCAGCTAGCCACCAGAAAGTTGGAAGTGGACCTGCAGCTCAAGTGGTAGAAAGTCAGCCTTGAGTGAAAAAAAATGAAGGGACAACACTCAGGCTCTGAGTTCCAGCCCCAATACCAATACCCATTTACACACAAAAACAAAAAACAAGACAAAACAAAACAAAAACACAATAAAACAGAACCAAGACAGCCAATGAGCACCACCTATCCATTAAAACTTCGAAAGGTTTTGGAACAGCTTTGAAGTCAGCTTTTTCTTTGGAGTTACATTTCAATTTGTGGGGTGAAGATTTGGCAAAGTCCTAGCCAGCCCTTCCTGTGGGGCCTGCTTTGAAACCCTGAGTTCTGTCATTAGGGGACTGAAATTACGTCTTATTTTTGTAGGCTTAGAGAATGCTGGGTGTAGAGCAGCCAGTGTGTTTGATAAAGCCTCTGTGGGTCGGTGATAGGAATGAGGAGGGCCTTTGTCTTTATGTTGTTTTACTGTATTTTTTAATGCTCGTCTTATAACTTAGGGTGACTTTTCTCTCGGGAAGGCGCAATGCACATTACTATCACTCAAGAACAGTGACACTCAGGACTCACCTTCTCACCCCTCTGACTCTTGTTTTATCTTGTTCCCGTTCCTCTCTCTGGCGGGGCTTCTGCAGTTGGAGGGGGCCCTGTGTGAGGGCCTGTGGTTCGAGAAGGCGCAGGCTGCTTGGCACAGCCGTGCCCCTCTGCCGGATTTCAATATCTACTTAATATTTTCCTGGCAGCAGTGGGAGCCAACCATGTCACAGTCCTGACTCATGGAAATATAAAATATCTTTTAACCCCCTTCCCACTTGCTGCTTGAACCCTCTCTCCCACCCCACCCATAGAGTGTAAAAATGTGTACCTTTGGGGCTGGGTGTGGTGGTTGATGCTGGTAATTCCAGCCTGGAAAGGTATAGGAAGGAGGATCAAAGTCCACTGCTAGCCTGAGCAAAAGTGAGAGACTCTGTCTGAAAAACAAGTAAAGAATAAAAAGAGGCTGAGATCATGGCTGAAGTGGGTAGGGAGCACAAGGCCCTCATTCTAAACCCCTGTGTGGCTAAATCAGTTTACAAGTGCAACTCTAGAGCTCTGTTCGATGATGTGCTTTGATTTCTTTTTAAAAATTCCAGTCAACCAAAGAGAATTCATAAAGCTCCTGGATATCCACCATGCCTTGGACCTTAACCCAAAATACTAATAAGAGGGTCTCCTCTCCTTCTGGACCACTGGGCGTTACCATTTTGTTGTCCACAAAACATAGAGGCAAAGACACAAATGTTTCCACAACGGGATGAGAGGGTTGAACACACAGCTCACCCTTGGTGAGTCTGTGAATCCTTTGAGGCACATGAAAGACTCTGTAAAGCAGTGATGCATCTTCTGCCCTTTGTGCTTACAGGGAGGTGATCTTGGTGACTAAATTCATTTCAGCAGAGATTGTAACACAACGTGCATAGCACTGACACCTTAGTTTTCTTCAGCGTTACTGCTGGCAATGCTCCCGCATACGTTATCCCAGGGCTCTGTGACTCCCTGCAGTCCCTTTAATTACCCACAAAAAATAAACAAAGCTAATCTGAGAAATGAGCCTGTATGGCCAATAAATGGTAGAATCGGAAGCCAAATATGTGCATTCTGACCTCCCAGAAGGCTTTCTGTTTTGTTTTTTTTTATTGAGTTTTCTGTGCTTGGTGTTATTTAAGACATATTTATGTGTGTATTGGTGGGTAGGGGAGGTACTGGGGCTTGAACCCATGGCTTGCACTCTCCCTTAGCATTTTAACTGAAGGTGGATGCTCCATCACTTGAGCCATACCTCCACTTCCGACTTCTTCTGGGTTAAATGAAAATAAGAATCTCTTAGATTTATTTGCCCAGGCAAGCCTGGAATCTTAATCTTCTTCAGATCTCAGCCTCCTGAGTAGCTAGGATTATAGATGTGAGCCATTGGCACCTGGCAAGATGGTTTTTGATTCCTTGGTCATGTCTAGTGACTCTGAAGTTCCTATATTATAAAATGTAAACTTTTAAGCAAGGTGCTCAAGACCGTCCCGGACCTGATGCTAGCTTTCATCTCCATCCTCCTCCTCACCTCTCACCCCTCCTCCCTCCTCCCTCCTTCCTTCTCTCTCCTCCCTTCTCCCTTGTGGCTGGGCTTCCTCCGAACCCTCCACTACCACTGCTTCAAATTCCTCCCTGGCAAACAACCACCACCACCACCACTACCACCAACTCCCTGGCAGCAGCAGCTCTGAGCGTCTCCGCTGTGGTCTTCATCCTTGCTTCGGGTCCTGCTGGCTGGTGAGCTTGCCCTCCTGCATTCGGCCAGGAGGGCACACAGCAAGAAGGTTCTTAACCAGACCCAAGGCTGGCGCCTTCACTTTGGATGTCCCAGCCTGCAGACCTGGGACAAATGAAATGTTCTCCTTTAGAAACTAAAGATAAAGAGGAAAACTCCTCTCTCTAGTCCCCGAGACAGCAGACGGAATTTTCCTTTTCATACTAATAAATATATTGTAGCAATGTAACAGTTTCTGAAAAATTACAAGAATATTACTAAACGTACCACGACTTCACTGGTTCTCTTTTTGCTGGAGATTTAGGGTATTTCCAGTGTTTTGCTTTTATAAACAACCCTGCAGAGAACATTCCTGAAGATGCATCATGAAGGTGCACATCCTGTATTATTTTCCTAGGAAATGTGTATTATTTATTTATTTTTGGTGGTCTGGTCCTGGGGTTTGTACTCAGGGCCTTGTGCTCAGTGGGCAGGGGCTGGCCTGCCTGAGCTCTGCCTTCAGTTCCTTTATGTTGCTGGTTATTTTCAAGGTAGGATCTGCCTTGGTTGGGTCTGGGTTGTGATCCTCCTATTTGCATTTCTCCATATTGCCAGAAAGGACAGGTGTGTACTACTGTATCCAACCATTGGTTGACAGGGAGCCTTATAATTTTTTTTTCCTTTTTGCCCAGGTTGACTATAAACTATGATCTTCTGGTCTCAGTCTTCCAAGTAGCCAGGATTACAGGCTTGAGCCCCTACAGCCAGCTAGTTTAGATGTGGAAATTCTTGTTGCTGCTGTTATTACTTGAGCCTAGGTCTGATGATGTTATCCAGGCTGGCTTCTAACAACAGATCTCCTGCCTCAGCCTTCCTAGTAGCTGCAACCATCTCTCCCATCTAACCATGCACACTTTTAAAAAATGTATATAATAGATATTTATTTACATATATAAAAATTCATGTCACTTTGCATAATATTTTTAGACTTTAAAAAGTATTTGAGATATTTGGTTCATCAGGAAGGTTGTCGTGATTAATACTGGTACCAGCAGTAATTAAGAATAGACTTTGACTAGCCACAGGTGAGACCTGGCTGGGGACAGGCCCCAGGGCCCTGGCACGTGACTTACTTAAAGGAAACATGAGTGAGTTGAGTGAGTTGTGATAGCCTTTGGCTTCACAAAGGAAATTAGGGAGTGTTCTAGAGACCACACTTCTCTCTCTCAGGCAGTCTTCCCAAGTGTCGCTTCTCCATTTATCCTGGAGCTGGTGACCTTCAGGCAGGATGTTTATTCCTAACTTTGAGATTATCTGGTTCCACCCTTAAGAGAAGAAAATTCCTGTTACCCCTGCTATGCAGGAAGTAGAGGTGGGAGGTGGTGATTCAAAGCTACACTGAGAAAAAGGGAGAGACTCAATCTAAGAGAAGGGAGAGAGAGAGAGAGAAAGAGAATGGGAAGGAGAAACAGTAAAAGCAGAGCAGAGAAAGAACATTGACTCTCAGAAAGAAAACAACTATTCCTATGAAGTACTTCTACAGAAGTAAAATCCCACACAGAAGCAAACTGAGACAACCGTAGAAAGAATCCCACATAGCCTTCCCATGTTGTCAAAAGCAAGACCAGACACCAGCAAGGGTGGCGGACCCTTCCACAGACGACCTGGGTGGGTGGTGCAGGCAGGGTCTTGTCACCCTGAGGATAAAGTGGCGTTGAATTCGGGGGGGTCTAAAGACACCCTGGTGTGCCATTGCAGAAGAGGAGGGGAAGAACGGGCGATGTTGGCTCAGGGTTTTCCTCCATTTCAGATCCTACCCTGTGGAGCACAGACCACGTGCGGCAGTGGCTGGAGTGGGCGGTGAAAGAGTATGGCCTTCCAGACGTAGACGTCTTGCTGTTCCAGAATATTGACGGCAAGGAGCTGTGCAAGATGACCAAGGATGACTTCCAGAGGCTCACCCCGAGCTACAACGCCGACATCCTTCTCTCCCATCTCCACTACCTCAGAGAGAGTAAGCCGCCCCTCTCCCCCGCCCCAGTCATGCCGGTTGCCATGGTTCCTGTTGCCATGGCTTCAGACCAGGTGGTCCACGGCATCCTCCTGACCTTGCCCAGTGTCTGCGAGGATGCCACACTGAGATGCCACAGGGCGCCATGCAAACCTGGCCGGGTTACACAGGCAGCACCGACAAGAAGAGCACAAGTCACCCTAGCGCTCAGCTGCTCCTGCAGGGCATGTGGGACCCACTGGGGGGTGGGGGAAGGGGTAGAGAAAGCAAGCTTCACCTGGTCCCACACTCCCTAGTCTCTGTGATGCCCCTCATTAAAACAAAAAGGAACAAGAGACTCGTAGCCACACAATGAGAAACACAGGCTTTACTGGTGCCGAAAGCTAAACCAGCCCCTGCATCCCCTTTTCCTGTCTACCTAAGCTTGAACAGAGGGAGGATTTTCACTCTGTCTTCAAAGGGCTGGGCTAACCTGGCAGGATGGGAAAGCGACACTGGCGATCGGAGACCTGAACCAGGGATTCTGCTGAAGGCTCCAGTTCTCACAAGGGTCCAGCATGGCCATGGGGAACAGGAAACGTGCCGGCTGGGGTGCGATGAATTTCCTTCATCGCTTTGCCAGGCACCCCAACCGACGCTCCCTGAGAAAGATGATCTATCTGTTCAGGGTTTAACACACTAACACGCAGGGCGGTGATGTAGGTTTGTCAGAAGCCTGTGATGTTAGGTCGGGTCAGGGTGTTTTCCTTTCTCCCTTTCTTTCCTTTCTTCTTCTTTTTTTTTCTTTCTTCTTTATCATTTGGATGTTGCCTTTTGTTTTGTTTTGTAGCTCCTCTTCCACATTTGACTTCTGATGATGTTGACAAAGCCTTACAAAACTCTCCACGGTTAATGCATGCTAGAAACACAGGTAATGCTGGCCCCACCCTGCCCTGGGATGAGTGTAGAGTCCTGTCTGCAGGTGCATGCTTTAAGGTAAAACTCGGGACAGGTGAGAGCATCGGAAGGCAGAAGGCAGAAGTGGAAAGAAGGCAGATGGGTCGTTTAGGCTAAAGGAAGTGAAGCCTTTTAGCATCTGAGCTTTTCCTGTCACCCCTCCTCCACCCTCCTCCGTCCATCAAAGGATTTCCTTTAACTAGAAGACGTGCAGAATTAGCTACCACTTTTGCTCACCTTGGCTGGATTTCAATCTCTTGCTATTACTGTTAATCCCAATACAATGGCTTTAGAGACTTAAAACAACTCTAGTCTAAAGAAAGGGGCCCTGAGCAACCTCCATTTTTTTTGGTTTGTTTTTATTTCCATTTTTATTCCCAAAGGAATGTCAACCAGGACAAGCTAGATTGAATTTTTTCCCCTTTCTGATGCTATTTTTAGGCCATGGGATTTCATTTAAACAGGCACACTCTTAAAGTACCTGCCATGGGTGCTGGGAGGGGGTGGCTGTTCTTGTCAGTTTTTTCCTAGAGGAACTCTTCTGCAGTTTTGGAGAATATGAAATTAGTCTCTAACCCAGTGCCTCCCTTCTGATCTGTGATCATGGGTCTTCCATTTTGGTCTGTTTCATGCCTGAGCCTGGCTGAGTGTAACAATACTGCTTGGTCCTCACTAACCCCTCCTCCCATTTCTCTGGGGTTTCTAGGTGGTGATGGGTTGGTGGATACTCTGTGGAATGGCTGTGTTCTTGGTTTGTATCCATATTTACTTCCCCTTGACTTCTGATGGAGTGGGGGAGATAGAGAGCCACAGACTTCTCTGCATGAGCCTGCAGGGCCCTCCACAAGCAACCAAGGCGAGGGGTGCAAAGGCTAGGGGGATGCAATCTTTTGCAAGCGAGCGAGCCAAACCATGGGGCGGCCTCAGGGAGAGAGAGCTACAATAGGACCAACTCTGGAGGTGAAGATTACAACTAACTGGCTGGTTTACCTTGGTCTCTTGTATTCAACATTGTTTCTGCGTAATATCAAAAACCGCTTTGAGCCAGGAGCACCCCCTTTCAACTCTCCTTCACGCATCACCCTATGAATAATATTGTACCCAGAAATAACAAAATAATCTAAGGTGATTTCTCCCTCTGCAGAAACACCTTTGAGATACACATATTTTCTGATAATTTCCCTTAGTGAGAAATTCTTTAACGTGCCCGGATATTTCAAGAAAGGTCTAAGGGCATTAATTTTATTATCATCGAGACATAGACTCAATCAAAGAGCAGGACAACAAAGTCCAAAGGGACAGCAGGAAGCGGATCCTGTCAGTTGACAACACAAGCATTGGGAGAGAGAAAGCAACCAGGCATTTGAATAGAGATGTGGATTCATTTTTAATAAAATCCATATAGTCCTCGGCGAAATATTTGTCATTCTTTGGTACTGTTTTCCAAGAGTTCTTTAAAACTTTTTATGGATTTTATATGTTTGCAAATAAAAAAAAAAGCACCATAGAAAAATTTTAATAAAGTAAGATCCCTTGGATGAAAACGGAGCGTCAACAAGAAGCTGTAAAACCAAAAATGCAAAGTATTCTGTAACAAACACCCAGGGGAACCTCCTGTCCCTGTGTGTGAGCAGTATATTTGTGCGTTTCCCGAGAGGTCCAAGATGCTTCGTGAAGGTCAGCCAGGGTAGGGTAGCTTTGGCACAGATAACTGAGATTGACAGCCACAGAAAAAACAAAAACAAAAGTCCCTCACGTGTTTTGTCTTTCCTTTTGTCTGCAGGGGGTGCAGCCTTTATTTTCCCAAATACTTCAGTATATCCTGAAGCTACGCAAAGAGTTACAACTAGGCCAGGTATGCCACCACCCCCGCGTGACCGCTTCACCTGGGGACATCCCACAAGGCTGCTGATCCAGGACCCAAGTCCTGTGATATGAAAGAGCGGATCCCAGATCTGAAATGGGTCCCAGTGTTCTTGCTGTCTCTGTTGGCTCAGAAAGCAAATTCAGCCCAGGTGCTCCATTCAGAGACGGCACCAAAGGTGACGGAGCTTCTGAATTAGGAGCACATTAGCCGTCCCCAGTCGCTCTTGGAGGACAGGTGGGGAAAGGAGAGCTTCTCAGTTCGTGGCAGGGCTGATGTTCAACCAGTCCTTTCTCCCAACAATGGCGCAAAGCAAGGGAACCAGTAACGACCCGTTCCCAGCTTGCCACAAGAAAGCCAGGTCGCAGGGCACAAACCTCTAATAGTATTTATGTTGAGTCATACTTCAGGCCTTTCTGGGTAATACAATCAAGTAATTAACATGGGTGTCATTCATGCGCAAATAAATGTTTATGCCGTGCCCCGAAGTGCCAAACACCGCCCATGTTAGACTCGGTAAATATAAAGATGAACGAACCAAACTCCAAGAAGCTACCTTCTGAAACCTGGGGTGCCCAGGTGGCACCCCACCTGGCTCGTTTGCTGCGTGGCTCCTCTGGTCTCACGGTGGAGGGGCTCAGTGGGGAGCAAGCTGTGGTATTTAGCCTGGGGTTCTAGATGATGCAGTGGAGCTGCCCAGAGCCAGCGATGGGCATGGAGTTGTGTTGGTGCTGAATGGCTGGAGCTGATGGCTGCTTCTAGGGCAAGGATGGGACCAGGGAGCCTCCCAAGCGAAGGCTGCATCTCAGAGGGGAGGTGGACATCGGCCAGGGGTACGATGTCTCGGAGAGGACATTTCAGACCCAGGCAGTGCACCTACACCTCCCTGATGGCCACCGCAGGCCAGGTTTCTTCCTGGCAGCCTCTCAGCTGGGCAGGAGGATGGCCTCTCTGGCCCCTGCTGGGTCTTCCTCCACCTGGCTGCCCCTCCTTGAATCCTGTCACCTGTCTAAGTCACACGAGTCTCAGGTGAATTGGTCCAGAACTCCAGGCTTAGCTGCTCCTTCTTAACAAGGAGGAAGCTGGGAGCCAGAAGCTGGAAAGTGGGGATCTGAAGATTTCTCGGGGTGCTTCTTCCCTCCAGCCCTGTCACTGCTACCACAACTTCCAGCTGCCATTTTTCTTTTCTCTAACCCAAGGGGCGGAAACTGGCTTCTCTGTCCCTGAGAGGCCTGTGAACGGGCCGAGCTGATGTCCCCGCTTCTGTCTGTCACGTGAGAGGTCGTTGAACTGTAGAAGGTTCCAGCCCTGCTTCCCAGTACCTCTCCTCAGTTCATCCTGTCTTGGTCACCTGTTGCTGAGTTGACACCGCAGTCAATCTTTCATTTTTCTCTGCTGAGCTTCCCAAATGCTTCACTTATTCCAGCGCTGCTGGCCGATGTCTGTCCAGCACTGTGCCAGCGCAGCCCCGGCTCCAGGTCGGCCAGAGCTGTTGGGATCGGCGCATATCCCCACCCCTGCCTTTCCCTCCTCTGCCCACACCCAGTCCTCTTCACTTGCTTGCTCCCAGGAGGTTTCCACATTTTCCCGATTTAAAACACACCTGCTTCTACTACCAGCCCTGCGTGGAAGTAGCATGTGGATGGGTCCCTCATATAACAGCATTAGCACCCAGACACCTCAGTGACCGTCTATGGTTACACGGTCCCTATTTTACATGTCTCCCTCTGTTTCTCGAGTTGTGACAGTTATGACTGGCAGAAACCCTTTCTCATCTTCCCTGTAAGCATCTTCCGCCCTCAGTGAATCCACTCCTTTTGAAGCCGGTAGACCCCCTTGAGGTCTCAGGGTAAAGTGGAGAGGGACAGTCTTGGGAGCCAGCGTACGGCCTCCAGCTGCACCAGCTGCGCATCCTCTGAGGAGCAGGCCATGAGGCAGAGCTCGGTCCCAATCCCACACAAGGATGCTGGTCCCTAGACAGACCCTCGCTTCCTCCATCCCTATGACCACCTGCATGGTGTGACACGATCCAGGGACCTTAAGGAGAGAGAAGAGACTGCAGCTTTGACTGCTGCGTTGAAGCCATGTTCTTTGGGTGTTAGTCATCTATTGGGACCCATTATCTGGGACAGCTTGGCCTGGCCAGGTGCAATGAGACAATTTAGCACCACCAGCTACTGCACAGCTGCGTGCTCTGTGACTCCTGGACATGCCACACATTGGGGCTTCCTCCTAGCTCTAGCAGAACCACAGGGCTTGTGCACATAAGCCAGAGGGAAAACAAATGGCCTCTGTCTCCACATCTTTGACATGGGATCTTAGAAGCTTTAGGAAGATCTCCGTTCAGTAGACAGACAAGAGAGATCAGTTTAAGTGCTGACGCTCACTGCCTCACATTTCATAGGGGTTTATCGATTGGTTCTGGTCAGCAGCTCTTGGCCTACTAATTAAGTCTTCCTCACTAGCATCCAAGAACAGAAAGAAAGCAAGTTTTTACTCATTTCCTCTGCCCCTGGGGGGGGGGGGAGTGCCCAGGGAGGGAGACACCACAGCTGTAATAAACAGAGACCCAAATCCTTTCACAGGGGAGGGCGGAGGGCTGGAGGCATATCAGGCTTGGTGGAGCTTAACCCTCCTGGGCCAGACAGGCAGGATATGATTCTAATTCTCTGATTCGCTGAAGTGTCAGGGAAGGTGTGGTGGGAGGAGCTTGGCCCAGAATCCATAACCAACCCAATCCTAGCTCTTCAGGAGTCCACAGAGGTGCTGGGGTGGGGCAGTCACCACCAGCCAGGCTCCCGGATCTGCCTCTAAACCAGACTCTGGTCTGCCTCAGTCTGCCTCACACACCGCTGCCACCCAACTGCTGCCGGGGAAATCGGCTTTACAAAGTTCAGTTTTACAATAGTTTTCTACCGATGAAACAATCCGCGTGCGCGCCAAAAAGCAGCCCTTGCAGGCACAGGAACTTCTGCCAAGTGGATGAGTGCATAACCTTGAAGAGTGTGTTGAAGTGAAGTGTAAAAATGCCTTCGTATTTGAAGCGCTATGCTCAGCTCTCATTAAAGAGGCAGGGGAGTGACTGGGGGGGGACAAACTTTTCCAACAGCCACGAGTGTAATTGCTCAAAAGTGGCTTGCTTAGAAGATCACACAGCTGCTGCCAAGGCTGACTGGATGTCCGTCCTCCCTTCAACTCCAAGGTCAGCGGCACTTCCCAAGGTCACATCCTGCGGGAGGGGCTGGGTGCCCCTTGCACGGGACCAGTAGCTGATAAGGAAGCATTGGCAGAGAATGTCATAAAGGAAAACAAAAGCCTGCTTATCTACCACGGCCGTGTGTTTATGAACACCATCATCAGTGTCCACGCAAACACCTCCAACTCTTGGCTGCCAGTTAGACTCCCATTTGGTATGGTTTAGGTCCTGACGTTTCCAAAGGCGAGTGGGACCTGGCTACTCATCCGTGGACAGAGTTTCTGAAAGAGTTTCAAAATATTTTGGTAGTCTGAGTTGGGTGTTGAATTTTTTTCCCAGTGCTATTTTACCCATGATATGTTCTATTCAAGACAGATCCTGGCAAATCTTCCATTTGTGTACTCAGACTTAGGTCTAAGTTCTCTAGGATGCTTAGGCATGTAGAACACCTGTATGGGCATGGTCTAGATGGCACATCTGAAATCATTATCTGTAAGAACATAGATTGTTAGAGGGAGATTGCTAGAGCCAGATTTCTCAAGCTTCAGAGAGGACCCAGCACCTCAAATTTGTTATTTTAACTGACTCTGACTGTCTGGGTGCGGGATGAAAATTTGCATTTCTAACAAACTCCTAAATATTGCTGAGGATGCTGGCTCACAGACTGCCCTTTGAGAAATGGGGACCTAGGACATCCTTCTGGAGCACGCTGCTTTCCCTGGTGAGAAGCGGAACCTTTGTGTGTCTGTCTGCTCCTGAGTTAGGGTAGATGATGTTAGAAAAGCCTGGCTCGTAGATTCTTACTTCTCTTCAGACAATGCTCACATTGAAATTCTGCTTAACAAAAATTTTTCCCCTTAGCAGGGGGGAAAAAGCAACTGGCGGAGAATCCACATGCAGAATATGCTCCCAGAGACTTGCTGAAACGTAGATGTAAATGGATAGCAGCGGCAGATCTAATTCCCACGTGTAATCCCAACTGCAGAAAAGCAGAACTCCTAGAAGCCGGGTGTGGGGGGCAGCCGAGAGGGAGCTCTGGCAGAGCTGGAATTCTCTAGAATTCTCTTAACCTATCGAGGCCAGGGAGGGTAGGATTTCAAAGACCACCCAAGTTGCTGTGCTCACAGCCAAACAGACCAAATAAATTAAGGCCATCTTGTGTTGAATTTCACATTGCATATCATTTCTATTCTCATTGGGATATGAAAATAGGAAGAGACACATATTCTAGAACATAGTCAGGATCTTTGAAGACTGTCCCACCGAGTTGCTACATCTTAAATAAGGTCAGATGACTTCCCCCAAAGCGTCTTTAAAGTAATTGCTTTGCCTGGCTCTCCATGTGAGATTTTCATGGGTATCTCTTGCTATCTGGCATCTGGCACCTGCAGAGTACCTGAGTCTGGCTTTCAGTTGGCTCTGAATGACATTTACTTTGAACTAGACCGATCGATCCAAGAAGTTGTGGTTCTGAAACGTATTTGGCTTGCATGTAAACAGAGATTTCCCTGTGCATGATAATAAGAACAGGCATATATTCCTGGCACATAATTTTGAAAGAGTCTGGAACTCACGCAGAGCTGTGATCACCATGAATGGGACTGAGACTTCCATGTAGAAGCACATTACTGAAGTTTCCCTATGCAAAGTGTGAGGGAGGCTCACGGAGAAGCGTACCATGTAATTAATAGATCAGAAGATGACCCCGAAGGTCATTGTTCCAGAGCTGCGTGGGATTTATTTCATGTGATTCATTTCAGAAAAAGTTCTAAATGTTTGCCTAGAAAAATAAGTGGGGCAGTTAAGACCGACAATATAAATGGATGAGCTTATAAAGGGAAAATGAGGGGAAACCAAGGGTGGGAACCCACAAATAAGAGGAGAAGAAAGCAGCATTCATTTCCCAGGGAGAGAGAGGACAGGAGCCTGGATGACAGCGGGTGGGTTTGGAACGGACCTTATTCAGAACCTGGCTGGCAAGTCCGAGTTGCAGAGTCTGTTTTGGATGGTTTGTTTTCTGATTCATGAAGATGATAAAGGGGTAGGTTCAGACTAGTCCCTGGCTAAGTTCATTCTAAAATATATTTTTAATATGGTTTTAACTTGTAGCTGTAGGGTTATGTTTACAAGAGCAAACTCTGGAACATTCTGGTCATGGAGTTTTTAGATTAACAGAAGAGAGAGTTGTTTATGTATTGGTTTTTGTAGCTTGAACTCAGGTCCTTGTGCTTGCTAGATCAATCTCCTACCACTTGAGACACTGCCCTAAGTCAGAAAGAGAGACATCTATAACAACTAAACATACCAAATCAGACCTTATAAAATAAAACCTAGAAAAATGGGAGAATTTTACATCAACCAAATATGCCAGATTGTAATCTATAACTGGAATTCAAAGGGAGTGAGTTGATGGTCTGAATATTTCTTCCCTCATATCAAATATTCATCTCCTAAACAACAATTTAAAAAAAAAATACAAACATCTATTAGAAAAACTACATCATTGTTTTTTTTGTTTTTAGTCAATTCATTTGTCTTTTCAGATTTACCTTATGAGCCTCCCAGGAGATCGGCCTGGACCACCCAAGGTCACCCCACCCCTCAGTCCAAAGGTACTGAATCAGAGCCACGGATCTGGGTGCCCCACAGAGGAGGGGATGGAGGAAAAAAAAACGTGAAAAGTTTGTCCCACTGTCAGCGAAACACCACTGATTGTACCCACTTTCATAACAGAGAGGACTTGTTGAGAGGCAGGGACCAGGGGATTGTGCTTAGAGGCTAGCCCGGGCAAAAGAGAAGTTTTGAGACTCCATCTCAAAACAACCAAGTGACTGGGCAAGGTGGTGTGCGCCCATCATCCCTGCTATACATGCAGTGTAACAGTCAGGTGCAGTAGCAAGAGCCACCTTCCTCCCCATGACACTGGGAATGGTGAGCAGGAGGAGCCCCACCCAGTCCAGATATAAAGTGAGACCCTACCTTGAAAATAACTAGGAGATGTGGCTCAAGTGGCGGAGTGTCCACAAGCAGGTGCAGGGCCCTGAGTTCAAATCCCCCTGAGGAATGAATATGTGAGGTTCCCCACAGATGAACACATTTCCTGGGATGCTTGTGTATAGAATAAATGATTAATGAGTCCCTTAATTTGGGCTTTGCTTTATTTGGTTATGTCTTATTTTCCTTTATTTATTTTATACCGTGGTTCATTTTACTCTGTTTCATAAGCCATCTCAAATTCTTAAAAAATTATTTTTAGAAGTTGTGGAGTATATTTTCTTTAAAAATAATGGGATACATACTCCTTTTTGCTATAGTATTTAGATTTGAATTCATTAGAAGGGGACAATTTCCCTTCCTCTCAGGTGCTTCTGTTGTAAGTGTGAGACTCTTACATGAACAATCAAAATCCTGTGTGGAATGATCAGTGTGTCCTCAGCAGCAGCGAAGGCCGGTGGTCAGATGGAAGTTACAGCTAACTGTCTTATTGCTTTTGGATTTTCAGCTGCTCAGCCATCTCCTTCCGCAGTGCCCAAAACGGAAGACCAGCGTCCCCAGCTAGGTAGGTCTCAGTGACCAGCATGGACAGTCGTAAGAGAAGACGAGGCCGTGGGGGAATTTCCAAGATGAACTGAGCGCGTTACGTTTTTCTTCTTTATAACAATCTCTGTGTTAAAGATGGACCAACCTATTAGTCTGCACTAAAACGCTTCTGGACCGTGTGTCCGGTGTGGTCCCAGGCTGCCCTGTTGATATCCTCGGTTGAGCTGGAGGCTTTGAGCAGAACTCTCCACCTTGTGGTTCTATGCCACCAGGAAGGCAGAGCGGTGGTTCTGGGCTGGGGGGTGGGGGGGGATGTTTCCAGCTAAGGAATCTGAAGTCACCTCATGCTGAGCCCAAACGCTGTCCTCGGAGTTTGACTTCTCTCCTTTCTGCTTGCAGATCCTTACCAGATTCTGGGACCGACCAGTAGCCGCCTTGCGAACCCAGGTAAGGCCGTGCTAGCGAGCCTGTGTTCACACTGCAGCCATTTGTGTTTGGAAAGACCATTTTGTCCTGGTACACACATCCTTCAAGGGAACAATTTTATTTACTTGTAGGTCTCACTGGGTTGTCCTAGTCAAAAGATACTAATAGTAACAACAAACAAAAAAGGAGAGGATCCGATTATCCTTTAAGATTTTAGCTTCAACAAAGAGCATGTGTAGCCTCCTTGTGGAGTGAAAACTTTCCAGGGCTGCCGACAGGAAGCCCTGGGGACTGGGTGCCATGAGACAGATCATGCTCACAGCTGGAAGTCTGAGTCAGGGCGTCATGGCAGTGGTCCTGATGGGGGAGGGATGGGTCCCTTCTCAGCCCCCCCCTTCCACTTGCAGATGACTGGCGTCTCCTTAGGTCCCCTTCCATCACTTCTCTGTGTATGTATATCCTCTGTCTGTAAGGACACCAATCACATCAGAATAGGGCCCAGCCCACTTCCTCCTCCTCTTCCTCCTCCTCCTCCTCCTCCTCCTTCTCCTCCTCCTCCTCCTTGTCCTGAGGTTTGAACTCAGGGTCTGGGCACTTTCCCTAAGCTCAAGACTAGTGCTCTATCACTTGAACCACAGCTCTACTTCCAGCTTTTCCAGTGGTAAATTAGAGATAAGTGTCTCATGGATTTTCCTTCCCCAGGGCTGGCTTTGAACTATGATCCTCAGCATCTCAGTGTCCTGAGTAACTAGGATGCCAGGCATGAGCCACCAGCACCAGGCTTCAGCCTGTGACTTCTGTAAAGACCCTGATCAGGTCAGACCTTCAACACAGGAGTCCCAGGGGGACACATTCTTTTGGAAAGGAGAATCATAGCAATCTTAAGACTTCACATTAGGCCCATCTTTGACAGTCTGTGTTTGAATTGAGATGCTGGGAGAAAGCACAGGGTCTTCATTGGTCTGTTCGTAGCCCATTCCTGACCAGGGGCCAGCCCTCACCTGTCCTTACGTGGCTGTGCCAACCGAACTGTCCTATTTGTATTCAAATCAGAAGCAGGCGTGCTGGGCCTCCTGCAGACATGCTGAGCATATGCTGCAGGTACCGGACCAAGATGCCACAGTCACATTGCCAGTACAAGCTGGAATGTGTGCGTTCTTCACATCAGGCCAAACCAGGGAGCCCAACCCCCCCCCCCCCCCCCCCCCGTCAGATTCAGTCTGCAGACATCCCCACAAAAGGAACCATACTTCGAGAACACGAAAAATCCTTGCTGAGTGACTTTGTCTTTGACACAAGAAGTTGGTATGATAATTAATTCAAGAAATAGGTTTTCAGCTGCAGAACAAGGAGAGAGAATTGTTTTCTCTTTCACTCCATTAATCCAGGCAGAGAATAGGTACACAGCATTTATTCGTTGGGGATGTGCATGGCTGAGGGGTCTCAGCCTTGGCCCTGAGGAGTAGCCACCTCCTTGGGTAGTTGTAATGCTCTGTAGTCCACAGAGCCCCAGCTCTTCTCCTTTATATGGCATCTGACTGGTGGCCAAGTCTCCCAGAGCTGCCATTTGCAAACTGTCTCATAGCCATTCTTTTTGTTGTTGTTCATCATGAGGCTTGAAGTCAGGGCCTGGGTGCTGTCCCTGAACTTTTTCATTCAAGACTAGTGCTCTATCACTGTAAGCTACAGCTCCACTTCCAATTTCCAGCTGGTTCATTGGAGATAAGAGTCTCCTGGGCTTTCCCGCCTGGGCTGGCTTTGAACTATGACCCTCAGACTCAGCCTCCTGAGTAGGCAAAATTGCAGGTGTAAGCCACCGGTGCCCAGCTATCTCATCACCGTTCTAATAAATAGAATGACCATGTTTTGTGATTATGATGAGTCCTCCCTCAGGAAGACTAGTCTGTTGGATGAGGATAGTTTAGAAAGAAGAGAAGCTGGGAGCCTCAGTGGAGTAATAATCTGATATCTCTCTCCCATGTGATGTTCCCTGTAGAACGTGTTCATGCCTGTGGTCCCCTCTATACCTCATATCTCCATTCCCTAGAAGAGGAATCAGAGGCGCCAAGAAGTTAAATAACTTTCCCTTGAGTCACATGGCCAAAAATCGGAGTGTTTCCAGAGTGTGCCAGCTAAGTTTGAAGGGACGATTTGGGAAATGGGGAGCATCAGAAAGAAAGGGAGGTTCCACTCAAATGAGCAACTGTGAGGGCTCAGGAGAGAAGCTGTACTGAACAAGACCACGTGGGCCTTTTAACTCACACACACACACACACACACACACACACACACACACACACACACACACACACACACACACGCTGTCTGCCACGTGGCGGGTGTTTGAGTGCAGGGCTCCTGCGTGGCTTGTTTGGAGATGTGGGACCAGAGGAAAGCTACTGGCCGTCAGCAAGGCGGGCACAGCGGGCCCTCCTGGTGCCCTGTGAAGGCCCCCAACAGTGTCTGGGCATGGCAGGCCACAACCCTGGCATCCCGAGCAGAGTACGCATGTCGTACCATTGGTGCCATTCACCGGGTCCTGGGCAGCCGGCAGCAGGAACCTTTGGTTTGCGGCCCAGTGGTTGCAAGGGGGAGATGACAAGGAAGGAGACCCCTGTCCCTGCACCTCCTTTTCCTGACGGTCCTCCGCTTGCACCAGGGCAGGTGCTCCTTTTCCATCAAACTTCTTTCTTGTATTCTCTGACCTGTTCGTTCTGCCTCAATTACACATTTCTGTTTGCTCTTCCTACGAAGAAATCTCCTTCATCATCTTAAATGGACAGCTCTTGTCACATCCTAGGAGCGCCCTGGGTTTACCAACAGTAAGCACTTCAGCATCCCCACCCCAAACACTCCCGTGACGTGCCTTTGGGGTACCTTTTCTCCTGCTGAGAAAAATCATCCCTTAATTCTGACGTCATCGGTCTGTTCCAAAGCATCAGCCACACCCTTGCGCTCGGTGAGAGGGCAGTGCCGGCTACCTTTGCTTACCGAGTTTCTCTGGGTGGGTCAGAAGTTAGCCAAGCCCCCTTTAAGATTTCTTAAATCCTCTAGAATCCCTTAGAATCCTGTTCTATATTAGAATCCTATTCTGTATTCTAACATGAATCTCACCACATATTGAATGTGACTGTTTGGGAAGTAAAGTAAGAGCTCAATAAATCACTTGAATTTTGTGGCCAAGAATAACTGGCTTCATTTGCTATGGATGATGATTTCTCATCATGACTGTGTGAGAAGGTGGCCGTATGTACTGCCTACACAGGAGACTCGGTCGTGAACACCGAATTCCGCAGCGAACATTACTTTTTAGAACAGGTTAGCCAAGCAGTCGCTGAATGACTGCATTTGTAGCCTCAGCGTTGGCCGCAGTTTGGGGAGCTGGTGAATTTGTTTACAAACTTGTCACTTCCTGGGATGGAATCAGCTCCTCTCTCCTGTGAGCTGTGAGTTTGGGGTTGTGACTTTAAGTCTTTCACATCGAAGCAAGAGAGTAGGAGACGGCTTTCTCCTCTGCTGGTCCCCCTCCCCGCATTTACAGGGGAGCTGGGTGAGGAGCAGGTCCCTAGGAAGCCAGCCCCAGTGTGGGTGCAGACTTCCAGGCTTGATCCTGGCTGCTTGGGCGGGTCTGTGCATCCACACAGGAACTGTGGAATTGCTCTCTGCATGAGAGGAAGTTGACACTGAATATTTATTTTCAAACAACTGTATATGTTTACAGCGAAGCAGATGTTAGACTGTGAAGTTAAAAAAAAAAAAAGCCCACGTTTCTCCGTATTCCCGGGTCATCTATGGAATCTTTTTCTCCAGTTTTAATTCTTTAGTTACAACATATATACAAAAACCATATGGTGCCGTTGTGTCACTCTTTGTATTCCTAAGTGTATATTAGCACGGTGTTGGGGGCAGCGGAACTTGATTGAGAACAGTTCCTATACAGGGTTCCACCAAAGCTAAGGCTTCCATCACGATAAGCTACAAGCTGTTAATCTATTTCAAATGTGTTGCTAGACTGAAAACGATCCTTTTCCAGAACATACTGGGACCCGGCTGACCTTTCTCATGAGGCTGGTGTATGGGTGAATTCACAAACATCCCCTTCCATCCTGGAAACAAGGGTTTATGACTCGGACAATTTACAGGGATCTAGTGGGACTGACCAACAGAGAGCAGACTTATAATTGAATTTTACATTACATCACTTCCCCTAGAAGTGACTCTAATCATCTTATTCACATTGATTGATATGCTTAAAAGGTCATCTATTTTGCTATCAAGCTCAAGGCAGTACTCTAGTGGAGTTTAGGATAGACAGACTTGCCATTTAGCCCTTGTAAACTTTCCAAAACTAGGACCACATGGCTTAACTTCTAGTCTTCCATATTACCAGTATTCTCTCCACACTGTGTTCTTCAGGGAGCTGTAAGTCAACCAAAAGCAAGGTGGCATGGTGGCTGAAGGAAATGCATAGGCTTTTCTTGAACAAATAGAGAATGGAGGAAGGAAGGAAGGAAGGAAGGAAGGAAGGAAGGAAGGAAGGAAGGAAGGAAGGGAGGGAGGGAGGGAGGGAGGGAGGGAGGGAGGGAGAGAGGAAAGGAGGAGGGAATTGGGAGGCAGGGTGGGAGGGAAAGGAGAGAGAGAGAGAAAGCTCTCTCTATGGTCTGGTGGGACTGAGGAACATTCTAGCTCAGACATGGCTTCTTGTTGGGGTCTCCTTTGGAAACAGGCCTTGGGGCGCAGGGGTGACACAGGGACCCCATGGAGTCCTTTGCCTCAAGACCAGAAATGGTGATCTGATTCGCAATGGAGCCTGTTTCTTTCTGAGCTTCCTCATTTTGAATGGGTTGCTTCTGTTAGGAAAAGTTTGGGCCAAATTATTCTCTGAGCGCCAACAAAAGGTTATGTCGGAAAGAACAGCCCTGACTTCCACCCTCTGTTATTTTCCACACACTTTCAGATACTCATTTCCTACATCAGACGTTTCATGGCTTTGCTCACCCTCGCCAATCTAAATGGTATTAAGTCACTCTTGCCATGCCCACCCCGGGTGTTCCTGCCTCATTCTGTAGGAAACACGAGCACTTTGTCCCCCCAAAAACACCATCCTGGCCTGGCTGTTGTTTGAAGTCATAAACAGAAGCAGCAGACCATGGCCCCTTCGCCATGGAGAACGTGGCTCTGTTAGCTGACCATTGCCTCCGGTCGCATCTCCTAGATGCTGAACCAGAGGACTTGCGTGAGTGCTTCCTTCAAGTGATCTTTCTGGGAAGGCAGGCATGAGGAAGTAGTTCAGGGCAGGGGGAAAACTAGGGAAGCTTCCAGACTTCCAAACGCTACCTTCGAGTAGCTCCCACAGGGAGCCCCAGGCAGCGTCCACGTAACACCTGTCCAGCCAAGGGCAGTAGTACCCGGGCAGCTGGGTGACGAGGGGCAGCCTGGCCCCTGGAATCTGGCAGTGAACCGGGAGCGGCCACTGCTGCCTTGAGAAAGGGCGTCACTCAGCCTGTGCCCGCGGTGCTCACGCCGCTCACGCTGCTGCTCCCTGTGCTTCTGTTCTGTGCTCACGGTGCTCACAGTGCTCTCTGTCCCCCGCCTTCTCTCCAGGGAGCGGCCAGATCCAGCTGTGGCAGTTTCTCCTGGAGCTCCTGTCTGACAGCTCCAACTCCAACTGCATCACCTGGGAAGGCACCAACGGGGAGTTCAAGATGACCGACCCCGACGAGGTGGCCCGGCGCTGGGGCGAGCGCAAGAGCAAGCCCAACATGAACTACGATAAACTCAGCCGCGCCCTGCGCTACTACTACGACAAGAACATCATGACCAAGGTGCACGGGAAGCGCTACGCCTACAAGTTTGACTTCCACGGCATCGCCCAGGCGCTCCAGCCGCACCCCCCGGAATCGTCTCTGTACAAGTACCCCTCCGACCTCCCGTACATGGGCTCCTACCACGCCCACCCGCAGAAGATGAACTTCGTGGCTCCCCACCCCCCCGCACTCCCCGTCACCTCCTCCAGCTTCTTTGCTGCCCCGAACCCATACTGGAATTCACCCACGGGTGGCATCTACCCAAACACTAGGCTCCCAGCCAGCCATATGCCCTCTCATCTGGGCTCTTACTACTAACGGCCCTCCGGAGGCCTAGCCCAACAACCTGCAGTCACCCATACATTGCCACGAACTCGACCAGAGACCACGAATCTAAAGTGCCTCAAGAGAAATGAACAAAAGCTTGTCTGGGGCTGGGGAAGGAAGCCAGGGAGAGACCCAAAGACTTACAGAGGGGGACAGTGACTTACGAATTACTACAGGAAAGAAAAAGGCTTCTCAAGATGCCATCTATCTGGACAGACGATCTGCGGCCCAATCTTGTCAAAGACATTGTATGTAGAAGCATGAAGTCATAAGGACAAGTGCCAAAAAGAAAAGTAGCCTTAAGTAGTGTATAAACAGTAGAGTTCGGGACCCTGCTCCTACAAATTGGGCTTCAACAAAAGCAATAGATGTGACACAGTCTTGGCCTAATATACCCAAGGAAAACTACCTGTACTTTATGATAGAAACATATCAAAACCAAAGTCGAACAACAGGATGGAAGAAAGGGAGGGAATGAAAGAGGGAGAGAGAGAGAGAGAGACAGAAAGATAGACCGAGCAACTAGGGCACCTTAACAGATGTTCGCCACGGAACATCTTGGGTTGATGTTTTGGTTCAGTCAGACACCTCGCAGTTGATGGAAGGCGCCTCGCTGTCTCACACTGTGAAGACAGCCCAAAGTTTCCATCTCCTAGACAGTATTACAGGAGGACAAGCCAAACGGTGGGCTGGGGATGTGGACAGAGTGAGTGTGAGTGTGGATGAAGGGATGGAGGAAGAAGGAGAGGGCACCGAGGAAGAGGAGGAGGCAAGGGCTGGGGAAGAAACTTCCTGAGCAGTGAAGTCTGGATTTCGGACATGTTGTAAGGGCAGAGTTAGGAGGGTGGACGCTGCACGCCTCATGGACAGAGGGAGGGAGTAGAATTCAGAACCCCAAATACACATCTCTTTCTTTGATTGTCAAAGAAAACTTTAACTGGAATTGTCTGATATTTAAAAGAAACGTTCAGGACCTCAGCACTGGCGGGGGGAGGGGGGTGTTCCCTCCACCAGGTCAGGTAAAAGGGGGCCCAGTGGCCACCATCATCACAGATCTACACAGGCATTGTGGGTAGGCAGGCTCCAGTTTTCCTCTTCGAGTCGCAAACGCTGTGCGTTTGTCAGAATGAAGTGTTCAAGTCAATGGTTTGTTCTTGTTTATTTTTTCCTTTTTTATATAATTATTATATAACTTATGCATTTATACACTACGAGTTGATCTCGGCCAGCCAAAGACACACCACACAAAAAGAGACAATCCATGATCTAATGTGGCCTTGAATTTTAACTCTGTAATGCTTAATGTTTACAATATGAAGTTACTAGTTCTTTAGAATGCAGAATGTATGTAATAAAAATAAGCTTGGCCTAGCATGGCGTTATCAGATTGACACGAGTCTGCATTTGCACTTTCTTCAGAACAAATTTGCCTTGTAGAAACTTGTGCTTCGTGGTGTGGATTTTTGGTGTTATAATCTTACTTTATCCAAGAACATATATAAGGAGAACCATAAAAAACAGAATGCCGGACACACAATGTTGGCATCTCCCAGCCCCTTAGCCCTTTCTGTCTTCTAGTTCCTTCTACAACTGGAAGACTAATAGAATCACCTTGGAGCCTCTAGATTTATTCCTAGAAGGGAAAGAGACCCGTAAAGCTGGGCTTTTAACTGAGAAATTCCATGTCTGCGCCGGTCACAAATCACCTTTATTCTTTCCAAGATCATAAAACATGTGATGAGTAGGGAGCCTGCCCTGGCTCTTAATACAAGCTATGTTATTATTATTGGTGGATAAATCACCTGGACAGCTGTCATTTCTCACCAGAGAGCATCATGGGTCAGCAAAGCGTGCCATCTCTCTTTTTTCTGAAACCTGGCCAGCCAGCCACTGTTGTTCCGACTTTTAGACCAGAATGATCAGGGAAGTCTGGTGCGGGAGTCCACAGCCCTGAGCTGAGTCCCTAGCTCTCCTTGAACACATGGTGGGGTCTGAGACCCAGAGCCCATCACCCTGGTTGTCTTTTCTCTCCCATGGGTCCTAAGCACTGCCACCCTGGCTGCAGTGACGTGATTGAAGAGCTGTGACTCCAGTCCCCTGCGAGAAGGGGCAAACGTGAGCTGCTTCTGAGCCTGCAAAGGTGTCTACACTGCCCATTTCACAGCTGCTTCACAACTCATTCCGCACTTGGTAATCCTCTTGCCGTGATTAAATGCACTTGCCAAACCTCAGTACCTTGGGTGTTTTGGCAACGTTCCATAAACTCAGTAGGATACGATTACCCAAGCTTCAGCTGCCCCTCATTACTGAGATTGAAAGGGGCCTGGTCATCTATCACCCGGCAGAGCCTGGGAATGACACAGAGTGCCTGGATCTCCTTAGGAGGAAAGAGAGCAAGCTGAGCTGGCAGGCAGGGCCGGGCAGGGTGTGGCCTGTCCACCCCTGTGGGTTTGAAGGGAAAAGAACAGTCGTTTTGATTTTGACCTCGAAAGTAAGGCATAGCGCCATTCTGCATAGACGCCACGTACACTGACTGGGAGAGCAACTCAGGGGTCTCTTTGGGGACTGTATTATAAGCAACATAACAAAAACACGCTGGGATGATTATATTCCATACTAACAGATGTTTTCAGTTAGATTTCTCATGCCAGGTTATTAGCAAGTATAAGGAGAGGCTTGGGCCACTGAGGTAATGTTCAATCACAAGATCACTCTGAGTTCCCTGCAATAAATAATTCTAAAGTTGAGTGGAAATAGTATCCGTGTCGGTGTCTGCTCCCGTTCTCATCTAATTCCAGAGTGCTCACAGGCCATCATTTTCCCAGCGATCTGGCTCTTCACCCCTCATCTCCTGACTCATCCTCCTCTCCCCACCCAACCCCGCACAGAGCACCTCAGTTGGACGGAGAGGAGTTTTCTCTTCTGAAACTGTCCTTGGGGCTCTGGGCTTGAATTCCTCCCAAATCTCAGCCAAGGCTTCTATTTATGTCATCCAACCTGGCGCCTTCATTCCATGTGGGGGCAGACAACGTTCATAATCTTTTCCATGTAACTTGCAGGACAACAGAGAAATACTTCCATCTCTACAGAGAGAAAGGCAAGTGTTGAGAGAAACCACCTCCAGTGCCCAGGGTTTAAACCGATTCACTTCCAGAGCCTGGACTTCTCACGTCTCGGCTGGTCTTCGAGGATGACCAATCAAGTGTCCTCCCTCTAACTCAGCTCTGCAGGCTGAGGCTGCAGAAGCCCAGTTCTTCCAGATGACCAGGAGGGAAGCAGAGCCACCTCTCATTTCCCCTGCCCCTCGCACAGCAGCTGGCTGGGAAGCCCGGCCACTGGAAACTCATGTGTGCCCAGAGCACTCCCCGTGGACAAGGCCAGCAGCAGGGTTGTGGCCTGTGACAGGGGAGCGACCCTGCACCCTGCCCCGTGGCCTGATGCTGCTCTGAGAGAAGCAGAGGTCTTCTCAGCTCCCGCAGGTCCTGGCTCCAGGAATTCCTCCCTTGCTGTGTTCAGGAAGCAGGCTGATAAACACATAAACAGCTCCTTAGTGGGAGAATAAAGCTTAAGGCTGCAGTCCTGGGGTGCCAAGGCCTACAGCCTTTCACTAACGTGATTGGGCAGGCACAGGGCAAGGAGCTACTCTCAGGCACAGAGACTGGAACCAATGGCTGTCAGTCAAGGGAGGTCCCGCCTCTTCCTATAGAAGCACAGAAGAGGGGTAGAGAGATCCAAGGTGAGTGCCTTAAAAACCCCCTTCCTGCCTCACCCATGGCTCATGCCTGTAACCCTTGTTACTCAAGAGGCTGATCTGAGGATCACAGTTTGAAGTCAGCCTAAGCAGGAAAGTCTGTGAGATTCTTATCCCCAATGGACTACCAAAAAAGCTGGTAGAGTACTAGCCTGGAGATAAAAGCTCACAGACAGTGTCCAGGCCCTGAGTTCAAGCCCATGATTGCACACACACACACACCACACATGCATACACACTCACTGTCATCATCTAGTCTGTGTCTCTACCCCGTCATGTTCATCTGGCTCTGGCACTGTTGCATTCACGAGTGGCCTGTTCAAGGGTCCCTGGGCTTCAACCCTGCCACGGCCATGTTCTTGTCAATCCAACTTCAATTAAGAAGAAATGCCAACAGGAAAACCTCTTTGACTTTCCAGTAGCTTCATGTGCATCTCAACTGTTAGCTGGTGTGTGCCTGTCATCCCAGCCACGTGGGGGGCCAACCAGGACAAAAAACATTCCTTGATATGACATCTCAATATTAAAAGCTGAGCTCGGTGACTCATGTGTTTCATCCCAGCCATTACAAGAAATGGAGAGAAGAGGAAGGGTCAAAGGTCAGGAGGGGAGAGCATCAGAAGGGAGGGGAGAGAAAGAGAGAGGAAAGGAGGGGAGAGGAGAAGGAAGGGGAGGGGAAGAGGAGAGGAGAGAGCAGAAGGGGGAAGGGTGAGGGGAGAAGAGGGGAAGAAGGGGGGAGAAGAGGTGGAAAGGGGAAGAGAAGGAGGGAAAGGGAGGGGAGGGTTAGAGATGGAAGGAGAGAAAAGGGACATTTGGATCTTTTAAGGATCCCTAGTGTTTCTCCCTCCCTTTGGGTGATTTTTTTTTTTTACTTACCCAAGATGTGTGTGCATGTGTGTGTGCAGTTTGTAGGTGAGTTATCTTCCAGTTCCCTCTTCTAAACAATACAGAGACAGACCCAGGCAGGTTTGGCTGCTGCTGCAAGCCTGCAACGTCACCCTGCTCCTGGCAGGTGGGCACAATTCCTGCCCCTTCCAGGGGCTGCCAGGGGTTCCTTGTGCCCGGAAGCACGGCCTGTCTGCCAGGCCCTGGTGGTTCGCTGGTGCTTACTGTGGGCACATCCGATCATCTTCCCTCGGAGGCCAGGAGCACAGCACACCACACCTCACACGGTCAGCGTGGCCCGGGCCCTGCCACACCAGCCCTCAGCTCCGCCTGGCCTGGCCTGACCCGTGCCCTGTGGCGCCAGGAACGCCTTCCTCAGACCTCTACAGAGACCTCAGTCCCGCTTCTGACCCCTGACCCCCAGAGATCCCCAGACAATTAAGGGCCCTGTGTGGTTTCTACCCATGCCACATCGTTTTGGGGGAAATGGATCAAACAGGTTCATAGGGAAAAACACCCATTGCTGTCTCTGGACTGGGCCTGTGCCTTACCTCCTCCCTCCCTTGCTTTACACTGTACTGGGCACTCCACATGTCAGGGGCTCCCTCCCCTGCTCCAGAAATGTCTGCCGCCCTTCCATGGCTTTGACTCAAGGATGGTCAGATTCTTCGGAAGTCCAAGAATCCCGAAGTGACATTTTCCGTCGCTGTCAAGTAAGTGACCCAGCAAGGCTGTGGCTTGGGTGAGGACTGGCCCTGTGGGAGGAGCCCGAGTCTCTCATAGGAAGCCCGGATGTGGGTGGAGCCTGGGTCTCTCCTGAGAAGCCTGGAAGTGGGAGTCCGGAGCTGGCCTTGCACCTGTATTGGGGAAGCCGGGCAGGGGAGGGGGTGCGGGAGAGGAGGGTGTCTTCCGGTCACGTGGCCCTGCCCGCTGTGATCCCGGCAGATATTCTGAACAGCAAGAGCTGGACTCAGACGGGGATTCTCCCAGAAGCCCAGCACCAGGACACAGTGAATGAGTCCCAGGGACAGGGCCTGTCCCGCATCCGCACACCGGGCTCCGCGGCCTCCCCTCCCCTCCCTCTCCTCCTCCCCACACCCCGCTTGTTCGGTCGCATGGGGGTCTCAGTTGCTTTTTGGCCCCGACTGGCCGCCAGCCGTCCATAGCCGTCTTGTTTTCTACCCCTAGACAGCCGGGACCCTGGCGTGAGCCGCTGCGCCGGACCTGGCTCAGGTGTTGGATGGCGACTCAGGTCCAGACCCGGAAGCGCCATCCGGGCGTGCTGGGCAGTACTCGGCACAAGCACCCGAGTCTGCCGGGGTGGGTGCATTTACCGATCTCGCTGTCGACGGCCAGTCTCCCTTCCGGAAGATGGGAGTTCACACGGCGAAGGCCGGCTGGGCCCGGGCAGAGCTCCTCGGCCTTCCGCTTCTCTCCCGAAGGCCAGCAGCGGGCAGGGCAGGGGCAGCAACCGAGTACCCTCCTTCCAGGACCCGTCCCCGGGCAGCTTGGGTGAGACCCAGGGCCAGGGCCGCCCAGCTCGCAGGCCGGGGAGACACGTGCCCCTCGGCCCCACTCGCGGTGCTCGGGCGCCGCACACGGGTGCTCTGGGCCTGGCAGGACCCAGGGAAGTCGTCCTGAGTGCCAGGCGCAGACAGCGTCTGCCCTTCCCCGCTGGGCTCCGTCCTTCCCCGCGGCCCCGCCAGGCCCCGCCCTCCCCGGGCCACGCCCTTCCTCAGGCCACGCCCCCGCGGCCCCGCCCTTCCCCGCCGGGCTCCTCCCTCCCCCGCGGCCCCGCCCCCAGGCCCCGCCCCCCGGGCCCCGCCCTCCTCCGCGCCCCCGCCCTTCCCCGCTGGGCTCCGTCCTTCCCCGCGGCCCCGCCCCAGGCCCCGCCCTTCCCGCCGGGCCCCGCCCTCCCCGGGCCCCGCCCCCGCGGCCCCGCCCCCGGGCTCCGCCCTCCCCCGGGTCCCGCCCTTCCCGCCGGGCCCCGCCCTCCCCCGGGCCCCGCCCTCCCCCGGGCCCCGCCCTCCCCCGGGCCCCGCCCTCCCCCGGGCCCCGCCCTCCCCCGGGCCCCGCCCTCCCCCGGGCTCCGCCCTCCCCCGCGGCCCCGCCCCTGCGGCCCCCCCTTCTCCGGGCCCCGCCCTTCCCGCCGGGCCCCGCCCTCCCCCGGGCCCCGCCCTCCCCCGGGCTCCGCCCTCCCCCGCGGCCCCGCCCCTGCGGCCCCCCCTTCTCCGGGCCCCGCCCTCCCCCGCCGTGATTGGCAGGTCAGTCCGCGTCTCCCTCACAAAGCCCTGGGTCTTCTCTCCACTAGGATGCCTCGCCCCGCTGGGTCATAGCTTAGCCCCTGTGAGTGTCTGAGGACTTGAACTCAAGAGCCACCAGCACGCCTTCCCCAGACCGCAGTGACGCCGGCAGGTGAGCTGCAGACCCCGCCGCCGAGCACGAGGTGTCGCCCTCCCGAAGTGCGCTGTCTTCTCTCCTTCCTCAGTTTACCCGGCAGTCCTTTCCTGGGCCCTCACTCCCCCCTGCAGCCCAGCAGAAGTGTGGAGGGCAGTGTCAGGATGGTCACCACGGCCCTCTGAGGAAGCTGGGACACAGTTGCACCCAACCGCACTTGATCTTTTCCTTGGGATGGGGTCTTGGAAACCGTTCCTAGGCCGACCTGGAACCGCGATTCTCCTGATCTCGGCCTCCTGAGAAGCTAGGATTATAGCTGTGAGCCAGGGTGCCCAGCTGGCACAAGAGGTTCTAGTGTCTGCCCACGCTGAAGTATGTGCACCTGTGTGCATCAGTGCATGTCCCGAGTCGGATGTGTGTGTGCGCGCGTCTCTGTCTCTGCTCACGTGTGTGCACTTGTGAAGTGCGTGTGTCACAATCTCAAAGCTCCGACTCCCTTGAGCCCCGCTTTCACTCACTGAGGATGGCCAGGATTCGGGAGCGATCCTGGTTCTGGCCAGCGCCAGGTCCTGAGGAAGTCCCCAGGTCACCCTGTGGTCCCCGCCAGGAGGCAGGCAGGCCTCCTGCGAGCCGGGAGAGCCCAGAGTGTCCACCAGGTGGCGCTGGCGCCTCGCGCACCTGCCCGGAGCCCGGAGCCGCCCAAGCCGCTCCCCGCCTGCTGGCGTAACCCGGAGGCCAGGTGTTACCGCCCTCAGGGAATTCCCTCAGGGCCACAGCTGTGTCGTATGGGCATTTAAATGTACAGGCTGGGGTCGGCTGCCTCTTAGGGCCCAGTTTGCAGACTCAGATGTTTAAACATATGCAGACTTGTGATGGCCCTGATACACACACACACACATACACACACACACACATCACATATATGTCGTGTGTGTATAATATATGTATGTGTGTATATATATATGTATGTATGTATATATATATATATATGTATGTATGTATATATATATATATATATGTATGTATGTATATATATATATATATATATATATATATATAATTTCTGCTTCCCCAGGACGGGTATTGTACAATTTGAGATCAGGTCTCAGGCAACAGGCCAGGGCAGGGTCGGGAGTGGTGGAACATTTTCCCTGCAGATTGGGACCTGGGAGCAGGGCGGGGAGGGGTGGGGTACAGGGCCCAAGGCCCCTGCTGCTCACTACAGCCATTCTCTCCACTCCAGGCATATGACTGAAGATCTCCCCTAAGGGCCTGTCCTGCCTCTACCTGCCCCGCCCTGGCCACGCCCCTGCCCCGCCCTGGCCACGCCCCTGTCTTGCCTCTGACCTGCCCCTGGCCATGCCCCTGTCCTGCCTCTACCTGCCCCGCCCTGGCCACGCCCCCTGCCCTGCCTCTACCTGCCCCGCCCTGGCCACGCCCCTGTCCTGCCTCTACCTGCCCCGCCCTGGCCATGCCCCTGTCCTGCCTCTACCTGCCCCGCCCTGGCCACGCCCCTGCCCCGCCCTGGCCACGCCCCTGTCTTGCCTCTGACCTGCCCCTGGCCACGCCCCTGCCCTGCCTCTACCTGCCCCGCCCTGGCCACACCCCTGTCCTGCCTCTGACCTGCCCCGCCCTGGCCACGCCCCTGGTCCAGGCCCCAGGTTCTAACCCCTGCCCCAGTTCCCTAGGGCTCAGCAGATGGGCTGGGAAAATGGGTTCCTCAGCATTTCCACACTGCTGTTCCTGGAGCTGAAAGTGCAGGCAGCTCTGCACTCGGCTGCGGGTGACTGAGGAAACAAACCCAGGGGAGAGGTCAGGTCGCCTGCTTAAGGTCACACGGCTGGCCCAAAGGCTGAGAAAAGCTGGACTCTTCTTCAGAGTCCAAGACCTGGACTTGACTTGCTCCCCTGCCTGGCATCATAGGAAAACAAACTGGTCGCAGGTTGGGCTGCACCACACATCCAGAGGGACTGTCCAAAGAGACTAGCCAGAGAGCCGGTGAAGCTACCCAGGAGGAGTGGTTTGGATGGACGACAGGGAGGTTTTGCAAGACCCATATAAAGAATTAGTTCTAGCCAGGTGGCTCTCACCTGGAATCCTAGTGACTCTGAGATCTGACGATCATAGTTTAGAGCCAGCCCAGGCAGAAGAGTCCATAAGACTCTTATCTCCAATGAACCAGCCAAAAAACGATGGAAGTGGAGGTGTGACTCAAGTGGTATAGCCCCAGACTTTAGCAAAAGAAAGTCCAGTGAGAGGTCGAGGCCTTGAGTTCAAGCCCTAGCACCGGTGCGCACACGTGTAACACTCACACAAATAGGCTTGGGATGTGGCCCCGCGGTACATGGCTCGGTCTGATCCCCAACACTGCAAATAATAAATAACCGAATGCTGGAGCTCCTGGGTTCTTGCATGACAGCAGAGGACCGGCTGCACACTCCAGACCAGCTGGAGGCAATACCTCTGTCATCCAAAAGGTGGCGCCAGTGCTTCCTAAACCTGACCGGGCTCTAGCTTCCCAGGCTGCCTTGGAGTTTCTTTGGATGGTGTGTAGCTTTGAGCTTTATTCCCAAAGAGAACCCTTTACCTCCACTCCTGCTGCTGGCTTTGGTTGGATGCTGAGGCCCAGGCGGCGGGAGGTGAGAGGCCTTGGGCCTGCAAAGCACCAACTGGTAGGTGAGCATGGTGCAATCCCCAGACTCAGGGAAGACCCAGCTGAAAGGGTCCTTGTGTTTCAAGCCCCAGTGCACAGGCCACCGGTGTGAATCTGACGGCCCCAGCCCTGCTGGAGCTGGGTGAGCAGCCTGTCCCTTGACCGGGCAGACGCCTTGGCAATAGCTACTTGTCCTCCTGCACCGGCAGCCAAGGCTGCCAGCACGCTCACGCTGATGTCACCAAAGGAAGGAGGGAGAGGCCCGCCCCTGATCATCTGCTTTCCTGGTATTTGCTTTTCTCCTGAAAACGGAAGCTGATCCGATTAATTGAGGGTTTCAGTGAGTGCGGGCAGGCTCACTGGGTTCGTGGGCTTTCTCCTCCTCGGGTTGCCGGATGATGAATCTCAGTAATCCCGGGACCCACACGGCTCTGTCCTTACAGGAACAGTGAACACAGCCTTCCTTTGTAGCCTGTCCAGGAAAACAGAACAGGCCTTTGATTTCAGGTCTTTAAATCCCTACCCTCCGGTCCTGCTTTGCAAGCCCAAACTCAGGTGTGATAATAAAGGAAAAGCAACAAAGGCGTGGCACAGCCGGCCGAAGTTAAGCTCAGCCGCCTAATCCTCTCCCTCCCCCAGCTTTCTCCCTCCTCCTCTCCCTCTTCCCTTTCTCCCTCCCTCCCTCTCCTCTACCCTCCCTCTTTCTTTCTCCTTCCACTTCCTCCCTCCCCCTCCCTCTCCTCTACCCTTCTTCCCCCACTTTGTCTGCCATCTCTCCTTCCTAACGTCATTCTATTGCTCTTTTTCTTTCCCTTCCCTTTCCCTCCCCTCTGTTTCCTCCACTCCCTTCCCCTTCTCTTCCTCTCTCCTTTCTTCCTGTCCCTTCCTCCTTGCCTTCCTCCTTCCCTATATTTTTCCTTCTTGCCATGCCCTGGTTATAGGTAGGGAGGACCGGTTATAGAGGCTCTGTCTATGAAGGCCAGAGCAGCTCAGGTTTTCCTGTGCATGCAGAAATCATTTCAGGCTCTTCCTAAAAGATGCCAGGGCACAGGCCCGGGCTGAGCCTGAGACTTCGCACTTCCAGAAGGGAGAGTGTGTAGTGAGGGAGGGAGGCGGCGGCCGGGGCATGTGCAGTGCTCTGACACGGCTCTGGTGGAGGCGCCACGGATCTGCTGACAGGCTGTGATGAGGTCCAGCGTTTGAGGACACCCCCGGCTACCTCAGAGCAGCGGCTCTGAAGCCTGCAGCTTGAACCACGGCTCTTCTGGATCCTTTGATGTCACAGGCCTCCCAACAAAGCACAGAGTGATGCACACCAGATCTACCCCACACAGGACACTGCTTGTATCCATCAGTTTTCTGTTACTGGAAGACAATGCCAGGGGTCGGGGATTTTATAAAGAAGAGAGGTTCATTGAGCTGTTTCGGAGACTGCAAGTTCAAACAACATGACACTGGCTCTGCTAAGACCCTCTTGGCGCATTCCCCACCCGGTGTGGAGGAACAATGAGTGGAGAGAACCGCATGGTGAGGTGGAAAGCCCAGCCCAGCCCAGACCAGCTCAGACCAGCCAGAGCCAGACCGGGCTGCAGTGTCAGCACCGCTCTGCTGAGGACTAAGCATCCATCCTCCATCCGCACCCTCGGGCTTATTTTTTTCTGCTCCTCTCTGACATCTTCTCTGGGTCTCCATGATCACTTACAAAAAAATAAATCTAGAAAGTTCCTTCCGCAGAGCCTCTGCTTCCCACAGCCGCCTTGGCTCAGGCGCTCCTGCTGCGCCTGTGTTCCTGCAGCTGCCATGTTGGCTGTGGCCACCCTTGGACAGCCATCAGAAACCCCGTAGGCCTGAGTCCTCCCCCAGTCCCACTATCTCTGACCCGCACCGCAGCGTTCTGTTCTGGGGTGAGAACTCCTCCCTCTGTTGACTTCCGGTGGCCATGGGAGTGTCACCGTGTCTGGTGAGTTCTCTGCATTCCCAGCAGGGATGGACTATCCTCACCTCACCCAAGGCCAGCCCAGTGCCCAGGCCTTGCAGGTCACAGGATGCAGTTTGGCTGGCTGACTACGTGGGAGAATGAATGAATGACTGTGTCGCAATTGTTCATTCTGAGCTTGGGTTTCATCATCTCTGGGAATTGAAAGTCTGCCTCTGACTGGCAAAAGCAATTACATGGGCTTTTTAAGATTTTGTTGTTGTTGTTTTTATGTATGTCAGTACTGGGCTTGAACTCATGGCCTGGGCACTATCCCTTAGCTTTTTTTGTTCAAGGCTGAAACTCTACCATTTGAGCCACAGCTGCACTTCTGGCTTTTTGGTAGTTAAGCAGAAATAAGAAAGAGTCTCATGGGCTTTCCTGCCCAGACTGGCTTCCAACTGTGATACTCAGAATCTCAGCCTCCTCAGTGGCTGGGATTATACGAATGAGCTACCTGCTCTCAGCTGTATTTTTGAGTTTTTAAACTCCAAATATGTAAACATGTAGTACAGCATCATTTTCTCTTTCGCTGAAAGACATAGAGTGACCCACACAAAACATCATCTCACGGAGTTACCTCAGAGTTTAAAACCAGGTTCTGGGGCCGGCAGTCGAAGATGATCTGGGTATTGGAATTGCTACCATTGGTTATAGGATTTATCCAGATGGTTTCTGTGTATACTGTCCAGGCCTTTGTTCTATGAGCTATAATTCTCTAAAATGATCTCCAAGGTCAAGTCCAACAGTTCAGACACTGGCTGGCGTGTGATAGACTGACCTTATTAAGAGAGCATGAAGATAAATCCATTGAGGTTCATGTGGGTGGATGCCAGAGCCCCGAGATGCATTTTTCTGTAGTGTGTGTGGGCAATGAATCAGGTGAAGTACGTTCTTGGTTACATCTTGAAGTCTAGCCAGGCTCCAGAAACAAGACCCTCCCTCCTTCCACTTGTAACCGAATGCATGCCAGTCCTGGCATTGTTCTGATACCTGCTTCACAATGCGGTTTCCACGGCTCCAGCCTCTGGGATCCACCCTGGCTGCATTCCCCAGGTACTTGGCAAACCCCGGTCCACTTTGCTTCCTGGAACTGTAGCCAGAGACACGGGAACAGGCAAGAGAGTCATTATTTCCATAACTGTCCATGAGCAGTTTTCTTGTTAAACCGCATCTCTCCATCCAACCCTCCCCTCAAGAGAAAAAAACACCCAGATGGAGACGATGTTTTCTTTACAAACCTCAGTTGAATATCTTGGCTGCGTTGTCTTCTTCTTTTAACAGATTCCAGGAAGCAAAGATGCAGGGGTCTCTTCTGAAGCCCCGCCCCCTGGGTTTCCAGACAGGGCTTGCCACCCTGACAAAGGTGAGCGAGGGGTCAGGTGCACGCTTGCTTCGGTTTGCACTTCCCATTCCCCAGTACATAAAAGCATACGTGTAGCTTTGTGCTTTCCTCTTTTCTGTCAAGAAAACGATTTCTTTTCATATAATTCATTATTATGAGGGTGTCGTACAGCGAGGTTACTGTTTCGTAAGTCGGATAATGAGTACATTTCTTTTTAGACAATGTCACCCCTTCCCTTGCTCTCTCTGTGTTCCTTTCCCACCCCTGCCCACAAGTTGCATGGTTTACTTTAGAAGATGAGTTTTTAAACAACCCCTTCCATGAGGTTTTAGCTTCTCTTTTGTAGGTAGAGGGGGCAATGACTGGGAAATGGAACTGCCAAGGGGCATCACAGAGCCCTGCCTTCTAGTCAAGACTCCATGATGCCCCATAAACTAGCCTAAACAGAGGCTGCGATAGCCAGGAATTCCTCTTTCCTTCAAACCATCAGACTATGAAATCAAGATCTACAGGGCAATCCGTCCCCTCTGCTCCACACGAGGCAGAGGCCACAGTGCTCTGGGCAGAAGCAGCCTGTGTGACTCAGTGTCCTGTTTTGCAGTGGGAGTGGCAACATATGCACCCACCATTTCCTGAAACAAGTTGAGTTTCTAGAAGCCTCAGCAAAGAAAAAAAGCAATATACACATCAGCTGTATCATGATCAATCCAAGAAAGCCAGAGAATTCAGCAGTACTGAGCTGGGTGCTGGTGGCTCATGCCTATAATCCTAGTTGCTCAGGAAGCTGAAATCTGGGGATCTAGGTTTGAGACAAACCCAGTCAAAATGCCAGGGAGACTCTTATTTCCAATTGACCAACAAAACAAAACAAAACAAAAAACAGAAGTGAAGGTGAGACTCAAGTGGAAGAACACTAGTTTTGAGCAAAAGAGCCAAGGGAGAATGCTAACCCCTGAGTTCAAGCCCCAATACTGGGAAGAGGAGGAGGAGGAAGAGGAGGAGAAGGAGGAGGAGGAGGAGGAGGAGGAGGAGGAGGAGGAGGAGGAGGAGGAGAGGGTAGGAGAAAGGAAGAGGAAGAAGAAGATTCAGCACTGCTAAACACATCACCCAGGCACCTTGGAGCTCTGTAGCTCCCAGGGCACCCAGCCCACCATCACGTCTTTCCCAAGAAAAGCCTTTAGACATGACAGGAAGTTCCACCATTTTCCTTTGGGACCCAACTTTGAGGAAAGAGGAAGGCTCAATGTAAAGGGGGTTGTCCACGGTGGTCTGCATCAACAGTTACCTTTTTGTTTGGAAACTCTTCTCAAATACTTTTCTTATCCTGGAAACTCTTCTTCTCATGTAGCACACTTTGTAGGTGGGGCTTCTTTAACTTGGAAGGAAGGTGATGGACGATCTTGCCTGGGATCTTGGCTCAGAGCTATCCTCCTGTCTCTCCTTCAGGAGAGGCCCCAGTGTCAAAAGAGCAAGGATGGGTCCCAGCAGAAAGCTCTGATACAAGCAAGAATCCCAAACTTGTCGCTTACCAAGATCATCACTGGAGAGAGTAATGGCTACCATTTCTGGGTGATTGCATGAAGGCTCTGGGCTGTACCTCTTATATTTATCTCTTTATATTTTCTAAGCTGGTAAAACTTAGGCTTATTCAAGCCCCACAGCTGACCAAAAGAAAAAAGATGAATGAAAAAGTTAGGCTTAGAAAGATGATCAGCAGATTGTCCAAGGACACCAATCTCGCAGCTCCTAAGTGGCAGGGCTTGGTGTCGGACTCAGGAGTCTCCTCTTCTTAATCATTGCTCATTTCCATGTGAGGATTTGTCCCTGGTCCCCTGGGCTGACTGAGAGTCTGCAGTGGAGACAGAAGCTCCGTTCCTTATGTGTCCACGCACTGTTTCATAAGAAACACGGGAAGACACTAGTGGGGTCAAAGTCAAGAAGAATCTCATTGAAGGACAATGCCACGTGCTGAGAGCTCTGTCGGTCCCAGTGGACTCCTGGGACGTGGCCCCAGCTGGTGCTGCCACTCCTGCCATGCTGGATCTCCTCTCCTCCCCCCGCCCCGCCCCCCCCCCCCCCCCCCCCGCTCATGACCTCATCTCAGGGAGGTCACGCTGTTTCTCACTGCCATTGCCCTGTCCTGGGACCATCCTTCCACCACCCTGTGACAGATCGACCACCAAGCCCTGTATCTTCTTTTTACTCTCCAAAATACATGACGTCAAAATACTCCATGTCTTTCTGCTCTATTGTGGTCATCCAAACTCAATTTCTGGCATCAGCCATCCATTTCGGTTTGCCCTGAGCACCGTGTTGAGCACCGTGTTGTATCTTCATGAAGTGTGTGAGTTTGGAGTCCCAGGGGCTCGGCCACATCCCTGTTGTTTCTTTCTCTGCTGGTTCCTTCATCTTAAAGATAGAGACATCACAGCACCTATCCATCCAGTGCTGGGACATCATTATCTTCATTGAGGATGTAGAGAACAGTCTCTAACCTATCAGGAAGCGCCAGTGTGCATGACCGGCCTCTTCAGCCTCACTCCACCCCTCCCCTGACTTCCCAGCTTCTCACCTCTGTGTCCCAAGACTGCTAGCTGCCCCCTTCACCACCCGCTGGGCCTCTCAGCACCTGCATCGTTCCAGGAAAGAATCATTCCCCGGGACTGGGAAGGTGGCTCAGTGGTAGAGTGCTTGCCTTGCATGCATGAGGCCCTGGGTTTGATTCCTCAGCACCACATAAGCAAAAAGAAAAAAGCCGGAAGTGCTGCTGTGGCTCAAATGGTAGAGCGCTAGCCTTGAGCTGAAGAGCTGAGGGACAGCGCCCAGGCCCAGAGCTCAGGCCCCACGACCGGACCCCCCCCCCCCCAAAAAAAATGAATCATTCCCCTTCCTTCTCAGTTTGCAGAGCTCCTCAGAATTCAGATCTCAGTTCCTTGGGGAGGTACCTGTGGCTCCTGGTCCTGGGCTTGAACTCACAAACCTGGGTGCCATCCTTGAGCTTTTTTGCTCAAGCTTAACGCTCTGTCATTCTGAATCACAGCTCTACTTCTGGGTTTTGGCTTTGTTGTTATAGTTCATTGGAGATAAGAGTCTCACAGACTTTCCTGCCCAGGCTGGCTTCAAACCTCAATCCTCAGCTCTCAGCCTCCTGAGTAGCTAGGATTACAGTGTGAACCGCTGGCACCTAGCCCGCGGTGGAAGATTTTTATTTGTGGGATGGGAACTCCATGCAGACAGGGAGTGGCACTACACGTGACCCACAGCAGATCCTGGATACTACCTTTGGCGAGTGTATCTAAGATGCTGCCCTGCCCTCTCCCCTCCCAGCAGCCGACCTTCCCTGCTGTCCATCTCCTGGAGGGGTGGTCACTGCTGTAGCTTGTGCAGATTTTGCTGGTGTTGGAGCTTTGGCTAGAGAGGGAAAGACGAGGCCCTGGTCCTAGGGCTTTCCCACCCAGGCCTATTCATACAGGTGTGCTGAGATAATGCCACACAGCGACTCCTCTATCAGATAGAGCCATCACTCCCTCCACTTGTCAACTGGAAGACAGAGACCCCCAGGTTTGAAGGGTCCCACGTCCCTGTCCCCTGCTGGTGGGGGTCTGCCCCTTGTGTCTGTGTCCTGTGCTCCAGTGTCCCACAGCAGCAGTAGTCAGACAAGCGCAGGGCATCTGCTCCTGCTTGTGGAGAATGGCCGTCTGCACCATTTCCTACTCATCCGAGTTCCATTCTCCAGGAGACGGCGAGGTGGGAAGGGGAGGTTCATGAACTGCAGTGTTCTTGAGACGGGCAGGGTGGGTCTGAGCGCAGACACAAGGAGAGTGGGAGCTGGAATGGGGGGAGGGACGGCCTCGGCTTCCGGTGGGGACGCAGTGGCCTGCACAGGGAGGAAATGGCCACGCGCTGCACCGCATGCTCTCCTCACTCTGTCGCTGGGTTTAGGCTGCTCGGGTCAGTCTGCCCCTGAGGTGTCCAGCAGGCCCCCCCTTTACTGTCCTCCACTAAAGGAGAATTCGGGGCAGGGGCCATGACCCACCAAGCCAGCGCTGGGCTTTCCTTCCTCTGCTGAGGTTTGTTTCCATCTTTCCTCCTGCTCTGCCCCTGCTTATCAAGCCCATGGGAAGGCTGGGAGGTCCCCTGTGGGCCAGGCCACCCGCTGGTGCAGAATGGCTGTGCATCTGGGTGTGTAGGAACTGTGGTTTGGGACCTGTGACCCTGGGTGACTCTGGGGTCTGAACAACTAAGGAAAGCAAAGGGTAACGATTAAGGAAATGCGCTCTTCTATTAGAGTTTTTCTTCTCTGATCCCCTAGTTTTTGTAAGCAACGTTTCCACCCAGCTGAATGCTTACATAATACATATGCTCTATGAAGGCCTGAGGACCCAAGTTCCCTGCCCAGACCTTGCATTGTCCTCCTCCGTGGGTCTCTCTGTTTGCCTGGTTTCTCATAGGGAAGGCAGATCAGAGGGGACACGGGGACACTGTTGTCACCCGTGTCTGCAGTGCAGTGTCATGGCGTAGTGGAGGGGGAACGTGGGTTTCCTGACCTTAGGGTGTGCTCGCACTGATTTCTAGAGAGGAGGAGGTCTGTTGGGGGAACACCAATCAGGGTGATGGCTTAACTGTGCACATATCTGGAGTCTTCTGTCCAAGTGGATCATTCATGCAATAAGACCTGAGCTTGTTTGCTTTCATTTGGGGGCCAGAAGAGCAAGAGTCTGGGTTTACCACACTGCTCGATCACCTCCCCAGGGAGGCAGAAAGTCCGGGCACAGACGGGCACAGGTGAGCGGCAGTTCAGCAGTGTTTATTTATTTATTTATTTTTGTTTTTGGGTCTGGTCGTGGGGCCTGAACTCTGGGCCTGGGCGCTGTCCCTCAGCTCTTCAGCTCAAGGCTAGTGCTCTACCACTTGAGCCACAGCGCCACTTCCGGCTTTAGCAGTGTTTATTTAATGCAGCGGTGTCATCATCAACCTCATGACAGTCCTTATTAGTCCATTTATTTGCATCTCAGGGGTCCAGGCTGCAGCTTCAGTTGAGTGAGGTGTAAGTTGGCTCCTGTCTGAACCCCTCACTCCGCTCTCCTGCACTCCAGTCTGCTGGACAATGTGGAAATCTGTGCCATGAGCTGTGGTTTTCAGACAGTCTGACAGTCATTTCAAAGGGACCAGAGACGGAGGCTAGCTCTCTGCCAGTAGAAACAAGCTCTCATCAGGTGGTGGGCCAGGGCCAGGGGCAGGGTCTTTGAGCTCGCTCTTTTTTGTTGCTGTTGTTGTTCCTTCCTCTTCTTCCTGGTCAGCAGGCTCCTCCTCTGTCTTGGCACTGGACCTGTACCCGTGGATACCACTCAACCAAGTGAGCCTGAACCAGACGCAGCATAAACACGTCTCTCATGAGTTAAACATGTGGAATTGGTGAGCAAACATTGGGCTGAAACCCTAGAACTGGGTGTTATTTAAAAGCTATCACCCACCCCCAGCCCTTCACGGAGCCCAGGGCTGGCTGGGGTGTAAGATGCGTGTCCGGCTCATCCAGAACCACACGAGGGCCAACATCTTATCAACACTCGACAACCAAGTAAACACTCGAAAGCACTTACTTGTTCCTGGCTTTGCTCTGAGTGATAACAGAGGAAGTGCTCCGGGAGAGAGAGATGAACGCTTCAGGAGAAAGAACTGTGTGGGTCTGGGCAGTAGTGGGACTCTGGGTCCCCAGAATTGGCCCTCACTGCCAGCATGTCTTCCTGGATTGGAGAGACATTTGTCACCCAAGTTGGCTGTGGTCATTTCCATCATGGGCATCTATCACAGTTGACGTTGCTGAGACTGAAGAAGAGGCTTCTTGGTTACTATAAAGTAGGAAAGAAAAACAGAAAGATCATTTCCTAGCCTGGATGACAGATTCAAATGATCGGGCTGATCTCTGGGCCTCGCACACCTGTCTTCCTGGAGAATCACTTTTAGTCTTCACTGACACGTGGGGGATATGAATGAGACCAGGAAGGACAGGGCCGGTGCCCTTGTTATGTCAGGGACAGGGGATCAGAAAGAGTTCCAGGAGGCAGATTGACGGGTTCCATCCCAGAGTCTTCAGCCCCAAACTCTGCTTCTGTTTCATGATGGTCTCCAGCAAGTAGAGAGGTTGAGGGGGGAAAAATGTAAAAAGGAGATGGCTATGGAGAGAATGGTACCTCCCCGTGAGCTCAGCAACCGAGCTGTCCCATGTATTGAATCTGTCCAGAAGTATCTGCTTGGGTGGGAGGTAAAATAATAGAAAAGATCCAACCCCTGAGGTAAGACCGGGTAGGAGAGAAGGAAGCGAGGGGCCATGTCGTTAGAGACATTATCTGGTAACAAGAGAGCTAGGGCTTCCTCCTGGGACAAAAGGCCTGCCAATGCCTGCTACTGCAGGTCTCCCGAGGCTGGTCAGTGAGAACATGGAGGGCGTGCAGGGGGCAGAGAGGGGGCTGAGCACACCTCTGTCGATGGGTGACCCTGTAGGCCAGGCTCACCTACCAGCCTGTGGCAGTTTCCAGTCCTCTCGGTCTACATGGCTATCGTTAGAAAGAAGCTTCAAGTTAAGCCTGAGAGAGCATGGATATCCAGCATGAAGGGAAGAAGGGGAGTTAGTTGGCAGAAAGCACAGTTCTTGTCTTGCTCCAATGGTGATGAGACTTAGGAATGACAAGCTCATGGGTTCCCGTGTTTGGTGGAATAAAAGGCTCCACAATTGCCGGTGGAGATCTGGGCATGGTGAGTGAAGTAATGAATCAGAAAGGGGTCTTCCTGCTCGCACCAGGCTGCACTCTCGCTCAATATATGGCAATTAATGGAAGACGTTCCAATGGAGAAGGTTTTTTTTTCAATTTTCTGGAAACCCACCAGACTTTGAAGCTTTTGGTGAAGAATCCAGGAAGTTGGAGCGCAAGATCTGCCTTGATAATGCAAGAGGTGAGTGGCAAGGGAAGGTCCCCAGGGTGGGAGGAGAGGCCTGGCCTTCGGGACTCGGCAGGGCTGAGACTCTGTGTGTCAGGGAAGGAAGCCTGTTGCTCACCCCATGACCACCTCAGGGCGACCCTAGGGGTGCTCCAGGGGCACCCGTGACTGGCGGGGACTCCACACCCCTGCTCTCGCCCGGGGCTTGTTGCCTTTGGCCTTAGTCTAGGCCCGATCCCAACGTGTCCTCTGGCTGGCATTCTGATGGTCATAGGAGGTACTTTTCCTCAGGAGCAAAACAAGAGTTGCGTGGCCAGGTGGCAGAGTGGGCTGGTGGCCCGAGGGCTAGGATGCTGGCTGTGACTCAGGCGCCAGGATCGCGCTGGGAACCTATCTCTAGGGGAGAAACATCGGGGTCTTTAGAGAAAAAGAGTGGAGACTTGGGGCAGGGAATCGGCCATGCTGGGCGTGAGAGATAGAACTGGATGCTAAACGAAGCCATGTCTGCCAGGAACCAGGTCTTTTGGGAATGGGTGGGGCAGGAGCCAGGGCCCCTGCAGCCAGGGAGGGCGCCTTCGCTCGGTGAGAAGACATCAGAATCCTGGAACCTGGGCTCCATGGCTGTCACCCTGGGGTGGGGGACACTGCTCTTTCTGTCACCCTGTGGAGGGATCCAGTGTACACCATATGTCTTTCTTCTTTTCCTTTCCTCACTCACTTCTTGAGTAGGTAGGAGGGGTGCTCGTTTTCCCACTCCCTCGTCCACGTCCACTCCTGTGCCTCACGGGAGTGATGGACCAAGTCCGCCCAGCGCTGCGCACTGCTGTGACAAGGACCCCACCCAACCCTTCATAGGCCTGCGAGCCTTGTGACAGCTGCGTCAGGGGAATGAGACTTCTTGGCTTTGGGCCCGTGGAGAGGCAGAGCATTCTTGAGGTAGAGCATAAAGCAAAAGAACCATTTGCTCCATGGCAGCTGGAAAATGGGTGCATATATGTGGGGAGTTTCATGGCCCTAGAATTCCCTTTAAGGGCCGCCTCCAATGGCCTGACTTCCTCCCCTGAAGCAGCTCCTCCTCCTCCTCCTCCTCCTCCTCTTCCCCCTCTTCCTCCTCCTCCTCTTCCTCCACTTCCTGTCACTTCCCAGTAGCATCAAAGGGGGAAATGTCCCTCTCTATGGTCTTTTTGCATGCCCACCCTCCATCCCTCCCCTGAGTGAGTTGCAATAGAGTAGCAGAATTTTCTACGCTTGTATCCACAAAATGTCTGGCCTGCTCGTATCTCAAGCTTGGCCTTTCTTCCCTCCACAATCAGTCAATCGTGGAGGTTGTCACTGGTGTAGTTGAGAAAGAGATGCAGTGCGTTTGAAGTTCAGGACACTGGGCTCTGGGTACCTGACCAGTCACATCGCTGAGCCTTCTGGCTCTGTTTGTGTCTGATCCCAGATGACAGTACCCATCTCATGATAGATGATTGCTAAGCCTATGCAAGCTTTTCATCTGGGGGTCAGACAGAGAGTTGCTCCTTAGCCATAATGTGAACAGATGTCCCGTGGCTTCCACCATGATCCACCAGTGCTCAGGTTCTGGATTTTGAATGGTGCCTTGTTTTCTGTAGTGGGATACATGGCGTCCTCAGCCCTGGGTGTCTACACTGTGATTCTTCTAGTTTGGGTCCAGCTCAAAACCCCATGCATCCTTTTCCCATCACAGATGTGTCTTTTAGTCTGCAGATCCTATGAGCCAATGGGCAGTACTGTTTACACTATGGCGGGCATTTGAGATCTAATCCTTTCCTGTCTGGTGCCCTGGTGAGGGCTGGCAGCCTCGTGTGGAGGGCCTGGGGTGTAATTTCCTGGAATGTGAGCCTTCAGGACCAAAGAAGTCCCCCACAGGCCTGCTTGCTTCTCCGCCCCGGGAAGTGGGAGCCTCTCTTGCTCTCTGGCAAACTGCTCGGGTCCCCTGCATGTGTCCATTCCTGTTTAGAGTCCAGTTGCCCCAGTTTACTCCCAGCTTCAGTGCCAGTCTGTTCCCATGATTGTCACTGACCTTCTCCTTCAGGAAGGCCCTCCTCTGAATGCTCCCCCATGGTCGTAGACACAGTTCATGCATCACTCAGCTCTCCTGAGACCACATTCCCAGCTCCCGGCCCCTCCCCGCAATTCCTGCCCTTGTTACCCAGAGGCGGGCCCCTGGGCCTGGAGTGATGCACCCCCTGGAACCAGGAGTCCTCCTGGAAGAGGGATAATCAGCTCTCTCCCCAGACAGCAAGTGGTGCAAATGTTGGATTGGACTCCTTGGAGGGGACTCCAGAGTCACCCCTGCCTCACATCTCACCTGCAGCCATCAGCTTGTGATTACATGGACTTCCTCATATGTAGAGGAGACTCAGACCATCTTCCTTTCTCCCAATAGCCCGAGAGTGAAATGGTGTGGCAAATCTCCTGAAGTTCATCTGGTGCATTTCTCCCAGCCTGGGCTCTATGGTAAGAGGAGATACGGAGGGGAGGCACAGGCTGCGTCTGATGGCACCACCAGTGGGCAAACAGAAGAGAAAGACAATGCTGTGACGGGCCGTGTGGCAAACAGCTCATCACAGGCACTGCTGGTGCCAGCCCTGTTGGCAAAGGATGGCATTGCTCCAAGGAGCATGCTCAGCAGGCCATCTGCATAAGCCTGACACAGGACAGTGCTCGATCAATCAGAATTTGCCCAGGCAGTGAGGAAGGTCTCTATACACTGTGATGGAGAAGACGATGGCTGGATGACCATCGGCCAGCCCGAGCTGACACATCCTGGGATCATAAGCCCTCTGGGGAGACATGGAGGGGTTAAGGGGATGGAATGCTTAGGTATGGATCCATCTCTTCTTCTTATCAATTGGGTATACTTGTTTATATAAACTTGTCTATATTATTGTGCCCTGGAAGGCTTGCTCGGTCGCCAGCCTGTGGGCTATGGAGAATGACTGGATCGTGAAGGTGCTGGCTTCAATGGATCACGCCACTGAGGAGTTCATGGCTCAGTGGGCTACCAGGAAGTGGGACCTCTGTGGCAGGCATAGTCACCAGACTACACTGTGGGAGGAGGATATACATCGTCCTCTGCCCCTCCCTGCCTCCCTCGCTGCTTCCTGGCCTCTGTGAGGGGAGCCACTTTGCTCTCCCTCATGCTGTTCTAGCCTCCATGACGCCTGAGCATCTTCCGCACCACAGGCCAACAGTGCGGTCAGCTGACGGTGTGTGGATTAAAACTTATGAGATCTTGACTCCAAATAAACCTTTCTTCCCTGAAGTTCCTTTCTCAGCTATCTGTCCCAGCAACAAGAAAACTAAATGAGTGCAGGGACCTTGGACAAGTCCCTTCCACTTCGTAGTCTACGCTTTTGGCCTCTTGATGAGATGTCCTGTCTTAATACTGAGGATTAAGTACATTCAGACAGAACTGTGCCCAACACTCAATGCACACTTCAAAAATACCATCTGTCCCCTCAGGGGCAGTAACACTGAGTGGCTGTACTGATGCATGCCTCAGCTCTGAAAGAATGAGGGAGGTGCTGTGATCGGATCCATGGACCGAGTCCCAGGTCTTCATGTTTGGAGAGCAGAAGGCAGCCTGGGCACGTGTAGATGCTCAGGACCACCCAGGGCTAAGGAAGCCGCATTCCACTCTAACTAGCCTCCTAGCCATTCAGCATGTACATCAACTTTTAAATCCAACCTGCAAGGATAAAACCAAGATAGAGCAATTGCACCTGTGGAATTGTGAACATTGGTGTTCTGGGAGGTTGTGCTGTTTTATGGGTCCATTAGTGGTAGAAGAGAGCTCCACCTGCTCCACATACTAGCTTTTGGTTTGGTAGTTTGCTCACTGCTTCACACATGGTTGGTGCTCTACCACTTGAGACATACCTCAGGGTTTTTTTAATTGGAGATAGAATCTTGGACTTTTCTGCCAGGGCTGTTTTGGAGTTATGATCTTCTAGGTCTCAGGGATTAACTAGCCAGGATTCAGCAGCTGGGCTGAAAGATTTATTACTAGTATTATTGGTCTTACTAGAATTTTAATTTTTGGTTTACAGTAGTCTGATTGAAATGCTCCTGAGCATAGTTCCTGATGTGTGTGTCCTTCCTGAGGTCCTCTGTGCTTTTGTGATTCATGAATCCATGCTTTTCACCAAACACAGCTCATTTCTGACATCAATTTTCATTATTTTCTTGTGTTACTTTCTTTTTGGAACTGCTCTTGTCTGTACATAAGACATTTGATATTATCCCTGGCATTCATTAAATTCTTTTTTTTTTGGGGGGGGGGTCCGGTCATGGGGCCTGAACTCTGGACCTGGACGCTGTCCCTCAGCTCTTCAGCTCAAGGCTAGCGCTCTACCACTTGAGCCACAGCGCCACTTCTGGCTTTTTTCTTTTTGCTTATGTGGTCTGAGGAATCGAACCCAGGGCCTCATGCATGCAAGGCAAGCGCTCTACCACTGAGCCACCTTCCCAGCCCCTCATTAAATTCTTTTGCTTTTAGTCCTTTTTTAATTCTGTTTTATATTGCACTATTCTTTTTTTTTTTCTTTTTCTTTTTTTCAGTTGTGGGCTTGAACTCAGCACCTAGGTGCTATCCCTGAGCTTCTTTTGCTCAAGGCAAAAGCTAGTACCACTTGCAGTTTTCTGAGTAGTTTATTGGAGCTAAGTGTTTTACGAACTTTCTTGTCTGGTCTGGCTTCTAACCAGGATCCTCAGATCTCAGCCTCTTGAGTAGCTAGGAGTACAGGCGTGAGCCACCAGCACTATCCTTTCTTCTTTCACGTCCAATTTTCTATTAAATCTATTCAGTACATGTGTATATACACACAATTTTAGTTTTTAGTTCTGGGGATTGAACTCAGGGCCTTACACTTGCTAGGTGGGAGTTGAACTGCTTGAGCCACACTCCAAATCCTTTTGCTTTCATTAGTTTTACAGATACAGTCTTACATTTTTTGCCAAGGCTGCCTTTGGCCCACAATCCTCCTACCTCCACCTATCCAGCAGGGAGACCATAGGCATTGCCCACCAAGCCTGGTTTGTTTGTGAGATAAGTTCTCACTTTTCCCAGAGGTGGCCTTGGGTCACAGTCCTTCTCTCTCCCTCCATGGAGCTGATATCATGTGTGGCTCTAAGTACACATTTTATTTCAAATATTTATTTTCTTAGTTCTAAAATTTCAATTTGATTCTCTTATAGATGTTGTCTTGCTGGTGAAATTTCTTCATTACATTTTTATTCTGTCACTGTACTTTTATATATCATAGCTTTCCTTATTTTCTTCCTTGTTTCCTCTCTTGTCTGTTTGTCTGTCTCTGTCTGTCTGTCTGTCTTCTCCTTTCCTTTCCTTTGGGGGATTAACCCAGAGCCTCACATGTATCAGGCAAACCATCACTGAGTTGTCTTCCCATGCCATCAGTCAGAGCTTGAATAGCTGTTTTGACATCTTTGTGTAATAATTTCAGCATCCAGACCAGTCCCACTGTGGCCTCTGTTAATTTACTTTTCTCTTAAGGGCAGCTTACTGTAGCTCTTTGTCTCATTTAATTTTGGATTATATCTCAAACCTTGTCAAAGACCTATTGTACAAATTCTCAGTTCTGTTCTCTCGTTGTACTGCGCACACGTGAATATCCCCAGCTTTGTATGGATTTAGCTGTAGTAGCCTGAGAATGGCTACTCTGGGAGGGGTATGGAGAATGATTGAAAGGGGGGGAAGACTAGAAGGCAGAGTAGAGAGTGTAAAGGACCCTGGCTCATCTTTAACAAATCAGAACAGCACAGAAGGATGAGAGTGACCTGAACTATGGGAGCTTGGACTAAAATGGAGGAGAAGACCCTGGCTTGACAGGAAGTCCGTGGGGACGGTGGACAGAGTTTACACGGCGTTGGAACCTGTGGCCGGGGAGCAGGAGGAAACGAGGTGGAGACTGTCAGGTTTCAAGCACTGGAGGAGAGATTTAGGAGGGAGCACACTATTGTCCAGCATTGTCCTCCGAGCGGTGAGATGCCACGTGAGGCAGCATAAAGCAAACACGAGGACCCAGCGGTCACACTGTAGCGTGTAATGCCCGCAGCGCTGCATGGGGGCGATGGCACGGAAGCTCACCAGTGGCAGACTGCACCATTAGGAAATGCATCAGGAGATCAAATGTTTCCAAGGCTCTCAGGCTGTTGGGAAACCGTCAGGAACTTTGAGACAGCAGTTGGGAGGGGAAGCCCAGTGTATGATTAACTCAGAAGGGGTACAACTAGCCTCTCACTATTTGAGAACAGGATTTGAAAAGCCTTGCTGAGCACATCATGGTGGGGAACAAGCAAGGGGTAGAAGAAGCTTCTCACTGCTCAGCAGGAAGCAAGAAAAGAAAGGGAAGGAAAACGAGGAAAGGGCTCAGTCCCACTATTTTCAGTGTCCTCTTTCCAGAGAGCCTCCTGAAGGTCCCACCCTGGGCCAATCAAACCATGGTGCAATGCCTGCTGCGGTTAGCTTGTTCTGTCTGTCCTGCAGGACTTGACAGCACAGCGCTGGTACAGTAACAGAGGTGAGGCGTTCCAATCCTCCAGGGAGGACCCTCTCCTGGGACAGTGCCCTTGCTCTGTGGAGCAGGAGGCTGAGTGGAGACAGATGGATGACCTTGGGAGAGAGAAGCAGGTCATAGGTTGAATCCAGATTTGTTGGAGTCCTAACCCTTGGACCCCACAAAGTGACCTCATTGGAAAATACAATGTTTACAAAGGTGAGCAAGTTGAAATCCGAGCCATCAGGTCGGGTCACAACAAAACACAACTGCCATCTTTACAAAGGGAGACAGGCACCAGTGGTTCACACCTGTAATCCTAGCTACTCAGGAGCCTGAGATCTGAGGATTGAGGTTCAAAGCTCACCTGGGCAGAAAAGTCTGTGAGACTCTATCTCCACTTAACCATAAAAAGCTAGAAGAAGAGCTGTGGCTCAAGTGGTAGAGTGCTAACCATGAGTGCAAAAGCTCAGGGACAGTGCCCAGGCCTAGAGTTCAAGCCCTAGGACGGGAAGAAAATAACAAGGAGGACAGACACATACAGAGAGAGGAGAGATGATAGGAAAGCACACAAGAAAATTACCACCACGTTATGAAGCTCCCACAGCCTAAGGGACTTGTAGGGCTGTGAGAAGCTAGGGAACCCAGAGGATCCCTCTCCGGCATAATTCTGATGATGCCTTGTTGTAACTGCTCACCTCTAGAAATGTATAATAAATAAATGCACAACACATTTCCGTGGTTCTGAACTACCAAGCTTGTGGTAAGTTTGTTATGAAAACCAACTGGGGAAAAATATGTATGATATGGCTGTTTCAAGAATTTGCTTTTAGGGGCTTGGAATGTGGCCTAGTGGTGGAGCGCTTGCCTAGCATGCATGAAGCCCTGGGTTTGATGCCTCAGTACCACATACACAGAAAAGGCCAGAAGTGGTACTGTGGTTCAAGTGGTTAGAGCACTAGTCTTGAGCAAAAGAAGCTCAGGGGCAGTGCCCAGCCCTGAGTTCAAGCCGCAAGACAGGCAAAAAAAAAAAAAAAGGAATCTGTTTTTAATCTTCTTAGAACAATGTCTGCCTCCTAATCAATATTTACATATTCTAAGGAAAGGACCTATTTTGGAAATCAAGTAATTGATAAAATGCCCCGTTTCCCTGGGTAAACATTAAGTGGAATCAGGAATAACTTAGCCTGAACTACTCTCTGGTGAAACACACCCTGAGCCCAGGGTGCTATCCTTGCCCGGCCTCTAAACTTCAACCTGGGATGCTCCAACCGCAGCTCCGCTCTCCATCTCTGATGCTGTGCTTCAGCTATTGGCTCCTCACCAAATCTATACGTTTCTAGGTCCAACTCCCTACAAACCCTTCTTTCCAAAAAGCAAGCAAAACCCCACCACCAGAAACAACAACAACAACAAACCACTTAAGACGTGGTTTTAATAATTATTGTGGTTACTGTGACTGGAAACAATTAGTTCAAAGGCGCGTGTAGTTAAACTTCCTGACCCAGAGTCCTGCCCCCCAGCCCTCCCCAGCTCTATCATTCCAGTGGATGAAGAGAAATTCAGGGACCATAAAATCAGCTTTATTGCATTAGCTCTTGTTTCACAGGTTATAGTGATTCTATAGATGGAGAAAGAGAAAGGAAATAGGGATACATACGAAAATACAAAGGGGTTTGATGAATAGAGGTAATCTTGCCTAGGAAGTTAAGTACGTATTAAAACCCACAGCCATGGTATTTCCCATCTCAGTGGTGACAGAGACAGAGCCATGTAAGGTCAGTCAGTGTAAGGCTTCCAACACACACCAGCCTTCAGAAACACTAGGCACAATTCTGCCAAATCAAAACCAATGCTAGTTAAAAACAAAAACAAAAAAACCCCAAAAACCCAAGGCCAATAGGGCTGCTCATTGGAGAGATCAGGCAAGTAGCAAGAGAGGAAAAAAGGTATGATTGGGATTTGGGTAGCCATATCCTCAGGGATTCCGAGAACTAAGCTTATAAAATCTGAATCTGTTTGGGATTTCCATCCTTGTGATGAAGTGGGATCTTGGAGTGGATCCTTCTGGATTGGAGAGTCTGTTCATCAAAGAACTCTTTTTTATCTGAACAATTCCATGACACCCTACAGAAATAACTCCTCAAAAAATAGATGCCTCTTGGCTGTCATCCCGCCTCCCTCCACTGCTTAATCCTGTGTCAGCTGACAGACTCAGCTTCCTTTTGTGAGCTGGAGTTTGTTTTTGTAGAAAAGCCCCCGACACAGTCATGCTTCCTGTAATGATGTGGTTTAAGGCAACATCCCTGTTCCTCCCGCAGGCCCTCGGATGGGAGACAATCCTTCCTTCAATCTGCACGCCACTCACCTCTTTGGGAACTCTTCACTTTTCCATAACATTTTTATATTGGTTATAACAGTACTAGAAATAATAAGCCAAGAGGTCAAATAATTATTTGGGCTTCTAATATTTTTAAGAGAATAGGTCGATATAACCTATTGTAGTCATTCTCTTGGGGTTTAATTTTGAGTGTGTTCAACCATATATATATATGTATATGTATATATATTCATTTATTTAACTTGAATGTTTTTGAGGAGTAAAATGAGCTATCCCAAGGGGTGGGGAAGTGTGGATTCTAGATACTAGATTTGAATCAAGATAAAGTTACAGTGAAGCACTATATCATTTTGTGTGCTGCTAAACAATGGAAACTTGGGAGATGAAGTTAGACATCTCGGGTACCCAATTATTTTGATTCTGTTTCTCCAGTGCTAGAGAGGAATCCGAAGCCAAATTCTACCATGAAGAGTGGCCTCTAGGCTTTTGCCTATCCCAGTGGATGGTGACGTTAGGTCCATGGTCAGGCAGGTCTTCCCCCTCTAGTCTAATCTACTCTGAGAGTACATAGCTCTATGCTGAGCAAGAGAGGCACAGGTGGGACCCAGCGCTCTGTTGGACATTACTTTTGCTGGCTATGCAAATACGTTTTTGGATTACCCCCTATATTTTCTGCTACTAGTTGTATGAACACTGTCACCTCAAAGTACATGTTCATGCTCCTTTAGAACGAGCATCGCTTGAGAGTAGATGAATCCTTCCCAGAGGTCTTTCAGATTGGACAAGTAACTACACAGGCTCGTGGCTCCACCTGAAGACCCTTTGAATTGCCCAGCAGTTGCGTGGTGTATTGCAGACAGTGGACAGCAGGGCACAGACGGTATCCTAACAACGTCCACACGGGGCACAGGATAAAAGCAGCACACACACAACCTGCCCCGTAGCTATGGTATTGCTGGAGTTCCTCAGGCTGCAGTTTCACTGTCTGGAAGGCTAGATCCTTTGTTGATATATGTGAAATCGCTGGGTGTTGTTCTGCGGTGCTGGGAATGCAACCCAAGGCTTCAGGCAAGAGCAACGAGAACTCTACCACAAGCTGCATCCCCAGCTCCAGGGCTGACCTTCAAGCCTGTATCAGGTATGCCCTCTGACTTTTGAAATCGGTTGTTGTATTAGGAATGAACAATTAACTCCAGTTAGCCACCTTTTCTTGGTCTTCTGCTTTTACACAACCCCTATATAGTAACTAAAAGAGAGTCAATCATCAATGCTTGACTGTCGCGACCACCTCGACCAGCAAGGAAGACGCGACCCGGGAGTCTTCTCAATGCGGTTTATTCAGGAACCTTATCTACAAGCTTCCCTCCCGCTGGCTTCTTCCCGCTTCTCCTCCCCCCCCCCCCCCCCCCCCCCCGCCCCCGCACTCCAGTTATAAGCCTCCTGGATGGCCAATCCTGAAGCGCTACGTGGCATATACCGATAGGGCTGCAAACACGGAAGCAAACTAGGAGCCAAGTCATAGCCATATAAGGAGTTGTTTTTCTTACAGAGAGCACTCGTCACCGGGAAGACGGAAGGCGGGAGCCAGCCCATCTTTGGTCGCAGCCATGCGGCCGCGCCATTTTTGCGGCCGTGCCGTCTTTGGTCGCGGCTCCCGCAGCTCTCCACACTTGACTATCTAAATGTCTGCGATTTTTAATCGGGATTGATTCTTTTGTTGTTGTTGTTCATGAAATATCTGACTGGGTAGAAGGATGAGCTGGTATGGACAGAGGGTCAAGTAGGTAGGGTGATGAAGGACTCAGAGGATGAAGTAAAGTAACTGAAACTTCATTTTGCCTCACTGGGTTTTGCTGTTGTTGATGTTTTGTTTTGTTTTTGTTTTGCTGGTCCTGGAGCTCGATTCCGGGTCTGGGCGCTGGCCCTGAGCCTCTCTGTGCTCCAGGCTAACACTCCTCTACCACTCGAGCCACAGTCCTTCCAGCTTTTTCTGAGTAGTTTCTTAGAGATAAGAGTCTCACAGACTTTCCTGCCTGGGCTGGCTTCGAACTGTGATCCTCAGATCTCAGCCTCCTAAGTAGCTAGGATACCAGGCATGAGCCACTGGTTCCTGGTTTGTTTTTTTTTTTTAATTATCTAGCGGAAAACCTTTAGAAAAATGTTAGACTTAATCCATGAATGTTTCTTAAAAAGCTAGGAAAAATTTTCTCCCAGGAAGCCAGAGGAATAAAGTAGTAGCTTGTAATGAAGAGTGATTGATAATCCCTACAAAATTCCACTAAAAATCTAGCTAATTTCCACTAAAAATTCAACTTATAGGCTATTTATATTTCTTATATTTTCCCCCTGCCTTTCTTATTGTGAAGACAGGACTGTGTCAAGATTTCCTTAGAAAGTAAATAAACAAAACAACAATAAAAGCAGAGTTATTGTCAAACACCAGTGCCTCAGGAAATTAAACTCCTTTGGTCTTTTAACTTCTGATAAAGTTTTCATCATATCATCTCGCTTGAGTTTTAAGTCTGGGGACTTTGGTATCTCTCATCAGTCACATTTATTCTGAGAACAGAAAACCACTCACTGCTGCCCACTGGCCTGAAGATATCTAGCAAGATACTCTGATTAAAGATGAACTCAAGTTCACAGAAGGCAAAGCTCACGTAGCTGATCCTCAGCAGTGAAATGTTACGCTGCAGAATTTCAAGTGTAAATCTTCCCAGGGGAAGAAAATGAAGTGCATCTTAGATAGATTCAGAACCAAATAATCGGATGCTGGATTGAAAGTGCACACTACAGAATACAGAAACCCAGACTTGAAATGCTGGCATCTTTAATAAAGCTATGATAAAAATAACTCCCACTTCAAACTAGTTATTTTAAGTTTTGCACAGGCAAAGAAAAGTCTAGCAAGAATGATGATCATGAGTGACCGTGTCCTTGTTGTACCTTGTGGTCAAATGTCTGGACCTTGGATTGCAGTGAGGGCAGACAGAATCCAGACCTAAGGCAACCTTTTAGTCTCCTCTCCTCTCTTTTTCTTTTCTCATCTTCTTCTCTTCTCCTCCCTGTCCCTCTCTCCCCCTGCTACTGTTTCCATAATGGAGTAGAACTGCCACTCTAAAGATACATCTTAATTTATATTTCAGCAATATTAAAATATTAAAATCACAATCAAGACTAACAATTTAATTCAAAGAAAGAAATGAAACAAAGTACTTAAATATTTGATCCACGATCCAATAATATTTTTCACCATTATTCGGTTACTTTAGATTTCTAGAAGCTCTCTGTTACAATTTACCCACGAGCAAAAGGGATTGACCATGCACCGCTCCCCTCCACCCTGACCCCATAATAACTGCTCACTGTGAAGTTAAGCTAGCGCATCTCTGCTGGGCCATCTGGGGCCTTGGCTGCGGCGCCATGTTGGTGTTGCCATTTTATTATTCATCTGCTATACTTGACTCTGTGGTTTTCCATATCCAGCCCAGTATTTTCTCACACTCTCACAGAGAAGGCCTAAGGCCCTAGAAATGTTTCCAAATGCAGATGCTCAACTGGGCATGGTAGTAGGCACAGTAGAACTTTCCTCTCAGCACTCAGGAGGCTAAGGAAGGAAGATCTTAGTTGGAGGCCAGCCTGAGCTAACTAGATAGACCTTATCTCAAACAAACAAACAAACAAAAACCCAGACAAACAAACAAAAAGCAATGCTTTTTGGACAAAATAGATACTTCATTAGTTCGTTTACTTCTTAGTTGGATATTTAGCGTAAGTCTGTTTCAATCATGAGACTGTTAGACATAATCATGTTAACATAATCATGAGATGATGTTTTGTACACGGTATTAATAGTTAAGTGGGTCTGGAACAAACCAGCCACAACTTTAGAAGTACTTGTTGACTATTACATTGTAATAGCTTGTGTGGACTTCCACCTGTGTTGGCTTTTAAGACACTGCATATTTTGTCATGTGTGGCAGATTAAACAAGTCAAGCCCTTCAGATCTGTCTGCAAATGCATCCTGTGTGCAAATGAAAGCAAATGCATAAAGTTCTCTAAATGTTACTTTCATATCCAATATTCATGAGCAAGATTCCTAACTTGATCACATTTAAATCAACATTGATCTAAATACTGCATAATGAATAATGCAACAGAGAGAATGTAAACATGTCCCTGACATTAGTTTTTGGTCACTGATGCCACAGCATACCACAGCATACAATGGACTCAACAATCAACAAGTACAGTGACAAAAGGGCTAATGTCTGACCACACTAATGCAGATACCTACTTACATTTGAACTTAGGCAATATTTTTTAAAAGAAGAATGATAAAGTAAAACTGCCACAAAATTATCAACAGAAAAATAAAAAACAAAAACAAAGAAAACGTTCATATTTGGGTTGAGATTTTCCTTTAAGCCTTTACAAACTTTATTTCCATTATATTTACACTAGCATTAGATTAGTTGAGTTCTAAGCCAGAACTCTATTTCCCTGCTTTGTGATCAATGAAGGGACATTGGTGAATGTGGTAAATCATCGAGATATGGCTACGTGTGCTATAAGGCAGATCATCATTGTGAACACAGTTGATTTTCCCTTGCTTTTTCAAGTCTCAGTGCTCAGGGTCTTACAGAGCGGAATGATGTGTCTAATTGTGGAGGGAGCCTTGGACATTGGATTCCCAATGTCTTTCATGGATATTTCCCATAATTGTGTGTAGAGACTGGAGCACTCAATGCATGTGTCTGAGTGTCTAGGGGGCCACTCACAAGTGTAATGTGTGTGTGTGTGTGTGTCTGTGTGTGTGTGTGTGTGCACTGCCTATGTGCATGCATGGTCACCTTCTACTTGAGCGAGGGCAGAATCTGGATTTGAATAAAACGAGTATTACAACACCTTTGACACACTTAGCTAACTCAAGCTCACTTAGTCTCTTCCCCCAAAGAAGTTTGGGGCTCTAGACTCCTAGATTTTGCCAGAGGCCAAACTCCACCTCCATAACACTGAGTTGTATGAGATGTATTTAAATACTGAAGACGTTCTTTACATGTTATGAAATGATTGACTTTGGTCCAAGATCAAGGATCACCTTGCAGAGTTCCTTACCCTTGGCTTCTCTTCTTCCTCCTGCCCTGCCCAGCCTCACACTGCAGCATTCAAGCAGATTTCCACACATCCCTTAAACCTTTGTTTAATCATCAAGCCAGGTAGGTGCAGGTGTGGCATGACAGAGCTCTATTTGTGCTTGGAATTCTATGCAGTTCCTTCCTGGGAAAAGGCAGACATCTTTGTGAACAGGGAAGAATTAAAAGAGCTGGAAGAAATATTGGCCAGGCAACCAAGAAGGGAAAGTCATGGGCAGTGAGCATGGGACCCTGAAGACACTTCAGCTGTCTACACATCGCCATGATCTTCCAAGGTGCAGATGTTGGGTCTGTGAGGTGGGATGAGACCTGCTGAACAATGTCCCCAGCCAGCTCCCGGAAAGGCCCTCACTCCCGCATCCCACAGCCAGTGGAAGCCGCTAGAACGCTGGAGTAGTGCCAGGATTTGGAGCCATCACCCTGCCGCTCCCAGGTCCATGTTTCACGCCATACGATTTGTCTATGGAAGAAAGGCGATGGGAATGACCATAGGTTGTCAAGGCTCAGTGCCCCTGCCCGGCTCTTCTCGGGAATGACTAGCTACAATGATAAGTGTCGTTACGTGTAACATCTTCTCTGCCTGAATCACAAGAATATGTCTGAAAGCCTTGCTCCAAATGAAAACCGAGACACACGGCCATCATCAGACATGAACACCTTTGATACCTGGGTCAAATAAATACTTTCTTGTAGAAAATACTTCCTTGCATAGAAATGCATTTCTTCTCGATTTCAGCACAGCTCCGTATCTGTCTACCCAGCAGGACATCATTTTCCTCATCCTACAACCGCTGCCTTGACTTGCAGCTCCACTTTCAAAAATGGGGAATTTTAAGAGTTCTTTGAAGGAAGCCCCTCAAATACGCAAAAGCCAAGTCAGCCCCCGGATCGCTGTGTCCAGGCTTCAGTTTTATACGCATGCAGCCACGTGTTTTTCATGCTCACCACAGCCATGGTGTTGGATGGTAACCTGACGTGGCCCAGCCGTACAGCAAGCCGAGGTGCACCCCACACCCCCGAAGTCACACATTGCTTTGCTGCAACAAAAGCGTTCGCAGTTCGCGGTCCCGCTGGTCCTCCTGCCTGTATTTCTCTTCGAGTTTCTGCTTCTCCGCATCTGCACAGTAAAAGGTGCAATCTGGGCTCTTCCGGATCTGCTCGAACTGACTGAAGTCGGCCACGTACTTGCCATTTTTGGAGAGAGAAACCACGGGTACGAATTCGAAGCCCCAGTAGATTTCTTCCGGGATGTACGACGTGCGGCTCTGGCAGACGGCGCTGGTGGACTCGACGGTGGCATTGAGGAGGACCACCAGCTCGAATTCCTTCTCCTTTAGGTTTTGGGGTGTCAGGTCCCTCAGGGGGCTGCTCTCATCCAGCACGTGGTAGAAGGTCATGGGCAGGATGAGGAACGGGCTCTCGGAAGAGGAGTCCACGTGGAACTTGACGGAGGCTTGGTTGAGGAGAATGCGCTCGCCCTCCTTGGTGACGTGGGTCTGGAGGAGCTTGCCTGACAGCTGGCACTGGATCAGAAGGCTCTTCCTCATGTTGGCCACCTGGATCACCAAGCACAGCTTGCCGTTCTGCTTGGTGATGACCGCACAGTGGCTGAACTTGATGGTCTCCGCCCGCTTCTTGGGTCTGGCGATTTTGGCCAGGAAGGTGCCGGTGATGAAGATTTCAATCAGGGTGGTGATGACCAGCTGGGCCACCAACAGGAAGATGGCGTGGGGGCACTCCTCGGTGATGGAGCGGACCCCATAGCCGATGGTTGTCTGGGATTCCAGGGAGAAGAGGAAGGCCCCCGTGAGTGAGTCTACCTTCATGATGCAGGGGGTGTGGTTAGAAACGGGCTCGCTGGGCTCCAGATCCCCGTGGATGAACGCAATGGCGTAGTAGATCACCCCGAAGAGGAACCAGGTCATCACGAACGTGGCGGCGAACAGAGTGAGCTTGTACCTCCACTTCATGTCGATCACTGTGGTCCACAGGTCCTGCAGGTACAGCAAGTAGATGCCGTCCACCTTGTCGATTCTCACGTTGCTATGCCCACTCTTGGACATCACTCGGGGTCTCTGGGCCTTGAGCCCAGGGCCAGCCGGGTGCTTCATGAGAGGGGTGCTGGACATGCTCATGTGAATGGCGTCCATTGTCATGTTCTTGAGACCACCTAAGGAGAGAGCCAGGAAGGACGCGGCGTTAGTGTCATGTGTGGACAGCCAGCAGGAAAACAAGAGAGGGACGGTCCTGTGAAGCAAATCTGAATGGATAGTGGTCCCTGGGGATCTGACAGGGACTGGCCAGTTCCAGGGCCTTCTGTGGACACAAAACTGTGCAATGCACTAAGATCTTCTATACAGTGGTGCAGCATTTGCACATGAGCTAAATACATCCCTCCCTGTACCTTAGACCATCTCTCGCTGGCTTCTGTCACTTAGGACAGAGTGAACCGTTGATTGTACTATTTGGTGTAGGGACCAAAGATAAGGAAAACATCTTCATGTGTTCAGTGCAGGTGCAAGTTCTCCCCTCATGCTTTGAATCCATCACTGTTTGAATACAAAGATAGTTGGCCTGAAAATACAGAGGCCAACTACACATGGCCAGAAAGCAGAACTGTGAAGGTAGGTCTTGCTGATGTGTACCTGCAGAAGTCAGAGGGGAGAAATAAGGAGCATGGGCTGGGAAAAAACCAAACCAAACCAAAACAGTCTCTGTGATCACTGAGCTGTGTGATCTACCACAGGCTACTTAACCTCTCTGGATCTTAGCTCCTCAGTCTTTAAATTGAGAATGTCTCACTTCTCAGAGTTTCCTTGATGGCTAAGAGTTAAAATGCCTCTGCAGAGCCTTTTACACACACACACACACACACACACACACACACACACACACACACACACCTAACCATGTATACCGTTATGCAAATATCTCACAAATGCTATTCATATTTTATTTATATTCAGCTATTATAATTTCCCACTACAGAAACTTTTAAAAAATATATCTGCGACCAAGCAGCTCAGGTCCAAAGCTGACATAATTAAGACCTACCATCCACAAGACAGTTCTTAGATAGCAATGGAGGATGTTAGTATAAATCTTCGAAGTTCAATAGAATGAGTAAAGTTTTAGGACTGCCATTTGCATCATATTCTCTCTAACCATTTACTTTTTGCTCCAATCGAATGCATAATTTAGTGTCTATGACCTCTCTTCATTCCTGAGGACAGCGGGGAAAAATTCAATTATCAAACCACCCAAACCACACTGAGAGCATGGAATTAAGCTTCCTTAATGGCTTGACTGCCCCACTGGTTATTCCTAGGAAATTGCTACCAATGCCACTTCAGGTGTGACATTTAGCGCTTCCACAAACATCCTCTGTAGATGAGGGGAGAAGTCATACAAGGGAGGTTTATCTGAGAGAGCAAATGGAAAGGCCAGCAAGGAAGGACAGGCATCTAACACTGAGCAATGAAAACTTACCAAGCAATCGCACTGGGTTCTTGCTCAGCCCAGGAGGCCACAGCCAGAACAAGCTGCCTGGGACCCCCGACCCCCCACACCCAGCCTGACCCAGCGCCCGCCTGGTGATGGAGGCGGATGCCCTGCATTCCTCGCAAGAGGTGTTGGGGGTGATGATGGAGGATGCTCGCCTGGCCGGCATGGTTTTTATTTTCTCAGCTCACTGGTATTGGAAGACTTTTAAAAAAGTGAATACACAGTGATTTATGATTCACATAATCATCTTTTCTGTTTCAGGGGCATTATGTCAATAAAGCTTTGGAGCAAATCCTCTAGCCAGCTCCCTTCAAGGGAGCGACACTGAGAACCCGTTCGAGGCGTTGGGCGCGCGGGCGCGGCCACGTCACCAAGGAACTGCTCCCTGCAAGGGACTCTTCTCTTTTTTCTTGGAAAGACTTTTTTTTTTTTTAAATTTTCATCCTAAGGAAGGGTTGTGTGTTTCTCAGAAGTTCTTGGACTTCTAGAAGTTCGTCCCTGGAGGAGACGGCGGGGTGGAGCAGGGGGCAGCACTCGGCCGTGCTGCGGGGGCTGCTTCTCGGCATGGGGAGGCGGAGGGCAGCCGTAGCGAAGGGAAGACCATGCCAGGCTGGCTCCCCCAGCGCCCAGACAGGCTGTCAACGCGAGCTCCGCCAAAGACACATGGAGCTACAGTACAAGTCACCATCTGTACGTTATTTATTTTTCTAAAAAAAAAAAAAAACCAACATGCCAGGGGAAGTAGATGTGATAAACCACTGCGGTACAAACAAACCGCAGGGTTCAGGCGTGATGATACTCAAACGCCTCCCCCACCCCTCACCGTCCCCAGGTCCGTCCTCTGCAGAGTCTGGAAACCTGGGCCTCTGTTCTAAGAAGTCACCCTCTCCTTCCAGTCAGGCGTGGGACAAGCTGCCTGCTCAACTCTCTGCTGACTTCTGACTGGCCGCAGACCCCAGCTCGGGGCGAGGGTGTGGGGCCACACCAGGGTTGGGTGACACAAGTCACCCAATGACATCGACAGCTCTGCATGAGACAGCAGGTGTCCGCCAGCCCCTCCGGCCTCCTCTTCCCCGTGGCCTCAGAACCCTTTACTACCTGGTCACTCACCCGAGGGCAGGGACAGGAGTCTTCCTCAGTGCAGGGGGGGGGGGGATCACGTCCTGGCTCTGCTTCACCCACCTGGCTACCCCAGGACTCTGCTCCTGCCTGGAGGAGCGCGACGCGTGCTGCTCACAGGTGGCGTGAGCACCCTCGGCACCGGCCCCTGGCGGTTCCCTAAGGGCTAAGGCGGTGGCATTTACCTTTGGCCTGGCCATCTGGCACGGTGCCCAGAGCAGGAGAACGGCTCAGTGTGTCCAAGAATGAAACCGAAGCCACCAGCATGGCCCTCACCAAGAATCCAGCCCCTGGAGGGAGCTCACTGGCAAAAGCCTGGCGGGGGGTGGGGGGAGGGAAGGTGAACACGTCCCACAGAGGCCAGGCGGTTTCAATGAACTGAGCTGCACAGGAGGCCGGAAGGGGAAGCGCAGAGGACGTAAACAGTGAGCATCGGAAGCGAAGGGTCCAGAATAGTTCTACCGCCTGTGGAAATGCTTGGCTCCTGTTGAGTCATCGCACGGCGTGGAGAAGGCTGTGGGACCCGGCCCCTGACAGACACACGCCTGCTGCACAGGGCACACACCGAGTCCTCGCAGCCGGGCAGGGACCCCACTGGCTCCCTCCACCTGAAGAGGCTGTGGGTGCTAGATACTGGCTCATGTCAACACCCACAAAACCTCCAAGTGTCAGGTCGCCTGGTCTAAATGCAAGAGGCGCTTTGGCATGACATTCTTCTAAGATACTTCTCTGTGTGTGTAATTTATCAATTTTCTGTTACTTATCGATCTATTATCTATCCACCTCTATCATCTATAAACTTGCCTTTTTATCTATGATAAATCAAATATCTATCACCTATCTATCTATCTATCTATCTATCTATCTATCTATCTATCTATCTATCTATCTATCTATCTTCTAGCTATGTATCTATCATCTATCTATCTATGTGTTTGGAAGAATCTATCATCTATCCAGCTATTTATCTATCATCTTTCTCTATCATATATCACTTATCAGTGATTTATTGCCACACTGTCTCGATTCAAGTCCAAATATACTCCATATCTTGGGGCTCTATCATATTTTCAGGGTAATCGCTACTGCAGAGTTAACATATTCCTAGTGATAAAGGGGGAGCCGCCCCGACTCTCTGGCCGTCAGCCCAGTCCCCACTGCTATATCAAAGCCAGGAACCTGCCTGCCATCCCTCGCTTTATTCGTCTGTTTCACTGGTTTTTACATCCATTCTGTGAATTCACAGTGATCTTAGTGCACCATACTGTATTCTTCAGCAGTCTTTTTTGAAGAAGGCTTGGTTTTTGTTGATCAACACTCCAATTTTATATATCATCATGTTACTGCTTTCGATTTTTTTTTCCCCAACGAACCTACAGTCCTGATGGCTTACTGTCTAAAAGTTAAAGACGGGAAAGTTAACCTCTTCTCATTTTGTCTCTTCTAAATTCTCCAGATAAGCAGTATTCCATAGGATCCACACGCAGTTTTCTTTAGTTGCTGGAATGAATATTCAGTTCTCCAGTTTGGGTAATGTTGTTTTCCATTCTGGGTTGCGATTGTAATTCTCAGAATGGCAATATCTTCACCAAAGCTTTGAACCGGCTAAGGCAAGGTCAGTAGGACCCTGGCCTACTTTCAAGCCAGTAAATGATGCATGTGTGGAGTGGCTTAGCACCTATGCATTGGTTTTCTGGAGATAATGGAAAGAAAACACACATCTTTTAACTGGGACTAAGACTATGCACATTGCATAGGGCTCTAGTCTACTTGGAGGTTGGTGGAAGAGCTGCATGAAAGGTGTTGGAGAGGAAACAATGAGAATGGGGAAATGGAAAAGGCATTCCCTTCGTCCCCATCATATTCTGTCAAGGAGAGAGGCTGTCCTAAGAGTTGAATTGAGGATCAAGCAAACCAAACACAGCATGACGGCTGGACAGAGGAGCTCAGGATCTGCCGGGCAGGACACTGGCAAGGTCTGGGGCTTCTCATTCATCCTGTTGTCCCAGGTGGAGTGGGAGGCATTTCCAGTTGACACTGTTACGTCTACGCTGAGTCCATGGCATCGATGCTGATCTGTGGTCCCGTTCCCTCTCTTCCCCTCCAAATCCTGAAGTCAGGCTATTGCTCAGGCCTCATGACACCTGCCACCACCTGCAGGAATATGAGCTGCATGCCTGGATGTCTCCTACTGATATCCAAGGCCAGTCATAGTGCCTGAACTCAAGGCCTGGGCGCTGTCCCTGAGCTCTTTTGCTCAAGGCTAGCACTCTACCACTTTGAGCCAGAGCACCACTTCAGGTTTATGAGTGGTTAACTGGAGCTAAGAGTCTCACAGTGACTTTTCTTCCCCAGCTAGCTTTGAACTGAGATCATCAGATCTCAGCCTCCTGAGTAACTAGGATTACAGGCATGAGTCATAGTGCCCAGTGGATTATTTTTAAAAGCAGGGTTAAAATCTGATGATAACTATAATATCTATTATTTAAATTTCATATAAAGAGGTTATGGAATGTATAAATACCAGGGCTTGTCAAATGTACACTAACTAAAGGAAGATATAAGTATATTTGATGTCAAATATATATAATAAATACATATTATATATCATATTATCTATAATAATATATAATAAATAATTCTAGCTAAATTTAAGCACAGAGAAATCTGAAATTGCCACAATAATGGCTGATTTCTTTTGGGAGGGGTAGTTCTGGATTTTGAACCGAGGGCCACATTTATGCTTGCTAGGTAAGTGGCCAGTGATCTACCACTTGAACTATATCCTCTAGGATTGTCCTGTTTTCTGTTTTTTCCAGATAGGGTCTCGTCCTGTTTGCACGAACCAGCTTTGGGGTGTGATCTTCCTACCTACAGCTGGTAATGGGAGTGTGTGCCTTCAGGTCTGGCTTGTTCTTTGACATAGAATCTTGCTGACATTTTGCCTGGGGCCGACCATAAATCATGAGCCTCCAACTTCTGCCTCCCAAGTGGTTGGTTCGGATGGTGGGCATAAATCATACCATAGCAGGTTTTCAATTGCTTTTTTGCTAATTAATACCTGTTTATATCTCCCCTCCCCCAGACACACTAAATCTCAAAAATAGGGTGTTAAAGGAATGCTTTTTTTTTTAAAGGAGGAAAAATCAGTTTAAGAATGAGTATTTTCCTTCTGGTTAGCACAACCTAGAGACCTTAGAACTCTGTTGGAAGTTTCCAATTTGTCCTTCCCAGGAGCATTTCCTTCTGTGCTCTGTGGTGACATTTTCATTTACAGAAACTGATCAGGGTGGGGACGGGGAGGCCGTAGCTGCCCAGAGTGGAGTTTTTCAACCAGGTCTCAAATGACCTCATTCCTTGCGTTCTCAAAGGGGGCAGCCAGGCATGAAGGAAGGAGACGTGAATCAAACAGTAACCTGGCTGCACCAGACTAAAATGAGGATGTGCAGGATCTGACTTCCAAGCGCTGAGAAAACAGAACTTCCTGTTTGTAAGAAAAGTTCCTTTAAAAGCTTCTCATACACCGAATGGCTCTGACACATGGCTTTTCTGATGATCTCTTTTTGTCTCTAAACCTGATGTTACCAGGGTGGGATTTCACTTTAAGTAGACACAGGCTTAAATATTAAATCGATGAAAATGCTTGACAAGGATTCGTTTGGGGTTCACTGAGCTCAGAAGATTTACAAGTAATTGGAAATGAAACCAGTGGGGCTTAGCTCTCCTTCTTTGGACCCTGTGACTCTTGTCATACAAACACAGGCACCAGGACCTTTGCTTTCGGCCATGTGACAGATTTCTCCCCTGCTCTTAATCTCAGTCCATAATCTGCTTTAAAGGCTTGTCTGGCAGTTCCAACGCCTTTGCTTGACTTCACCAGTGCCAACTGGAAACACAAATGGCTTTGTCCAGCTAGACTCAGATGTGGACAGTTCCCTCAGGAGGGACTGAGGTGGCCCTAACTCTGAGAACATTGCAAGGGTAGTTCTTCGGTTATTATCTCTTGGGGGAAATTGCACTTACCTTCTGCCTACTCACTTTACCCCTCAGGCTCTGAGGACTGAGGAGGGCTAGAAGAAGGGCAGCCCTCTGGGAGCTGTGGAAATGCCCGTGGTCATCCATGAGAATCATATGAAAGATATGCAAGTCAAGATGGTATCAAGAAGTAATTTGCAAAATCACTTCCTGTCTCCCAATGCCCTGTGTCTGGAAGATCTGAGCCTGGAACCTTGTAGGTGGAACCGTGGCAGACTTTGGTTGCTGGAGTTCACTTTGTGTGGTTCCTGGTGATTCTCTGCAGCTCTGTGCTGGGTCCCGGTGTAAAAGATCCTTCCCTGTGCGTGTCCCTGGGTGGGAGTGTTTGTACTTCCTGTGTGGAGGTGACCACGTGACTTTCTCTGCCCAATCCAGGGTGACCAGCAGTGGCACACTGTACCTAAGCTGAAGCTCAGGATTCATCCTTAGGGCTGCCGAGTGCTTCCAATTCAAGAGAGTAAGAGGCAGAGATTCCTGGCACTAGGCTGCAACAGAGCCACAGCTGAGAAAGGATCCTTGTTGCCGTGAGTCACAGAGTTCTGGGGTTGTAACTGAGGCAAAACCGAGCAGAAGATTCTGGCCACCAGCAGGTCTCCTCACCTCACCCCATCTTGGATTATACATGCTTGTATCTGTATTGTACTGCATGCATTTAAAGATATTGAGACGCGTGCCTGAAGCGTACATCAAGTCCTCTAGTCTGCCTACGTAAACTCTACGTGTCAGTCAGGCTATGATCAGACACCGACCGGAGTAAGACTCCAACAGGAGGAGAGATCTGCCGGTCCCCAGCGACAACATACAAAAGTGACTGATTCTTCTCATCTTGTGACCTCCTTCCAAGTCAGTACTCAGATGCAGCAATACACGATGCCTAATTCAAGAACATTCAAGAAGTGTTCTGTCATTCTAATCTTCTTTGGGCAAGAAGGCCCGGCTTTTAGACCTATGGACTCCAAGATCATCACCATCGTAGTCACACAGGCTATCCTGGGACTCCTGCCTCCACTTCATCCATCGCTTTCCTCCCTGAGGAGACAGCTTCAAGGGATCATGCACTCTCCAAAACAATGACACATTGGGTTTTTGTTTTTTTTTTTAAATCGAATCCTTCCCTTACTGTCTGAAAAAGACCTTTTTCTAGTTTATAAACAAGGAGCGCTCATAAAGGCAATGAATAAATGAGCAAGCCAGCTCTGTCTGCCTCTCCCTGCACTCTTGTCGGCACCACATCACAACTCGCTCGGTGCATTCTCGCCTTTCTCGGTGCCCTGAGCTGAGGCGTGGCACACTGCCCACAATAACCAGCTGTGACTGCTTAATTGCCTACGGGATGGCAGGCCTTTTATAGAGCATTCTATATTAATTTAATCATCGCTTCAATTCTGAGACAGGAACAACTGCCATTCCCATATTCCAGATAAGAATCCTGTGATCTGGACAGGTGTGTCTGACGGGGTGGTCCTGCCTGTGACCTCTAACCCCCCTTCTCTTACTTCAGCCGGGTGGTGTGTGTGTGTGTGTGTGTGTGTGTGTGTGTGTGTGTGTGTGTGTGTGTGTGTGTGTGCGCGCGCAGAATCATGTAGAGGGCTGGATAAGAAGGAAAATCACCCACTATCATCCAGTGTCCAGTTCAGCAGCATCGAGGAGAACCAGGGGGCCACAGATTTAAATTCCCAGGTGGTGCTCCTGTGTGAGTCCTGAGAACACACCCTCTCTGTGACCCTCTCACTAAATGAGGCACAGAGAAGATGGAGAAAATGGACAAGGACCTGACACAGGCCGGGGTTAAAGGCACCCCTGTGGTAGCTGCCGCATGGGACTGGCAGTTTTCTCAGCAACATTCCTCAAGAAGAGAAGCTCACATATATTGTTTTGGGGCTCAAAGCAAAACCGGAAGCTGTGTCCCTGTTCCTTGGATGATGGGTCTAATCTAGAGTTGTGTCTTCCAGGTGCCGGTTGGGCCTGGAGAGCACTGCCTGGGGTGGGGGTGGGGGGGTGGAGTGGGAGTAGGGGGGGCGGGGCTTGGGTCCCAGGGCTGGGGCCTCAGGGTGCATGCTCACAAGCAGGATAGGACAAGCACAATCAAGAGATTTGTTTTTCATCCACTAGTTCTAGAAAGTTTTGCCTACTAATCCTCTGAGGGCCACGCTGACTCCCCTCACCCATTGGAGGTTCCCATTACACACCTGCACAGCACAGAGATCACCACAAGTCCGACACACCTATGTGATATATATAGCGACACTTGGCCTTAATGCAACATTCTGAATTTTTTTCTTTTTTTGGTCAGTTGTGGGTCTTGAACTCTGGGCCTGGGCGCTTTCCTTCAGCTCTTCAGCTCGAGGCTAGTGCTCTACCACTTGAGCCACAGTGCCATTTCCACAGGAAATTGTTTAAATGTTGCTTCTAGGGCTTAAACTCCCTGAGTGCTGTCTCTGAGCTTCTTTGGCTCAAGGCTGGCACTCTGCCACTGGATCCACAGCTCTACTTCCAGCTTTTTTAATTGTTTATTGTAGATAAGAGTCTCATGGACTTTCCTGTCTAGGCTGGCTGCAATACTTAGCTCTCGGCATCCTGTGTGGCTAGGATTACAGGTGTGAGCCACCAGCCTCTGGCAGCATCTGGAAGTGTTTTAAGAAGTGCTGATCTGGTCTAAAATCTACACTTCCCACCATAGGAGGAAGAGGACCTCAAAGGATGAGGTTTACTGAGCCAGTAACAGGTTTATAGCTGGAAACGGCTTCTGTGATTCTGAATCTTCTTAGTGGACACACGTTGCTTCTTTTGTTGTTGTGAGATCTTGATGCCAGAGGTCCACCTCAGTGGCTCCTAAAGACAGATTTGAGGAGTGGCCCCTCTTCTATAGCACCAGCCTGGCTTAGGAAAGCTCCTTAGAAATGCAGATTCTCAGGCCCACACATGAGGGCCTGAGACAGAATGTGTCTCCGAGAACTTGTGTGTTGAGGAGAATTTAATATCCCACAGGATTATGTGGCCGGAGTTTGCCATGGGCTCAGTGAACTAGAGGTCTTTTACCCTATCCAGCATTAGAAGAGCAATGAGGATTGCTTTAGAGATGAATCCCACATTTTACATTACATGTGAGCATCTAATGATCCAATTTACTTCTGCAATCAACCAGTTAGCCTTTTCCCTATGTTTCCATTCCATTATTATTGTTTCAAATTCCATAAGTACTGAGAAAATAGCTCTTTCCATCCCTCAATGTGGTTTGCATAGCTACACCCTTACTCCTCGATTCAGATTGGTTTTTTTTTTCATTCCATACAGCATCGACCTTTCTCAGCAAAGACAAATTTAAACACATATGAAGTTCAACAGGAGACTGATTTTTCCATTTTCCATGGCAAAAAAAAATCTGAGCACTGGAATAAGTAAGAGGTATCATTTGCTGAGCATTTTTGTAAAGACAGTTTAATTTCAGGTCCTTTATTTGGGACAGGACTGCCTAAACCAAATAAAACATTATACATCTGTCTGTTGTTACGAGTGACCAACTTCAGCTGAACATTATTACTTAATAACAGCTAACTTTCCTATAGTGTAAGAATACACAGCAGCTAAGGGAAGATGGAAATTTCCTTTGGTTTACCACCCTTAGTCTCTCCTGCTCCAACATGCGAGGAACTTGGGTAATAAGCATTTTCTCCCCTTTAATCACAGCATGGCTTGGACGTGCATTGTTATGAGATGATTGGTAAAACAGGAAAATTTATGTCTGGAGGGAAAAAAAAAACACACAGAAAACAAGACGGCTAGTGTTGTGTTAGCTCCCTCCAAAACATACTGGCCTAACCGTTCCCTTCAGGGAATACATTTCCACAACTCAGCCGGAGTCTCGCTTTCTATTCTTGTCTGGATAATTCATACCCACAGAAAAAGGTGGCTCAGCCCAGTGCCATTTGGTAAAGCAAGAGGGAATGAATGTAGAGCATTTGACTTTGTGTGGCTGTAACGTGCTGGAGCAAGTCAGAGAGAAGAGAAGGAGATGGTGTTTGCAGACAGTCCTTGCAGGGAAAATAGGTGTATTTTCTTTAGTGTATTTTCTTTCCTAAAACTTCAGAACGAGCGTAGTCAGAGCATGACAAGAAGAGAGAGAGGCAAGCAAGCAAGAATGACTGTTTTCACTAAGGAAAGATGGGCATTTTCGCCGATGCCGGTCTTCTTGGGGCTAGGGAAGTTGTGTGATAGATTTTTTCCCCTACATAAATCTCTCTCACATTGAAGCCAGCACCTTTCCTCACTCACATGAGCCTTCCCTAAGTTTACATCCCCTCTTCTCCCCGTCTCCCTCAGTGAGATGCGGGTGTGCAATCACAGGAAGCACATCAAATCCATAGGTACCAATTTCTAGCCAGCTTGATTTCCCAGTTTCATGGTATTTCTACTTTTGCTTAAAAATGGATTTAGTACTCCTACTCCACAGCACCGAGCTGGTGACTAACATACTTTCCTGGGATACATACACCTGTGGCCAGGAGTGGAATTCTCCTTGTTGATTTCCATGGTCACTTTTATCCTCATAGGAAGCTTATTCCAGGCAAAGGAAATTAGGGCTGTGGCCTGATTTGGAATCAAGCTCCTTCACAACAGGACCAGTGTCCAAAAGTTTCCCAGCCTCGTCTCACTGTCAGCCTCAATTCTGCCTACACGCCTCTGATAGAGAAACTGGATCCGGCGGCCTCCCAGGAGAGCACGGGCCACTAGAATGCTTGCACCGCGGTCAATTGGCTTTAAGGACTGGTAACATTTCTGAGCTGTTTGCTTGTCCTAACATTGAAAACATATACGCTTGTGATCACTGAGTGATAATAAGACATTTTCAGATTTCAAAATACCTTCACATTCAATCAAAATCTTAGAGCTCTGGCAGCTAGCTGATCTCCATCAGTAAACAGTACAAGCAAACATGGCAGAGGCATCTGGGCTTCATTAGCTGACGGACTTATTGGCCCAATTTGGGTGCCATTAGACCTGCCAGGTGGGATTCAGAATGTCTAGTGTCCCATTCAGTAATGCTAGATACCTAAGCTGAAAATCATTTGCCATTTCCCTGGGTGCAGAGATATATGTGTACCTCCTCTGTCTTTCTCAATGCACCACATGGAGAGTTTTAGAAAGAGAGACAGAGCAGTGCTATGTTTTTATTTGCTCAATCTGTTCCAGAATAGTTCAAAGGCCATACACACGAGGCTTTAACCCAGAGAGAGTATTTTAGGAGACCTCCTAAGAGGAGGAACACCCCGAACAAATCCAGCCACTGTGGGATGGGGAGCAACTTTTTCCTGTATGGTTCTGGGCATGTGCGTGCGGGTTGGGAAAGCTAATAAGCTACTTTCCTTTGTCTTCTTCCTCTTTCTTTTTAAGATTTTGGTTCAGGGCTTCTCATCCATTATTTTTTTTTTTACATTATCCCTTTAAAATGGACTAGTGGGATACATGGCCGACATCTTAGAATGAAGTGTTGAGATTTATTTTTTAACGTCCAGATTCCTGCAGCACCAGTTAATAATCATTGTTGCCATATCGAAAAAGCAGTGCTGGTATTTCTAGTGGTTAAATCAAACCTCTCTTGTGTAGTGGGGCGAGTGAGTAGAGATGTCCTCTGGAGAGCTCTGAGAACCAGTGTAGGGCTGGTGCTCCTGCGGGGCCACGATGTCAAACCCAGAGCCGGGCTGGTGCGGCCAGGGCTCCCCCACACGGGAAGGGAGGAGAAGGCTGAAGCTTTAGTTAAAGGTAATCAAGAAGCAACGATTCCCTTTTCACCCCATGCAATGCCAGGGCTCCTTTTACCTCCCCCAGGCTCCTTGCATATGGATCTAAACTCAGTCGTGGACTCTAACTGCAATGATTCTGAGAAGGTCACAGAAAGCAGGCTGCCCTTCCCAATCCTTCCCGTCTGACTTTCCCCAGTGACACAGCTAGGCCTCACCATACTGTCGCTTGTACAGAAATAACACGGACCATTAACCATTAGACCGCCATTAACCCCCTCTGATGAGTTCACTGCGCATTCAGTTCTACTGATCACTTTCTAAAGCATGCTTGCATGCAGCCTTGGCATTTCAGCACTGTACAATAATGTGAACAGGGACTGCAGGGCTGCTGAGCAGCCCTCTGGGGACCCATGCAACACTCTCTACGTTGAGTGGTGCTGGGACCCTCTTACCACACATGGAGAGCAAGGAGGGAATAACAGAACACAGCCGAGGTACGTTGGGAGTCCTCGGTCTGCATGGCCTCATGGAGCTGGCCTTCCTCAGAGTTGTGGAGCTGGGTTTTTATAAAACAACATGAATATACTGCTCGGTCACAGGTAACGAGATCACCACAATTGCATTGCAGCTCCTACCTGGGAAAAGAGTGCTCATCTACATCATCTACAGCTCCTCGTCTAGATAGCATGGACTCACAGCGTCCTCTCCTCCAGAAATGCACTGAGGGCTCCTGCTGCTGACAAGACAGGCCTGAATACATCCAGAGAGAAACCGGCTACCTGTGAGCCGTGTCCAGCCTGGCTGGCACTTGCTTCTGCCTGAGCAGCCAGTGCCCTTGGAATTCTGTATCTGGAAGCTCACAATTCCTTCCAGAAGCTTCTTGGTTCAGTCCCATCTTTCCTCCTCTGTACTTCAAACAAACAAAACCAGGAGATAAAATACTAATGCCACTTCAGGGGCAGTGCAGTAAGAAGATGGACACAGAACCCTGAGCTAACTGTGTGACCTTGGACAACTTTCTTGACTTTTCTGAAACTTGGTGTCTCATCTGCAGAGAAGGGATGGCAGCCTCGTTGTTATACCATGGGGGGTTGTGAGAAGCTGGAATAAAAACCAGCATGGGTACTAGGCACCAGGAGCTCATATCCCTAATCCTAGCTACTGAGGAGGCTGAGATCTGAGGATTGTTGTTTGAAGCCAGTACAGGCAGGAGAGTTTGTGAGAACCTTATCTCCATTTAATCTCCAAAAGCCAGAAATGAAGCTGTGGCTCAAGTAGTAGAGTGCTACCCCTGAGCAAAAAATAGTCTCAGGGACAGGTGCCAGGTTCAAGTATCAGGGTCAGCACAAACCAAAACAGACAGCATGGGAACTCTGCTCATACCACTTATTTTACAATAGTCACCTAGTATCATCACAGGCTTACCGTAAACAAAACCCAGAACTCACCTGATCAAGAAGAAAAGTCACTGACCACAGAGGAGGAACGGAGAGTTCCATTCTGACCCCACCACATTCTCATAAAGCCATAAAACCCTCATCTCTAGTGTTTATAAACACACCATTCAGAGCATATTGAAAGGCTGAAAAGATCTTCCCACATTTACTCCTCTGTGCCACGAATTTATTGTGCCCCTACTATGTGCTAAGTGCTATGTGGGGCGCTTGAGTCAGGCCATGGGTGGGGTCCTGCCTCTCACATGGTGTGGACGTTGGCGAGGAAGAGAGGCCTAGCAGAAACCCTCAGGCAACTGACGGAAAGATACCTGTGGGCAGAACTAGGGAGAAAGCCAAGGCCAAGGGCAGCACAGCTCCTGGGCGTGGGGCGTGTCCCGGTGTGCAGCTCTGGAAGGCTTTGCTGAGGCGTGGCCTTGAGCTGGAGAGGCAGGTGAGTGTCAGGGAGGGGTAGAGGACACCGGGCATTTTCAAAGGCTGGGGGTGGGCATGGAGCGTGGCCCCTTCCAGGAAGTGAGGAAGGCGCCTGGAGGGGGTGTGGAGGTGGGGAGGGGAGGCGCAGGGAGGAGGAGAGGACTGAGCCTCGCCTGGCCAACTGCTCTGGGCTGCTGGGGGCCCCTGGACATGAGCACTGGGCCCCAAGGAGCACAGCTGGAAGGAAGCATACCAGATGCCGAGGGTCTGTGTAGTGGGCACTGTCAGGGAGGGAGGCTGGGATTCCTGAGGTCAGTGCCTGGATGAGGAGGGGGCCAGCAGCCCCAGGGAAGTGGGGAGCTGACCCCCGGCCTACAGGCTGAGCAGGCCCCTCTGACAGGCCAGGTGGGGTGGAGGGGATGGAGTAGGGTCTCAAAGATGACGCCAGAAAATGAGGTGATCTTTTACCTTGTGGCCCTGTGGTTGGCCGGGCAGGTGGACTGAATGTCTGGATATGGTATCACAACAGAGCTCTGTCGGGGGTTTAGGCCGGGCAGTGTGGGGCCCCTGCCCGGGGGCAATAGACCTGACACTCCACCGAGAGGCTGGGCGCCGCCAACGCGGCCATCAGCACTCATCATCCGCAAGAAGACTTGAACCAGGACGGTGGCTGACTTTCCCCCACACAGGAAAGTGGGAGAGAACAGAAGACTAGAAGCACCCAGAGCAAGCCGTGCCGTCAGGCAGAAGAGAAATCATGACAGATAAGACCAACATGGAGTGGTGAGACCAAGAAACAAAAACACCAGGGCCCAACTTACAAGAAAGATCAAGTGAAGAAACAAGTCGGCAGAAATAAACAGCTTCACGCATAGCGTCAGATAGAGTCATTTGACATCATTGATCACGTGTAGTTTTTAACCATTTTCACTCTTTTGGGGAGGGAAAAAGCTACGTAGAATAACTTATAAGAAGCCAGGCACCAGTGGCTCACGCCTAGAATCCTAGATGCTCAGGAGGCTGAGATCTGAGAATTATGCTTCAGAGCTAGCCCAGACATACAAATCAGAGAGATTCATCTCCTTTAACCAGCAAAGCCTAGAGCTAAAAAACGTGTCTCAAGTGGTAGAGCACCAAAAAAGCTGTATCAGAATACAAGGCTCAGAGTTTAAGCCCCAGAACTGGCAACATAAATAAATGTATTTTAAACATGTAAATCGGTGGGATAAATACATAAGAAATAGACCAAAGCACATAGCACATAGAGCTGATCGTCAGTCGAATCCGTCTGTCTGTCTGTCTTTAGGTGATTTAAACAAAAAGCCTCCTAAAAGCAAACTGCAGTTATCTCTTCAAAGGAAAACAAAATTAGAAGGGTTTTCATCCAGACTTTCCATTTTTAGGCAGTTAATCTGAAAATTCAATTTCCCCAGCACAGATCGTTCTCAAACATTCCAGATTTTTACTGTAAATGAGAATTACTTACAGTGGTCACTGAGAAAATTTCCACACGCTGCCCCGGCCAAATCTGTGAAATCATTGACTCACATCGACCCAGGCGCCTGGTTTGCTGTGAGCTACGGAGACTGACTGTTCCACGTTCCTTTACGGCTTCCTTTCATGGGTTGAAGAGTTTGTACTTCCCCGGGGAGGAGACTGCTGACAAAGCAGATCTTTCTACCTGTCCTTGGGCAAGTCCCCGCACTCCAGATTTTCTTTTGGCCCTCTGCCTTCTGGCTAACTCCTACTCATACCTCAAGGCCCAGCTGAAATACACCTCTGCTTCCAGACAGAGCTCACCTTGCTTCTTTCTTCTGCCTTTCACATGTGATCCCCACCTCATGACAACATTTAATCTGCTGACGCAATGATTTGTTTTGGCGTTTGTCTTTCCCCTCCAAAGACAGATGGTGGGGGGGGGGGGAGGGTGATATTATGAACTCACTTTCAATCTCTAATGTGAAACACAAGGCCCTGGCCTTGGTAGAGACCCCATGTTTGCAGAAGGGCCAGGTAAGGTACAGATGCTGTTTAAGAGACACAGAGCCCTCTGGATTCACAACCCAAGCATCTCATGAAAAGGTATTATCCACCATGTTGTAGATCCCTCTGGAAGTACTTCACCGATCTGAATGATCAAACAAGAAATGATTTAGACTTCTTCATTTGATGCATAACTCAAAGAATACCCTTTAGTATCTCACTTTGAAGACCAAATTAGCTGCGTAGTGCTCAAACTGATGAAAACAATAAAAACCCTGAGCCTCCATACAGTGAATGGGACCCCGGGAATTGCTTCTGTGGGGACCTTGCTTCCGACAAGACGATGTCCTGGGATTCTACAAGTCCCTTCTGCTCTCAGTTTCCCTCCTTAGCTCAGCCATAGCTCAAGTGGGTAGAGTAACAAAATAACAGAACTGCTCCAATTTAGCTTATTCTTGGTCCTTATGAATAAATAAATAAACATATTGAATTGGTACAGAATAGAATCCATCTATTCTTATCAATCTGCCCCAAGTGGTCTTCTGCGTTGGGGAGAAGGGTGACATTTACTTGAATTCTTGCTTTAGAACAGTGCTCATCAAATGTTAACATGTGTACACACTCCCAGGGGAGCCACTGGTTCGGAAGTTCTGGGCGAGGTCTGCCAGAGGCCGCACTTCCAGCAAGGCCCACGGGTGATGGTATGGACGTAGGCCCCATGGGACACTCAGAATACCAGTCACCCCCTCCTCCACTCCCCCGTGCAGCGGGGGCCTCTCTATCTGTCCCCCCACCCCCCCGACTCATGTACAGAAGGAACCCAAGGAGCCATTCCCGTGTCTCATGTGGACGCCCTAACCATCAGTTCTCTAGATGATTCCATCAGTTGGTGGCTGCCATCTTAGCCTTGTTGTGGACCCCCGGGGAGGGGATCTTCGTTGGACCTGTGGCAGGAAGCTCACACTTACTTCATTACAAAGAAAAACCAAACAGAGAGCATCGATAAATCACCGCCCCGTGCTATGGAACAACCCTGCAGCCAATAGCTCTTTCCCAGTGATTGGTGTTCATCTGGAAACTTCCCTTCTGGGGAGCATAGCTGGAAGCCCAGAAGCTGACCACTCTGGTCCCAGAGCTCCTGTGGGGCTGGCGCTGAGGGGAGGCTGGGGAGTCAGGAGGCAGCCATGCCACCGACCACGGCTGACCCCACATGCCCTCACTACGGAACCCCTGTGCTCGGGTGAGCGAGCAGGTGGCACGTGCTCTTCATCAGAGAGGGGAGACATCTCTCTCTCTCCTGCCTTCTTTTCCCCTCCCCTTCCCTCCTCTTCTCCTTCTCTCCTTTTCCTTCCCTTCCTCTCTCTTTCTCTCTCCTTTCTCCTTCTCATTCCTCCTCTCTCCCTCCCCTCTTTCCCTCCTCCCTCTTTCTGCACATACACACATGCATATCATTGACTGTATAAAGTGAGTCTCAAAAGTGAACTCAAAGCCTCAGCACAGCTTTGAGTTCAAGGCTAGCACTTTACCACTTGAGCCACAGCTCTCCTTCTGGCTTTTTGGTGGTTAATTGGAGATCAGAATCTCACAGACCTTTCTACCCAGATTGTCCTTGAACCCTGATCCTAGATCTCATTCATCTAAGTTATTAGGTAAGAGTCACTGGCGCCCAGCAGGCCGTAAAATGAATATCAATTCACAGGCCTGCCCAACTAATCCATGTTTTATGTATCCAATTACAACTCTCAAAAAAACTTTTTTTTATTTAATTTACCCTCGCATCATTTTGAAGCCACTTGAGTGCTTGTCAATGAATGTTGAGTACTACATCCTTTGTGCTGTGGAATGGGTGCTAATGTAAAGTACTATTGTGGTTGAGTCAGACAGATACTTCCTCTGATACGTCCAGAGCCAGTTTGCTGTCTGAGAGGGTGGCACCATATTGTGTGATGGTGACGAGGAGGGTGAAAGACTGTTGGATGCACCGCTTGAAGTCATTAGGCTTCGGTTCCTTGGGTCTCTCTTCATCTATATTCGGCCACGAGGCCCACCTCTCAGCCTCAGGTACCCTCACGCCTGTTCACTCTTAGCAAATCAACCCGGGAAACAAGAACACAAAATCCTTGTCCCAAAGTGGCAGGTGTTTGGATTCTTTTCCCCCAGAAAGGCAAGCCTTGAAGAAGAACCAGTGGTATAGAGGAGACCTTCAAAGTGAACCAAACAACCCTTGATCTCCTTTCCTCATGGCCGGTCATCACTCTTCAGCCACCGGTCAGCCTACAGCAGAAGCTCAGGCAATGCACCCAGTCCACGCCTGGTTCTCGTGAGTTCCCAACACCAGTGCAGAGCATTGCCATACATGCTGGCTCCTCCTCCGCTGCCAGCCTTACCCAGAATTACTCAGGTCCCCTAGCCCACACCCACTCTTCTCCCTAGACAGGCACTCCTGCATCTACACACGTGGCATCCGAGGCCACCTCCATCCCCATGAATCCCGGACTCACGTGTCCATCTCAAGTCTCCCTTGTCACTGCTCAGCCAACAGCCAACTCCCTGTGAGTCCTGCAGGTAACTGCCCACGGACACCTGTGCGTGCACAGGTGCCCATCTCCCGGGAGGCAGCAGCCCGGGGGTGGAGGAAATGCAGTCATCTCTAATTGACCCCAGGAACCTTGAAGCTGCCACGTCCCTCCTGTTGTATCCCTGGCTCAGAACAGTGTGTATCTGCCCCCCCTGGTCCCTGCAGGACTGGTTCTGATACCCCTGTAGGTACTCAGGTGCTCAAGTCTCTTACATAACAGGTGCAGCATCTACACATAACCCAGCACTCGCCATCTCTAGCTTTGCTGTCATACGTAACACGACGCAAATGCCGTGGAAATAGTTGCCAGACTGTATGGCTTAGGGAATTATGACAGGGAAAACTTCTGTAGGTGTCTAGAACACAGGTAGCTAGCTTAGCTCTAACTACTTAGTACTGAAGAGGACACACAGTGCCCTGTGCTGCATGCCGTGGCTACACATCTCATCATCTGTACACACTCAGCAAGTGACTGATGGGTGCCAAACTCACACCCGGCTCTTTGGAATTCTCTGTCACTTTTTTCCCCCCTCTTGGACACTCTCTGCTCTTTGTTGGTTGACTCTTCAGAGGCAGCACGTGAAGGCCGAGAGCCATCGGGGCTGTTCTGGGCGATTCCCAGGCTTGAGTCATCTTCCTTCCAAAATGCTGCTGCCGCCGCTGATCCTCCAAGCCCCACTCGGTGATCCCGTGGTCCCGTTATCCATGAGCCAAAGCCTCACTCTCCCAAAGGCAAAAAGAGTGAGAGTATTTGCAAGTGAAAGATGTGAAAGCAAGCGAGCAAGCTCTGCACCAGGACAGGTCCCCACCCAGTGGACCTCCACCAAGAGGAGCCCAGTGGAGTCTTCTCACAGGGCAGGTTTTGTGGCATGGGCTCCTCCCACAAAACCTCCTCAGCTGGGAACTGACTGTTGGACGGTTTGTGCTGTAGTCACTGGCTGAGCACCCAGGGCACCCAGGGCATTATGGGAAGAAGCAGGATTTGCGTGGGAACTCACAGCATTATGGGAAGAAGCATCTCATCAGGAGTTTCCTCCCGTGCTGTGCTCTCTTCAATGACCAGGATCTGCTTTCGTGCCCCCAGACAGCCCAGGTGGCCTCATTCCTTTCTTCCTGTAGCTTCTCCTGCTGTTGCCCTAGGACTCAACGCCCCTGTGTCTGGATGTGGGAGCCCTCCACGTGAGCCCCAGTACGCTGGCTCCAGCTTTACCACAGGTTCACTGAAAAGTCCCTCCCTCTCCGTCCCTCTAGGTATGAGTGGCACACCCTCACCACAGCAGCCCAAGGTTCAAAAACCTTGTGCCTCTGCCCCCGCCCCTTCCAGAGAGCCAGCCCTCTGAGAGTGGGTACGAACTGTGCCCATCCATCCACTCCCTGACTCATGACAAGGGCTCTGGAAATGTTTTTATGCCTCACGGCTCTGGAGATGAATCAACCAATGAATCAATAAATGGATTAATAGTAATCCATAAATTTTAAAAAAAGAATGAATGTACAAGACATGACCCAGAACATGTGAGTGGTCTGTGTGTGCGGGAAGTTTTCTGAATGGCTCTTTGGAAGTGATTGATGTCGGTACATTGTTCCACCTCCGTGGGAAACGAGTGTTCACTGTGTTGAAATCCTTCGGGTTAAGAATCATGTCTTCTTATCTGCCTGACTCAGACACTCTTGGAAGCTGAGCAAATCTAGGTGCTGTGACTCACGAGTACCCTGATGAAACACAGGGAAGCTCAGAGACGGCTTCAATGTGAATGGTTCCCTTTGCCGGCAGTTACCTGAAGCATTGGAAGGTTCTACTGTAAAAGTCGTCCACATGCACCTGTGCCATCCCTTCAACTCACACCCCTCACAAACACCTGCATGAAATTAGCACGGACATGACAGCAAGCCTGCCTGACTACAGTCGTTTGTTCACCACTTGAGTGATTTCATCAACAGTAACTTCAAGAGGCCCCACCCACGGGTTCACTGGGGAATCGTGGCAAGGTCGAGGTGGAAGGAGGGGAGGCTCATGGATCTGTTGGGTAGGTGAAGTTTTTCTTCTCGGCGTTTTCTATGCTATTAAGTCTTGACTTATTTGTTTCATCTCCAGAATTGGCTTACTGAAATCAAAGGCGAAAGTACTTATTTGAATAAGCTCATGACCACCTCAGACATGAATGAAAGGACCTTTTTTCCTTAGCTTGCTATTCCAATTACCAGTTTTAACATATCTACAAACACATGAACAAAACCATTAAACTATGGCTTGTGCAGGAGAAGATGCCGGTGGTGTCATTCCTTAGAGTTGAACAAAATAAATACTGGGAAGCTGGAACATGTATCATTGGGGGGAGGGGTTAAGTTCAAAGCTGGGGCAGACAAATGGAGAGGGAGAAGGTCAGCAAAAGCAGTTATGGTGTTCCATGTATGTAACAATGCTCAATATATATAAAAATGGAGCCAGGAAAATGGAAGGGGTAGGTTGGTTTGGGAGAAGGGGAGAATGGTGAAAGGGGTGGCACTCAGAGTGACATTGTACCCACAAACTGACATGATGAATTGAATCCCCTTTGTACAACTACGTAAAGATAATTTTAAAAATTAAAATAAATAAAACAAACTGTGGGACCTATGGCTAAGGGGGAAGTTGTAAACATTTGTATGCAGTTTAGGAATATATTTAGGAATGTGTTTAGAAAAATTATGACACAGGTCTTTGAGCTTCAGTGGGAACCTGTCATCCTGATCTGAAGCCCTGAACTGTCTCCTTAGAGCTGACATTATCTTCCAACGACTCCCAACATGTCATTCAGTCATTTCTTTGATCAGAAAGGTCAGTAAGAGATGCATGGTCTGAGTCCTCAAATATACCCTCAGATAAAGTAGATGACATGTATATATTACTCTGTGTGTGTATGTGTGTGTGTGTGCGTGCGCACGCATGCATGCGCACGCACACACACGCACTGAGATTGAACTCCAGGTCTAGGCATTGTCCCTAAGCTTTTTTAGCTTGAGGCTAGCACCCTACCCCTTGAACCACAGTTCCACTTGCAGCTTTTTGATAGCTAATTAGAGATAAGAGTCTCCTGGGTTTTCTTGCCTGAGATGGTTTTGAATAGCAGTCATCAGATCTCAGCCTTTTAAGCAGCTAGGATTATAGGCAGGAACCACCAGGACTTGGCTTGAGTTTTGCTAATTTTTTTAAAAGTTTTTCATTTGCCTTTAATATACATGATTAAAAATCATTTTTCTCAAGAAAAGTTAGGATATTCTGGAATAGGGCCACCCTTTATGCCCCTGGATTTTAGAAAGTGACGGAATTCAGACTGAGAAATTACTGAGAAGGCAGGGCAGCTTGGGAGGGAGAAGGGCAGTCAGGGGAAGTTCATGTGGCTGCTGAATTTGGTTGAGTAATACATTGCCGCCCCCTCCCCATTAGTATATGGTTTCAAGGAGCCCACAATTGAAGAAGAACCGAGACTGCTCAGGTTTTACAGACAGTGAGGATGCTTGAGTCACTGTTCCCATAAGCCCACTCAACTTCTGCTAGAGACTCACTGCCTGTCAACAGATTTACCCTGTTCACATGCTTGCCCTTTTTCTTTGCCAGTACTGAGGCTTGCACAAATGGTCTGGGTGCTGTCCCTGAGCTTTTGTGCTCAAGGCTAGTGCTCTCCCACCTTAAGCCACATCTCTACCTCTGGCTTTTTGTGGTTGACTGGAGATAAAAGTCTCAAGACTTTCCTGCTGGTTGGCTTCAAGCCATGATCCTCAGATCTCAGCCTCCTGAGTAGCTAGGATTATAGGCATGAGCCACCAGTGCCTGACTTCTGCATGTCCTCTTTCACATGGAAAGATTAATATAACTTTTGCCTTCTGTTTTGGGAGGCATACTGCTATTTTCACAGAATTGGGGGCAGGGAAACAGTCAAACCACACAATGTAAGCATAGCTGATGATAACACAGGACTGACTGACCAGGAGCTTCTCTAATTAACTGAGCTGTATAATACCTACTCAGGAAATTAAAATTTTTATTCCAAAAGTTCTCCTGATTTTAAAAATTAAAGTGTTATTTTGACTGTGCTTGGTGAAAATCATACGTAATAAACCCAGTAAGGTGGGCTCAGCATCCGTGTGCCGAGTGGCCCACTCACGGGCCTGCTGGCAGGATGTGAACAGGTGGTGACTGAGTAGTGTGAGGAAGAACTCTAGGGTTTGTTTCCTGGATGGAGAAGAAGGCTCGGACGAAGCGCAGAGGGGATGGATGGCATTGTAGGAGGCAGGCTCTGAGGAGGTTTGCACCAAGGAGCCCACCCGTGAATTTGTAAGTTAGGTATAGGGATGGAGATCTGGCAACCACTGAACACAGAAGTCGAAGTTTTCCACTGAAATCCTGGAAAGCAGCAGAGAGGAGACAGAAGCTAGGGGCAGGCCTTATTGGCAGTCTGTATTGAAGGGAAGGAAAAGGATTTTCCAGGAAAGGACTAGAGAAAAGCAGCCAGAGGAGTTGGAAAGATAAGAAAAGGGGACAGGCTCCACAGACAAAAGATTTGTGAGAAGACTAGCAGGCACTGGGAGGGAAGCACTGGGAGGATGCGCCCGTGTACCTACGCTCATTCATCACCTACTATGTACAACTACTCTACACTGGGAGACACGGCAGCACAGCCAGGCCGCTTGCCCTTGTGAGGTTTATGGGAACAAAAAATAAAAGCAAAGTGACAGCTTGGCCTTGGGCATGGAGGATGGGATCTGAAGCAGAGTGACCCCGGTGAAGCCACAGAGAATCCAGTGCTTTGGTGTAGGAGATGGGACTGAAGAACAGGGGCTGCCTCCTGGGTCACACATAGGAAGCAACGAGAGACCAAGGACTCAGCCAGGAGGAAGGGCCTGTGAGGCTCGCAGCATGAGCTGGTGTTCAGCTCCACTTGCCATACTTTGGCAATGCTGAACAGCCTCAAAGCATTGGTTGGTTGAGTATGAAAGAGGCAGATCACTCCATCGGAGGATTGGAGAGATCTCCACGGTAAAAGGTTATCAGGACATGGGATTGAAACACCATGTTAGAAAACACAAACGTCTGGAAACCACAGACAGTAAATGCTGAAGGTCAAAGCATCAGCAGCTCAAAGAATCTATACAGTAATGGGGCATTACGCAGCCTACTAACTCCTCTATTTGGATGGAGAAGAGCTGTAATTTAGGATCGCTAGCTATCAATTAGTTCTGTCTTCCTCATCTGTGGAATGAGAGGTTTGGGTGAAATGAACTTAAAACTCTCCTCCAGCACCATCCACGGTGAGCCATCAAGCACTGTGGACAGACTCTGGAAGTTCACTCACCTCTTTAATATTTGCATTCAATGTGGAACTGCTAATGCTCAGAAACACAGCACCAGTGGGGCTGGGAAGGTGGCTCAGCGGTAGAGTGCTTGCCTTGCATGCATGAGGCGCTGGGTTCGATTCCTCAGCACCACATAAGCAAAAAAGAAAAAAGAAAAAAGCCAGAAGTGGTGCTGTGGCTCAAGTGGTAGAAGGCTAGCCTTGAGCTGAAGAGCTGAGGGACAGCACTCAGGCCCAGAGTTCAGGCCTCACAACCGGACCCCCCCCCAAAAAAAAAAAAAAAAAGAAACACAGCACCAGAATCCTGAGGGTCCCTCAAGAATGGGCACATAAAGTTTGGAGTTTTAGGAACCATCTTGGTTTTCAAGTAAGTTGCTCTGAGCTGGCATGAGTAGCTCACATCTGTTATCCTAGCTACTCAGCAGGCTGATATCTGAGGATGGCAGTTCAAATCCAGCCTGGGCAGAAAAGTCCTCAAGACTTATCTCCATTGAACCTACAAAAAGCTAGAAGTAGAGGTATAGCTCAAGTTGCAGAGTGCTGGCCTTTAGCAAATAAGCCAAATGAGACTGTGAAGCATTGAGCTCAAGTCCTGGTACTAACAGGTGTGTGTGCGCGCGCGCACGCGCACACACACACACACACACACACACACACACACAGATGTTGATCTTTGAACATAGAAAAAAATCTTTAAATCCTGGTGGGAGAAATTGCCTAGGATGTGGGTAATTGCAGAAGGTAATTGGAAATAAACCCTTGGAATAGACCAACTGGAAAATTATCAGAGATGATTAGGTATCTGTTAAGTTTGGAAATCTGCTTTATGACTATTGAGAGAAGATAAACTTTTCCAATGTAAGGATGATGACATGAAATAAAGCTATCCAACTCTGACTCCTTTCATAGCTGAGCTTCACTGGGAAATGGACACCTAATGGCTATGTTAAGACATATTGACAATAGCTTACTACTGAAAGGATTCTTCATCTTCAGCACAGTGAACAACGTTTTCGTTTTTTATACCTTTGTATGTGAGAGTCAGGTCACCTGTGCTCTAAAGGCTGAGACAGGAGGGTAGTGAGTTTCAGTCCATCTTGGCTGCAGAGACAGGACCCTGTCTCAAAAAACTCAATCAACCAGCCAACAAACAAACACCAAAAGCTTTGTTCTTGTAGATAAATTGAGGACACGCTGAAGTTCCATATAGAGTAGGGCATGCATGGGAATCAGCTGCTTAGGACAAAGTTACTGTTTTTTACATCTTATAAAGCAATGTACAGTCATCTTAAGAACCAGAAGTTGCATGCACAAGAGTTTTCTTCAGATCTGTAAGGCACTTGAGAAGGAAAAGGAGCAGGAAGTAGAGGAAAAGCAGGCCTGAGGTCAAATGAGTCACCCTGCTTAGCCCTTCCAGACATCCCCTTTTGTGCTTCATGGGTTTCCTGTTCCTTTTGCCTCACCCTGATAAACTGGAAAGTAGATGGGAGCCTTATCTGGACACTGGGTGCGGAGTCCCAGGTTCAGGTGAGGACCCCAGATCTCTGAGGAGTGATTAGGACTGGGCTCTGCCTGGGACATCCTGCGTCACCAGACCTGCAGGCCACAGGCCCTGAGTGGGCGGGCCTAGCAGCACTCTACCCCAGGAAGTAAAAATCAGTCCTTCTGGCGGCAGGCCCCTCTGTCCTCACCTTAGACCAGCCACCCACACTCGCCTACCAAGCAGAGCCCTTAGGCACCCAGAGCTTCTAGGAAGTATTTATATCTGTAGTTTCTTTTAAGATGTTCAATGATAAAATCTACCAAGCAGACTTACACTACTGGGAAGCAGCCACCTCTTCTTCTCCATCCTTCCTCGGTGCTAGGAGACCTTAGGAATTCTCTCTGTCTCTCTCTGTCTGTCTTACTCTCTTTCTGTCTGGACTCTCTCTCATGGAAATTATTGGATAGTGTGTCACATTTCCATGATGTTTAAAAGCTGTCATGGGCCCACAGTCTGTTGTGGGCCATGAGCTTGCTTGTGGCATCCAGTGCCTTTTCAGGCAGCCCCTGGGATGGTTGCTGATGATAAACAGATTGGAGAAGCTGGGCTGGCCATGCTGCCTGGGTTTGGGGACGTGGAGCCTGGGCGGGTTTGGAAGGATAGATAAGGAGATTCTAACAGGAAAGCAAATACTGGCTGTCCAGGAAAACTATCATGAGGTGGATACTCTTTTTGTGTCCAGCAGCAACTGTCCAGGGCCTGGCAAGGAGTAGAGAGAGGGTGAAGTGGAGGGCCAGCAGAAGACAGAGCAGACGGGCGAGACGCTGCAGCCTGGACAGCTCAGGGTGCAATGGAAGAGCCTTACAGTGATCAGTTTCTATGCAACCATACACTTCGGCTCTCAGGCGCCCACCAGGAGACTCAGGGAGCAGAGCTTACACACTGTTCCCTCTCCTCTGATTCACAGAGCCAGGTGTCTCCTCTCTGTACCAGCTTGAGAAGTGTGCAGTCAATTTCTATTGTACAAGATCGCTCCATACCTGTCTGATTTCCACTGAAGTAGGTGCTTTTCCTAGACCCACCTGGATTCCTGAACTTGGCTGACATGTCAACCTCAGAGCATTCTCCTGGTCAACTCTCTTCACCACACACAAGAGAAAGTGGCCTTTCTCATGTTTCTAGGATATTTCCTCCCATGGGAAAGAAAAAAGGTCCTCAAGAAACTATCAAAAGAAGAGTCTTCGATTGACTTTGCATTAACAACAGAAATGCTGCTTAGCACTGGTGGCTCAGGCCTGTAATCCTAGCTACTTAGGAAGATGAGATCTGGGGAATCAAGGTTCGAAGCCAACTCAGACCCATTTCTAAGGCTTCTTATCTCCAATTAACCAGTAATAAGTTGGAAATGGAGGTGTGGCTCAGGTGGTAAGAGTGCCAGCCTTGAGCAAAGTAAATCAAGTCAAACAAGAGCTAGAGACCCTGAGTTCAAGCCCTAGTATACATAAACACACACATACACACCCATATACACACCCATATACACACACACACACAGAGCAAAGCCAGTGAACTGATTCTTTTGTATCTCAGAGTTTCTTTTTTTTCAATCAGTTGGAGGGTCTTATCCTTTTTATAGATTAAAAAAGAAAACACTGCTTAAAGATTTTGTAATAGAGCCAAGCGGCAGTGGCTCATACCTTTAATCCTAGCTACTCAGGAGGCTGAGATCTGAGGATCACAGTTCAAAGCCAGCCAGGGCAGGAAAGTCTATGAGACTCTTATCTCTAGTAAACCACCAGAAAAAACCACCAGGAGTGGCACTGAGGCTCAAGTGGTAGACGTTCACCTTGAGCTGAAGAGCTGAGGGATAGTGTCAAGGCCCAGAGTTCAAGGCCCATGACTGACAAAAAAAAAAAAAAAAAGATTTTGTAATAGGACAATCCAGACTCTGGAGTTCAGGCTTTCTGTATGAAACAGGATTTTGAGATGTGAAAACTGTGCAACAGAAAATCAGGGTCTAGTAGGTGGGGAAGGTCAGACTCCTTCTTGTCATTTTGGGAATGCCTGTTCCCTATGAATTAAAAAAAAAAAAAACACAACTCAGCGTGGTTTCCCCAACACTTCCACAAAAATCTTTGCCTATGACTGCCCCATCATCCCTGGGGTGGGAATGGATGAGAGTTTTAGAGATAAGAAGCTAAGATATCAGATAACCTTCTCAGGCCACCTGGCCCATCCATGGGGGCTCCTACCCACCCCTCAGACTCCCCTTTTCTTCCTCAGCTGTGTCAAGAAAGAGCCCCAGGAGGATCATGAGGGAGCTGTGGGAAGAGGAGGCCTGGGGTGCCCAGAGCAGAGAAGTGGACGCAGCCCCTGCCTGCAGGGCGCGGTGAAACCCAGGCCCTGAGCTTGGAATGGCGCAGTGCCTTTCCCAGGGAGCTTGCACACCTAGGATCTGCACTGGGGATGTGTCTCACACCAAGGTCTGCCTGTCTTACTGGACTCTGTGTGTCCCACACCAAGGTCTGCCTGTCTTCCTGGACTCTGTGTGTCCCACACCAAGGTCTGCCTGTCTTCCTGGACTCTGTGTGTCTTATGCCCACCATTTCTTGTCAGAACTACTTCTCCTTTTCTACCTCACCTCTGTGTCCAGAGACTTGCAGGAATTCTTATCATATTTATATTCTCCCATCTAGAAGTTTCCTGAACGTGTGTTACTCACTGGATCTTCTTTATAGTTATCTGTTGCTTTGAGACAGTCTTACTTAGGTAGCCAGGGCTAGACTAGAACTCATAATCTCCTGAGTGCTGAGATTATAGGCATGTTCCATGACACTCAGCTTTTGTTTGACATTTACTTAAAATAATTAGGCTTTAATTTTTAGAAAAGTACTGTACTAGAGCTCTTTAAATTTTGTCAAAGTTTTGAATAATCACAGTACTGAAAAACCAGAAGAGATTTGAAGTAGGCAGGCCATAGCCAGACACCCCCTCCTGCCAGACATTCCCTTCTTTTCTCTTCCTGGTTATTAATATCTTTGTCAAGCTCTGTCTGTGTTCAGAAGGTTGCTGATCTTTTGGAGGAACAAACTCGAAAAGTCTTGCTTTAATCATGGCAGTAATTAGCAAATTTGGACCCAGCATTATCTTTCCTTGTTTTCTTTTTTCTTTTTTAATTAGAAACACGTTCAAGATCGGGCTTGTAGTTTATCCATTGTCTCAGAAACCTGAAGCACAGTGCTGGCACTGAGCAGGTACTCTCTTAGGTCTGGTGAGTTGCTAGAATCTTTTATCATGTCTCCAACAATTATCTCAGTTTATGTGACTAGTGGAGCACACGTGACCATCCCTCCAAGCTAAGGATGTGGTCTGAACGCAGAGAAGATGTCAATCTATTGACTCATTCACTCGCCCTCAAGGGAGGAGAGAGCATGGGTTAGCTATGCTCAGAGCAGCAGGGGAAGAATACCTCTTACCACCAACAGGCCAGGAGCAGCTGGCCTCCAGCTCCCAAGGATGCGGCCTTGCCAGCCAAGGAGATTCTCTTCATTCTTTGGCTTTATGTCTGGAGTATGAAATCACCCAGGTCCCAAGTTCTCCTCTGCAGATGTTCAGTTAGGCTGTGTCTCCTCTGCAGACAGGCTAATTCCCTGCACCTCCCATCCATGGTTGGCCATCGATCAATTTCTTCAGTACCCCTACCACCCAGGTTAGCAGCCTGGCCTTTCAGCTGCTTCTCAGATGGTCCATTCTCTCTCTGTTCCCCAGATTTTCTACCTCGTGCCTCACCTGTCCTGAGCTCCTCACATCCTCGCTTAGCAACCCCTCTTTCTTACCCTCCTGACCAGATCCCCATCATTCAGTTTGTTTGCTCCAACACCACCTCCTCAGAGATCCAGCCATGTTTTCAACATCCCCTAGGACGCGTCTAGCCCAATACCCAACTGTCCAATATCGACCTCCTGTGAGTCTCCCGACTCCAGTCACCTCTGAGCCTTTGGTTCCTGACGGTGGCATCATCGCTCTCTCTGCCTGTCTACCAACATCCATTCTAGAGCAAACCCTCAGATTCCCCCTGCCGACTGTATTTCACGTCCAAACCTCTCTTCCCCTTTTCAACCTTTACTGAGGCCGCTGGCATTGGGCCAGAGCTTCTTTCCTCTGGTTCAGCCTCTCCTATTGCCCTTCCTTGCCATCACTTGGTGGTCACGGCCCAAAGGACCCTTCACTGCCCACCAAACTGATGGGTAAACGTTCCTCCCCACCGGCCTACGCTTGAGCACCTGCCCCTGATCTATACTAAGGGGGACGGCTCTCTGAACCCAATGACGTTGCTACCAAAAGCCTCTGCCATGGTAAATGAGTCACAGAACCTCTGTACTCTGCTTCCCTTCCACAGCTGCTCATGGCAAAGCTGCTCGCGTGGGGAAAGGCAGCACCGCAGCACTCACATTGTCAGCCGTCACCCCTGCCCTGGGCCTTCCCCGCAGCAAGCTTAACCCTGGGCACATGGCAGGCTCTGCACGCCGCCCTGGGGCTGGCACGCCTGGGTGCTGTGGCTGTCTTGCTTCTGTTGCGTCTCTTTCCCAACTTGACTCCTGAAGCCACTTTGCCCTCTAAGCTTCATCTCGAATGCCCCGATACCTTTCTGAATCGTCATGCGGGGTCTGCTCTGCCTCTCTTCCACATTCCCCCAGCCTCTGTGAGGTTCACACATCCATGCAGTACCAGAGCTCTTCTCACGCTTGGAATATTTATTTCCCACTTCTCCAACCCCATTTCTAGCCACACTTCCTCCTAGCAGAAGCCTGGCATCTCCTTGAGATCAGGGATTATGTCATCTCCCTTCCTACTTCCTGAATAAATGTAAGGCCGCCCGCTTCCTGCAGATTGAGCCTTTAGCATGAGCGGAAGTGGAGATGACTTAAGGTCAGAACCTAGGTGTCCAAAATAATAAAGAGACTTGATTTTAAAACTCACTAAACTCACCTTTTTACCAACCATAAGTCTAGAAAGCTAGGCCCTTTCCTCAGATACTGAAAGCTAAGCAAAGTGCTCTAGAGAAAGATACTAAAAGCTAAGCAAAGTGCTCTATGGTTTAAAGAGCATTCCGAGGATATTGGACTAGACAAGTTAATATCCATAATTATAAAAATTCATGCTTAAATATGCAGACCCTTCTGCAGTCTTAGATTCTGAAATGCCTTTTGCTGGCATGGGCCGCTCCCAGTTGGAATAAAATACATTTGATTATAATCACAGAAAAGTGGCTCTTGTGAGTTTCAGCCCTATAATGTTTCATCTTTAAAATGGGCAAATCTAGAAAATTCTCTGCAAGTTAAAATTTGAAACACATTGAGAGTCAAATACCTTTACTGCCACAGGTATGCTAACACAGTCCGTCTCTAAACAAAGCATTTGAAGGAGACCAAAATGATACTCATTTGGTTGTCTCCTGGATTTTCCATGCTACAGATCAAATGACCCCCTTTACACCCTAGCATCGCAGCTAATTCTTCCGTTCCCTTCTTTCTGGTGCTCTCTTCCAGGATCCAAATTCCAGCCCTGGCTTCCAGGCACTACGCTGCTGGCAATGTCTGTGTCTTCTGTTTTATTTCTAGTATCTTCGTTTTCTTCTTTCCAAAATACCCTGCATGTTTCTTTTTTCTTCTTCTTCTTTTTCTTCTTCTTCTTCCTATATAAGATTGGTACAACTACTCTATTGTAGGGAACTGGACCATTTCTTATAAAAGATGTCTCTCTCCTTAATAGCCCCCCTAATAGCCAACCCATTAGTCTGCAATATTTACCAAGGGAGAAAACACCACAGTCACTGGTTTTCAGTTATATGTATTTTCAAAACACTTCAGATAAAAAATGGTCTGAGCTATGCTTGCAAGAGGAGGTGGATTGGAGAGCTTTGGGCATGGGAAGAGGTAATTATAACAAAAAGTCTGCCTTTCAGCCAGTGCACAAGGACTCAGTAAACATTGCCCTAGGGCTGCCCGGGCCTGGTGCTGGGAGGGTAAGGAAGAATCAAGTAAAATCTCCACGTCAGAGTTTGCCTCCCTGCAGAGGGAGAAGAGTAGTAAACAGGCTATTGTGAAATGCAGCTACGTGAGAAGAGGCACTGCTCCAGGAATGGGGAGCCCTCAGACGCCTCCCAAAGGAGCCCCTCACCGGAGTCAGACCTAAGCAAAACCAAAGAAGACAACTCAACACGCAGCGATGCAAAAACTGAACTGAAATAAGAGGACCCGTGGAGGAGAATGGACATGATCATTTAAAAGAATGATAAACTATAACGCATGCCTAACTAGATTCTTCTCTTTAGTTGTGGAACGAGGGTTTTAACTAAAGATCTGGAGCTTCTATGCTGGGGTGTTATCACAGAGCTATACTGTCAGCCCCTTAGATTCAATGCTAAGACTCAAATATAAAGCATATTTAAAAACTACATCAGGCTGAGCATGGTAATCCTAGATACCAGGGAGGCAGAGATTGGAAGGATCACTGTTCAAGGCCAGTGTGGGCCAAATGTTAGCAAGACTCCATCTCATTTAATAAAACAGACATGGCAGTGTGTGCCTATGTTCCCAACTACATAGGAGGTGGTAAGGAAGAGAATCACAGCTTTGGAAAAACTGGGCAAAAGCCCAAGACTGGCTGAAAAAAAGCATTTCCAGGAACTGGAGGTTCACACCTGTAATCCAAGCTACACAAGAGGCTGAGATTTGAGGGTCACAGTTCGAAACCAGCCTGAACAGTAGTAAAATTTATGAAACTCTTATCTCCAATTAAACACCCAAAGCCAGAGGTGGAGCTGTAGCTCAAATGGTAGAGCATGAGCCTTGAACATAAAAGCTCAGGGACAGCACCCAGGCCCTGAGTCCAAGTGCACCAGTATGTGCATATACACATACACCGAAATAACCAAAGCAAAAAGGACTAGGGACAAGGGTCAGATGACAAGAGTTCCAGTTCCTAACTCGCAAGCATAAGTCTCTGAATCCAAACCCCAGTCTCACCAACCAGCCAAGCCAATCACCTAAATAACAACAAAAGCCTTCCATTTGGCTTTAAAAACCCAACAAGAGTCAGCTTCTGTGGGTGCAAATATATCCAGTTGTGGTTTATATAATTACATCACACTTTTCCAAGTAGATGATTCAATCAAATGATCCCCCATGAAACTTACTTTTAGTTTCTAATTTACTTTTTACTTATATTACAAATGCGTACATATGTGTGTATATATGTTTATGCATGCACCTACATCTTTTAGGGAATAAAGTGGATGTAAAGAAGCAATTAGAGATTTTTCTTGACCTCCACCAAGGTCACGCAGATCCCAAAAGTCTAACTTGCAGTCACGGGGCACAGACATCACTAAGCCTTGATCACAGGACACATTGCCACCCCATACAGTCACAGCCAACTGAGTCATAACCAGAGCAGCGGAAGGTGCTGGGAGATGGTTCAATAGCCTGGCATAGAGGTGCAAAGTGATAGAATGGACTGGAAGTCATAGAAAGTCTGCAGAATAAGGCTTCTTGGGATGTCACATAGGCTAATGGATACTAGGGTAGCTTCAGAGATCAGCAAATGAAGAAAGGTTTCAGACTCGGAGCGCATAGCAGGAGTGACATGCAACCCTCCTTGAACTCCCTGCTCACAGCTGAAGTTGCCACAATATGGCAGAGATGCTTTGCTGTCAGACTTGATGTGTTTCAGAACCCCGTTCCTGTCTATCACTAGGTTCTAACTCCTGACTCCAGACCCTGAGCCAGGATGAACAGGACCCATGTCTGAGAGGTCTCCTGTCACTCCCACGAGACACACTCTTCTGTCTACACGGGTCAGGAACCGGAACCCTGAGTGTTTCTTGATCAGATGATCGTAGCACTTATGTTGCCAAGAATCCATTCATGTCACCTCGTATTTAACTCTTCTATTAAGGAGTCGTGGCCAGATAGCAATATCATGGCACTGACTTTTTCCAACTATCCTTCAGAGGGCATTGCTTTGACAGTTCATCTTTCACATGGATCTTAGGTTCCAATTGTAAGTTTGAAATGCACTAAACAAGGCACTGAAAAATAAAGCACCATTGTACCATACTATTGTTGGCACTGGAAGAACTTCCATGCCAACACAGTCCTTATTATTACTGCTCTAGCTAATTCTACCCTTAACTCTGTCTGTGATATGCCTCTGTGTGACAGGGTTTATTATCTCTTTATCATTTATTTCCCCCAGGCTGTGGAAAATAGAAAGCAGCCAGGCAGAATTCTCATTCCTTCCTCTGTGCAACCTGGCTGCCACCCCAAGCGGCCAGATGCAGCTAGCTCAGGTGATTGCTTCCCTCCTAGGCTTGGTATTCGGGCAGGAGAGAGAAAGCACACACGTAACCAAGTTGTAGGAGCTTTCAAAAACAAAGGATCAACTTTTCCAGCTGTTTTCTTCACACATAGGAAGAGACGTACAGGAATAACTTAGTAAGTAAGAAAGCAAAGTTTGGGGGACCTGACTTTATGTTCTTTGGCTGAGAGGATGAGGACCAAAACCCAAGATAGAAATCTGCAAATATTTGAGAGCACAAACATCGCTGTGTGGTGTGAGAACATTGTTTGGTCCGGTAGACTTAGGTTCTGCCAGCATTCTTATTAAGAAATGACTCTGTTAACTGCTAATAGAAATTGGAAACCATTTCTAGCACCCATAAAAATAAAAGAGGAAGGAAAGGGACTGCCCCCAGCCAGACACACAGAAAGTTCTTTAAAGGAGACATATATCATCGATGTTGGGTTCTAGGCTTCTCTGTGCTAAGTCCTGGGTTCCCAACTAGCAAAGTGTTCTTCAGGTTCTTTTAAGTTAAGGACTTTGCAAATGAAAAAAAAAAGTGCAATCTTCCTCTTAGTATCCACCTAATCTGCTGTAGGTTAAAAAAAAAAGCCTTAATAGTATCTTATCCTGGGGGCCTAGATATGACCTAAGGGTTCAGCTACAGTACAGGAATCTGCTCTTTACTGGCAAGTGTTGGTGAGATAAAATGCGTTCTAGATAGCACCTGGCCCAGTCTTCATATACCACTGATCATGGATACATGGGGGCACAATTATGGGATAGCTTTGCCTACCTGGCTCACGAGTTCCTTAGAGGGCAGCGACCAGCTACATACATTAATCCATCCCTCTATTCAACACACACCAGGCCATGACAGCACAGACCTGGAAGAGTCCAGCGTGCGGCTGGTGAGGCTCTGGCTGTGCCCGTGAGTACAAGCTGTCCTCAGAGGCTTGTCCTGGGCTGCATCACAGTTCCACTGCATTTTCCTCAGAGAAAGCCCCCAGATTGAAGTTTCTAAGCTCCGTAAAATCATCTGACACTGGCACTAGAGAAAACGCACAAGAATTGAACAGCCAACCAACAGCCCAATACCAGGGCAGCTCTCACTGAAGCTCTGACTCAGACTGTCTGAGCCCTCCCCACACACAAGGTGCCGTGTACCCTGAACCCCAACTCCCGAGAGAGCAGAGAGCAGCCAGGACCCTGCTGTGACTGTGACAGACCCGTGCTGCGCTTTCTCCACGGAGTCTGGACTGGAACAGTCTAGCTGGCTTTCATTTCGAGCTGCAGGGTCATGGGCCAGACACGTCTCACCCTGCTGCTCGTTCTTCCACTGTTTCTTCTTTATATCTCAGGCCCAAAGCAGTGTAGACACACCCGCTCTTCCAGCTAACTGTGTCTTCCTGGACACATGCGGGTGTTTGTGCCTCAAATCGAAGCCTTGTGTTTCTTCTTGTGTCTCTCCTACTATCACAAGCATAAGAGGGCAACTTTAATTTGTCTTTGCATTATGATGAACATACCTGAAATGGTATGCCATCGAATGTTTTGGTCTCAAAGCACACGTTAAGTTCGGGAAGTCTGTGACCGGCTAGGGTCAGAGTGGGTGAAGGTAATCATTCCTTCACTGATGGCTTGCCCATCTGAGAGGGAAAAGCAACCTGGCGTCCACACTTCTCCCAGACCTCTGACCTGTCTCTATGGGAAAAGAAAGTGCAATGTGTGCACGTCGCAGGCCCCAGGGACCTGCACACCCAGCCGCATTGCACACGAAAATCCCCTGCGGTTCTCTAGCTTAATCCAGACAGCATTTGTAGAGGTTATTTTGTCAGGTTCAACTATCTCATCTTGCCATTCCTCCAAAACATCCACGTCCTTCCTCTGTCCCACCCGTCTTCAGACTGATAGGGAAAGCTTGCTTATCTGAACTTTTAGTTATGAATTATTACTAGCTCTCTCTCTTCCTCCATTCACACTTTAAAGTTTGTGTGTTTGTTGGGGGAGGGATTCCTTCGTTCCTTGGGTTTCTGGAAGATTCAACATTCCTGGGACTGCTTGCTTCTGAGCTACTGGGCAGCCATATAGGTCCTTTGCCTATCTGCACAAACTGGCACCAGGGAGCAGCCACCTGAGCAGAGACAAAGAGCCGGGTGGGTGGGGTCACACCTGGCCCTGTCAGGGCACTGTGTCCTTGCTGTGCACAGAGCAGGACCTGGCCTTGGTTTCTTTCTGTGCTTGTGCTGATCTGGCTGCCCCTCTCCACCCCCACCCCCGCCTCCATGCCTGAGTCAGCTCTGGGGAGGAAAAGGTGCAGAGCAGACAGACAGCCTAGCTAATTACCTCTGTCTGATTTGCCTTTTGCGTCTGTTCGTTCATAAGCAACAAACACTTGGTGGAAAATGTGGAAAGCAGGCATTAATTCTTGCAGTAGCTTCCTGACTATGTGGGGGAAGGGAGTTATTTTTATGTGAAAGAAGGAAAGCATCACGTTGCGAGATGCCCAGCTGACACTAGTGTGGAGATCTTGAGACACTGCAGGGAGAAGCCACAAGCAGCCTCTCCTGCGGCACTGAAGACCAAGGAAATACCTTGCGAGTCTCTGCGCTGCAAGCCAGCATTCCCGGGGGGCAGGGCCGGTCATTCACAGCGGGGCCATCTTCACGGCTCCTTCTCTGGCCTGTGTCTAGGCTAGTTCTGAGAGTCTGGCATTGTGAAGGCCATGCCAAGTGTCTGACATTCGCTGATTAAGTCAGGAAAAGCTTGCCTCTCTCTATTTGGTGCCTAAAGCTACATAAAGGGGGGAGGGGTCCTTGTATCTAGCATATTGCTGCCATTCAAGTATATAATTACCTACACACAAACACAGGCATGCATGTGCACATACATACACACACACACACACACACACACACACACACACACCAAGAAAGAGCCACAATTCAAGATTTCCTACCCACAAAAGCAGAGCAGGGTATGTTTGGCTCTGAGGGAAAAAGCCAAAAGACCTGCTTTCTTTGGCTCTAGGCTTTCTGGAATGTGAACCCGGGGTCTTACTCTCTCTTGTCCCCCTAAATAGGAGCTGTCTGCCTGGGTTCTGTGTGTGAGCAAAGTGGGGAAATAACACTTGGTACAAAAATGACCACAACCATCGGAGGCTGGAAGGAACGGGAAGAGAGAAGGAGGACTTTTTAGAGAGATGTTTTCCTGAAGCAACCAGAAGCACAAACTCCAACCAAGTCTGTTTCTCTGAACCCCCCAACTGACAACGTCTGTCTTTTCCTGAGTTCGGTGAGGAGCACTTGCTCCGTTAGCTCCACTTCCCCCTCCTCCGTGAAAATCCACCAGGAAACCTCTGGGTTACTCCCTGCGTGGTCATTTATTATACTGCAGCAAAGGAAGGAGGGAAATTGCTAGAAAATAACCCCCCAGGAAGGTATAGCCCGAGGAGCGCCGGGAGGTGTAAGAGGTAAGTGCCTGATTGTTCGGCTGGACTCTATCTAGTAGGCAGCTTTCATAGACAGATGACATTTCAAAGTACATTAGTTTTATGTGACGCTTCTTACGTGCAGATTGGAGAGAGTTTGATTGACAGTGGGAAGGGGCTCAGCGATAGCTGATTGTGTGTGAATGTTTAAAGTCTCCCCTATCCTCCCAGCTCCCCCACCCCAATACAGAGAAAAATAACCGTGAGAGTCACTTACAGCTTTTTAGAAATCCTTGTACAGGTCAAGGGGAAATTTTACATGTGTCCAGATTTTTTTTTAAAGCAGCAAATTCAAACATTTGAGTTTTGCGGTCCAATCTTTGGTCTTTAGTTTTCTAAAGTGAAACATTGCGTTCACGGTCAGTTTTCTGTAAGTTAAAGGGGTCCTGACACCGTGTAGGCATGGTGCAGTCTTACTTCCTGAGGGAGGCTGACTGCAGACAGGCACAGAAGAGAGATAAACGGGGGTTTTGTAGGAGCGATGTGGAAATCTCACCCGGCATCACATTTATTAGCTGAGAAAAGTCTACACTCATGCGAAATTACACACAGATTATTCAAAGCATTATCCATGGCTTGTGAATCAAGTTTCTAATGTTTCCAAAGTCAGAATTGTTTACATTCCTTATACCTACCACAGAAAACTTACATAACTTTTTTGTGTTGTTGTTTCTTTTCTCTCATAAGGATAGGTAACAGATTTTAAAAATATTCTCCTGAGGTTTTGCCTTACGGCAACCTACACTGATTTCTCCACCAACAAAGGAAAATACGTGCTAGAGAATTAGCCAAAGAACATATAATCTCTAAAAGTCATTTGCAAAGTCGGTCTGACAGACACTATGATCGAAAAACACTTGCAAAGACTAGTCAAAGTAATTCTCCTCCCAATCTAGACCCCTAACACCCACAGCACTCCAGCGGACATCTGGATACTGTTTCACAGGCAAGAGGAAAGTGCTTTTCCCCCTTTCCCCCCATCATTAAGGAAAAACCCGCTTCCCACATGCAAACAGCACTTGTAAATTCCCCCAGATAAGCTTGGCGGTCTTGAATGGTTTAAGCAAGTTGTAAAAGAATCACAACTCTTTCCTTACGTTTAGAAGTCAAGTTTTTCAAAAGACAGACTATCTCCAGCATGCTGCACGGCCCCATGTGGACGCAGCGGGCACCTCTTACCTGCAGGGACCCTTGAGGACCTAGGAGTTCAGGCTCCTGGCTGGAGGCAGGAGGAAAAGATCAGCCCATGCAGGTTGTCTTGGAAAGATAGGTGCTCAGGCTGCCTCCAAATGAAGAAACTCTCTCTCGCTGTTCACTGTCAGTCAAAAACAAGTTGGAACAAGTTTGAGTAGGAATTACCTGAAGGAACTAAAGAGAGAAAGAAAGATTGGGAGAGATTGGGTGGAGGAGGGAGGGACGGACGGACGGAGGAGGGAGGGAGGAAAGGAGAGAGAGAGAGAGAGAGAGTGAGAGAGAGAGAATGAATCTGAGAAAGGAGTCCAGCGTGTGTTTAAAGGTCGTAAGGAAATCTACAGCTCAGCAGACCAGCACAGAATAGATTCCTGTGACACCCTGTGCCAACCTTGCCAGACACCTGTATGAAACAACAAAAAAAAAAGAAACCCAGCTAACACCCTTTTAAGAGAACACCAGCCAATCTCTGAAGAAACTTGGGCCCCTCTTATCAAGGCTGCAATTTTCCTTAAGTATATAAATAAATATATTATCTTTTATAACCAGCCCTCCTTTACCTCTCCTTCTCCCTTTCCTTCCCTCTGTCTGCCTCAAATAAATATGAACAAGAGGTCCTGCCTGCCAGGGAACGTAGGGCAGCCCATACGTGGATCAAATATGTCTTAGTAAAATAGCACCCAGGGGAACTCTAGGTTTAAGCCCCACCTACCTCTCATGGCTATAACCATTTTTTTCCTATTGCCTTTGTTTGCTCTCATAAAATGATCAGGTAGATAAAAGTCCAACAGTGTTCTTCTGGATTGAGTGAACTCAGGGTCGGATCAGCCCTGGGATTACATTAAGATAGAGTCTTCGGATAACTGAAGCTCAGGCCGTGGTAAGACTCTAGGCTCCAGAACCCTTGGAGAGCCTGTATTCTTATGAGAAGAGGCAGTGATGCTCTGGGGGCCTGGAGATGAGGTGGGGCGTGGCGTCTCCCTGGACCCCCGCATGTGTGTTCTTCCTAGTCCAGGCGCTTCCTGGGGTGGGGGGAGGCAATCCATAGCCTGTGCTTTCCTGGCTCACATGTGACAGAGGACCAGGGGACCTGTTCAGTCCTGAGAGGCAGGCGGGGCGTTCTGCAGATGCTTCCAACCATGAGAGGCCCCGCACCAGTCCAGAGGCAAAGCTGGAGGAGCCGGTGGCACACGCGCACGTCCCACACAGGAGCCTGGTCCGTCATTCAGTGCCCAACTTCTTATCACAGATCAGTCTCGGGCCTTCCCAGTGAGTCCCAGCCTCACCCTGCTCCTCGGTGTTCCTTACCACCCACCCCATAGCATCTGCTACATCTGTGGTGGCTACCTAGCATCATCAGAGAGAGCTGGTGCCCTGGCACACAATAAACCCTAAGGAAATACATACATATATATATGCATATTTTTCCAGGTGTATTTATTACATTGTGAGGGGAGGATGTGAACTATTACAATGGAGCTTTAAGTCTTATCTTCTTATAGCTACCGAGTATATCCAACCTGAGCCTCAATTATTTGAATACTCTTTCTTTCTCCATGTACAGAGCTCTTTCAAAGATGGTAAAGGCAAGGCTCAGACCAAAATACAGGCCTGGCTAGTTGTCACTTAAAAGCAAAGAAACGATGCCAGGTAGGATAGTTTGTTTTTCCCCCCAAAGTCACAGAACTGCAGTGGCAAATTGAAGTTCAGAGCAGCTCTTCCTTCAGTCCAGGCCTTGCTCATCCTTGTACATTTTTGTCCGATAGACTACTGAGGGCATACACATGCATGCAGAGACCCCTTGGAGCATCAAACCCAGCACTACTGGAATGATAAGCACAGTTCCCACTGGTGAGTCTGATTTCTTGCAGGACTTGTGGAGTAGGGCTCGTTTTCATTCACAACACCATCACAAAGATGATGCAAGGGAAAAAAAGATTCCAGAGTAATATGAGTGAACGAAAATAATTAAATGCTCAAAGAGTATTTTGATGGTGTTTACCTACTCCTCCTCTCCCCCTGCCCCCAGCATTTGGTAACGTATCAGCCATTAGATCTTAAGGTTGTCGATCTGACAGAATGCACCAAAGGAGGAAAGCCTTATAAAGGTGGGCCAGGAGGGTTGACAGGTGGGCTGGAAACTTCGACAATAATCATCTCCAAGGCTTCGGTCGCAGAGGACAGATTTTGTTTTGTGTTATTTGACCATTGAATAATCTGTCTGAGTATTTCTGGAAATTTCTTAGAGGTGCTGAAGAAAATAGAAAATCTTTTAATCCTCACAATTATCTTGTGTCACTCAATCTCCATCCCATGTGGTAGTAAAATATGCTTTATAGCATGGCTTTAAAGAGCAGAGCTTGGAATTTTCCATACTGGTTCACAAGAAATAATTCAGCTAATAATTTTGTAGTTGTAGATGGTGGATGAAAGCTTAAAATACAAACATGAAAGACTATTGCTTCCTTCTGTCCATCCTCCCTCCTTTTCTTCCTTCTTTTATCCTCTTCTTTTCCTCCCTCCCTTCCTTCTTGTTTCCCTCATTCCTTCACCTCTTCCCTCCTTTCTTCCTCTCCTCCTTCCTCCCTCCCACCCTCCCTGTCTTCCTTCTTTCTCTCTCTTTTCTTTTCCCAGTTAATTAAAAGTATGACTTCGATGGGCCAAATTTGAAACAAAAATATCCAATAGAATATAGAATATTGAATATTGAATAGAGCATCGAATCTGGATTTTTATCTAAAGTTCTCAGAGAACATCTGAGTACTGAAAAGAAAAATGCATAAGCACTAGCTTTCCTCAGAAGACCTATTTCCCAAGGAAAACTTTTTCAGAAGAAAATAAAATGCTGTCGTGTTTCCAATTCTCATCTTGGCATTAAAAAAAAACCTTGAAGTATGATGAGAAGAATATAGATACATTATATATTATACATAACTCATATAACATTTTATATATATATATATATATATATATATCTTGAATAGATTGTAAGTTGAGTAAGATACACAGCTATTCATGGAGGGCTACATCGATTCTTAAGGCTCCTGGGAACCACCTATGTCACCAAAGGCTTAAAGTGGCCCCTGCAGGTATGAGTAGCCTGGGCAGCCCCCCGATAGGATCGTCTCTGCCAGAGGTCTGGGGATGCCTGGACCTGCAGGAAAGGGATGGAGAGCGCGGTGCACCTATCGCAATCCTTTCCTTTCCAAAGTCCCACAGCCACAGGCAAGGGCTCTCTTGCCTCTGGTCCTTTTCGTGACATTCCTGTCCAAGGGGGCCACAGAGTTAAAATCTCTACCTGGGGTCAGAGTCCTAGAGGCAGACATTGAGTTGAGGATGCACATGAAATTTGTCCATGCAGTGTTTTTCTGGAAGGAACCCAAAGGAGGTTAAAGGAAGTCAGAGAAGGGGTAGAGCCAGGATTCACCTGCAGACCAAGGCCAGTGTTCTCTCCCTGCCTGACCCTGGAGGGAAGATTCTGAATTGAAAACACGTCATGGAAAACAAGGGAGCTGCCCTCTCCTGACCCTGCTCCTGCCAGCCCCTGGCTAAGGGATGAAGGAAGGATCGCCATTTCCCACCCACTCCCAGGATTCCCAGGAGTCATGAAGGTGGGTCAGGGCTGCAGGCTGCTGGACAGAGTGCACAGATGCATTGGGCGGGATGATTGCAGTATCCGTGAGGGGCTTAGGGAGCCGGGCACACCAGCGGCGGCACCTGCAACCGCTCACCCTGGGGTTGTTGGGGCTTTTTCCTGACTCTTGCTGCTGGTACTGTTCATATCGTAGCCTTCTTTCCCCAACTACCCTTCCCTGTACTCCTGCAGTCTCCCAACCAAACTCAAATCAGGGATCGAAGCTCTTTAAGATACATAGAATTTATTATGCAACTCAAAACCAAAGAAATCCTTTTCTGTGGCTATTATGTCAATTTGGTTTGATTAGTAAGGACATTGGATGCCTTCGCCCTGTCTTCTCTTTGCTAGCATAGAGACGGCATAGTCTTCTGCTATGGTAATTTACCACTGAGCAGAAAGATGGACGACTACTCAACCACCAGGTGATGGAATGCGTGCCATGCACAGAAGCAGCCCAAGAGGCTTCCCGAAGGGCAGCTGGGCGTCGCCGGGGTGAAGCTGGGGTTCCAGACCGGGGAATCATTGGCTTCAACCTCCACGATTGCCTAGCGGGAGACAGAGACGAGTTCTGGGTGTTCCAGGCAAAAGGACAGGAGCAGGTAATTAAAGATTAATTAGGTGATGACTCAAAATGCCCTGTGCTCTGACCTGTGAGAAGGCTTAGCAATGGAGCACTAACCTAGCCTCAGCGGAGATGGCAGCTGAGATGTTACGGATCACAAGAAACATGTCTGTGGTTACAGAGTCCCAGTTCTCCCCTTGTCCCCCGGATTCCTGTGGAAGGAGCGACTGCCTTGGCCTCTCCATTGATTCACATCATGACTCCGTTATAACACCATGATAGCACGGTTCAACTCCTCCCCCAACCCTCTTTGCAGGAAACAGTGAGGCTTTGTTAGTCTTTCTCCCTTGCTACTTTGATTAGATGGCACCCTCCTCCCCCACAAAAAAAAAAAATAGGCAAAAATAGGGCCTCTCTTAATCTCAGAGAAATTACAATTGCTGGTCTTGCCATTTTTGTAGTCTGTGTCATGTTAAAAAATGAATTCAAAGACAAAAATGCTATTGCACTATGGTCCTTTGCTGTCAGGAAGTGGGCATTTGCCAGAGCGGCTGCAACATCTGACTTTATCTGATGGGGATCGTGTTATGAAGCGTGCTGTGTCTGCGCGGAGGCTGCCCCCTTCCTCTAGGCCTCCCTGGAGTCGCTTAGTGGTCCGCAGGGTCTGCTGGCAATGTGGCTGCGGTGCAGCTGAGTTACACACCTGGCCGGCTCGCTGGCTGGACGGCATTGCTTTCACTATTGTCTGCACAACATTACACCATGGGTTCAATACAGGTATTTTGGTTCTGGTTTCCTTTCAACATGCTTTCACGAAGCGAAGTCTTGTTGTGAGGTAGTTCTCTTAAAAGATAGGTGCGGGATAATTTTGTCACTGTGAATTGCAAGATGAAATCAGCACGACATGCCTGCCACACAACCTGAGCCACGCGCCTTCCTCAGAAGCCCTGATCTGACCACAGGTTAACTCACCTCTGCACTACTGTGGCTCAACTCAGCAGCAACCAGGCAGGTGGTGAGATCTCATGTCAGGGGCCCTGAGTCTACCCAGTAAGTCAAGTTCAGTGTGCTCCATACAGCCATTGCTACAAGATTTTAAATAGGATATGATAGCCATGGTCATTATCACCTGAGTTACTTCAAGACAAAAGTGGTGACTCATGCTACGTTCTCTGTCTTGTTCATATTCTTGTGTTTGGCCCCTCGGTAGTGACAAACCACACACTGGGCTGGGGTCTGATGGTGTCAGTGGATGTCCACAGGAGTTGCTATCTTCCATCACCTGGACACACACACACACCCGACCCAGAGCTCCTCCCTGCAGGCCTTACCTCTGCCATTTCCTGCCTCTATCCTCCAAACTCAGTTCCTGGCTCAAAAAGAGTCTGTCACACGCCAGGTATATTGTTTGAGCCTTATTATTATCTTAGCATTTAGAGATCTTACCACATTGCAGCCTTCATTAACCCTGAATGCTCTCCTATGAATGTATGTAGTTTCCTACCTTGAATAACCACACAGAGAATGACATTGGTTGTGCATTCGTTTCTGCACTGGGATCCTGATTTCTATGCAGCACGCAGGCAAGAATGCCCAGAAGTCCCAGAACACATTTGAAGTATTTATTATTAGCAGGAGAATGGAGTAAACAAGTCCACTTTTTTACTTTGGAAGCTTTCCCATTGCAAAATTGCATCTATTGCCAAATATTCTAGTTATTATGGAAAAAGTGAGCAATACAAATTGGCTAAATGATGACAAGTGAAAGATCTCAGTGGAGTTGCCATAAATTCCCCAAGACTTCACACTCGAGGAGAAACAGAGCAGGCAGAGGGTGTCACAGTCCCAGCGTCTCAGCTGTGGGCCCTGCCTGCCTGCTCCTTCGCTTTCTTGGCTGAGGGTGGCTGCTAATCAACAAAAGCACATGGTAAACTAAACACTGGACTTGAAAGAAAAGATACTGTGTCATATTGGTCTTTCATCTCACTCCTAGCATCAAGTGTATGTGTGGAGACCATGAGAGAAGAACAAAGAGAATGAAGAACACCTCCTCTGCATCCTTTCTGTGTTCTTACCTTCAGGAGAGTTCATGTTAGTAAGAGTTGATGTTATTGAGACTGAAGTAAAAATTTAAAATACACACACAACAGACTTCCATGGCCAGGACTACCAAGTGAAACCAGTAGCATTTAAGGAAATAAAGTTAATAACTGAAATTAATAATAATTTAAAAATAATTTAAATTAAATAATATTTTATAATAATAATAATAAATTATAACAAATATAATAAATAATAATTTAAATTAAATAATAATTAAAAAACAAATATCTCATAGAAGGGCTTTTTTTTCTTTTCTGCTGGTCCTGGGGCTTGAACTGAGAGCTTGTGCACTGCCCTTGAGCCTCTCTGTCTTCTAGGCTAGTGCTCTACCACTTGAGCCACAGAGCCACTTCTGGCTTTTTCTGAGTAGTTTATTGGAGATTAGAGTCTCATGGACTTTTCTGCCAGAGCTGGCTTTCAATCGTGATCTCAGATCTCAACCTCATGAGTAGCTAGGATTACAAGAGTGAGAAGAGGCTGAGCCTGTGAGCCACCAACAACTGGTGTAGAGGAGCTTATTTTTTTTTTAGGTTGCTGTTGGTCATGAGCCTGGAACTCTGGGCTGGGAACTGTCCCTCAGCTCTTCAGCTCAAGGCGAGCCTCTACCACTTTGAGCCACTGCATCACTTCCAAAAGCAGGTGTTTTGTTTTGTTTTGTTTTGTTTTGGGTCCGGTCGTGGGGCCTGAACTCTGGGCCTGGGCACTGTCCCTCAGCTCTTCAGCTCAAGGCTAGCGCTCTACCACTTGAGCCACAGCGCCACTTCCGGCTTTTTTCTTTTTGCTTATGTGGTGCTGAGGAATCGAACCCAGGGCCTCATGCATGCAAGGCAAGCGCTCTACCACTGAGCCACCTTCCCAGCCCCCAAAAGCAGTTTTTAAACTGCTAATCCAACATTAAGTATGAGAAGTTTCTAGAGAATGATGAAAGAATCCTACCAGGTGTCAAAACCAAAGTCACACCACCATCAGCTTCCTTAGTGTTGATACCATTTGTTCAGACTGGAAATAGAGCAGCTAGATATTATTAATATTATTATTCAACTCTCCCACTAAGCAGCACCCCTGTGGGCTTGTTCATGCCATGTATTTGCTCTCGGTGGTGTACTGGAGGATATTCTTGGTCTCTGTTATTCATTCTGTCCTGTCGGCTTTGATCACCATTGTGGTTACCCTAACTCTCAGTGAGAGTTGAGTTTTGACTTCTTCTTCAATTTCTGGAGAATTTCTACTGATCACTGAGAACTAACTCACTTCATAGCCAGCTGCAGCATCTTCGAAGGCCTGGTGCTGTGACTTGCATTAGACAGTAAATAATTCCTACCATCCTACAGAGAATGCGCCTAGCTCCCGTGCGGTTTCTGGATTGCTCAATGACAAATCTGATCTCACTCATCTACTCTCATTTCACAGGCTAGAGACCAACAGAAAATTGATCTTAGGATATAACGCTTGCCTCCAGCTGCTGAATTGTCTTGTTGTTTCTTCCTGGCAAGGAGGAACATCTAATGGGGGAGAGGGGAAATATAGGTCTAATCTCATAATCATGAGTTCAAGTTCAAGAGCTGCTGCTGCTTCATTGTGCGATAGGCCATTTAATTGGCTTCTCTGAGATGGATTGAGTTTGGTGTTTGGTGGCAGTCAACTTAGCTGCTAGGCTTTTATGCTAGCTGGATGAAGGTGGGAAGAATTACCTGGTGCCATCCAGCTTCTGTCAGAGGGCATTGGGAGTGGAGCTCTGTGGTCCAGGAGGCTCAGACACTGCCACGGCAGGTTGTTCGTTTTCTTTTACCCAAACTCCTATCAGCCGTGTCCATGCATAAATGCCTGACCAATCACCTCAGTTCTCATGCTTGCCTCTGTGTTTGAACTGTACACGGAAGGAGTACAATTCAAGTACAATTTCAAGCCTGTGGGTCATTGCCAGTCCTTGAACAGAAACCCATGAAGCTCCTGAGCTTGCTAAAGAGCTTAGACTTGCTTTCCTGGGAGACCTCTGTTTCACCCCAGATGGCAGGCAAGGCCTGGTGATTTTCTAACTTTCTCTTCCTCTTCTTTCCTCCTCTCCTATTCCTTCCTCCTCTTCTATTCCTTCCTTCCTTGCTTCCTTGCTTCCTCCTCTTCCTCCTCCTCCTCCTCCTCCTTTATGTGGAACACTTGAGTAGCTAAATAGTTCTGATTTCTTGAATGAATAGAATTTCATAAGCTTGTTCCTAGAAAAAAATGAATTTCATTGTGCTCATTTTTCCTGGAGTGTCTGGCATTGTGGTGATGACCTGTAGGATTTGTACCGCTTAGTTAGGGATTATTTCTTCACTTTTTCAGACATGTGTATTCCCAGCAAGCAAATGTGGTTAATGAACCTAAAATACATCTGATGCTGCTCAGAGGAGCCCCTTTGGTCTTCATTTACTGGCCGAATGATTGCCCTCGCCCAACAATGAGTCAATCACCAGACTGGGCTGAGGTGCTGCTGTGTGTGGGGCGCACAGACAAGGAGAGGAGATTTGTGAGGGGTGCACAGATTAGGAGAGGACGGAACCTGCTGTTTGCATTCCTTCTGATCCGTATGCTCTTCCTAGAGAAGCAGCTGAGAACCTCCACTATGGTGGTGCGCACTCACTTTCACAGAGCCAACAGAGCTTACATTGTGAAGCAATGGCATTTGACAGTTCACTGAGTCCTCAAGATGGAATTTTAGTTAAAGAGAGCAGCCTGCGTCAGCGCAGCACTTTCTAGTGGCTTCTGGGTGTTGAATTTCTTTCTGAGAGGGCAGTAGGTAAATGGAATGGGGTGCAGTGGGGCCTGGTAGATAGTAGAAAGATTTGTTCCTTCTATACATGTGGGACCATGTGTGTGCTTATAGGAAGCATGGGTAAACAAGGTATCCGGACAAGATGAACTAAAAATGATAGCAGTAGCACAACCTTCCATCATAAGGGCAGCTTCATCAGTGGCCACGGGAGATAAGTGTGTGGGAGCAAAGATCATTTTAACTTCTGTATTAAGGCATCTATCTGTCTATCTATCCATCATCTATCTATCATCTGTTTACTATCTAATATCTATCAACCATCTATAAATCTATCATCCATCTGTCAATCTATCATCCATCCATCTCTTTATACCCACATTCATCCACCCTTATTTTCTAGTGTTATTATCTGGCTTTACCTTTCTCTTAAAGTTGTAGCTGAGGGTCACTTTCAAGATTAAATATCACCTATCAGAAGGGCTCAGCTCAAGTTGAGTTCTCACACATGTATTGATTCTACTGTGAACAGCAAGTCAGATGTTAAGTGTATAGAGTGGATCTGATATTACTAGTTCCATACATAAACAGAAAATACACATCACACACATCTGTATATAGAGCTCCCCTCCATACACATAAACTAGACTGACAGCCAGACTACAGTGTTATGGTGGTTAATTAGGACAACACAAAATGTAATTTACTTTATAAACACTCTGTTGCAATTTTTCTTGATTTTTAAAAATATTTTCTCTTTCTTACTTCTTTATTAAAATTAAGCATTGGAGACATTGATAAGCTGCATATTTATCTTAACTGAGACTTTTTAAAAATTGTCCCTCCAGCTTATATAGCTCATTTCTTGAGCCTAGCAGCAAGCAAAAAATACAACATTGCCTTCCATGAGCTGCAAGGAACTCAAAAGAAGTCAAAGGTGGCCTGCATTCCTCAAACAGATTCTTGATAAAGTTAATTTTCACTATATGGCCACAGTCACCAATGCTCCTAGATCTGGTGGATCGCAGCCATATCAAAAACCCTAGTGAGTTAACACTGCATGGAACTTAAGACTCTGGGTCCCCCGTCCACACTGTGATGGGAACACAATTCACTGATGTCCCCATTGTAACTACCATTGCTGAAGGATTCCTGGGAGGGAACAATTTGACTTAAGTGTTTCATGCATCATCTGGTTTCATTATTAAATTATTCATGTATTCTATTAGATCATTTTAACAGATCAAGGTTTGTAACCTAGATAGTACTCTTTTCACTTTATAGACAAGATAATTATGTATTACATTAAGTCGCATTGCTCAAGGTTCAACAGTCAGTGAGATGAGGAGCAGAGATTCAAATCTTGATCATCCTTCACAGTTGACATAAGGAATCCCTACTGTGTACAGCACCCATGCACACACACATCCTCATGGTCAGCTGCTCCTGGGACTGCAAATACCATGGGAAAAATTGGAATGACAAACAAGAAACACACACCCTAGGAAGTTTCCTCTTTGATTTCCTTTTTCGTCCCTCTTGATATTCATGAGATCATGTATGAGGTGATTTCATAGCTTAGTGTCAGGTAAAGCCTTCTGAGGAACTTTGTGGGCGAGGAGGTATAAGAGTAGGGATATGGGGAAGGAAGCTGAGGACTTAATTTCTTTCTAGGAGTCTTTTCTGCATCGTGATAGAGCATTTCAGCAGTGATCAGCAACCCCAACTATACATTAGACTCACTGGGAGATTCTTTTTTGTAATCATCAACTCAAAAGATGTAATAATTGAGTAAAAATACAATTAATAATGAAAACTTGCATTGGTCCTATGTAGGGGCTGGACATGAATTTCCTTTTAAGATCCTGAGATGGCTTATTCAAAGCCAGGCTTTAGAATGAGGACGGTAGGTTCTGGAGAGAGCTTTGGGCAGAGAACCAGGATGAGGTGAAGTTGGATTCGAATACGGGTGTCTGACGCCCGCGCCTCCTCTCAGACTTCCTGAGGTCCACGGCTCCTGTGGTGGCCTGTCCTGAGAGACCTCCCAGGGCTCTGGAGCTGGGTGTGCCTGTTCCCTGCGCGTCACAGCTGAGTCAGCCCCCCGTAAAGAGCATCTTAGACCAAAAATGCCCCTGCGGCCACCCACCTCAGGATGTGTGCAAATCCTTTATCTGCCTCCAACCCACAGCCCAGTCACTTAGAGTTCCCCTCATTAGGGAAGAAAAAAGATTATTCTTAGTCCAGAGGACCTCCTGGTAGCATCTGTCCAACAAAATAAGCTCACAACAAGTCTGTCCAGCCCGGTCTCATTAGTAGTCCTTGCTCCTGCCCCAGGGGCCTTTTTTTAGGGCTCAGAGGAAGATGAGTCCTTATTTACTCCTGAGAACTAGGATAGAACCAGAGATACTGATCTTTTTGAAATTGCTAGGATTGGTTTATACCTGGGGGAGGGGGTGGGAGCAGTTGGAGACTAGGGTCTAGAGACACACAGGCAAGAGGCAAGGCAGTATGGGTGTGAAAATGAAAGCTTCGTCCTTGTGGAAGATGGTTTGGTAATAATCAGTGGAGGAAAGGCACTTTGTCTCCCATCCTTAGGTCCTGTGAAGCTTGGGGTTTCCTGCCAAGCCTGGAATGTGGACTCCCGCTCTCTCGATCATTTTGGAGTCTCAGTCAGGGAACCAAAGTCCACCCTTTGTCCCAACTTGTATGCAAGGGTCACTTGCTCTGAGGCCCGGGTTAGTGAAGGAGGTACAATCTGGTTTCCATTACGCATTGATCCCTCCTCAAAACACATCTAATCTGGTTCCGTTCTTCCTTGCTTTTCCAGAATCTCGCGGGTGGGAAACCAGTTTAGCCACAAAGAGCTTAGTGGAAGCTTTGTCTGGGCTTAGTTTGAGTAAACAAGATGGTCACCAAGATGAGGTACTATTTTTTTAAAGGAAAAGGCAGGAGGAAACAAAAAAGGAAGAAAGAAAACAGCGCCTTGGGGCATTCTGGAGTCAGGGTTTATCAAATCTAGAGCTGAAGGAAAATTACTTAACAAGTCTCTATGCGAGGAACCCACTGTCCATTCTTAGGAAATGGCTATTTTATGATGCTAATCCAGTAGCGTGGCCATCAAACTAGGTCAAGTGCAGCCTTTTGCCCCCACACTCACTCATTCTCATAGTTTTATTACAAAATAGCCTTGATTACCTTTAACTAGTTGTACAAAGGAGTTTCTATTCAACAAAGTAGTTTAGGAATACAATGCATCTCTATCAGTGTCACCCCTAAAATCACTCTCGCCCATCCCTCTCCTACCCACTCCCTACCCAACCCCTTCCAGCACTCTTCCTCATTTTCTAGAATGTACATTGAATTTTCTTTTTACTGCCTTCTCCCCTGCCCCTTTTTCTTCTGGTTACCTTCCTGCTAAAATGGCCAATCCCTATGGTTATGGCAGAGAATATATTGTTTCAAAGCAGAAAATATTTGCTATCTGGCCTTTTACAGATTAAAAAAAAATGTTTGCCAACTCTTGGTCTAGTAGATCAAAGAGTATCACATATACTCCTTGGAACAGCCCTCCCAATGAAGTGACTTTGTCCAGGTAGAAAGGCAAGAGACTGGGTTCCTACAAGTTATTTCTTCCAGTTCACCGCACCATTCAGAAATGATCCTCATGATAACAATTTTGCTTACTTATTATCCGTGAAGCTTTAATTAAACGTCTATTATGGGCTGGCACTCTTTCCCGTGTTTATGAAAATGGCAGTAAACAGAGAAGACCGTTGGCCAAGTAGAGTTGACTTAAATGTACAGTTTGCCTGACAAGGGTAAGTGCTGAGTAAAAGTAGAGCAGAAGGCAATGGAGCTAGCTGGAGAGGTGCTGCCTTTGAGACAGCCATCGGACATTTGTGCGAATGGAGGAGTAAGCCAAGCAGACACAGAGGAAGCCTTCGGTGGGTAAATCTCTCTCTTCAAACTCTTTGCCCATAGGTGCTTGGTTGGTGTGGTGTTCAAGGGTGGAGTACATGTGTGTCTGGAGGGAGGGCTAGGGGTTGGGGTATGGGGAGAGAAGGTCAGGACATACTCTGCTCCCTGTGAAATTCTGGTTCATAGGTAATGTCAGATCATTGTCAGCCTGGCTAAATCAGTACCTCAGAAGCAGCCATGAGGAAGGTATGCATTTAGGACTAACCACAAATGGCTTTGAGAAGCACATGGCTCGTATCTCTACTTCTTTGATTGCTTTTCTGTGTGGGTCATATCTAGGAAAGAAAATGTTAACTTTTCCATTGAAGCCTTATGATAGGATCATATGAAGCCAAAATGACCAGGGAGCACATGGGCTAGGGATGACAGAGACTTGGGATGGCACACAAAATCCACAGGGTGATGGCGCCTTGAGATAGTCTGGTCTAGAGAAAAGAAAGCTCCAAATCACACACCAAGTCTGGATGCCACATAAACAAAGAGATGTAAGACAGCGAGTCAATCTTGAAAATATTTGCACTGAAAAGCAGTCTAACTTTCAGGGCATGGAAAGCCCGCATCGCCCCAACAGTCCGTCGCTGCCCGGATTTCTCTGGGCAGTTCTTTAACACTTCATTTAAGACTAGCAAATTGGCTGTGGTGAGCAGAGGATGCACGTTGATTTACATAGATGGAAGTTCCTCTCCACATTTATCAACAGACTGGAAGGCAGGGACTGGGGGCCACTCTGTCTACCTGGATTTTGAGCTCCAATATCCCAGCCTTCGCTGAGACATTTGTAATACACACACACACACACACACACACACACACACACACGTACACATACACACGTACACATACACATGCATGTACATACACACATACGTGCATGCACGAACACACACGCACACGCACACACACACACGGGAAGGTGACTGGGTACTCTGCACTTGGGCAAACTGCAAACCTGAACATTCTCAGCAAGAAAAACATGTCTTACCAAAGCTCAAACCAGACACTTGGCACTCGCTCTCTGTGAGGCAGGGCTCCCTGACTGGCAGGAAAACCACAGTAAAGAACTGATTATGCTGCTAGAACACATTCCAGGGGCCGTCCAAGGCTATTTTTATTTTACAATAAGGTACAATATGTTCCATGATGTTCTCTCTCCTGGGCACTTGAAAAAAAATTGTATCTGCATACCCATAAATTCTGGTAAATCACAGAGAATCTGTCAACCATTGAAATCAATGCCCCTTATTTGGGCAGGTTCATTAAACTCAATAGCAATAGTAATACACATGTGTGATTTTTACTACACGCAGAAAGCTTACAGCTGGTACCACCTGTTGTCTATGGAACTCATTTACAGAAGAAGCTATTTCTAGAAGCTGGAAGTTTATAGATCAAACACCCAAGTATAATGTTCAGCAGCAAAATTAATTTCTTAAAATTTTTAAAAATATTTTTGAGGAGAAGTCAACTTGGAAAGCAATGTGTGAGCAAGTGTTATTTACTCAAAAACAAAAAGAAGTATAAGACCATGTAATAGAGCATCTCAAGAAGTTTACCCATAAGAAAAGGAACATCTCTGTTTTAAGTTAGACTCCATAAAAATTAGAATTGTTTTGGAAGCGGGAATGGCTTTCCTGTAGCATAAGGGATATCCAGCAACACAGATGCAGTTGGAGAACAACTTTCCATCCACCTCAGAAAGGAAAACAGACAAGGAGTGTAGAATTACACCGCAGCCCAGACCACGCATGAAAACTGGAGTTCAAGACAAACTTCCTTGCTAATGTCTAACCTGTTGCCACAACCACTTTTGCTTTTCCAGGGTTCCTAGATACTTTTTAACCATTTCCAACCCCGCAGGGGACATCCAAGTGCAGAGGTTAGACCCTGGGCGGGAGGGGAGCCGGCTTGAGGCACTCTGCACATTCCTCCTTGTTTGGCTCCTCTGTGGACTTTGAGTCCTCTGCAGGTCAAAAGAGGATGAGCCATCTGAAATGCCACCGGGAAGTGGACATTCTTGGTGCCTAGTTCAAAAATTGGGTAAAGGCAGGGGTAAGGAAACTGTGATAAAAGCCTAGGGCGCTCAGAGAAACAAAGCAGAGAGAGAGGAAGGCACAAGCGGGGCCAGGCGACGCGGCTCACGCCTGTCATCCTAGCTACTCAGCAGGGTGAGATCTGAGGATCGCGGTTCAAAGCCAGCCTGGGCAGGAAAGTCCGAGAGACTCTTATCTCCAACAAACCACTCAGAAAACGGGAAGTGGCGCTGTGGCTCAAGTGGTAGAGTGCTCGCCTTGAACTGAAGAGCTGAGGGACAGTGCCCAGGCCCAGAGTTCAAGCCATGACCAACAAAAAAAAAAAGAGAGAAAGAAAGGAAGGACAAGTGGAATGTACGACCAGGAGAAAGAAGGAGCACATCCTCACTCACAAACTAGAAGCTCTTGAAGAGACTGCAGTCTTAAGAATTCTCATTTATGCAAATTTACACCTCATAAGAAATCATAAATAACCCAAGATTCTTGTCCCAATTTTTTTTTTCAATGTCAACATTGCTGACAAGATCAGGACACAAGCCAAGCATCTGCATCAAATGATAAATTCACAGCAGACAAGTCCTTTTTCCACTGCTGGGCGGTCACACACACACACACACACACACACACACACACACACACACACACACACAGCCCAGACAAGGCTCCAGACTTCCTTTACCAGGATAGCTGGAGTAGTAGCCTATGCCCTTTGAAACCCACATTTTAAAATTTTAAGATAAGGGTAGTGGCTTAACTTTTCTCACACTGTCGGCTTGTTCACTAGCCTTCGGATACATCTCATTTCTATGTGATGCCTTGTCCATTTTTTAATGATTATTTTTATTTAGCTTTTATAGAGTACTAAGAATGTGGTGGAAGTCAGTACCTTTTCTATCTTTCCAGCTTTAATGGAAAGAATTTTTAAAGCTCTTAGAAGGAATGGGGGAGGGGAGTTAAAGTACCCCAGAAGAGATTTTTCAGATTTGGTAAGCTCCACTTCTCTACTGTGGAATCCTTCAATGGGTAGTACGTAAAGAGACAAGATTTCTTGGAATCTGAGTTCTTGATTCTTTCCAGCTTGGTAGCTCTGTGATTCCAGGTCGATCAGATAACCACTTAATGAGAGCTAAAAGCTGGGAAAGTTCAGATAAGAGGGATTTCTGATTGAATCCTCTGAGATAAGCGTGAATTTGACTCCAGAAATATCCAGCGTACTATCAGCGGAGAACTAAGGTAGGTACTGTACCAGTGGCTCAGCCTGTAGTCCTGGCTATTCAGGAGGCTGAGATCTGAGGATCACAGTGTGAAGCCAGCCTGGGCAGAGAAGTCCATGAGACTCTCATCTCTAATTAACCACCTAAAACCTGAAGTTGAGCCATGGCTCAAGTGGTAAAACACTTGCTAGCCTTGAGCGAAAAAGCTTAGCAAGAGCATGAGGCCCTGAGTTCAAGCCCCAGTGTCGGTACAAAGATAAAATAATAAAAGCAAAGCAAAGCTCACAACAGCCCATAGGGCTGCTTCCCCATGGAGGGGTCGTGTTTCCCCCAAGAAGAACAGGCCAATAGCAGCTCCAAAGGCCCAAAGGGACAATGCTATTCTCCATGCAGAAGCAGCAGCAGCCTACACAGTTACTGCTTGCTGTATTTGCACACCTGTCAGTGAGATCTTACAGCCCCTCTAGAGTGACTTGGTTCAATGTCAGGATCATTAGTGATAGGAGGAAGGACGACAGAGTGGCACTGAGCAAGGTGCATTGCACTCAAAACTGACGTGAATTCAAACCCTGAGTACAACTACTTAAAGACAATACAAATAAAAGGAAAACAAACCAATTAATTTAATAAAGAAAGAAATGATTTCAGAGCAAGGTAAGAGGGATATAGAGGATCAGAAGAGACATTTTTTCCCCTATAAGCATGCTTTTCCACACCAAGCCCTTGGCTGTCCTGTGTTGGAAAACTTTTATCGAATTATTCTGACTTTTGTCTCCCTTATGTCCTTTCCACGGAGGAAAATTCTTCCCCTTATGAATAATCTTCCGGATGCCATTCCTCCTAGGGCTTAACACATTACAGCCCCAGCCTGGAAGCCAGGATTTGGCTGCTTCCATGGTTTTATTTAATTGTGTGTTTGCTTTGCTTTGCTTTGCAATTAACATAAGGCAGCACATTATGATTTCAGGCCTTAGAATGTCTGTATTAACCAGCGTGTACACGTCTGTATTTACACGCGTGTAGTGATGAGTGAGCGCGGGCTCCGTGTCCTGTTGTGGCCTGAGGTGGGTCCTCGCTCCCTTCTCAGTTTCCCATTGCTCCCGGTGCTTCACCAGAGGTTTGCTCAGCCTGGTTAGCGACGAAAATAAGTGAAGTATTTGAGCACCATTGGCTTGAATGGAAAGCCAAGACCCTTTTCATTCCCAATTGAAGAGCCCAAGAGGGACAGGATGTTGGGTTTTGGTTTGTCTTTTTTTAATCTGCTGCTACTTGGTTCACCGCCATCCTCAATTCTTGTACTACCATCTTCCAATGGGACAACGCCCAGTCATCCAGGCGGTACTAGCTGAAGAATCTTACGCAGCTCTGTAAAAGTCTGTATCAGCCACTTTTTGGTTGCTGTAACAAAACACAGCAGGGGGGGGAATAAAGGTGGAAAGACCTGTTTTGGCTCAGATGTTTCTGAGTGATGAACAATATTTTGGAAGCAAATACGGTGGTGGGAGAGGCTGGGAAGCAGAGAGATAGAGACAGCACTAGAGAGACAGAAAGATGCAGTGACAGACAGAGACAAATAGATACAGTGATGGAGATGGAGGGACAGACACAGAGGGTGACAGACAGACAGACTGAGAGAGAGATGGAGACAGAGAAACAGAGCCTGAAGACAAAGCACACTCCACAAAGGCAGGCTCCACAATCCTACCTCCTAAAATTCCCACCAGCTCCCAACAGTGTCACCGGCTATAAACCAAACTTCAACACACGAACTTCTGACGAACGTTTCTCCTCCTTGGCTCCCAGTCTGGAAAGCGAATACGAAAGCCCAGGACTCCCTGCTTTGAAGTTTTAACCACACAGCCCCTGCCCTCACCCCAAGGTAGTCTCTTTCCCTTGATCTCTCAAGCTATGTTGGGGTCATCTTAGAGCTTGGCTTGCTCTTCCAATGAAGCCGCATCGTGTAAGTAATAAACCTTTGCCAACTTTCTGGATGCCCTCGGGATGCCATCAGCCACACTATCCCGATCGTATTGGATTGAAGGGTTTAGGGGTTCATCTGCTTCTGGAATATCTCAGGCCTAGGAGGGCTGTTCTTTGTGGGTTTGTGATGAGGCAGAACAAAAGAGCAGCAGGGTAAGGATTCTTCTTACTTTGTGGAAGCTAGAGGAGAAAAGAGAGAGAGAGAGAAAGAGAAAGAGTGTGTGTGAATGTGTGTGTGTGTGTGTGTGTGTGTGTGTGTGTGTGTGTGGAGAGACAGAGAGAGAGAGCTCAGATTGCTGGGTTCAAATGTTCTTTCTGCCTATTGTCCTTGCTCCAAATCCATTGGTGATAATGGATCCATCAACTTCACCTAACAAGCAAGCAACACCCTGGTGCTAAGAAAGAGAAAGGAGAAAGAAAAGAGGAACTAAGATCCCAGTAACCTTGTGAGCTACCTTCCCAGCCCCAGATAGCCTGTTTGTGGATTTCTCAAAGCCAGAAAAATCAAGCTCATTTTCTTCAGCCCCTGGTAGCTGAAGATAGTTTCAAACGTAAAAGTTTATGATAGAATCATTTTATGATGTTACAGATAGAAATCAGTATCCCCCCCCACAATATAAACAGATAAAACAAGCACAGTGCTCAAAACAGAGCTGTTCTCAATGGAGGGCCCAGTAGTAAAAAGGGCAATTAAAGACATTTTCTGGGTTCATCTTGCTTGAGGGTGAGCAGAATTAAATACACTGACAAAGCACACCTGCCTTCAGAGCTCAGAAACATTCTAAAAACCACTATAACATCTACTCTCACAATAGTGAAATGTTGAGAGAATCCAATCAGGAAGAGTAAAGCCTGTTTGCCTCGTAGTTTTGGAGTTTCCAGTCCAAGCTCTGGCAGACCCATGGCCTTGGGTCTTGGTGGATGTGCTGGTTGGCTAGAAGCGAAGGGCCCAGGCACAGAAGGGCACTGGTTGATTACTGCGCACCCCTCAACAGTCCATGTCTTTAAATAAAGGTTTGGCGCTGGGGCAGCACTCACTCAGGTGGTAAACGCCTTTGGGGGGTGGAGCCCTTGGAAGGTGCTTGGGTGATTGGAGGCAAGCCCTTGAAGTGTGAGTGGAGCCTGGATCTCATCCTCTTTCTCTTTTTACTTCCTGGTTAGTCAAACACTGGTTTTGCTCTGGTGCGTGTTCCCTCCAGGAAGTGCTGTGTGGGTGCACTGACCTAGCAACACATCTAACCTGTCTGACAGGTATTGCCTCTACCTGGAGGTCTTACCCATGAGTCACAAACACCTCTGCAGCCAGCCCTGCACTCGCTCACGCTCTTAGACTTGCCCTGCGTAAGATGCCACGCGGACCAAGTCTGTAAAAAGCATTTGCTCATTAGTTAGCCTCTCCCATATTTGCCCGTATTTATGCATAAGCAAGTGTTTCTTGAAATGTTTGTCTACACATCAAGTACACACCAGTGGCGGCATTGAAGCTGATTCTTGCTAGCCACAGGTAACCCAACACTGAAGTTGCCCTCCTGACCCGTCCCAGGAGGGTTGCCCATTGTGAAACTGTCGTCAATGACTTCGGACCCAGTCTTTAAACAGATCACAAAGTCATGAAGTCACTTGATTACTGTTGTTAAGAAAGAAAACGTTTCTTTTGGATGCTGCTCTTTGATCTGCTAGGAGCTCCGTGGCTATGGCTATAGCAACACATTTTTGGGGGGATATCCTACCACGTAGATTTTATTGTTGTTCAAAACATGTCCTGAGTTTATAACAAATATAAATGTGTTATATTTATCAATAGCAACAGAAAGGAGGCAGGAAGGAGCTAAGTTATACTGGAATAAGGAGATGGTACCTAATGATAACTCGAATGCACGCAGATAAATAAGGTGAGTATAACAGGTTCTGTAAGTACATATTTTCTCTCTGTCCTTTTTAGAAAGACAATATAAATACACAAATTAGCAACTCTTGTGTTTTATACCAAATTTGGAGATAGATAGATAGATAGATAGCACAGAAAAGGGAAGATGAACATACAGAGCTACATAGGCATGATGTTTATTTCTACTTCACTGGTGCTGAGTTTAAATCTAAAGCCAATTATGACAAATTAAGATATAGTGTGCAAGTCTTACACAACTCAGAATTAAAAATCATTAAAAGCATTAATATATTACATTAAAAATAGTACAAGGGCTGGGAAGGTAGCTCAGCGGTAGAGTGCATGCCTTGCAAGCATGAGGCCCTGGGTTCGATTCCTCAGCACCACATAAACAGAAAAAGCCGGAAGTGGCGCTGTGGCTCCAGTGGTAGAGCGCTAGCCTTGAGCTGAAGAGCTGAGGGACAGCGCCCAGACCCAGAGTTCAGGCCCCATGACCGGCAAAAAAAAAAAAAAAAAAAAAAAATAGTACAAGATAAACAGAGAAACAACATGTAGCATTAGACATATAGAAAATAAGAAGCAAAATGGCAGACACAAATTCATCCACATAAATAGCCTCAAATGTAAATGGCTTAAACAGTAAGATGAATAGGCAGAAATCATTAGATTGGATAAGAATGCACGATCTGCTGACCATTGTTGGCTCACCACTATAATTCTACCTAATCAAGAGACTAAGAGCTAGAGGATTATGCCAGCCAAGGAAGAAAATTTCACTAGACTTCATCTCCAATTAACCAGTCCAAATAGGGTTGGTGATGTAGTACAAGTGGTAGAGCCTAGAAAATATGAAGCCCTGAGTCCAAACCTTTATTTAAAAAATTCCACATGATCAAGTATCTGCTGTTCATGGGAAGCAAACTTTAGAACACAAATAGTCTGAAAGTAAAAGGATAGAGGAAGATGCACCATACAAATACTGATCGCAGGAGAGTTGGCGTGTTTGTGCCGATTTATGCAGAGCGTACTCAAATACATAAACTGTTATAAGTGCCAAAGAGGACAGCTAATGATGATAAAGGACCAGTCTTTGACAAAAACCACAGCAATTATAAATATATATATATATGCATTTAACAACAATATCTCTCCAATACATGAAAAAGCAAAGTTGAAGAAAAAGACAATTGAACACTGAGACTTTTCAATCATGTATAGTCCAATTGGATGGAAGATCAAATAGTACACAAATCTTGAACCATACTATACACATATTAGAGTTAACAAACACCTCTAGACCACCTCCTACCACAATAGTATAATATATATTCTTCTCATATGCACTGGGACCTTTAGTCCATATGCTAACCCAGAAAACAAGTTGAAATCAACTTAAAAGGTCTGAAGCCATGCAAAGTATGTTCTTTGGCCACAATAGTGAACTTAAGAAAATAGAAAGAAATAGGCAAAATCCATAAATGAAGCAAAAATAGCAATTGAGTCAAAGAAGATAATATGAAAGAAATTAGAGCAGCTTTCAAAATGTAAATTTTGAATGTAAATTAAAATCAAAACACGGCATACCAAAGCTTTATGATATATAAAAGTAAAATTATTGAAAATAATTATTAAAATTGTTAAAAGAAAATGTATAGCTGTAACACTTACTTTCAAAGATGAAGAAAGACTTCAAATCAACAACCCAAACTTCTATCTTATGACAACTAAGAGAAAATGAAACTTAAAGTAATCACAAGAAAGCAAATAAAAAAGAAGAGCACTAGTTAATGACATAGATTTTTAAAAGTTCATACAAAGTTCATAAACAAAATTCACCAAATTTTAGGTCAACTGACTAAACAAGAGAGAGAGAGAGAAAACGATGACTCAAATTATTAAAATCAGGAACTAAAGAGAGAATATCACTATTAATCTTACAAAATAAAAGAAATATAAGAAAATAATATGAATATATAATATCTTAGGCAAAATAGACAAGTTTCTAGAAAGACATGAACTATTACAATTGACCCAAAGAGAAGCAGATAAAAAGAAACTCTGAATAAACTTACAGTAAGTAAAATGATTGAATTGTTAACTAAATCTTCCCTCTGAAAATCTGAGGTCCAGATTACTCCCTAGTGCATTCTATTGGTATTTAAAGAAGAATTATTAAAAACTTCTTCCAGCAAATAGAAGAAGGGACAATTCTCAATTCACGTTTGAAGCCAGGACTCTACAGACAAAAACTAAAAAATAAATGTATCAAATGTAAACTTCAGAACAATCCTATTATAAATAGAGACAAAATAAAATAAGAGTAAACCAAATCCAGAAACATCTACAAAGGATTTCACACTACGGCCAAGTGCAATATAATCCATAAATGTAAGGTTGGATTATTATCAAAAAATCAATTAATATAATACCCCATATGGATATAATAAAAGATTAAAATCACATAGTTATGCTAATAGAAAGAAAAGGCATGTGACACAATCCAGAATCTACTCATGATAAAAATATTCACTAAACCAGGAACAAATGGAAAATTCTTCAGTCAGATAATGAGCATCTTCAAGAAAGAATAAAGGAAAGTGCTCTTGTCTAACAACTTAATTGGTGGTGAAAGGCTGAATTCTTCCCCAGGATCAAGAAAATCATGAGCTTGTGTGCGGGGACCATCTCTAGTCAACATAACTCTGGAGGTTCTCAACTGGTAAACAAAAATAAAAATATTTTTAGTTCAGATTGCAAAGAGAATGAAAAACCATATCTATTGTTATATGACATAACCGTACATGTTGAAAATCCAAACCATCAACTAAAAATTATTAGAATAAATAAATGCATTTAGCAAAGTTGTAGGATATAAGATCCGTAAACAAAATAAAGATAGACATATAAATGAATGTATTGCTAGAAAGGAAAAATAAAAGTTAGGAAAGCAACTTGATATATTACAGCATCCAACAAAGAATAAAATCTTTATGAATAAAGTTAAAAGAATGTAGATTTGCATACTGAATATTCCGATACTGTAGTGTGCTTACACGCTAGCAAAACACTGAAAGGAATTAAAGATCAAAACAAATGAGGGACAGCCATGTTCGCAGACTGGAGGTCTTGATATTGTTCAAAGCATTGTAGTTCTCAAGTTAACATACAGACTCAATGCAAGACCTAGCCACTCTTTTTGCAGAAACGGACAGGATGGTTCTATAATTTACCTGGGATTCAAAGGAGCCTGAACAGCCAAAACAATCTGGACAAAGAACAAAGTTAAAGAACTCACACTTTCTGATTTTAAAGCTTTAAACAAAACCAAAGTGAGCAAGATAGTATGGCATTGGCAGGCGAATAGAAGAGAAACGAGTGTCTAAATGACCTTTCGGTGTCAGAAATGACATCTCTGACAAATTTGTATCAACAAGAGTTTCAAAAGGTTTTCATATTATCCCAAAGTAGATCATAGATCTGACTGGAAGAGGTTAAACTATGGAACTCTTGGGAGAAAACAGGAAAATAAACTATTGTTAGGTGGGGTTAGGCAGAATATTGGATATAACATAAAAATGAAACAATGAATAACAAAAATGTAACTGGATGCCAGTGGCTCACACCTGTGATCCTAGCTACTCAGGAGGCTGAGACCTGAGGATCAAAGCTTGAAACAAGCCTGAGAAAGGAAGTCCATGAGACTCTTTTCTTCAATTACCCACCAGAAAGTGGAAGTGGAGCTGTGGCTCAAGTAGTAGAGCTAATCTTTTTTTTTTTTTTTTAATTTAATTTAATTTTATTTGTGAACATACTGTACAGAGGAGTTACAGTTACATGGGCAGGATAATGCGTACATTTCTTACCAAGCATTGCAGCCTCCTCCTTTGTTTATCCTTCACATCCCTTCCCAGCCTCCCCCCTCCCCCCTAATCCCAATCCTTCTCTTTCCCCCCTCCCCCCCCACCCCCCCCTCCCCCCCCCCACCCCCCCACCCCCCCGCACCAACGTTGTAAAGCTCGTTTTGGTCATGACAACTTGTACTTCTCATTGTTGCAACAGGTCCACCTGTATCCTTAAACAACTGGTTTTTCCCCATCTCCTCCACAAGTTATACTGACATCAAATATAGTGAAAGCAGGGGTTATACTGTGGAGGAGGGACATACAAAGCAACAAAGAGATAATCTTATAAATGTGTTAGAAACACATGCATGAAAGAAAAAAACATTAAAATACACATCTAAGGGTTCATTTTCCTGACATCACATTATCTGACCTTTTCCGCTTGACTCATACATATACTAGATATTACAAATAAGGGAAACCATGGGACCTACGTTTCTTTGGGCCTGGCTTACTTCACTTAATATAATTTTTTCCAAGTTTTTCCATTTCCTAACAAATGGGGCAATGTCATTCTTTCTGATGGAGGCATAGAATTCCATTGTGTATATATACCACATTTTCTTGATCCATTCATCTACTGAGGGGCATCTGGGTTGGTTCCATATCTTAGCTATGGTAAATAATGCTGCAATAAACATAGTTGTGCTGGTAGCTTTAGTGTGGTCTTGTTTGTAAACATTAGGGTAAATGCCCAAAAGTGGGATTGCTGGGTCATAGGGGAGCTCTATGTGAAGTCTTTTGAGGAACCTCCATACTGCTTTCCAAAGTGGTTGAACAAGTTTACATTTCCACCAACAATGAAGTAAGGTTCCTTTCTGTCCACATCCCCTCCAGCATCTGTTGTTGTTAGAGTTCTTGATTTTTGCCGTTCTAACCGGAGTGAGGTGATATCTCAATGTTGTTTTGATTTGCATTTCTTTTATGGCTAGGGATGTTGAACATTTCTTCATGTGTCTATTGGCCATCCTTCTTTCTTCTTCAGAGAAGCTTCTCTTTAAGTCTTTCGCCCACTTACTTATTGGGCAGTTGTTTCTTTGAGGATTTGTTGTTGGGTGGTTTAATTTTTTGAGTTCCAAGTATATTTTAGATATGAGACCCTTGTCCGTTGTATGGCTAGTAAAGATCTTCTCCCAGTCCGTGGGCTTTCTATTGATCTTGCTAGCTATGTCATTTGCCCTGCAGAAGCTCTGCAACCTTATACAATCCCATTTGTCCAACCTTTCTTTGATTTGTTGTGTTTCCGGGTCTCTATTCAGAAAATTTCGGCCTGAGCCAAGGAGACCCAGGGTTTCTCCTATTCCATCCTGTAATGTTTTCAGAGTGTCTGCTTTGAGTTCAAGGTCTTTGATCCATTTGGAGTTGATTCTGGTGCAGGGTGATATATAAGGATCTAGCTTTAGTTTTCTACATGTAGTTATCCAGTTTTGCCAGCACCATTTACTGAAGAGGCTGTCTGTCTTCCATTCTATTGTTTTAGCTCCCTTATCGAAGATTAGATGGCTATAGGTCTGTAGGTTCATTTCTGGGTTTTCAATTCTATTCCATTGGTCCTGAGGTCTGTTCTTATGCCAATACCAAGCTGTTTTGATTACTATGGCTTTATAGTAGAGTTTGAAATTTGGTATTGATATTCCTCCAGCAGTGTTCTTTCCGTTGAGGAGCGTTTTTGCTATTCGGGGTCTTTTATTGTTCCATATGAATTTTTGGATTGCCTCTTCTATTTCCTTGAAGAATGAGGGTGGAATTTTGATAGGTATTGCGTTGAATTTGTAGATAGCCTTGGGAAGTATTGCCATTTTCACGATGTTAATCTTTCCAATCCAGGAGCATGGGAGGTTTTGCCATTTTTTAAGTTCTGTGTTGATTTCCTTTTTCAAGATTTTAAAGTTTTCATCATAAAGGTCCTTCACTTCTTTAGTTAAGTTAATTCCGAGGTATTTTATTTTTTGTGGGGCTATTACAAATGGAGTTGCTTTCCTAATTTCAGCCCGACTTTTCTCATTGTTGGCATACAGAAAAGCCATTGATTTTTGGGGGTTAATTTTATAACCTGCTACTTTGCCAAAGTTTTGAATCAGCTTGAGTAATTTGGGAGTGGAGTCTATGGGATTCTTTAAATACAAGATCATGTCATCTGCAAAGAGGGAGAGTTTTATTTCTTCTTTCCCTATTTGGATCCCCTTTATGTCTGCATCTTGTCTTATTGCTGTAGCTAGGCATTCTAATACTAGATTGAAGAGAAGTGGAGAGAGTGGGCATCCTTGTCTTGTTCCAGAGTTAAGAGGAAATGGCTTTAGTTTTTCACCATTGAGTATAATGCTGGCTGTAGGTTTGTCATATACAGCCTTTATTGTATTGAGGAATGTTCCATGGATTCCTAATTTTTCCAAAACCTTCATCATAAAGGGGTGTTGGATCTTGTCGAATGCTTTTTCTGCGTCTATTGAGATAACCATGTGGTTCTTATTCTTGCTCCTGTTGATGTGATGAATAATATTAATTGATTTGCGTATATTGAACCAGCTTTGCATCCCTGAAATGAATCCTGTTTGATCGTGGTGTATGATTTTTTTGGATGAATTGTTGAAGTCGATTGGCCAAAATTTTGTTGAGAAGTTTTGCATCAATGTTCATCAAAGAAATGGGTCTATAGTTCTCTTTCTTTGATGAGTCCCTGCCTGGTTTTGGGATGAGGGTTATGATGGCTTCATAGAATGTGTTCGGTAGTGAGCTTTCTCTTTCAATTTCATTGAAGAGTTGGAGGAGAATTGGTGTGAGCTCTGCTTTGAAGGCCTTGTAAAATTCCGCTGTAAAACCATCTGGTCCTGGACTTTTCTTAGCTGGGAGGTCTCTTATTGCTGTTTCTATTTCAATGCTTGATATGGGCCTGTTAAGATAGTTTAACTCATCTTGGTTTAGTTTTGGCATGTCAATATTTGCTAGGAAGAGGTCCATTTCTGTCAAGTTCTCAAACTTATTAGCATAAAGTTTTGAGAAGTATTCCCTTATAATGTTCTGAATCTTGGTTGTTTCCGTGGTGATGTTTCCATTCTCATCTCTGAGTTTATTAATTTGGGTGTGTTCTCTTCTTTTTCTGATAAGATTTGCTAAGGGTCTGTCAATTTTGTTAAGTTTTTTGAAGAACCAACTCTTTGTTTTGTTGATTCTTTCTATAGTTTTTTTGGATTCTAATTCATTTAATTCTGATTTAATTTTGATTATTTCTTTCCGTCTACTGGATTCGGGTTTATCTTGCTGCTCTTTTTCAAGGAGGTTTAGATGTGTCATTAAATTGCTAGTTTCAGATCTCTCCAATTTGTTGATGTAGGAGCTCAGAGCTATAAACTTGCCTCTGAGTACTGCCTTTGCTGTGTCCCAGAGGAGCTGGTAATTTGTGTGTTCATTTTTGTTGAATATCATGAACATTTGAATTTCCTTTCTAATCTCTTCCATGACCCACTCGTGATTCAGCAGTGTGTTGTTCAGCCTCCATGTGATACCGGACTTTCTTTGGTGGCTTTTGGTGTTGAGTTCTAATTTTATTCCCTTGTGGTCAGAGAGAATGCAAGGTATAACTTCAATGTTTCTGAATTTAGACAAGTTTGCTTTGTGGCCTAAAATGTGGTCTATTTTAGAAAATGTTCCATGTGCTGCTGAGAAAAACGTGTATTCTGATGCTGCTGGGTGAAATGTTCGGTAGATGTCTGTTAAGTCTAGTTGATCTATGCAGCTGTTTAGATTTGCGGTTTCTCTGTTGAGTTTTTGCCGAGTTGATCTATCTAGTGGGGAGAGTGGTGTGTTAAAATCCCCAACAATTAATGTCTTTGGATCTATATGGGATTTGAGGGAAAGTAGTGTTTCTTTGATAAATTTGGGTGCTCCATTGTTTGGCGAATAGATATTTAGAATTGTAATATCCTCCTGAAGGAGAGATCCTTTAATTAGTATGTAGCGACCTTCTTTATCTCTTCTCACGAATTTTAATTTGAAGTCTATTTTATCTGATATTAAGATTGCAACTCCCGCCTGTTTATGGGGGCCGTTTGCTTGGTAGATTTTGTTCCAGCCTTTAACATTGAAAATGTGTTTGTTTTTACGGGCAAGATGTGACTCCTGAAGGCAGCAGATAGAAGGGTCTTGTTTTTTAATCCAACTAGACAGTCTATGTCGCTTAATTGGAGAGTTCAGTCCGTTAACGTTAAGAGATAGGACTGAGAGGTATTTGGGAGTTCCTGCCATGTTTTCCACCTTCTTGGGGGCTGCGAAAACTGGGTTCTTCCTATGGTTCTTGGATTCTCAGTTTGGTTGCAGTTTCTTGGCCTTTGTTGCGGTCTTGTTGGTTTTCTATGTGTAGGACATCTTTAAGAATCTTTTGTAGGGCTGGTTTGGTGGAGATGTATTGTTTCAATTTTTCTTTGCTATGGAAGGTTTTTATTTGGCCTTCAGTTATGAAGGAGAGTTTAGCTGGGTACAGAATTCTTGGTTGATAGTTGTTTGTTTTTAGGGCATGGCATACATCATTCCAGGCTCTTCTTGCTTTGATTGTCTCTGCTGAGAAATCTGAGGTGATTCTAATTGGTTTCCCTTTATAGGTGATTACCCTTTTCTCCTTGACAGCTTTAAGGATCTTTTCCTTGGTCTGAGTTGATCCTGTATGGATTATAATGTGACGGTGGGATGTCCTATTCTGGTCTGGTCTATTTGGGGTTCTAAAAGCTTCTTGTATCTGAATAGGCCTATCTTTTTGTATGTTTGGGAAGTTCTCTGCTAGGATCCTGTTAAACAAATTTCCTAGACCATTAACTTCTGTTTCTAGGTGCTCCTCTACACCCATTATCCTTAGATTAGGCCTTCTGATGGTGTCTTCCAGGTGTTGGATAGATCTATCATACTTCTTGGACTTGTCTTGGATGGTTGTATGTTCTTTCTCTATAATATCTAGGCTGTCTTCAATCCCTGAGATTCGATCTTCTGCATGGTCTAACCTGCTGTCAAGACTCTCTACTTTGTTTTTTATCTCTTTTCCTTCTAATTGGTCAGCTTTGATGGCTTCAAGTTCTTTGTTGAAGCTCTGTTTTAGGTCTTGTATGAATTTCTTTACTTCCTTAATTTGGTGTTCAGTGCTTGTTCTCAAAGCACTTAGTTGATTGGTTATGGTTTCTTTGGACTCCCATTCCTTCTGTTGGGTTCCATTCAGCATTCCCTTTGTGGTCTCCCTGACTTCCTTCAGCTCTTTGTTAATGGATTCCATGAATGCCTTTAGTGATCTTTGTGTGTTCTCTACCTGGTCTCTCAATTCCTGAATTACTCTTTGATTAGCTTCCTCCCGTTTGTGGGATTCCTGCAGTTCTCTTTCCTCCCGTTCGTGGGATTCCTGCAGTTCTCTTTGAGTGTTCTCAGCCTGCTCACGCCATTGCTCCCTTTCTCTTTGAGTATTCTCAAGTTGTTCACGCAAATCCTGTATCAGTTTTTGAGTAGCTTCCTCACGCTTATGATATTCCTGTATAAACTTTTGGGATGCCTCCTCTCTCTCCCTATCACGCTCATACAGAGTCCTTTGTAAGTTGTCAAACTTCTCATTTATCATGTTTGCCACCAGTGTTTGTAGAGCTATTTGGGAACTCTCCTCTGGATTGTTCATTATCTGATCTGACCCCTGATTATCAAGATTGGGAATTGAGATACCCGGATTTGCCATTTTTCTTGTGTTTTTCCGGCTGACTCTGCCCATTTGAGATGAAAATAGCACCAGTTTTGTGCTAGAACACTATCTTAAGGCAACCATCAACCAACGTTTGCATTTATACAGTCAATAGTCTACAGATACAATCTAGTTCAACAGATACATCTATTCAACATCAAACAACTATATGTTAATGGGCTTCGAACCGCAGAGAAGAATTTGGAAAACCAGAAATTTTTAGGGTTAGGGAGAGATGTGGGTAAAAATTAGGAATAGATTGGTGTGGGGAGGCACAGGGAGAGTTAACTATGTCCTAATCTCAATGCAGGAAATAGGTTGGGTAGGATGCAAGTAGAGAGGGAGAGAAAAAGAAGAAAGGGAAAGGGAAATGAAAAGAGACCAGAAAAAAAAAATAGAAACGTAAAAATTAATATAGTTATGGAGATTGAAAGACCATCTATTTAGGGAGGAATGTGAATATAATGAGAAAACAGGAGGGAGATAGAGGAGATGTGAAAAACTTAAAAAATGCTTAAAATATTATATAGGTATAAAGAGGTAGTACTGCTATTAAGGAATTTAAGTCTCAGAGGTTTTGGATTGAGTAATAAATTTGTGGATTAAGTGTGTACACAATGGGGGATAGGGTCTACTAGTTAACTATGGGTTTATCTGAGGATGTGCAGGACAAGAGTTAAGTCACATACAGAAGAACAAAAGAAAGGTAAAGGTGAAAAGGATAAGAAAGGGAGAAAAAAAAAGATCAGAAGTTCAGTAGAGCTAGACAAAAAACAAAAAGATAATTAAGAAAGAAAGAAAAAGAGAGAGAAGACAAGAAAAGAAAGGAAAACGTACATTCACGTATTCCTAAAATAAAAATTATAAGAGGGAAAAAAAAGTTACTGGAAAACAATTATTTTTTCAAAAAAGGCAAAAATTAAAGATTAATAAAAGTTTTAGAAAAGGAAAAAAAAATTTTATATATATACGGTACCAAAAAAAAAAAAGAAAAAAGAAAAGAAGAAAAAAAAGTTCTTTGATTTTTTTTTTTTTTTGATTTTTTTGGGAGGGGTGGGAAGAATCCTGTATCTCCCTTTTGTCTGTAACCAGCCTCTTGTTGGAGTGTAGAGCTAATCTTAAGAAAGGAAAAGAACCAAAAACAAATACAAAAACAAAGCTCAGAAACAATACCTAGGTCCTGAATTCACCCCCAGAACTAGCGCATGCATGTGTGTATGCACACGCGTGCGCACACACACACACAACAAAAATGTACAGAAATGGGGTTTTAGCAAAATTAAAACCATTTATGATGCAAATGATCCAACCAAGAAAGTAAAACCCACAAAACAAGGGCTACATTGGCAAATCATGTATCTGATAAGATATATGCAGGGGATATGAATAGTTGAAAAAATTAAAGAATAATTACATGAGTTTAAGAAATGGGTAGTGGATTTCAATCGCTATTTCCTCAATGAAGATAAACACAAAACATTAGAAGATGTTAAAACACTGAAAGCTGTTAAAACCTGAAATGCTGTTAAATACAATTGACTGATGGAGAAAGGTAAATCAAATCCACAATGAGATACTACTGCAAAGTACTAAGGTATTTGTAACCAAAAAGACAAATGTTGCTGGGCGCTGGTGGCTCACTCCTATAGTCCTAGCTACTCAGGAGGCTGAGATCTGAGGATTGTGGCTTGAAGTCAGCCTGAACAGGAAGGTCCATGAGACGCTTATCTTCAATTTACCACCTGAAAACAGGAAGTAGAGCTGTGGCTCAAAGTGGTAAAGTGGTAGATTTGAGCAAAAAAGCTCAGAGATGGTGCTCATGTCCCTCGTTCAAGTCCCACGACCAACAACAACAACAACAGAACCCCCGACAAATGTGGACAAGAATTGTAAGACCAGAACTTTTCTGCATTGCTGGTGGTAATACAAAATGGTTGACCTACTTTGGCAAAACAGCTTACTAATTTCTCCAAATACTAAGCACAGAATTATCTTACAATCTGGTATCTCTACCTCTAGATACATACCCGACTGGAATGAAAACACACAGCCATATGTTTACATAAATATTCATAATATAAACACTCATAAATACTCATAACAATACCCGAAATACAACCTGAAAGTGGAAACAACCCAGATTCCCATCAACTGGAGAAAATGCAAATAAATATTATATATTAATACAGCACATTAGTCAGTGACCAAAGGGAATTGAACATTTACATAAGCTATAATATGGCTAACCCTTGAAAGTACCCTAAGTGATAGATAGCAGACACATGGCGTATGATTCCATTTCTGTGAAATGTTCGAAATGAACCAAACAATAATGAAAGTAGATTTGTAGTTGCCTAGGTCTTGGGGAGGGCGGAGGGGGGGTGGGGAGAGGAGGTGAGCTGAGGATGAGGATACAGTGGTTTTCTGGGGGGTGATAAAATGTAACATTGAGATGATTGCACGTTTCTGTGAACAACCTAGAAGTCAAATGTCTGAGTTGTTCGTTAGGTAAACGATATATATGGACAAAACTAGCTCAGCATACTGCATACTTGGAATAAGCCTTGCTGTGCGTGGTGGACCCTCATGTAAGCACAGCACCTAAGATCCTGGCCTTTGCCCCTGTCTTCCTAGCAAGCTGACCTCTCTTCCAACCTACACTCCAGGAAACCTCTCAGATTCCAGAAGTTTCTTTCACTCCCAGTGGAAAAGCAACTACAATGATCAGGAGGCAGAGCGTCTTTAATTCCTTCCAAGGTACTTTCCCCCCTTGATCTCTTCTCTTCTGTATTCCCTTGGTGGTTCTGCACACTTGGGGAACCTAGCGTGCTAGAGATTTGCTTGAACTAGTGACGCATAGCTATGCACACACATCAGTGTCCAGTGTGCACTGCGTGGACTCTCCTGGCCCCTTGGGGGCCGGGGGTGAGGAGCCCGGCTGACCTGAGTTCACCTGCCAGCTCTGTGATAGTGGGTTGCTAAGCAAGTTAAGTTTCCAACTCTGTAAAAGAGACAACAACACTCTTCCTACAGGATGAGCTGAGAGGAGAGTCAGGGGCAGAACTTCTGGGTCTGGGGGCTGGTGACCAATCGCAGGTACCAGTCCCGTCACCCACTCTTAGATTAGTAATAGCAGTAGAAGGAGCAGCAGTAGCCAGAGAAATAACTACTATAAATAATGACAGCAACATAATAGTTACCATTATATTTATGGAACACACATATGCACATATATATAAGTATATATATAGATATGGATATATGGTTCAGATGAGCGTCCATCACAGGGACACATCTGAAAAGCTTCATGCTGGGGTAATACTGTTGCAAGGTGATGCAAACTAGGGCAAGGGCCTTAGAAAATGTGGGAGAGTGTCTTCTGGGGGTACTGGGAGATGCTGACCTTTCCTGTCCCCTCTCTGTCCCGGCTCACGGAATGCTCTGCTTGCTCTTCCCAGTGCTGCAGCCGCACCACAGGCCCCAGATCACACCCCCACCTGACCTTGTAAACCAGACTCCCAGGACCACAAGCCAAATACACCTGTGCTCTTTTAAAAGTTACAGCAACACAAAATTGACTAAGTACACTGCCTACTCCACTAACTCCTTCTCCAGAGAGCCACCTGGCCACAGACCTCAATGACCAGCTTTGTTCAGCAGAGGGAGAAGCGGGCCCAAGAGGTTCATTCAGGGGCACAGCTCTCAGTACACTGCTCGTGGGATGGTAAAAGCTTGATGCTGCAATGAATGCAGCCAATTCTAAGCATATATTCCAAGCCAATAGAAACACGTTTCATTTCAAACACGAAGCCACTAAACTATCGATGAACTGAAAAGGTGCGGCCTAGCCAATCAATGGAATCTTATTCAGCCACAAGAAGCAGCAGAGTACAAAGAGATGCCACAGAGTGAATGAACTCGGAGCACATCACGGTGAGTGAAAGCAGCTACATAACTATAAGAACCCACTCCGATGAAAAATGTCCGCAGCAGGAAAATCTACGGAAACACAAGTTTGATTCAAAGTTTCCAGGGATGATGACTTGAGATATCCTGTCCATGGGGATGGATTTGTGTGTGTGTGTGTGTGTGTGTGTGTGTGTGTGTGTGTGTGTGTGTGGTGTTAAAGTAAATATTTTAAAATTAAGTAGTGTGATGGTTGCATACAACTCTACATGTACTAAAGAAAAACAGTTGAATGCTTTCCAAAATTAAATTAATTGAAAGATATATGTCAATAAAGCTATTACTTGAAAAAATCTAAGAAAGCAGATCTTATTTCCCTGTGCTGTGCAGGTTTTCAGGTTGCCTCCTCTGTGAGTAACTTGTGACAGCTCCTTTGCCAGCCTCATCAGGAGTCTGAATGTAGTTGGTTGCGATGGTTTAATTAGATGTTCATCCTTGTTTCTGTATGTGGCAGATATCTGTTTGTTCGTATCTTGTTCTTTTCCTGTTTTATGGCCTTTATTAAATCCTTTTTTCATTTGTATCCATTCAATCTTACAATTTATAATTGCTATAGATTATTTCAAAACTTAATTTCTACCTTAATAGCACAAAAATTATTCTACCTGTTCCTGTAATAATTTCCATTTTTCATTATACGTTGAAGTTTTTAGTCCATCTGGAATTTATTTTTGTGTGTGGTATATGGCAGGAATTACATTTTTATCTTTTCCATATGGAAAATGAAGTGTTTTAATACCATTTATTGAACAGTTAGCTTTTTTCCTACCCTTTTAAATCCTACTACCTTTGTGATTTATCAGATTTTAGGATTTGCAGATCTGTAGGTGTCTAGATTCTCCATGACATGCCTACTGGTTACTTTAGTTGGCTGTGTGGAAATATCACACTTTAAAAGTTAGTATAGTTTATGGTAAATCTTTCCACCTGGTGGAGTGAATATGGCTTCCTCTTCCTGTTGGATCTTCTCCTCCTTCCCTTTTCTGTGAAAGCATCCTGAGTATCCTTGAACTCTGCTGGTGACTTAATGAGGATCTTGTTGTTTATTTACTATTTCTATAGACACTTTCATACTCCAACATCATCTATTGCATACGTAAATAAAACATGCAAATATGTATGATCTATCCCCATTATTTTCAGACTCTGCACTTGCAAATTGGCTTACTTTGCTCAATTCCTGGAAGTCTCCACTGAGAGTGATTCAGCCTCTCCCAGCCTCTCCCAGGGTATGCACACATGAATCAAGGGAAATGTGATGTGATAAAAATGTACTTATCCAGCAGAGGCTGAAGAAGGCCCCTTCCTGTTTCCAGCCTCCTACTTCCTGCTTCCACCACTTTCTAACTCTCTGCTTCCTACTCCTGCTTCTTCTTCTTCTTTTTTTTTTTTGTCTTGTCAGTTGTGGGGCCTGAACTCTGGGCCTGGGCGCTGTCCCTCAGCTCTTCAGTTCAAGGCTGGTGCTCTACCACTTAAGCCACAGCGCCACTCCTGCTTTTTCTTCTTATGTGGTGCTTTGGAATCAAACCCAGGGCCTCATACATGTGAGGCAAGCACTCTTCCACTGAGCCCCCTTCCCAGCCCTGTTTCCTGCTTCTAACTTCCTGCTTCTGCTCTGTGAACTTTCTGCTTCTGTCCACTAACTTCCTGCTTCTACCTCTAACTTCCCACTTCCACCCCCTTCTAACTTCCTGCTTTCACTACCTCTAACTTCCTGCTTCGACCCTCCATCTATAAACAAGTGTCCTTTTCTGTCTACTCACTGCTGTGTCCTCCACATCTTGGTGTTTTGTTTTTCAGAGAGCTCATTGCTTGAAATGCTCTTTGGCTTCACATCTCGTGGCTGGGGTTTCTAAGTGCCAACAGGCTGGGCTGCACCTTAGAGAGGAAGTACGGAGCCTTAGCTTTGTTCAGGTTATAGTGCTGTCAGCCATGAGTTCAGCCATAGCAAAAGAATACATATGAAATTAATACAAAATGATGTGACTTTAAACAGAAGCAAACATCAACCAATGGTGTCTGCTGATTTCTTAATGAAAATGTTGGACTAGAGGCTCACATAAACCTAGCTGTGTATTTTCTGCACATCAATTGTATGCACCCACTAATCCATGTAAGCCACATTGTAGCACCCTAATGACTGTGAATAAACTGTATGCACAGGTATGAATAATACATGATTAATAAGTGGTTATTGCTTGTAATTAGTATATTCAGTTTTGTAAAAGGGTTGCTTTATTTTAAATGAGATATGTGAAAAATTCTTTCTTAGAGATATTTGCTGTTCTTTTTCCTATAACTTTGTTGACAAGTCTAGTTCCTCTAGAGTTTTCAATGCAGTAACCAATGGGAGACAGCAAACATCCTTCCTGGTTTTGTTGGGAATGCTTATAAATCTCATTATTAAATAATTATATTTGTTTATGAGTGGTATCAGGTTTCTAGTAAATCCAGTTTATTCAACTTTCTTACTAGATTTTTTTCATGACTTAACATTTGGCTTTTTGTTGCATTGATCTTCTACATATATGAAGGGCCTGTAGGTTTTTTTTTTTTGGCGGGGCGGGGGGGGGGGCAGTAGTACTAAGGTTTGAACTTGAGGCTTCACACATGCTCTAGCTTGCTTGTTCAGCTGGTGCTGTACCACTTGAGCCACACATCTCAGCCATGCATTTTGCTTGTTATTTTGGAGTTGGAGGCAGATAGCAGCTGTCCAGCTGGCCTCAAACGTCGATCCTCTGGACCTCAGCATCCAGAGTCGCAAGGATTACAGACATGATGAGCCAGTGGTGCTCAACTATTTTACCCTTTTTAAGTCTGGAAATGTAGGGAATCACATAAAGAATTTTCAGATGTTAAACCATCAGTATATTCTTATGATGAAATCTACTTTGTTATAATGTATTCTATATATTTTATTCTCTTTGCTAATACTTTAGAATTGTACCTCTGCAATTGCCTCTTTCAACTGGTCTTGTAATTTCTTCTTGGGCTTTGCTACCAAGGTTGTCTTAGCCAATAGAGTAAGGTATCAAGCTGTTTCTCTCGTCCTTTTCCAGAAAAGTGACATGAAATAGGAAAATCTCTTTCCTACGAAGCTGGTGAAATCCTTAGATAGAGCTGTCTGAGATGCGCTTCCTTCCTGTGACAGAACTGACCTGCTGATTATAATTCATTCCTTAGTCTAGCTTTTGTGTCTCCTTTTTCGGTTTGAGTCGATTTGGGGTAATAGTTAACAAAAGGAGCACAGTACAGCTTTCAAGGATGCGGTTGCGTGAGACAATGCAGCTGCCTCTGCTCGGGCTGGGCGTGTGCCCTGGGGAAAGCCACCGGGGATGCCATGAGGACAGGTGCAGAAGTCATACAGTGAGCACTGAGGACTGAGGCCATCGGCCCCCAGCTATGTGAATGAACTGTCCTGAATATTCAACGTCCAGCCAATTGAAGGCCACTGCCCTGGTCAACACCCCACTTACAGCTTGACGAAAGGCCTAGGATGGACTCCACACAGATGACTCAAAGACTTCTCACCACGACACTTGTGAACAAATAAATGCCTGTGGTTTTCCGTCACTGTGTGCGAGGGCAATCTGTTATCCAGCCAGAGTACAATCCAATCATTAGCAAAGCAACCGCCATACACTGTCCCTAATCAAGGCGATCATGAACAAAAATGAGCCAAGCAATTCAACAGTATAATAAACATGTACTTGTTGCAGGACACTGATCTTTCCAGAAAACTTAATTGTGTTTTGAACGGGGAAAGCTCTCATCCATGGACATCACAGTTCAATTTGCCCTCTGACTATGCCTTACTGAACTGGCATAGTGTTTCCTACCATTTGGCCCTTGGTGAGCATTGTTTCTAAAGCCTAATTTGGGTTGTTTAATGCCTTGCTGTCCAAATCAGTACGAATGATATATGGAGACAGAGCCTCCATTTAAGCCCAGGAAACCAAGCAGTGGACCAGCAGTGGACCACAAAGTCCATCATGATGTTAATACAGAGTGAGGGCTGGGAAGAGCTCATGCTGCGTCGGCCAGCAGCCCTCTCCCACCCCAGCAAGGACATTGAGTGGCGCACAGAATTCACAAAACAAAGGGTGATCATGACAAGAGGTAGACCCAGGCCCCGACCATTGGTGGGAAATCTCCACTGCTCATAAAGGCTAAGAGTAAATGTCATCTTCCTTTTCCTCTGAGGTTACAAGCAGACAATCCTTTTCCCCCAAAGCCAAGTAAATATTTTTAAAATCCCAAGGGTAACTGCTATTACCACTACCATTATTATCCCCTTGGATGAAGACAGGTCTTTGGGAAGTAAATTTGAATTTTAACCTTGACTTCATCAAGACCGAGAAGCAAGGTCTAAAAATACCTCCACTGTTATGAACATGATTCATTTCTAAGCTCAGACTCAACTATTCATGCTTTAAGAAGCATTAATAAAAAACCCATTAAGGAAAATTTTACCCAGGAGATTTAAGATTTGATTCTAAAAGCCTCCTTGGATCTGCCATTCTCTGGCTTCCTATAGATATCTGCATTGAATTTTAATACCTTTGACTTTTTTGTGTGTGCTGATACTGGGGCTTGAACTCAGGTCCTGAGCACTGTCCCTTAGCTTTGTTACTGAAAGCTGGTGCTGTACCACTTGAGCTACAACTCTACTTCTGGCTTTTTGATGGTTCATTGGAAATAAGAGTCTTATGGACTTTCCTAACTGGGCTGGCTTCAATCCAGGCTCAGATCTCAGCCTCCTGAGTAACTAGGATTACAGGCGTGAGACACTGGTGCCCAGCCTCTCTAACTTCTTATGCCCTGCTGAGATTCATTGCCCTGCTCCGTCCTCAGGAGTCACTGAGAAGTACTTGGACCTTGCCAAAGGCCAAGGGTGTTCTGATGAGAAGCGCTTCTCTGCTTTTCAGAGCAAAGTGGGACAGGTTTGAAACCACATGCACAGAGCAGCCACGGCTGGGAGGAGCCTAAGGAGAAAAACGAAGGTGACATGGGCTGAAGTTTGTCCCCAACAAGAAGTGTTGGCCCCTAGTACCTGTGAATGAGATTTTTCTCTGAAAATTATTGAGCAGAGATGAGGTCGTTAATCCAATATGACTCATCCTTCTAGGGAACAGAAATTTGGACCAAGAGACAGACAGCCACAGAGGGACGGACGACGTGAAGGCACAGGAAGAAAATGGCCACCTACAAGCCAGGGGATGTCTGAGGCCATCAGAGATCAGAACCCGGGAGGGAGTCTTCTTCACAGCCCTCAGAATGAACCAATCCTGCTGACTCCTTCATCTCAGAATTGCAGCCTTCAGTAGGGTGAGACATATAAGATCCAGCTTGGAGATACTGCAGTCCAGCGGCTCCGGGGGGGGGGGGGGGGGGGGGGGGGAGTCTCCCACTGTGGCTCTCTGTCCCGGCTGTGGCACCTGCTGCGTGTCATGCTCAGACTTGCCAAAAATGGCTATACCTCAGCTGTTGTGCAAGGGAGAGGCAACCTGGAGGCGGTGGCGTACGTAGGTGGTGCTGGGTAAACAAACCCCTCCTAGTGAATGGAAACGGGCATGGAGATCCAGATGTTTGCTTTCCCATTCTGGTTTGTGTACTTATACAAAGTACGTAAGTACTCTACCACCACGTCCCAGAACAGGGTGTTCACTCCCCCATCTAGACTCCCGCTAAGCACTTCAGTGACAGTCACTGAGTCTGCCTAGAGAGAGGAAGCCTTTCCTCTGCTTTCATGAGAGGGTTTGTCAGGGCACCCACCCCCTACCCCATAATGATGGCACCCACTCCTACCCCATAATGACGGTCTTCCCATTCTCCTGCCCCTAGAAATCCAGAAATTCTGCTGCAAAGAAGATTTTCAGAGACCTCTACATGTCTCCAGGGAGATCTGGGACTCTCTGTATAGCCCTCCTCATTTCTGCCTCTCCCCTCCCCCTATGCCCACCCAACTTTCACCCCAATGTACTGATACAGACAGCTTGGTCATCCATCTTGGTCAAGAAATAGTTGCAAGTAACAGATCACGAAGTGTGACTTGGCCTGGGCCCTGTCCACATAGAGGCTGCAGCACAATCTTCAAGAGCTTGAGCCAAGAGTGAAATTCCAGCTGTGGAATGTGAGACTTCGGTGAGTCAGATAGCAGAGGCTCCTCAGCTAGTAGATCGTGACCTCCAGGGCCAGGCATTTGCTTCCCTTTCTCTCCATGGGTCTTTCCAACAGCTAGACGTATGTCCTGGTCCTGAAAGTCCTGACGGTAGTGCATGGAAAAGCTTTCACACTCTGTGATGTGCGTGATGGAATGTTGATATGTTTAATTCTATTGAGAAAGCTAAGCCAGGGAAAGTGGGAATGCAATATAAAGTTACAACGTGAGTGTGAGCAATTCATTCTGAGCAGTTTGGGGAATTGGCCACGTCTTAACCACATGGCAAGTTATTTCTCCCCAGGGCAACAAGTTGCCAAACTGCATGCGTTTATGCGATAAAATTTTAAAGTGACAAATCGAGATCCATGTGTGCTGTTCTCTGTGTAAACTGATTGTTTCTCTAGTGGAAGAGTACCTCAAAGCAACTCTATATTTGGCAAGGAGCTAGTCTTCCACTTCCACCATGCCCTAAAGTCTAAAGAAGTCCCGTGTGGGCTGGGAAGGTGGCTTGGTGGTAGAGCGTTTGCCTTGCATGCATGAGGCCCTGGGTTCAATTCCTCAGCACCACATAAGCAGAAAAAGCCAGAAGTGGCGCTGTGGCTCAAGTGGTAGAGCGCTAGCCTTGAGCTGAAGAGCTGAGGGACAGCGCCCAGGCCCAGCGTTCAGGCCCAACGACAAAAAAAAAAAAAAAAGAAGCCCCCGTGTAAAGAAGCCCTAACAGAATGTCTTACTTGTCCATTTCCATGACACAGAACTGTCTATGAGAAATTACCATTAAGTATTTCCAGTCTTATTGACTCTTTTAAGGATGCTAAGTCAAGCTGGACAAAGGAATTCTCAGGTATGTGGTAAGTAGAACCATTTAATGGGCATAAAAATAAAAATTCAACTGGCTACCAGTGGTTCACACCTTTAATCCTAGCTTCTCAGAAGGCAGAGATCTGAAGATCCTGGTTCACAGCCAGTGAACAGGAAAATCCATGAGACTCTTACATCCAATTATTCACCAAAAAGCCCCAGGTGGAGCTGTGGTTCAAGGAACAGAGTGCTATCCTTGAGCAAAAAATAGCTCAGGGAAAGCCCCCAGTTCCTGAGTGCAAACCCCAGGATTGGCAAGATAGTAAATAAACTCGAAGAGGGCAGGGAAATGGCATCTTTAATTCTGTAGTGCTAGATACATGTTATGCTTTACTTTTATTTCTATCTGCTTTATGGATATTAATTTTGTAGTTTATAATTTCTATTTATATACATTGTATTTACTTACTTATATTTTATATTTAAATATAGCTCGGCTTTGGAATAGACACACTCAAAATCTTTATATTTTTTTCCTTATGTGGGGATGGCAGAGAGGGCTTCACATATTCTAGACAAGTTCTCTACCAGCGACCTACATCCCACGCCTGGCTGCAAAACGCAAAGAAATGTTTAAGCTAAAGCTCTACACCTCAAAGAAATACTGCTTGCAATGGGTGGCTTATGTGGTTGGCATGTTGAATACTATAAGATACCAACATGATTCAATGATTGGGAAAAAGCACAGGAGAACGATGAACAGAATAGCAGCACAATTTTTGGCAAACATTTTGAGTAGCATCACAGGGTGATTTTCATTTTCTTCTTGCCATATTTGTCTTACTCCTATTTCCTACAATGCACGTTGCTTATAGAAGCAGAAATGTACATAATTCTCTAACAAACTTGCAGGCAGTTTCTATTTACTTTGTTTAGTTACGTTGCTATAGTCACATCTACACGATGGGGGAAGCTCTCATTAAAACTGTCAACAGTGGTCCAGAGGATTGAACGATTCTGCATGGTGAAGAAGAGGCCACTGCATTTCAGCTCAGGATCTGGCTCTCAAATGCTTGTTTGCATTTCTACCAGAAAGTGCTCCTCTCTCTGAAAGCAGTCACAGTCACGCATGCATAGCTCTTTCATCATCTAGTGAGTAACTGATGTCAATTCCAAGAAACCTTGCAAGACAGGGTTTTGGAAATATTTGTTCTCGTGTTTCGAAATAGCAAAAATACGTTTGATCCTTCTTAAGCCGTCTGCATGCATTGTGGGCTGGGACCAGAGAGTTCAAGGATGCGTCTTTCCTTGGCAAGGTGGAAAACGTGAGCTCACTCACAGACAAAGGAATACCTAGAGCATTGCAACCCAGCTGTTCCGATGCCTACATTTCATGCCAGAGGCCTGTTTTTGAGTCCCAGCACCTGAGGAACTTTCTGGAAGCAATGGTGGTGGCTATATTTGACCAAAATGTTGCAAGGAAGATGCCAAGGGGAATGTCACCTCCTCCCCCCTATTTTAGGAAAGATTGTTAAAAGAAACTGGAAAAACAAATTCCTTTTTCCCTCCCTGGAAGACTTTCATTAGTGTTTATTCTTAGAGGAAGAGGATTAAGAGAAAAGGTATTCGGAGATTGGTTCCCTGCCCGATAGTGAGCTGCTGGCCCTCTGCTCGTGGTGTAGAATGCGCACTTGGAGGAGAGCTGTCTCATCTCCACTGGTCAGGAATCTCACTAACTGGAAACAGCTCCAGCTTCCTGATACTCCTGAGCCTTGCCCTGGTACCCGGGCTTCACATCTTCTGTCTCAAAATCCTCCCAGGGCAGTTATGGTCAACAGTTCTTTTCTAGTGGTGAGATGGAAGGGTAAATCCAAGCATAGAAAGGGAGGTGGCTCTCCAGGAGCAAATTGAGCAGTTCCCAGCATGACTGGCTGCGCTGGTCCTGGTCCTCTCCATCCCAACATGACCAGATGGGGTGACACATGCTGGTCCCAGAGCCTGGGCAGCACCAGCCCTGCCCGGAAGCCACGGTGGAATCCAGCCCACGGGATGTTCTAAAGACTGGTGTGCTGCCACCGACTCGACTTCCTTGTTTTCAGTCTTGTCTTTTAAGTATAACCAGAAGAAAAGGAAAGAAGGATACAGGGCTCTGAAAGGGGCTCTTGGGGCAAGACTGTGAACGGGTTTTATTTCACACAGAGGTCAGACTCGCAAGTTTCCATCCTACGTCTGCCCAGGTTACAGCTTCACATGCGGGGAGGACCAGATTCTTCCTGTCTGTTCCCAAACTGTGCCCAGCCGAGAACCAAAGCAGAAGGGCACATGGAGGGCACATCGGATGATGGAATGACCTCCCCACTGTGTACCTAGCAGATGATAAAACTCTCCCGACGCCAGGCGGGGAGCAGAGTGGTCAGTTACCAAGAACCAGGGTTATTATTAACATCACCATTGTTTTCAGAACGTCTGGCCTTTGTGAAGGTGCAGCTCCAAAGGCAGCCAGGATTTCTTCACAACTTGAAAGCGGAGGAAATCATTAATTTGGTTCCTTTAGGCAAGTAATCCTAATTGATCAGGATTCAAAATATACAGTCTGGATAGTTTCAGTTGATAAAATATGCAAGTAATTAACTTTTCTTTATCGTCGAGCCAAAATAACTCGCATGAAGTTAAACAGGAAGGCACGGTGGTTCTGACTTACGTGGCTAGCCACAGTCCTTGGGACCAGAGGACCTGTGATCTGGCACCTGGTCCTGACCTTGGTGACTGCACCTTAGTCTCGGCACAGGGAGCCGTGCAAAGCCTTCCTTTGTCAGGAACCCATGCGGCTAGAATCCACAGGTGGGATAAACAATAGTGTTAGTGAGCCTGGGGGTTGGGAACAAGACTGGGTGTGGGGAAGCTTTGTCTGACTCTCTGGGGTAATGGAACAAAGGAAAAGGAAGTGGAACAAAGATAGAGAGAAGGGAATTCTAAAAGGGAGACGGAAATGCTGGTTCCCACAAAAAGGCCAAAAGTAAGCCATGTGTCAGTGGCTCACACCTCAGTCCTAGCTACTCAGGAGCCTGAGATCTGAGAATCTCCACTCTGCTCAGGCAGAAAATTCCATGAGACTCTCATCTCCAGTGAATCAGCAAAAAGCCAGAAGTGGTGCTGTGATTCAAGTGGTAGAACACCAGATTTGAATTTAAAAAGCTAAGAGACAATCCCCAGGTCCTGAGCTCGAGCCCCATTACAGAAATTAAATGGTAAAATTTAGAACCAAGAGAGAGAAGATGAAGCTGAGGGTTTTCAAATGACACAGGGAGACGTGGCAGGAATCAAGTTGGCAAAGCTTCTTGTGGCAGGTGGAAGGAAGCAGACATCGAAGGCTGGGTGTCCACGTCTTCGGCTGTCTTCTTGGCAGAGTTATAAATCTAACGTGTAAGATTCCTGTTTCTGCACACAATTGGGTGCTTCATCTCTGAGTTAAATTAATGAAGAGGTACATAGTGAACACTTTCTTTGTTAGTGTAAATCTACTTGGCCAATACTCTTAATAACGTGGAAAAAGAAGGACTGGCCAATAGTACAAATCTTTTGATATGATCACGTGACCTGGGCTAATCAACAGCCCTCTACAAAGTTCTTCTTGTCCACCTGGAATCTCGGAGTATGACTTGACTTAGAAATAGGTCTTTGCAGGTGTAATTAGTGACAGACCCAATTGAGGTCATTCTGGATTTTGATAGCCCCTCAATCTTATAACTGGTCCCTCAAAGAGTACAGGCCACCTACAATAGATGAGTGGATCAAAAAGTGTGGTTCCAATACACAATGGAATTTAACACAGCCATTAGAAAGAACATTATGTCATTTGCAGGGAAATGGATGGACCTAGAACAAATTGTGTGAAGTGAGATAAACCAAGCTCAGAGAGACCAATGATGCAAGTTTTCTCTCCTAGACCTAAAATACACCAGGACACTCTCAAGAAGGAGGAACACAAAGGCACAATGTCTCTGTGCCTCTGATTATATAATCTTTATTGAAAGGAACTCGAGGAAATGGAAACAAGAGAGGTTTTTCTCTCTTTTCTTTTTGTCTTATTTGTTCCTTTTTCTATCTTTGGGAGGTGAGGGGGCACAGAAATGGAGGGAGAAAGGGTGAACAATTCTAGCAGTGATATTCACTAGACACGATGTTGAAAGTTAACTATATAACTTATGGGTGGGAACAGGAGGGAAAACAGGGAGACGGTGAAGGCAGGGGGACATTGTCCCCCCCAAATGACTTATGAAATGGTAAGCCTTTTGTACACCACTTTTATTATAATAATAATAATAAATAATAATTAAAAAGAGCATAGGACGCAGAAACACAGGAAAGGAGCCATTTGAAGGTGGAGGCAGAGATGGGTGTGGCATAGTGGTACTCCTGAAACCATCAGGAGTATGGCCCTGCTAATATCTTCCTTTGAGACTTTGGGCCCACAAAGCTATACAAAGCTAATGTCTTAACCACCAGCTCTGTGGTAAACAGACAGATTTCACAGTAGCCAGAAGGAACCCGAGGGCTGAGAGTTATTCAGACTCTGAGCTCATCGAGATAGTGCACTAGCCTCTAGTGGAGGGGAGGGGGGGGCGCGATTCATAAGATTCAAAGATGGGCTTAATTGGAGATAGAGGCCTAGGCCTTCAGGTCATGATCTCCGTACTCCCTGACGTGTCCTCAGAAACCTTTCTGGCACTAGATAGACTCAAGGTGGAGTCAGATCTACAAGGGCATCGCTAAGGTTCTTCACGCCGGGTTTCCTGACAATGAAGAGCAAGGGAGGGAAGCCTACTGTGGGCCACCACTTGGTTACACTGACAGGAAAGGGTTGCAGCTGACTTTATTTGTCCTGAGCAGAAAGCCATTAAGCCCTTTAGCTCTGACTTCTAAGTGTTCTGCATTTCCTGACTGGAGTACAATCATCAAAATTTGAATTGAACACTGATGCAATCCTTACATATTGTGTTTTTTCAGATTCCATTCTTGTCAAATTTCTAAGTACTATCATCTGTACCTCTCTCCCCCCAGTTAAGGGATCTAATGCACTCGCAGGTATTTCATTGGGTTAAAGTTTCCCTTGATTCCTCTTTACCTTTGGAAAAACAAAATGACATTGATCAGAACCCACTGTATTCATAAGCTGCTTGGTTGAATGGCAATTTTTTGTACAACTACTAATGATAATAAATTTTTTTTTAAAAAAGGAACAAAACAAAGAGTGTTGTATCCTCCTCAATGCACTGTATCAAGAGGCACATGAGAGCTAGCTGGTCTTACTAGTATTTTGTTCAGTTTCCCCCTTCATTTCAAGTGTCCACTATACATCTTCTCATTAAATAACGACTTTCTGTCTGTGTAGACAAAAGAAGCTGCACAACATGTATAAAAACACGAACTACCTACATCAGATTTGTAAATCTAGCCACAGGCTGGCTGCAAACGTAGGGGAAGAACTGGATCAGCCCCTTTCATCTAGCTGAAGGAAAGCCTCTTCCAAGAGGAGAGAAAGGCTGGCTGGGTTTACTAAGCGAAAGCAAGCTAGAAGAGAAAATGATGGGAACAAGCAAGCGCGATGGATGGCACCACAAGCTCCCACTTCCGAGTGCTGCCTTGTTACACAACCCATGGAGTCTCAGAAGTATCAGGGAGTTCCTGGAGTCTTAGAAGTGTCAGGGAGTTCCTGGAGTCTCAGAAGTGTCAGGGAGTTCCTGGATTCTCAGGTCTTCCAGGAGAAGGGAAGTCGCATCGTGAGAGCACATGGAACCCTCCCACCGCAGCACAACCTGTGCAGTTTCATCTTGACAAGTACATTTGACTTTTCCTCTTTTCATTTGCTCCTGCTATTTACTGGTGGTCCAGCTGTTCTTTATGAAGTCTGATACCATCAGAACTTCTAAAATAAGTGTTTTTAATATATGAATTTGCTTAATAGAGCTCTTACAAATACATTATTTCCGGTGAATCTCTAGACCCAAATATGAGAATCTTGGTTTAGGTTCGGTTTTTCTTTTTTTTTTTTTTTTTTTTGGCCAGACACTGGTGGCTCACACCTGTAATCCTAGCTACTGAGAAGCTGAGATCTGAGGATCATGGTTTAAAACCAGCCCGGGGAAGGAAAATCTCTAAACTCTTACCTCCAAATAATCATTAAAAAATAAAGAATTCGGTAGTGGAGGTGTGATTCAAATGGTAGAGCACTTGAGCAAAAAAAAGCTCAAGGACAATGCCCAGGCCCTCAGTTCAGGCTCAGGATCAGCACACACACACACACGTACACACACACTCACACACACACACACACACACACACACACAAACACACACACACAGATTTGTATTTTCATTTAAATAAAGGATCCTTCCTTACCAAACCATCATCTGCATTGGACATGGATACCATATATTAAACAATAAGATTATTTTGTAAGCTATGAGTAATTATTAAAATCAGAATAATTCATTTATGACTTAACTGAACAAACTTTGATTTGTTTCTTTAAGATGAAATGTCCACCCAAGAATCCTAAATAACAAAACATGCCAGCAGCACTTCTCAATCTTGTCTAAAATTAACACTAAATTCATAGGTTAATTTAGGAGAGGTGACACTCCACAATTACCACCTATTCTATACCTTTTAACCCTTTTCATTTGTTCTGTAAAGAGTTGTAAGTTTTAACAGTAAGGAGAGTAAGTTTTCCTTTGGTTGCAAAAGCACACATACATGTTCACACAGATATTGCACACACATAGACATATTCACTCACCTTTCACACATGCAACACACACACTGCTGGCTTATAGGTGACATTAGAGGGCAGGAAGAGGCCCTCTGATCTGAGGACGCAGAGAAGAGGCTGAGAGGAAAGCAGGTGAGTGAAAGCTGGAGGGCTGGAGGGGAACTCGGGGGCTTTGCTGTTTCTATCTGCAGCTCCAGAAGCAGGAAAGAGCTGACCACATCCAGAGACATCCAAGATAGTGGCAGATAAATGGGTGGGGAAACCTCAGGGAGAAGTGCCATGTATGATCAAAGATCCATTCTAAAAGCTACAACTTCCATCTGTTTGTTTCCACAAAACCCACATGAAACAGAAGTGCATTGAAAGAAAAGCAAGCCGTGGAAGGCAGGGAGGGCAGAGGGGAGTTAAAGTTCCCTCTGCTTCTCAAAATCTCACCCCCCCATAAAATATCCCCCACCCCCAAGGAGCTCAGGCTGGTCTTTCAGATCTCATTTTACTTGAGTGGTTGTACCTCTTGTTGCTTCTTCCAACAGAATAACCTAGCCACGTATGTTCCTTACACTCTTCCTAAGGCTGTGCTGATCTCCTCAGACTTGTTCTGATTGTTCCAGTAGACCCACGGTGGCAGTCACAGAGCAGAGCCTGACATGTCCTCACATAGCCACCCCGTGTGGCTCCCAGGTCTGAAACACCCACACTTGAGCTCTGGTTCTCTTGTTTCAGGCAGAGATGAAAGGGAAATCACCCTTGGCTGTTTCATTAGCAAAATGATTATTGTCTTTTCATTACAAAACCTTTAGTCATGCATAAATAAAAACCAGATACAATAGGCACTAGGAGAAAGCAACAGCTTTCCTGTTCTCTCCTTTGAACAAATCTATCATCAGATGGCAGCAAGAAAGCCAAGGCTCAGAGCAGTCAGATGACTTGGTCAGGACCAGAAGTAAGACTGAGGCAGCCGCCACAAAGCCCCAGCTCCCCACACTGGATGGGATTCACATTTCCCCTGCAAGGGACAGAAGGACCTTACTGGAACCTGGCCAAGCCCTGCACAGGCTAGGGGAGCCTCAGGTCTTCAGGGGGTCAAAGGTCTCCTCACTCAGGGGCCCCACTGAGCTGTCGGTGATGTTGGTGGAAGCCAGAGCTCCCAAAGCCAGTCTCCTTCCTGCTGTCTTTCATCAAAGTATACAATTTGATGTACATTCGCCATTTCAGGTGACCACAGAGAGTAGCTTGCTCGCTCGCTCTTCCCGCCACCATTCTACCTGAGGTCTAAAACAGCGCCGGGCAATTGATATGCTCCACCTATTGAACCGGTCGACAGTAAGGAAGTAAGAAATAAGTGCTGTTCTTCCCACTTGCTGCTCCCTCTCAGCTTCTCACCCACAGCACCTAAACACCAGCCAACACCAGAGCCAGCTCAAAGCCCACGCCCAGGACCTCTTTCCTGATGCAGTCATGAGTCCCACAGCACACAGCACTTTGGTTTCTTGATCCGACGCTCTTGTCACAAATCCTGCCTGCTCCTTCCAACTTGGTTTAAGCATACCAAGTAACCTCCTCAATTTCCCAGTAGTAATATTTCACCTTCTTGAAAGTGGCTGTACATGGAGGCTGGCCCTCTGTCCCTGTCCTTTCCCACAATGCTTTGCTTCTTCACACCCACTCTGACTTCAGACCCAGCTTGTTTTACAGATGTTTGAGGAAGTAGAGCTCTTACAGTAATTAGAATCCCATTTGACCAGTGTCTTGTCTGTACCAGTTTTCCAACCCCTGGAAAGAATTAAACCGGTCAAGCTTCTGTTTACAGAGCAGGGCTTCATGCTGACAGCGTCAGGCATTTCACAAGTTGTTCTCAGTAGCTCCCTAGTAGCTCTTGTTGGTACTTAGGCTGCTAGTGAAGGCTGCAAGCCACCCTCCCCACCCCCCTCCAGCTCCTTCCTCCCAGCCTTTGTCCTTTGGGAGCTCCCAGGCCCCCACAATCACCAGGAAGCCTCATCCCAACACAGAAAGAAAGTCACAGCCTGCCCTGTGAGGTAAAAGGTCAGGACTCAGTTCTTCCCATCCCCCATCCCATTTCTCATGACACCTAGAGTGAGAGCCTCCTGGCTTGACTCCACTCATTCCCCCAACTGTATATTACAAATATGTCAACTATTACAGGAAAAGTTAAAGAACAGAATCAACATTTACGTAGTAGTCATTACTTTGGTTCAATCACTATTGGCGATTTGGTGAGGTCTCTTAACACATGCCTCCTTCTTGTCTGCTCCTGTTCATGGTAGCTGAGCTGCAGCCCATCTCCGCTCAGACCAGCATTTGCCCTGCAGCTGTGTGTTTAAGTGGGTGGGCCTCTATCCAACTGGGCATTCACTGGATGGCATGCAAGTATATCCAGGCCTGGCCAAGGAGATACCAGGCTGAGCCACCAAGCAACAGGTGCAAGGAATGCACAGGTGCATGGGAGGAAACTTCAAGTATGGGGTCTCCAGCCACAAGGACTCTGCTTTATGCTTCTGATGATCCTTCTTTCCACAGAACTCAGATAACAAGGGCAGGAGGGGCGGAAGGGGGGCATCTATCCTGGGGGAAAGATAAGGATGGAAAGTACTGGGGACTTCTCGGGGTCTCCCACAGCCTCTGAAAATGAAGGTTTTCCTGATGGGGCACTCTTCATACAAACATATACACTCATACATGGGCACACACAGACACATAGACACACATGCAGGGATTCACACACAGCTGCACACAGATCCTCACGCCCCGGCAGGCTTTCAATCCCTAACTCCCCACGCTGCTCATGTACAAGCACCCATCTGTACCCTGCAACATAGCTCCTGGGGAACAGCACTGATGTTCTGTGAATGGCTACTCCTCTCACTTCGAAGGATCTCACATGATGAGGTCCACTGTGTTGCCTGGGACAGGGAAAGCAGGTGGACAGAATGGCTGCAGAGGAGGGGACTGCCCCTGCCCCAGGGACCAGAGGTCCCTCCCTCCCAGGTCCCCTGGCTCAGGGGAAGTGTCCCGCCACTCCAACGGGTACAAAATCCAGCCCGGCTGACGTCTTCATGATAGTCTCTGGGGATGGCAGAGCCACTTCTGCTACGCAGCACACGCCTGTCCCTCGCTCTCATTTGGGCTGAGAAATGGAGCGATCGATCTGAAAGCACACACGGTGATCTCTGGGGAACTGCACGCTTAGCGAGCTCTGAGACCCAGAAGCCTGCCATGCAACTGACTGACATTTGACTCCCCGCTCTGCCCGCCTGGCTCTGTGTCTGCCAATTAAAAGGCGATTCGGAGCTGAAAGCACAATTCTTGTCATCGCTTTTCAAATTTTAATCTCTTTTGCAGAAAATCCTTAAAGTTCCTTGAGGAATACCATAAATAATAATAAGCCATGCTTCGGGGAGAAACAGGCTCCTATATGCTTCAGGCAATGAAAAAGAAAATCATTGCTCACATTTTTAGTTGCTGACAACATTCTGCTCTATTGTTGCAATGTTGTTTGGGGTTGGGAAAAACCACTCTTGCCTAAGTTAACTTCCACATCCATTCAAAAACATAAAGATGGGGGCTAGGAAGCTGGCTCAGTGGTAGAGTGCTTGCCTCACGTGCATGAGGCCCTGGGTTCAATTCCTTAGCATCATATAAACAGAAAAAAAGCCAGAAGTGGCACTGTGGCTCAAGTGGTAGAGCACTAGCCTTGAGCTGAAGAGCTGAGGGACAGCGCCCAGGCCCAGAATTCAGCCCCACAACTGACAATAAATAAATAAATATCCAAGGATGTATGAAAAATAAGTCAAGTGTAATTTTCTGTGGGTTTTCTTCTGGGTTCTTTCCTTCAACTATCAAAAAGATGATAATTTTTTAACTAAGGGTGACCAGGTGACCAGTAGAAAGGATTTGTTTACAAATATCCAGCTTGACTCTCATTGAGAAATAACCCTCTTACATTACACCCCCAAAATAATATAGGACTCGATTGTCTGCTTCAATATTTGCTTTCTGAGAGGAAAACACTTAGCCATTAGGAAGAGGAGTTCACTTTTCTCTGAGAAAAACAGGCCAAGCCCTTTTGTGAGCTTCCTGGGACAGGCAACACAGGAGGAAAGGGTCTTAGAGCACAGAGTGGGGAGCTGGTCCCCAGAACCCCCGGCTGGCCATCCCGAATGGAATCACCAGAGAGGGATCGACAAGCAAATTGCATGAAACACCATTTATTTTTGTTCCATTTGTGAATTTTTCCATCAGAGGACACTGACTCCCTGCATCCAGCATTTCACATGGAACCCTGCCTATTGTTCTGTTTGATCTGGCAAAACCTTTCCCATCCTTCTATTTCCCTTTCAGCTTATACTAAAATCTGTAAGGAGGGACCAAAGCCAAGATCTGCTGCTTCTCTTTTGTGAAGAAGGGTTTTTGTTTTTTAATACAAAAAAAAAAAAAAGCTTGCATTCCAAAAACTTTCCAATGGAATCCAATCAAGGTCAAATTTTAATCATCTGTATTTAGCATTCTTTATACTTCTGAAAGTTGGGAAGATCAGAGTAGGACATACAGAGTAAATAGATGACCATTTCTGTTACTTTGAGATTTTAAGTTTATTATTCTTTAGGTTCCGTGGGGCCCACAGACTGGAAGATCACTGCCACTGAACCCAGCCAGCACTGGTGGCTCACACCTGTCATCCTAGATACTCAGGATGCTGAGATCTGAGGATCATGGTTTGAAACTGGCCCAGGCAGACACATCTGAAAGACTCTTATCTCTAACTAACCAGCAAAAAGCCAGAAGAAGTGTGGTTCAAGTGTAGAACACCAGCTTTGAGTGAAGAAAAAAAGAGAAAGTAGAGAGAGAGAGAGAAGAAAATAGAAGTTTGCTACATACAGTTTCCCAAAAGAGGGGAGACACTATTCAGGCCCCCCAGGGAGGCCCAAGGGTCAGTAAGAGGCAGAAGGGAGCAGGGGCACTGAGTCAAACTCATACTGCTTTCAATTTTGTCCCCAGAGGTGGGGTGGGGTGAATGAGGCACTGCAAAGCGGTAGATCTACAGTGGTCAGACGTCAGCCTGAGGGGCCCGGGGTTGACCTTAGGAGTCTGTTACTGCATCCTGAGGTGATTCATGCGGAGGAACGTTGCCTCCTGGAATGGAAGCATCTACAAAGGGCTGAGTGGAGCACGTGACTGCCAGCTCAAGTCCAGCGGGCTCTGGCAACCCCACAGGGTGTTGGCAACTCAGTTCCTTGTGGTTGGAGGACTGCGGCCCCTGCTTCTATAGGGCAGGAGGAGCCCTCAGCAACTGGCTCCCCTTAGGTCCGGACTACACAGCTCCTGCCACTGACTGTTCCAACGTGGCTGCGTGCTTTCCCCAGGTCTGCAGGAGCTGGTAGCCCTGACTTCTGTCTCAGCCCACCGGGACCATCTTCCCTCACATGAACACGACTGCTCAGCATCTGCAAAAAGACCTTTTGCCACATATTGTAGCAGGATCAGAACCTCGCCATGTGCAAAGAGAAGACTTCCAAGGGCATAGGTCATGTTGGAGCCACTCTGAACACAGGGCAGAATCGTACCTCTGGGGACAAAATTAAAAGCAAGCTGTGTGAACAGAACTCACCTCTCCTCTGGAGTGTCCTCCGTATTTCAAATGGACTTGTCTATTGAAAATCAGCATGGAGCAACAGATGGTCTCCCAGGAGGAGGAACAGGTGCTGCCTCTAAGAGCTGGCTAGCTCCCATGACTCCTCCTTGAGTCTTGCCTTAGGACCACCAATAATGCACAAGTCCCAGGGGGAGGGGGAGGGCCCTGGAAAGTTTGTCCAATGGCGTGGCGCATAGGAACATCAACACCCTAGGCAACAATGGCAGACTTCTCCCTCTCGGGGACTTGGGTGTTCAGAGTGTACTTGATAGACAGAAGATAGCTCGGGAAAGACAGCAAGCCTTTCCCCTCTCTTCATGATTCCTGATGCACATCCTTAAATCTATAAAGATTCCAAACTCTGGGCTCGAATACATCAACCCTCTGGTGCTACAATAATTTAAAGATGATGGGAAAAGCAGGACACCTATGGCACACAGCTGTCATCCTGCCTACTGAGGGGCTGAGATCTGAGGATTGTGGTTCAAAGCCAGCCTGGGCAGAAAAGTCCATGAGACTCTTACTTCCAATGAACTACCACATAGATGATAGATAGATGGTAGGTAGACAGACAGACGGACTGAGTGAGTGAGTGAGTAAGTGAGTGATAGTTGGAAGTAGAAGAATGGTCAAGTGGTAGAGTGCTAGTCTAGAACAGAAAAGCTCAAGAAGAGCACCTCAGTCCTGAGTTCAAGCTCCAGAAATTGCAGGGGGAAAAATGTTTAAGGTGGTAGGAAAAAACTACGGAAGGAGCAGGGAAGTATCTCCCCTTATCTACACGTAGAGTTGCAATCTTTCCCAGCTTTGCTTTCCACGCTGTCTACTGTTCTATGCCATCCAAGGGTGTAATATAACTTTAGGGTTGTGTCTGAGCTCTCCTGTAAAGACTCTTGATGAGGGTGGAAAAAAGCTATGTTTACTTACTCAGCAGTCCCCAAATGAGCCTTCCCAAATGGTATTGATCCGCCCACCCCACCTTTGAGCCAATTTGAAAGGT